>NC_141689.1:1983741906-1984341906 GCF_964263255.1 Lissotriton vulgaris
TTTTTCTACCCACTTTTTATTTCTGGACACTTCTGTAAATACCGGAAGTAGCCTCTGGTGAGGCAGGCACCCTGCACGTTAATCGTTAACCCAATGACTATGCCATGACTCCTGAGGGGGCGGATAAAAGATATACCGCTACGACACGATTCCAGGAAGTCTATGAGGGTTCTCGATAAAAAACTATTTGGTTTTTGCAGATACCAGTGTCCATTCTCTTTTTGATTACCAGTTACCATGGAAACAGCCAGAGATGGCAGTGGGTGATGAGTGACTTTTATGTGACATTGAAAATATTGTGAGGGAGAACCAACTGAAATGTAAATGCTTACGTTACGCGCTCCGCATTGCTTCCGGGAAGCTGCGCTTCGCGCCTCGCGCACCGGAGCACTTCCGGGTGCGCTAACGCGGCGCGTCATATGACGGATTACGCAACAACGCGATACGTCGTTGGGGCTCCACCGGAACTGATCGAATTGGTAGTCTACAGTGTTTCTGGATGTTTCAGACTGAAGCTGGCGTCAGCATGAGAGCACCCCGTGGCTACGTCGTGGCCCTTCCGCGAGCAATCATGGCAGTCGCTCCCCACCGGAAGTCTGCAGGAGTTGGGGGCCTCGGTGACTCTTGTAGAATCTTCAAGGCTGAGGGGACGCTTTTGGGAATGGGGCTCATGCCCTAGCAGTCAAGCGTCTGAGTTCCAGGGTTGCCCAGAGCCATCCTTGCAGGCCAGGCCCAAGTCTGTGGAGCCGACCGCCATTTCCTGAGCTCCGTGGCAGCCGCCTGTCGCTGTATCGGAAGAGTGGGTGCAATTCAGCCGGATGGCGGTTGAGACGGTGTAATAGCAAGAGCAGGCGTAATTCAGCTGGCCGAGCGAGGCACTGTGCCGCAGGAGCAGGCGGAACTCAGCTGGCCGAGTGAAGCGCTGGGGTGTAGCTAAGAAACCTCCACCTGGTGAGGTGGGAGAGGCTCATTCGTGCCGCCTCTCCCTTCCAGTGCACCCCACGCCGTCTCTTGGCGCAGGTATATGTGATGGTCGGACCAGGGCACCGCAGGACGTGTCTTCAGGTCAAACGGATTGTGAGACAAGGTCCAGAATGGAAGAGGCATCAAAAGGCAAGAAGTTCCGCCTGACCCCGGGAGCCTGCCGCCTATGTCGGGGGCGATCTCAGGCCATACCAGGGGAACAAGACTTGGGGAGGGGGCAGGAGCCAAGCGCCCCCTCCGAGTCCGCGTTTCTTGGACCCTGAAGTATGGCACTCAACATTCAGAACTTATGACATTTGTGCAAGGCAGGGACATCGAAGCCTCTCAGGGACCAAGTATATCCAGAGTCCTTCCTACAGAAGGTGGTGGGGGTGGCGGCATTAGCAAGGCATCCCCCCACACAACTTGTCGGACCCTGAAGTATGGCACTCAACATCCAGAACTTATGACATTTGTGCAAGGCAGGGACATCGAAGCCTCTCAGGGACCAAGCATATCCAGAGTCCTTCCTACAGAAGGTGGTGGGGGTGGCGGCATTAGCAAGGCATCCCCCCACACAACTTGTCGGACATGACCTCTGGATGTACTGGGTGTTCAATTTCAGAATTGAAACTACTAAGAAGCAATTAGAAGTGTTGTTTTCATGTTGCAGTAGGCTGCCATGTAAATAGTTATTTAATAAAACGTTTTATCCTGTTACTTTGCTGGTGTGTTGTATATATTTATAATATTTGCATAGTGTTTGTCGTTATTTTGGGCGGGGTGGGCGGCGGAGCTGAGCTGTCTTGCAGCCATCATGGCGTCGAGCTCGGTTCCTCTCTCTAGTTTCATGTTTTTTCTAACGATTTATATGTTATAGTTTGCTAGCACGATACAGCGGATAGTCCGCATTTTATATATATGTCCTTTTTATTAGGGGGGTCCTCCGGTGGAGTCGGACGATCTACCTCTAATAAACGGTCCGGGTTGAACCAACTACCAACAAACGGGGCAGAGATAGGCATGACGGGTTACAAAGGGGACAAAAGTGTGCACTACCTATCCTTCACTATCTGCAAAAACTAAACAGAGTATTGCGACTTTATGCTTATTTGTGAACAGAGAATGACCCAAAGAGAACCAATTTCGAACAATCTTAGGCTATTGGCA
Source organism: Lissotriton vulgaris (assembly GCF_964263255.1). Lineage (NCBI taxonomy): Eukaryota > Metazoa > Chordata > Amphibia > Caudata > Salamandridae > Lissotriton > Lissotriton vulgaris. Next base: position 1,983,744,040 of record NC_141689.1, read on the forward strand.
GTGGGCAGAGAGGCCATGACACAGAAAATGGCTGTTACTTACGTGCATGATGGGGCCTAAAAGGGACTAGATGGCGTGGCCATTGTTTCGCGACTTTCACTTTACTTTTAACAATGGCTGTGGTGAACATAAATGAACGCCGCTTATGTATACCTAATTTTAGTCATTTTCCACAAAAAAGCTTTTGATATTTGCTATTAAAAAACCAAAGAAAATCACTGAAAAAACCATAGGTTATAGACCATATATAGTTAAATATCTGAAGTCCATCTCTGCACTCGATGGAGATACAGGTCGTCGATCAGAAGATGTGCTGGCCACCTCTAATGGTAATAGCGTGGCCAGGGCTCTTGTCGTTGCCTCTGCAAATTGCAGAGGGTGCACTTGTTTGACATGCCGCACCATGGTATGTATGGAAAAGGAATATTTTTTTGCTGGATTTCTTCTTGAGAGAACCAAGTCACATATCGTGCAGGTTACTTTTGGTGCATTCACTTTCTTTTGATCTTCAGGATAAGTGAAAAATTGCCAGATGAAAGATTTATTTTTTCTTATTAAAGGTAGTCGATCATTTTGGTCAGATTCGGAAGATGAATGAGATACGGTAGCCATTTCACCAAAGTCTTCCGAAAGATGTAGGACGTTGTTCTCTCTTGAGAGTAGAAAAGATAGTGAGGGAAGTGGGTGGAGTGCTGCGTGTAAATTCCAGAATTGAAACTATTAAGAACCAATTGAAAGTGTTGTTTTCATGTTGCAGCAGGCTGCCATGTAAATAGTTATTTAATAAAACGTTTTACCCTGTTACTTTGCTGGTGTGTTGTGTATCTTTATAATATTTGTCGTTATTTTGGGTGGGGTGGGCGGCGGAGCCGAGCTGTCTTGCAGCCATCATGGCGTCGAGCTCAGTTCCTCTCACTAGTTTCATATTTCTCATGAGGGGTTGTTCCTAATTTTTCTATTTTAGCGAGGTCAAAAAAAGATCTCATCAGTGGCCTACTGATTTTGCTCAAATCCTTTTGTTTTTTCTAACGATTTATATGTTATAGTTTGCTAGCACGATACAGCGGCTAGTCCACATTTTATATATATGTCCTTTTTATTAGGGGTGTCCTCCGGTGGAGTCGGACGATCTACCTCTAATAAACGGTCCGGGTTGAACCAACTACCATCCTGATTTTGTATATCTTCTGAGCTGGATTTAAGCACACAATTGTTAAAGTATGAAACGTTTTATATTTCTAAAAAAAATACCAAGGTGTGTACATCCGGTAACGCACGAAAGTTTAAAAAGACATTCGGCTCCATTTACTGAAAAGTTTCATAAGAATAAAAAAGAAGTCTAGGTACAGTCTCTTTGACGTACTATAAGTTCTTTGAGGGGTGTATGAAGAAATTCAATAAGTTCAAATCGCAAGGTTTTTACGAAATATATAGGTAGGTGCGCGCACTCGGTCGCGCACGAAAGCCTGGAAATGCGATATCCATTTTATTGACAACTGTTGCCGAGAATGCGCACACCGGGTCGCGCACGAAAGTTTAGTAAGGCTATTTTTATTTACAGACAAATTTTAATGTGTTTAAAAAAAGGCAAGGTACAGACTTTCGAATTCTGTATTGCTTTACAAGGAGTCTCTATGCAACTTGAACAGTGAAGAAAACGGCTTGTTTTCGAAAAAAAATATTGCCAGAACTTTATTGCCAAAAGTATAGGTTGCATACACGACATTTTTCTGAATTAGCATTTTAAAAACCAATGAAATTCAAAGAAAAAACCATAGGTTTTACATACTTTATAGTTAGGAAGTAGCATTTAAAAAACCTATGAAATTCACTGAAAAAACCGTAGGTTTGACACATGTTATAGTTATCTGGAAATTTTACTGACATAAAACCAATGAAATTCCACGTTATAGTTAGTTGGACTCACTATAACTTGCGCGTGCAATGCACTGCTGATGACGTCACATATTACATCACTCATGACATGGTCAGTGATATCACTCATGACATCACTGATGACACCATCCGGTGAATATGTGTCTTTCTGAAAAATAAATATTAGTGAGTAATGTATAAATATTTAAATATATATATATTAGTGTTTCACTTTGTGTATAAGTGGCTACATGTGTTGGTAAGTAGCTACATGCGTATGTATATGGGTTATTAGATGTTTCTCTTAGTATCAGTATGAGTGTCTATATGGTTTGGTGGGGGTATTACTTAGCACATAGATGCATGAGTGACTGACTCTCTGTTTGTATGTGTTTTGAAGACAGCATATGTGTTAAGTTTGAGTTTGAGTGCTTAGATATAAGGTGGCTCTGAAAAGAGCCATTGTGTTAATTGAGTGTTTTCTGCATTTATAAGTAAGTACCGATGCAGAGCCTAATGTTGCAGAGGAAGATTCTGTTTCCCTCATTCGTGAAATGAACACCGTCTCTCCTATAGACGTCTTGCATGTGGTATCGCAAGTTGTTGTGGTAAATAGAACCCATGCTCTAATCTCTGAGGAACGCAGAAACAGATTTATTTACATGTCTCCTTGCTTTCTCAAATTGTGCACAATGGTGATTGGACCAATTCCATTTCTGTCTTTGGCATATATTGGAATATACCAAGGCAGATCGAGGAAAAAGTGTCATCAATTGTCGAAAGGTGTCTTTTAGAAGCATTTCCAGACCTACCCCAGTGATTGTGCCTAGATCGTTCCCACCACAGTGCACAATTATACGGTCTGGTTCTGGGAGATGCATAAAAGTTTTCACCAATGGAATCAATTGGTGACATTTCAATCCTCTTTTGGAAATCCATGTTATGTGTACATTTGGTAAGCTGAGGTTGCAAATTCGTCTGCTTACTGCATATTTTTCACTCCAGTGAATATAACTGTGTCCTATTAGCCAGACCTTCATTTTCAAGGGATTTGTAGTCGTCCTCCGATCGGTTCTGGAAGTGGAATGGTAGTTAGAAGTTGAAATTCTAAATAAAGAAAAAGGAAGAGGCTGGGTTTGGTTTAAAAAATAAAAATGATTGGTTGATTGTAGGAAGTGGAGATTGAACAGTACGTTGCATGTTAATGTTTATGTTAAACGAAAAGTACTATTGGGTGTGAAAAAAAAAGACATGTAACAGAGCTGTGGATTGGCAGGTGTTTCTGGAGGGAAAACAGTGTTGTTACTTTGCTGTAGAACGTTGAGATATGAACTTTTGACCTGTGCCTTCAGCCAGGTGCAGAATGAGGTGTTACCATGGAAACAGCCAGAGATGGCAGTGGGTGATGGGTGACTTTTATGTGACATTGAAAATATTGTGAGGGAGAACCAACTGAAATGTAAATGCTTACGTTACCCGCTCCGCATTGCTTCTGGGAAGCTGCGCTTCGCGCCTCGCGCACCGGAGCACTTCCGGGTGCGCTAACGCGGCGCGTCATATGACGTTTTTACGCAACAACGCGATACGTCGTTGGGGCTCCACCGGAACTGATCGAATTGGTAGTCTACAGTGTTTCTGGATGTTTCAGACTGAAGCTGGCGTCAGCATGAGAGCACCCCGTGGCTACGTCGTGGCCATTCCGCGAGCAATCATGGCAGTCGCTCCCCACCGGAAGTCTGCAGGAGTCGGGGGCCTCGGTGAGTCTTGTAGAATCTTCAAGGCTGAGGGGACGCTTTTGGGAATGGGGCTCATGCCCTAGCAGTCAAGCGTCTGAGTTCCAGGGTTGCCCAGAGCCATCCTTGCAGGCCAGGCCCAAGTCTGTGGAGCCAACCGCCATTTCCTGAGCTCCGTGGCAGCCGCCTGTCGCTGTATCGGAAGAGTGGGTGCAATTCAGCCGGATGGCGGGTGAGACGGTGTAATAGCAAGAGCAGGTGTAATTCAGCTGGCCGAGCGAGGCACTGTGCCGCAGGAGCAGGCGGAACTCAGCTGGCCGAGTGAAGCGCTGGGGTGTAGCTAAGAAAACTCCACCTGGTGAGGTGGGAGAGGCTCGTTCGCGCCGCCTCTCCCTTCCAGTGCACCCCACGCCGTCTCTTGGCGCAGGTATATGTGATGGTCGGACTAGGGCACCGCAGGACGTGTCTTCAGGTCAAACGGATTGTGGGACAAGGTCCAGAATGGAAGAGGCATCAAAAGGCAAGAAGTTCCGCCTGACCCCGGGAGCCGGCCGCCTATGTCGGGGGCGATCTCAGGCCATACCAGGGGAACAAGACTTGGGGAGGGGGCAGGAGCCAAGCGCCCCCTCCGAGTCCGCGTTTCTTGGACCCTGAAGTATGGCACTCAACATTCAGAACTTATGACATTTGTGCAAGGCAAGGACATCGAAGCCTCTCAGGGACCAAGTATATCCAGAGTCCTTCCTACAGAAGGTGGTGGGGGTGGCGGCATTAGCAAGGCATCCCCCCACACAACTTGTCGGACCCTGAAGTATGGCACTCAACATCCAGAACTTATGACATTTGTGCAAGGCAGGGACATCGAAGCCTCTCAGGGACCAAGCATATCCAGAGTCCTTCCTACAGAAGGTGGTGGGGGTGGCGGCATTAGCAAGGCATCCCCCCACACAACTTGTCGGACATGACCTCTGGATGTACTGGGTGTTCAATTTCAGAATTGAAACTACTAAGAAGCAATTAGAAGTGTTGTTTTCATGTTGCAGTAGGCTGCCATGTAAATAGTTATTTAATAAAACGTTTTATCCTGTTACTTTGCTGGTGTGTTGTATATATTTATAATATTTGCATAGTGTTTGTCGTTATTTTGGGCGGGGTGGGCGGCGGAGCCGAGCTGTATTGCAGCCATCATGGCGTCGAGCTCGGTTCCTCTCTCTAGTTTCATGTTTTTTCTAACGATTTATATGTTATAGTTTGCTAGCACGGTACAGCGGATAGTCCGCATTTTATATATATGTCCTTTTTATTAGGGGGGTCCTCCGGTGGAGTCGGTCGATCTACCTCTAATAAACGGTCCGGGTTGAACCAACTACCAACAAACGGGGCAGAGATAGGCATGACGGGTTACAAAGGGGACAAAAGTGTGCACTACCTATCCTTCACTATCTGCAAAAACTAAACAGAGTATTGCGACTTTATGCTTATTTGTGAACAGAGAATGACCCAAAGAGAACCAATTTCGAACAATCATAGGCTATTGGCAGTGGGCAGAGAGGCCATGACACAGAAAATGGCTGTTACTTACGTGCATGATGGGGCCTAAAAGGGACTAGATGGCGTGGCCACTGTTTCGCGACTTTCACTTTACTTTTAAAATGGCTGTGGTGAACATAAATGATCGCCGCTTATGTATACCTAATTTTTGTCATTTTCCACAAAAAAGCTTTTGATATTTGCTATTAAAAAACCAAAGAAAATCACTGAAAAAACCATAGGTTATAGACCATATATAGTTAAATATCTGAAGTCCATCTCTGCACTCGATGGAGATACAGGTCGTCGATCAGAAGATGTGCTGGCCACCTCTAATGGTAATAGCGTGGCCAGGGCTCTTGTCGTTGCCTCTGCAAATTGCAGAGGGTGCACTTGTTTGACATGCCGCACCATGGTATGTATGGAAAAAGAATATTTTTTTGCTGGATTTCTTCTTGAGAGAACCGAGTCACATATCGTGCAGGTTACTTTTGGTGCATTCGCTTTCTTTTGATCTTCAGGATAAGTGAAAAATTGCCAGATGAAAGATTTATTTTTTCTTATTAAAGGTAGTCGATCATTTTGGTCAGATTCGGAAGATGAATGAGATACGGTAGCCATTTCACCAAAGTCTTCCGAAAGATGTAGGACGTTGTTCTCTCTTGAGAGTAGAAAAGATAGGGAGGGAAGTGGGTGGAGTGCTGCGTGTAAATTCCAGAATTGAAACTATTAAGAACGAATTGAAATTGTTGTTTTCATGTTGCAGCAGGCTGCCATGTAAATAGTTATTTAATAAAACGTTTTACCCTGTTACTTTGCTGGTGTGTTGTGTATCTTTATAATATTTGTCGTTATTTTGGGTGGGGTGGGCGGCGGAGCCGAGCTGTCTTGCAGCCATCATGGCGTCGAGCTCAGTTCCTCTCACTAGTTTCATATTTCTCATGAGGGGTTGTTCTTAATTTTTCTATTTTAGCGAGGTCAAAAAAAGATCTCATCAGTGGCCTACTGATTTTGCTCGATTCCTTTTGTTTTTTCTAACGATTTATATGTTATAGTTTGCTAGCACGATACAGCGGCTAGTCCGCATTTTATATATATGTCCCTTTTATTAGGGGTGTCCTCCGGTGGAGTCGGACGATCTACCTCTAATAAACGGTCCGGGTTGAACCAACTACCATCCTGATTTTGTATATCTTCTGAGCTGGATTTAGGCACACAATTGTTAAAGTATGAAACGTTTTATATTTTTAAAAAAAATACCAAGGTGTGTACATCCGGTAACGCACGAAAGTTTAAAAAGACATTCGGCTCCATTTACTGAAAAGTTTCATAAGAATAAAAAAGAAGTCTAGGTACAGTCTCTTTGACGTACTATTAGTTCTTTGAGGGGTGTATGAAGAAATTCAATAAGTTCAAATCGCAAGGTTTTTACGAAATATATAGGCAGGTGCGCGCACTCGGTCGCGCACGAAAGCCTGGAAATGCGATATCCATTTTATTGACAACTGTTGCCGAGAGTGCGAACACCGGGTCGCGCACGAAAGTTTAGTAAGGCTATTTTTATTTACAGACAAATTTTAATGTGTTTAAAAAAAGGCAAGGTACAGACTTTCGAATTCTGTATTGCTTTACAAGGAGTCTCTATGCAACTTGAACAGTGAAGAAAACGGCTTGTTTTCGAAAAAAATATTGCCAGAACTTTATTGCCAAAAGTATAGGTTGCATACACGACATTTTTCTGAATTAGCATTTTAAAAACCAATGAAATTCACAGAAAAAACCATAGGTTTTACACACGTTATAGTTAGGAAGTAGCATTTAAAAAAACCTATGAAATTCACTGAAAAAACCATAGGTTTGACACATGTTATAGTTATCTGGAAATTTTACTGACATAAAACCAATGAAATTCCACGTTATAGTTAGTTGGACTCACTATAACTTGCGTGTGCAATGCACTGCTGATGACGTCACATATTACATCACTCATGACATGGTCAGTGATATCACTCATGACATCACTGATGACACCATCCAGTGAATATGTTCTGAAAAATAAATATTAGTGAGTAATGTTTAAATATTTAAATATATATATTAGTGTTTCACTTTGTGTATAAGTGGCTACATGTGTTGGTAAGTAGCTACATGCGTATGTATATGGGTTATTAGATGTTTCTCTTAGTATCAGTATGAGTGTCTATATGGTTTGGTGGGGGTATTACTTAGCACATAGATGCATGAGTGACTGACTCTCTGTTTGTATGTGTTTTGAAGACAGCATATGTGCAGGACTGTATGGGTGGATGAGTGTGTATATGTGTTTGTTAGTGAGTGAATGACTGTCTCACTAGTGTCTTTATCAGTAACGACATATGTTTTAATCTAGTATATGTGAATATTGATGTATATAAGTGAGTATATGTGAGAGTAAGAGATTGTAAGAGTTCCTGTTTAAATAAGTATGTGTTTCTATAAGTGATTGTTTAAGAGAATAAATATGTGTAATTTTCAAAAGAAGTAAGGTGGAAGTGTGTGTATAACTCTATATTCAAATAAATGGATGTTCAATAGTTTATTTGCACGTGTGAGTATGTGTGTGAGTAACTTTTCGATGACTGTCGGTGTGTAACAGGATGTATAGGTGTATCACTTCATATGATGAGTGAGTATATGTATGAGTGACTATATAGAACTGTTGGTGAATGAGTGGATGTGTATATAGATGGTGGATTTACAGAATTACTTGTTGTAACTGATACGGGTATCTCCATTTTTTTTTAAATTTCAGTTTCTATTTTTGAATATGTGTTTCAAGGGTTACATTACAGTGAAAGGAGGTCTGTCACTATGTCACAAGGATGGTGTCATCAGTGATGTCATGAGTGATGTCACTGACCATGTCATGAGTGATGTAATATGTGACGTCATCAGCAGTGCATTGCACGCGCAAGTTATAGTGAGTCCAACTAACTATAACGTGGAATTTCATTGGTTTTATGTCAGTAAAATTTCCAGCTAACTATAACATGTGTCAAACCTATGGTTTTTTCAGTGAATTTCATAGGTTTTTTAAATGCTACTTCCTAACTATAACGTGTGTAAAACCTATGGTTTTTTCTGTGAATATATATATATATATATATATATATATATATATATATATATATATATATATATATATATATATCTCCAATAAATGAATAACCTAAAAAATAGCAATTTAATTATAATCAAAAACGTAAACAACATACAATAATTACCAATTTAGTAATATATATTAGATACAAAAATATAATTAATTATAAATATTTAATTTTTGCATACACCCCAAACAAATTGGGGCTGATTACGTTGTCTGTCAGATCGCAATCAACGGCCTGGTTACGATCCAGCCAACATCTGCACCTGCGTTACTCCAGCTGCATTATGATGCAGCAGTCGGAGGCAGAATGCGAAAGGACCGACCACTACTGTTTTAATGGGCTCAAGGAGCCCATCAGCCTAGCAGTCAGAATGTAATCCCTACAATAAGGGCTTCCTCGGCACCAATGTAGGGATTATGATTTCTCTTTTGGTCTATCTTTCTGTTTGGAGTCTGACACCATAGAAAGGCAGACGGAAACTTACTTTGGGGGCCCCTAACATGGCCCCGTCCCACCACTGCTTCCGCTAAGAGGCCTGTGCCTTCCCAGAAATCCATGCACCTTGTGGCAAGCACCATGGGGTGCCTGCCACAAGGTACATGGATGTTTGCAAACATCAATTTTTCTAATGCGGGTTGTGCAGCGGCCCTTTTCTCGCTGTTGCACAAGCCACATCAGGTAAATCGATCTTTACGATGGCCTCATGGGTGGTCGCATCCAAATTTGTTGGATGGAACCACTGGTTTCCAATCCGACATGAAACGATGCCGGCATAAATGTGTGGGATTGGTGTACAACTGTATATGTTGCATGCTGGGCCATTTCCTGCCTCATAAGTGAGGTATTATTTTTATTGGCAGACTTAGGGGAACAAAGAATCGTAGAACAAGTGTAATTGCTGGTTGAATTTCTTGGCATTTCTGCCTTCCAAATGGAAGACAATATGTAAAAAGAAGCCATTTAGAAAAATGTACTCTAATTCACATGCTTGTATAGATACCCACAAATTTGGAGATGTGCAAATTAGCACTGGCTATAAACTTTATTTCTATCCCATTTCGTACATATATAGGTTTCCTTTTTACCTATTTCTCACTCTTTATATTTGCCAAATTAATTGCTATAAACCTGGTACATAATTAAAAAACATTGTAAGGCACAGCACAGTTATTAGCTCTGGATATCTCGGGTTCTAAGTGAACCTACAAGTCCTATATTTATCGCAATCTGAAGGGTTGAGCAGACATAATGATATATTGCTTTAAAAAATCAACCATATTTAGAAGAAGTTACAGGTGAAAACGGCACAAATTGCAGTTTTTGTCAACATATTTTTATTTCAGTTGTTAGTTTCTATAGAAAAACATTGAGGGATCTACACAAATTACCTTATTGCTTTCACACCCCTTACTACCACTAACTGGGATGAGGTTGAAAGCACAAAAAAAGGAATAATAGGCTATGTCCTAGTAAAATGCCAAAACCATATTGAAAAAATGTTGGTTTTCTAACAAAAGTCTGCTTGTTCCTGAAAGCTAGGAAGATGGTGATTTTAGTTTTAGAGTTCTTTATTATTTTCAGAAATAACGTATGCTACTGGTAGAGATACCACCTTCTATGATAGCAGCAAACGTATGCAAAACCCATTAACTCCCTCCACCCCCCACCCAACCCTCCGGACCTTGTTGTGCCAACAAAATCGTAATAGGAAACATATGAAAAGGAAGCCTGCCTCCCTGTTCTCTCCTACTCACTAAAGGTTATGTGTTATTACTCTGTATGACTCCGACAATTTGAGGAGGCATAAGTCCTCTGAAATCTGTCATCAAAAGAACTAAGAAGGGCTTACAGAGTTTAGGGAATGATGAGCTTTTATCCTTCAATGTAAGAGTAATACGCTCCATCCCCATTATGTACCAAAGCCTCAGCAGCCAACCCAAGTTTGTCAGGGGAGTTTGAGTGCCCCAGTGCCTGAGAATGTTCTGCAGAGCTTCTAGTATTTCGAGGCCTATCTGCCTACTTCTGCAGGACTGCAGGGGGAAGGTAAGTGCATTAGTGAGTCCCGTAAGAATATAGGCCGATGATCATGGGGATCTGTGTCAAGATGTGTGTCAGTGTCTTTCAGGAGCTCTGCATATAGGACCAAATGTATGCAGTCTAGTCGGGGTGAGGTATCAGTATGTTATGATTTTCATAGCCGTTTCAACTCATGGGGTATTACGGCTTGTGTGCCGGGCATAGTTGTGTATCTCATCCCATTCCTTTTCTATCAGCTCCCCCCAAATCTACGACTTCCACCGCCACTTACCCGGTGATTTCACTAGTGGGCGTTCCGGTGGCAATAGCTTGTAGAGGTGTGTGAGTTTGTTGTGTTGGATAGCAGCCATTGCTCGTATTGAGTGAGAAGATGTTGGGCACCAGGTCTAACTGTGCGTTGCATTATCAACCAGTGGCATATCTGGGTGTAGTGCCATCTCTCACTTTTGGGAGGCTTGAAGTCCTGCTGGAGGGAGTCGAATGGGACAGGCCCTCCGTGTCAAACAGGTGTTCAAATGATATACACCCTGGTTGGGTCCAGTGAGAAAAACCGGGCTCTATGAGAGCCGGAGTGAAGTTGGGGATCCCTACTATGTGGGTTAGGGGAGAGGGAAAGGATGTAAGTTGTCTACGGGCCACCACCTTATCCCAGGCCACTAGTGTGGGCCCATTGATGGACGGAAGATATAAGTTGGGAGGGGGTGCTTCCTTTTGGAGGAAGGGGATCCTTCATAAGGGCTGACCTACTAATGTCTTTCCCATAAATAACCAATGTTTGCTGGACTCAGCCCGTGACCACTTGACAAAAGCTCTTAATTGCAAAGCTTGGCAGTAGTAAACAAGATCTGGGACTCCCAATCCACCCACCAAGATGGCCTATTGTCCAGTTCATTGTTGGGTCTAGGGCGCCTATCGGCCCAGATAAAGCAAGCATTTTATATCAGTTTGAAGTGCCCGGATGGAGCCTGGAATGATGGGGTGGAATCTAATGGGAACATTTGAAGAAGGCATAACATTTTGGGAGGAATTGCCATTTTTACAGCAGCTATCCTCCCTAACCAGGAGAGCTTGTGTTGCCACCAACGCCATACGCCATAGCTTGGCACCTACCTGCTGGAGTAGTGTGCAGTAATTGAGGCTCACTGTCTCGGATATCGTTGAGGCGATCAGTATCCCTAGGTATCAAATATGGAAATTAGCCCACTGGAGGGGGAAGGACTGCTGAAATAAAATTAGCACCTGTTGCATAATTGTTAAGTTCCAGCCTTCCGATTTTTGGATATTTATTTTGAACCCTGCCACTTGTCCAAATGACCTCAGTTGGCTGAGGAAGCAGGCAAGGATGTAGCTGGAAACCCTATTGTGGCAATAATATCATCACCATATAAGCTAATAGTATTAGATGTGCCACCAAATTGTATTCCTTTGATATCAGTGTGAGAGCAAACTCTATGAGCCAGGGGCTCCATGTATAGGGCAAAAAGTAATGGTGACAAAGGGCACCCTTGTCTGGTGTCCCTGTTGATTGTGAGCGGGATGGAAGAGTAGCCAATCACTCGGATCACTGCTGTGGGGCCATCCTCTATGCTAGCGATCCACCGCCTGAATCTGTCCCCATACCAAAATGCCTTAGGTGGCCTCTAAGTAGGCCAGGAAACTCAGTTGAATGCTTTTTCAGCGTTGACAGAAAGGAGAATGCATTCTGTGCCATGTTTTTGGGCCTTTTCTATCATGTGGAGCACTGTTCGAGTATTGTGCCTACACTGGTGCTGTGGGACAACCCCTGCCTGATCTGGGTCGATCAGTCCCGGAAGTAAGAGGTGAAGACGGGCCGCCAAGATAACTGTGAGTATTTTAAAATCAACATTCAGAAGAGAGAAAGGCCTGTATGAAGAGCACTGGGGTTTATCTTTCCCTGACTTAGGGATCACTGTAATGGAGGCCATTTTCATCGTGGGAGGGAGGGTTACCGAACTTCCAAGGGCAGTAAACAGACGAGTGAATAGTGGTGCAAGAATATGCCCAAACTTTTTTTATAAAAAATGGCAGGGAAGCCATCTAGCCCGGGAGATTTAGAGACCTTCAGCTTAGCTATGGAGGAGATGACTTCTTCTAGTATTTGGCCCTAACGATGTCCAGACCTGCTAGTTGGACTCTGACTGCCTCAAGCTGTTTCCACACCCTGGGGGCTCCCGTCCATTTATGGATGCGTTCAAGTTCTGCTTCTTTTTGGGAGAGGCCTTTCCTTTTTTCCTTACGATCTTTTTTTTCTGCCAACTATATGGGTATCAGCTCTCCCCTCACCACCGCCTCCAGCCTGTCCCAGACTGTGGAGTCTGCGATTTCTGGGTTGTCGTTAATAGCCAGGTACTCAGTGAACATTCTAGTCATTTGCTCCACATTAGAAGGGCGATGTAGGAGGCTGTCTCTTATTGGGTCGGCCCATGTGCATTCCTACAAATGTTTTGAAGTCCCCTGTTTGCCCATGTCGTTGTGCAGATCTGTCCAAGATGTTGTAAAAAACAATAATTAAGTCACCCCCTAAAAAAGTCAGTGGGCCTGGTACCCCTAAAGTCTCCGTAACCAGGTAGGTGGCTCCCCCGCCACACAAAACCACCTGTGTCTCCCAGCTGCCGCTGCAGAGTATGTTCGAGGTTCTCCACCTCCCGCAGGCTACCACCTGCGCCTCAACCCTGGTGGCCACTGGAGGGCTGAAGGTAGGTTTGTTCATCCTCCGCTTTATTGCTTTTATTGCATTGCCTGTATTGTCATTGTTGTGTCTGTGACTGCTGTTATCTGTCTTCCCCCGCTGCCTGTACGTGGTCCATGCCCCTTTTTCTTCCCTCTGTTTCCCTCGCTGTACCCGTGCTCTCGCTGCCCGGTCTTTCTTTCTGAACCCCTCACTGCCCCCGTGTCCCTGCCCAGTTTTCCCTTCTGTTCCCCTTGCTGCCCCGTGCCTCTCTGCCCGTTCTGCCTTCTGTTCTCAGCTGCCCCTGTGTTTATGTATTCTGTATTTTGCCTCTGTGCCACTCTTTTTTATGGTATTTCTGTGCCCTTTTTGCCTTCTGTGCCACTAGTTTTTCCATAGTTTTTTGTGCCCTCCTGCACTCTCTTCCACTTGTTTTTTGTGCCCTTCTGCCCTCTGTGCCACTTGTTTTTCCCTCGTTTTTGTGCCTCTTTTGCCTTCTGTTCCACTCGTTTTCTGTGCCCTTCTGCCCTCTGATCCACTCGTTTTTTGTGCCCCTCTGCCCTCTGTGCCACTCGTTTTTCCCTCATTTGTTGCGCCCTTCTGCCTTCTGTTCGACTCATTTTTTGTACCCTTCTGCCCTCTGTTCCACTCGTTTTTTGGTGCCCTTATTCCCTTTGTGCCACTCGTTTTTCCCTTGTTTTTGTGCCTCTGTTGCCTTCTGTTCAACTCGTTTTTTGTGCCCTTCTGCCCTCTGTTCCACTCGTTTTTGTGCCCTTCTGCCCTCTGTGCCACTCGTTTTTCCCTCATTTTTTGCGCCCTCTGCCTTCTGTTCCACTCTTTTTTTGTGCCCTTCTGCCCTCTGTTCCACTCGTTTTTTGTGCCCTTCTGCCCTCTGTGCCACCCGTTTTTCCCTCGTTTATGTGCCTCTTTTGCCTTCTGTTCCACTCGTTTTTTGTGCCCTTCTGCCCTCTGTGCCACTTGTTTTTCCCTAGTTTTTTGTGCCCTTCTGCCTTCTGTTCCACTTATTTTTTCTGCCCTTCTGCCCTCTGTGCCAATCATTTTTCCCTCGTTTCTGTGCCCCTTTTTCCTTCTGTTACCTTCATTGTCCCTCACCGCCCCCACTGCTGTGTCCCCTGCGGCCCGCCCCCCTGACTGCCCACTGCCCCTTTCGCTGCCCTGCCTCCCGCCTCCTAGCTGCCCCTCCCTCCCACCTCCCCATATATTCTGGCCGCTGAGCAGTAAGGAGAGCGACCGTTGACCCTACCAGGTAGGTATCTCCCCCTCCGCACAGCACTGCCTGTGTCTCCCTGCCCCAGCTGCTGCTGCCCCTGCTCAGGACGTTCAAGGCCCTCCACCACCCGCAGGCTACCACCTGCGCCTCATGTCTGGTGTCCTGTGGTTGATTTGTTCATCATCCGCAATATTGCTTTTATTGTATTGCCTGTATTTTCATTGTTGTGTCTGTGACTGCTGTTGTCTGTCTTCCCCCACTGCCTGTACGTGGTCTGTGCCCCTTTTTCTTCCCTCTGTTCCCCTCACTGTCCTTGTCCTCTCTCTGCCCGGTCTTTCCTTCTGTACCCCTAGCTGCCCCCTTGTCTCTGCGCGGTTTTCTCTTCTGTTCCCCTCGCTGCCCCCGTGCCTCTCTGCCCCTTCTGCCTTCTGTTCTCAGCTGCCCCTGTATTTCTGTATTCTGTATTTTGCCTCTGTGCCACACGTTTTTCCGGTATTTCTGTGCCCTTTTTGCCTTCTGTGCCACTCATTTTCCCCTCGTTTTTGTACCCCTTTTGCCTTCTGTTCCACTCATTTTTGTACCCATCTGCCTTCTGTGTCACTCGTTTTCCCCTTGTTTTTGTGCCCCTTTTGCCTTCTGTTCCACTAGTTTTTTGTGCCCTTCTGCCCTCCGTTCCACTCGTTTTTTTGTGCCCTCTGTGTCACTCGTTTTTCCCTTGTTTTTTGTGCCCTTATGTCTTCTGTTCCACTCATTTTTTGTGCCTTTCTGCCCTCTGTTCCACTTTTTTTCTGTGCCCTTCTGCCCACTGTGTCACTCATTTTTCCCTTTTTTTTGTGCCCCCTTTTGCCTTCTGTTTCACTATTTTTTTGTGCCCTTCTGCCCTCTGTTCCACTGGTTTTTTGTGCCCGTCTGCCCTCTGTACTGCACCAAGCTCCTGAGGCGGAAGCCGGGAGCAAGACCTTCTTTTAACCTTGATTGTCACTGTGTTAATATTTGTTTTTTAGAACTTACCCTCTGCTCCTTGTACTGGTATCGCGCAGCGGATTTAGTGCTGCCGCGACACCCATAAACAAACACTCCTGCCGCCATTCCGGCATGCCCACAGGCCACGCCCCTTTCGCAGAGGCCACGCCCCCGCCAAGCACTACATATAGACGCTGACTACAAGCGCCATCACTGTACTGCACCAAGCTCCTGAGGCGGAAGCCGGGAGCGAGATCTTCTTTTAACCTTCATTGTCACTGTGTTAATATTTGAATTTTAGAACTTACCCTCTGCTCCTTGTACTAGTATTGCGCAGCGGATTTAGCGCTGCCGTGACACCCCTAAACAAACACTCCTGCCATCATTCCGGCACGCCTGCAGGCCACGCCCCTTTCTCAGAAGCCACGCCCCAACCGCCACCCTACCTATCCATAAATTATGTGCGTCTCCCGGACGTGCAGCGGACAAATGCAGTGGGCACGATGTTTGCGCGCCGTAGGTGCACCAAAGGTAAGCCCGTCTGCGCCCGTCCGCGCCCGGCCGGGCCCAGGGGCCCCTCACCATACCCAAACTATACAATATTCTTCTGCGCAGCTGTTCAACCTTCAAGGCCCGTGGCCTCTGGATGACACGGTGACCGTCCGAATCAACAGGCTGGGACTGACTGCCTCGCGCCCTCTTCCCCATCCCCCCCTCCTCATCGTCCCCCTCCCCCATTTGCCCCCTTCCTGACTTGCCGGCTCCCCCTGCACCCACCACCTTATCCGCCTACTACCTGAACACCAGGTCAGCAGTCAAGCACTCCCAAAAACTCTTTATATTATTGGAACTGCACAAACCTGATCTCCTATTCCTCACAGAGACCTGGTTTTGCGACAACTCCCTTCCCTATCTGTTAGCTGCACTTCCTGCCCCATATTATGCTCTGCGAGCTGACCGACCCTCCGGCAAATCGGGCGGCGGCGTCACTTTGATCGCCCGTAGAGAAATCGACTTTCAAACTTTAGCCTTCTCTTCTATCGGCTCTTCAGATTTTTTAGTTGTTCGCTCACTCTCCTTCAGTACCCCGCTCACCTGCGTATTTATGTACCGCCCCCCTCCACCCTCTCAACTCTTTCTTCCCAGCTTCCAAGACTTGGTGGCCACTCTAGCAGTCAACAACTCCTCCATCTTGGTGTTAGGAGACTTCAACTTTTGGCCCTCTGATCCGGCTGAATGTTCCACCTCGAAAGAATTCTCGGATACCCTTCGCTCTCTTAACTTCGATTCCCATGTTCACTCCCCCACCCACATCCAGGGCCACATCCTTGATCAGATCTGGTCCCTTAACTGCCCAGTAGCCTCCCTGTCTATCTCCCCCTGCACTTGGTCCGATCATTTCTTGATATCATTTTCCCTACACCTCTGCTCAGCCCACAAGCCCTCTCTTCCGAAAAACTCCTGGACGCGCACCTGGAACCGTGTGGATGTGGCCTCTCTATCCGCCACACTCTCCGCTTCTAGCCCGGATCTCCACGGGCTGTCGTCTTCCGCACAAGCCGACTCCATTAACTCCTGGCTTCGATCAGGCTGTGACTCCGTCGCCCCCCTCAAGCGGGTGTCCGTCAGGCGCACGAACTACGCGAACCGTTGGTTCAATGAGGAACTGAAGGCTAAAAAACTCAGTGTACGCCGTGTGGAACGGACCTGGAGGCAAAACTATTGTCCCAATCTTAAAAATCAGTACATTGCCCTATTGTCTGTGTACAAAAAATCAATCTTGGCTCTAAGACTGCTTATTTCTCCTCCAAAAACCTGGCTGCCGAAAATCAGCCTAGAGAAATCTTCTCCATCGTGCACGATCTCGCCTAATATGACAGAGCCACCCTCAAACCCTCTCCTTCCCAGGACTTATGCGATTCCCTCAACACCTTCTTCCTGGACAAAATCTCCAACATCAAAGCAAACATCCTTCCCCCCCTCTTCTTTTGTCGACCCTCAGTGTCCGTTCGTCGGAACACACCTTGATTCCTTTCCCCTTCTGACAGAGGAGTCCTTCCTCTCCCTCCTGCCTATGGTCAAATCAGGCTCCCCTCTGGACCCCTGTCCTGCTCACATCCTGAAGCAGATCTATTCGGCCTGTGTACAGCCCCCTCTCAAATTTCTCAATAGCTGACTGTCCCAGGGCATTGTCATTCCTCCCCTCAAATCGGCCATCATCGTCCCTATCCTTAAAAAACCTGGCGCTGACCCCACCGCCCTTGTCAACTACCGCCCCAACTCACTATTGCCCTTCTTGGGGAAGGTACTGGAGCGCCATGTGACCAAAGCACTCAGTTCTTTTGTGGAGGAGAACAGGGTGTTAGCCCCCCGTCAGGCTGGGTTTCGCCCTGCACACTCTACGGAGTCCGTGGTGCTATCGGTCTTTGAAAACCTCAGAGATGGTATGGACACCAACCACCCCCAGGCCCTGGTCCTCCTCGATCTCTCCACCGCCTTTGACATGGTCGACCACTCCATCTTACTTTCCCGTGTCAGGGCGGCGGGGATTGGAGGTTCGGCCTTGGTCTGGCTGTCCTCTTTCCTGAGAGACCGCACCCAGGCAGTGCGTCTGGGCGACTTCTCGGGAGACGTTCGCGACGTACTTTGCGGGGTTCCCCAGGGCTCTTCCCTTTCCCCTCTTTTATTTAATCTGTACATTGCCCCCCTCATCTTTGCCCTTCAACAGATGGAGGTCTCCGTCTATAACTATGCGGATGACCTTCAGCTCATTTTCACCTTATCCACATCCCCCGAGTCCATGTCTAATTTCCAGTCTGCTATGATCTTCATCCGGGACTGGATGAATTACAACCACCTGAAGTTAAACCCAGACAAAACGGAGCTGGTTTTGACAGGTGGTTGTTTCAGTCCCTGGACCTCTCTCTTCTGGCCCCCCTTCTTAGGTCCCCCCCTCTCCATCATCCTCTGTAAAAACGCTTGGGATTAAACTGAATGACCAACTCACCTTGCACTCCCAAGTTAGCCTATTGGTGTCCTCTTCTTTTCTCTCACTCCGTACTATCCGCAAAGTCTCTCATTTTTTTTCTCTCCATGCCCTCAAGCTCATAGTCCTGGCAATGGTAATTTCTTGCCTAGACTACAGCAACGCCCTTTATTGTGGCATGCCCGCTTATAGTATGCGACGACTACAACTGGTCCAAAACCAGGCTGCTCTCCTGATTTTCAATTTGGCCAAATCCCACCACGTCACGCCTATCCTCAAGTCCTTACATTGGCTCCCTATCTGAGAACGAGCTAATTTCAAGATGGGCTGCATCACTTATCAGGCCTGGGCCGGCGCAGCCCCTGCCTTTATCTCTTCGGAAATCAAAACCTATGTCCCTGCCAGGGAATTACGCTCATCCTCCCAACAACTGTTGACAGTTCCTCGCTTTAAGCGCAAAAAGTGGGGAGGCACAAAATTCTCTACACTTGCCCCCGCTTCTTGGAACTCTCTCCCGCTCACCTCAGATCTTCCACCCAATATACACTTTTCCGTAAGGCATTAAAAACTTTTCTCTTCTCACAAGCCTTCCCTCCATAAACCACCTCTTCTATCTCCCCTCGATCTTCCTGCCCTCTCGAGTTCAGTACTCCATAGCGCCATGAAACCGCCAGGTGAACGTGCGCTCTATAAATATTTTAAACTCAAACTCAAACTCTGTGACACTCGTTTTTCCCTTGTTTTTTGTGCCCTTCTGCCTTCTGTTTCACTCGTTTTTTTGTGCCCTTCTGCCCTCTGTGCCACTCGTTTTTCCCTTGTTTTTTGTGCCCTTCTGCCTTCTGGTCAGCGTATTTTTTTGTGCCCTTCTGCCCTCTGTAGAAGTAGTTTCCTTCTGCTACCCTTGTTGTCCCTCACAGCCCTCGTCGCTGCGTCCCCTGCGGCCCGCCCCCCTGACTGCCCACTGCCCATTTGCTGCCTCCGTCTCCCACCTCCCAGCTGCTCCTCCCTCCCACCTCCCTATATATGCCGGCCGCTACGCGGCCACGCCGCTCTTGTGCCGAAGGCACGCCTAAGGGATGCCCATCTGCGCCAGTACGTGCCTGGACCGCGCCCAGCACCAGAACCCCTGGCCTCTGCACCCGCCACGACGACCACCGCAACTACGGCGCCAGCACTCTGCATGCTCTCAACTCCGGACGGACCCACACCTGCTTCACGGCTGCCCAGAAACGCACACACGGCCCATTCACCTGCCGGAACTGCAGCTACACCAGCCTCAGAGCCAACGAACCACCCGCCAAGAAAGACCCCAACCACCTCCGATGCATACTAATGAACACCCGCTCCGCACGCAAGCATGCCGTAAAGGTCTGGGACCTGCTCGACACATCCCCGGATGTCGCCTTCCTGACAGAGACCTGGTTTAATGAATCCTCCGCACCCAACATCGCCATAGCCATCCCAAATGGCTACAAGATCACCCGCAGAGACCGCACAAAGCCGGAGGAGGAATCGTCATCATCCACAAGAACAGCATCAGGGACAGGGTCTCGACCACCACCAACGACCCGCTCAGCATCGCTGAACACATGCATTTCTAGATCCACACAGACCCTAACTCCATCCTCAGAGGCACCCTAGTCTACCGACCCCCCCGGACCCTGCCCCCAGTACAGCGACTCCATCGCCGACCTGATCAGCACGCACGCCCTGACCTCCACCGACTACATCCTCCTCGGAGACCTGAACTGTCACCTTGAGAACATCAACGACAACAACTCCACAATCCTGATCGATAACCTCGCCAACCTCGGACTAAAGCAACTTGTCACCCACTCTGCCAGCCACACGCTCGGCCCCATCTTCTCCTCAAGCCTGCACGTCTCTGTCAGCCACACCACCGAACTCCTCTTGACCGACCACAGCTGCATCCACTTCGCCTTCCAGAATCCCACCACACACCACCGCACCCAACAGATCCCCCACCGCTGCTGGAGTAAAATCACCGAAGACCAACTACACGCAAACCTCGCTCTCAGCCCACCCAGCAAACCCTCCAACACCGATGACACTGCCCACAGCCTCAGACGCTGGATCGAGCACTGCACCAACAACCTCGCCCACTGAAAAAAAAACCCACAGGGACCCCAGCAAGAGGGCCAGCTGGTTCACCTCAGAACTCCTAGCCTCCAAGCTAGCCTGCCGGAAACTAGAGAAGAAATGGCACAGTGAAAAAACTCCGGACAGCCACGAAGCACACAAGGACGCCATCCGCAACCACCACCACCTCATCAGGGCAGCCAAAAGGACCTCCTTCAAAGACTGCCTCAACAACAATGCACACAATAGCAAGGAGCTCATCAACATCGTGAAGGAACTCTCCAACCCCAGCTCCAACACCAACGACATCCCACCGTCGCAAGCCCTGTGCGACTCCCTCGCCACCTCCTTCCACCGCAAGATAGCAGACATCCACAACAGCTTCAACACCCAGACAGCCCCAACAGACAGCAACACAACAGACCCTCCGCACACCATCGACCACGACCCCTTGCTAGCCTGGGCCAGCGTGAGCATTGATGACACAATCAAGACCATGCGCAAAATCCACTCCGGCTCTCCGTCAGACCCATTCCCGCACCACGTCTTCAACAGAGCAAGCAGCTCCATCGCACCCCACCTGCACAACGTCATCAATCTCTCCCTCTTGACCGCGACCTTCCCAGAGATCTGGAAACACGCTGAGATCAGCGCCCTACTCAAAAAACTGAAAGTAGACCCAGAAGACCTCAAGAACTTCGGGCCCATCTCTCTGCTCCCCTTCCTGGCCAAGGTCATTGAGAAAACCGTCAACAGACAGCTAACCCGATACCTCGAAGAAAACAGAATCCTGGACCCTTCCCAGTCAGGGTTCTGCAGCAACCACAGCACCGACACTGCCTTCATCGTCGCCACCAACGACATCAGGACCCTGCTGGACAATGGCAAGACCCCAGCACTCATCCTCCTAGAACTCTCTGCCGCATTCGGCATCGTCTGCCACCGCACACTACGTGCATGCCTCCATGCCGCAGGGATCCAAGACAAGGCTCTGGATTGGACCACCTCCTTCCTCTCTCGCAGAACCCAGAGCGTCTGCCTCACCCATTCTGTTCCAAAGCCTCCGAGATCATCTCCAGAGTACCCCAGGGATCCTCCCTCAGCCAGACGCTGTTCAACATTTACATGGCCCTGCTCGCACACCTAGCCCTACAACATGACCTCAACATAATCTCCTATGCCTACAACACTCAGCTGATCCTCTCCCTTGCCAAGGACCTCATCACCACCAATGCTAACCTCCACGAAGGACTGAAGGCCGTTGCCGACTGGATGAAGACCAGTCGTCTGAAGCTGAACTCGGACCAGACAGAGGTCCACATCGTCGGCTCCAACCCTTCAGCCTAGGATGACTTCTGGTGGCTGAAGGCAATAGGGGCAGCCCCGACACCCACTGACCACGCACGCAACCTGGGAATCATCCTCGACTCGACTCTCTCAAAGACGAAGCAAGTCAACGCTGTCTCCTCCTCCCGCTTCAATGCCCTCTGCTTGCTCCACAAGATCTACAGATGGATCCCGACAAACACAAGAAAGAGAGTTACCCAGGCCCTCGTCAGCAGCAGACTCTACTTCGGAAACGCCCTCTTTGCTGGAGTCCCGACCAAGCTCATCAAACGACTACAATGCATCCAAAACACCTCGGCACGACTGATCCGCGATGTACCATGCTACGGCCACATCACCACCACCTGAGAAACCTGCATTGGCTCCCCGTCAATGAGAGGATATCCTTCAAGCTCCTCACCCACGCACACAAGGCACTCCACAAGACCGGCCCAGCCTACCTCAACAGACGGCTTTCCTTCTACATCCCCAACCGTCAGCTACGCCCCGCCGACCTCTCACTCACCACCGTCCTGCCATCCAAAGAACAACTATCGGTGAAAGATCCTTCTCCCACCTCCGCGCCAAGACATGGAACACCCTCCCACTGAGCCTATGACAGACCTAAGACCTGCTGCCCTTCAGGAGGATACTCAAGACCGGGCTGTTTGATCAGTATTGCCCCCCCAAGCACCTTGAGACCCTCAAGGGTATGTAGTGCGCTTTACAAATGATTGATTGATTTATTGTTTAAGGATGTCCTCTTGTCTCTCATTGGCGAGTATATGGAGGCAATTGTGATTATGTCTGTGTCGATTTGTAGAGAATAAGCTAGGAGTCTACCCTTTATTTCTGCTTCTTTAGAGATGACCATGACCCTAAAGTGTTAGGAGAATAAAATGGCCACCCCTGCTGTTTTATTTGCTTGGGATTCCAAACGCCTCGGCACGACTGATCCTTGATGTACCATGCCACAGCCACTTCACCCCCACCTGAGAAACCTGCATTGGCTCCCCGTCAACAAGAGGATATCCTTCAAGCTCCTCACTGATGCACACAAGGCACTCCACAAGACCGGCCCAGCCTACCTCAACAGACGGCTCTCCTTCTACATCCCCAACCACCAGCTACGCTCCGCCGACCTCTTACTCGCCACCGTCCCGCGCATCCGAAGAACAACCATCGGTGAAAGATCATTCTCCCACCTCGCCGTCAAGACATGGAACACCCTCCCACTGAGCCTACGACAGACCCAAGACCTGCTGACCTTCAGGAGGATACTCAAGACCTGGCTGTTTGATCAGTAGTGCTCTCTCCCCCAAGCGCCTTGAGACCCACAAGGGTATGTAGTGCGCTTTACAAATGATTGATTGATCGATTGTTTAAGGAAATCCTCTTGTCTCTCATTGGCGAGTATATGGAGGCAATTGTGATTATGTCTGTGTCGATTCGTAGAGAATATGCTTGGAGTCTGCCCTTTATTTCCACTTCTTTAGAGATGACCTTGACCCTAAAGTGTTAGGAGATTAAAATGGCCACCCCTGCTGTTTTATTTGCTTGTGTGGAGAAATATTGATATGTAAAATGTCTAGAGCGGAGCCTATGTTCCTCTCGAGAAATGAGGTGAGTCTCCTGTAGTAGGCATATCTCTGCCCCTGAATGTTCTAAACAAGACATTGTGGAGCTTCATGTCAGGGGATGGTTAAGGCCTTGAACGTTTAATGTGAGTAAGTTCACTTTGTGCAACATCGGATTTGAGTAAAACATGCTATCTGATGGCTACGTTAGTAGAAGAGAGGAATCATATGTGTTGCAATGGTGTGTCCAGCTCTTCTCGGAAATATAGGGGTGGGTGGCCTGTAATTACAATTCCTACTTCTGGCCCCAAAAAAATATAAGAAAAAACAAATCAAAAACCCAAGAAACTGTAACAATGGAAAAATAAAACAATTATTAGAAATATTCATAGATGCTTCTAACAGACAGAAACAGGAATGAACTGCTGCTAACAAGGTGTGAGCGGGAACTCCAGGAGACAAGCTGTGTCAAGGCTAGGCTGGACGCAAAGAGGAGCCAGCAAGCCTGTCGAGGACTGCCTGCTTCTCTTTGGCTATTGTTGCAGGGTCCCGCCAAAGGTCGCCTGGGGAGGCACCATAGCCCATCTGTGGAGAAGGACCAGAACCCGCATGGATCTCTACACCATGGCCCACATAGTCAGTAGTGCCCCCTCCAAAGTCAGCACTGGATGTGCTTCTTCCATGAATCTGATTTGATGAAGCCTGTTAACTGATCACAAGCCCTTAGTCCATTTTCTTCAGAGTACCAATCTCTGCAAGTCTAATACAATTACTGTAAAAACTTCAAGAGTATAACTTTAACATGAAACATGTTTTTGATGGGGAGGAGGAAATTACAGAGCGGATTGCTTGTCACGTGTAATGGAATTGACGGATTCAATAAAAAATGGTGAGGTAGATACTGATACAGAGGGCACAGTGACAGTAATTGATACTGTGGACTTGTGTACATTGCAAGTTATAGAAGCAGAATGGTATAAAGCATGCATGAATGATGAGAAACGATCACAAGTCAGAAGTTTATCATTGATGTGTAGACAAAGAGTAGAAATGTAACCAGCGACCATAAGGTTTTTTCACAAGAGTCTGAAGAATGATCTATTTGTGTACCGATAAGAGTTGAAAAAAATGCTAATCCTGTTACTTCATCACAGATATCTAGGTATTAGCAGAACAATCAAATATTTGAAACAACACAACAGGTGGTCTAATTCAGATGTCCAGGTCAGATCTATGGTGGATAATTGTCATTTGTGCCAGAAAAACGTTGGAAGACGATGAATGTTCCTTTGCAGCTTGGTCCTCTTCCTGAGTCACCATGAGAGAAGGTTGCAGTGGAATTTTTCGGGACCCTTTTAGGTTGAGCCTAGACAGCGCATGCACTGTCGCAAGACCTGTAGTAAACAGTATTAGAAGTGTAATCCTGCCTGCCACTCAGCTTTGCCTCACTCCTCCGTTGCTCAGCTTTCCTGGTTTATTATTGGTTGGTGCTTCTGTTACGTCACTTCCAAAATCTAGTACCAATAATAAAACTGATTACCGCAAAACTACTTCCCACTATCTCGTTTGGTGCAATAATATTCAAGGACAAAATGAATAAATGGTTGGACAGAGCACAATCTTCTTGCTACCGTAGGGTTTTTCGGTTGCCAAATTCTACTGCCCACGCCCAAATCCGGAAAGAATTTTCATTATTTTCCCAGAGGTGGACAATGAGTGCACGCTACATTAACTATTGTTTAAAAACAAAGTACGCTAGCCCTCACTCTCTAAAGAGCTGCCTATGGTTAGTCTTCAGCAACCACAAAACACCGAGGAATAAATATTTGACGTCATGTCTAGAATCCCTTAAAGCAAAGGACATATGGTCATCTTCGTTGCCTATTGCAGGGAAAACAAAACTTCTAACCAAACAGGCAAAAAGTCTTTCAAGCGACCTCGATGAGCAACGGGTCGCCCAGCTCTTTCATGGCCCCTGGGTCTCTAAATTATACACCTCGAAAATTCTTCCATCGTATCTGGCTGCTTCTACGAAAGTACATATAAAACTTCAATTGATGCGATTTCGTTTTGGTTTAATCCCGCTGATGGCATACAAGTTTGGCCAGGGGTACAGGAAAGGGGCTTCATCCCAATGCCGCTTTTGCAAGCAGGAAGAGGAAAACCTCATCCATATACTGTGCATTTGCCAAAAACTTCGAGCCCAAAGAAACTTTTGGTTGCATCCCCTTTGGCTTCTTCTCAACATCAGGACCTGCCAGAAAGCACTAGACGCCTGCATGAGAGGAGACTCTCCGCAGTTGGCGGCTCGTTTTGTTAAGTTTATTTTAGAAATTAATTCCCCTAACTTGCTTTTTGACCAAGCATAAGCTCCTTTTCTGGTGACATTATCGCATGTTCTTTTTTAATTTACAACTTTTCTGTTTTAACTGTTCTGTGTATCCTTTTACTCTTAATATGTAACGTCCATCCCAGTGTATGTACATTGCAACAATTTTAATTAATTGCGCAATAAAACTTTTACTTTACTTTACGTCACTTCTGTTTTGTAGCAAGCAGAACCAGCCAACTACTGTTTAGTTACGCTAAAGGTCTGCTTCTGTTTCATTCGTACTACTTCCTTTATTTGTTGTTTTTCATTGCCATGGCTCAATGGGCCGGCGTGGAACTTAAGGTGAAGGAGAAATGTTTATGTGCCCGGGTGCCATATAAAATAAGGTGCTGGAGTGAAAACGCTGTGGCTAGCTCGTACAGAGGAAGCCTCCGATCTCGCAAACATGCTTCCGATAACGCCAGTAAAGCTTGCAGTAAGAGCAAACATGTAGGTGAACTTTGCAAGCAACATCAATTACAGCTGAATTTCTTCTTGTGAAGTAGACATAAAAGCCATCTGTGATGCCTGTGCAGTTTTCTATTTTTTTTAACTGCCCCTCTAAAAATCCTCATGCCTTTAAGGCACGCTCCTTTAATTACCATTGAACATAATTGGAAAGACCGTCTGCTGTGCTCCGGTCTGAGCTGCTGTAATGGAGGTGCTCTGGCAGGTCGAGGACTGTTCCCATGGGGCACAGGGTCAAGACTGATTGCATATGGCTGGGTCCAAACTGGGGTGGCATAGTGGGCAAAAGAAAGATGGATTTAACCCAGATCTTTTGACTGGGGGAGAATGTTTGCATTGCCAGCATTCCGTCTATCATTTGTTTGTTGTGACACTTTTCGCCCTAAGTGGGATGGGAATGCCCAGACGTTGGTCCCTTGCTCACTGTGCCACTGGATTCAAGCTAGCCTGGCTGAAGAAGGGTGACATACCCTGAAACCGGTCCCAGGATGCTAGTTTCCAGTCCAGGGAGAACCTGGCCTGGCAGTTCAGTCTGGACTGTTCCCTTAGGGCACTGGGTCAAGACTGATTTGCATATGGCTGGGTCCAAACTGGGGTGGCCTAGTGGGAAAAAGAAAGATGGATTTAACCTAGATCTTTTGACTGGGGGAGAATGTTTACATTGTCAGCATTCCGTCCATCATTTGTTTGCTGTGACGCTTTTTGAGTGCAGGCGCACTCTCAAGGTGATGCCACTCGCTGTCAGGGTAGGTTAATATTCATGAATAATATCGCTTTCATGCTGATTTGTGCCCCTTTGCTTTCCCACGTCTTCACCCTGTTCTATATTTTAAACTCAGCAGAGTGTAGCAGTGAAAGTTTGTTTTAACATTATAACAGCAGTGTTGTCCTTTCTATGAAGTCGGAAAAGGGGGGCAGAGTATGGAATGATTAGTAAACAAGCGCAAGGAGGTGTGACGGGGTGAACGTTTTACACCAGCGGCGGGGGCACGGTGTCACAGGAAGGGCAGGGATTGTGCTTGTATACCTAGAAATACTCAACTTACCAAGCTCACAAAAAATGCACAGCAATATCAATCTATCTAAAGCGCATTTAAGCATTGCCAGGGACCGTAAGCGCTGAATGCAAACAAAATATGTACATTTGAGTGGCTTTTAACCGCTACGATATTGGGTTGCTTATGTCGACAAGCATTTGCAATGCAATGGGTCTCGCAATTATACGAGTTTGAGCTTTTGGCATTCTAAAGGACATTGCCTTTTTGTTTTGTTTTGCTTTCTAAAAACATAAATAAAAGGCATTTTCATTTGCAATGCCAATAGCTTACACTCGTATAAATGTGAGAACTATTGCATTGCAAATGCTTGTTTGGTTCTTCCAATTGAAGTGAAATATCTCATAATGTTGACTGACTACTGTTAGACCTGGCATCTTTGGCGTGGTTACCCCTATTTGTTTGCCTCTATCTCCTGAATTTATGATGCTTTGCTGGATTTCGTTTTTGCTGGTTTAGATGCTTTGGACACTCCACCACTGCTGATCAGTGCAGAGTGTAAGTGCTCCCTGTGTAAATTGTTATTATGATTGGCATATTTGTATCACCATAAAGTCCCTAGTAAAGTGCACTGGGTGTGCCAGGGCTGGTGATAACAAATGCTACTAGTGGGCCTGCAGCTCTGATTGTGCCACCCACATGAGTAGCCCTAAAATGGTGTCTCGGGCCTGCCACCGGAGTGCCTGTGTGCAGTCTGTGAACTGCCATGTCCTCCTGGTCAGTGTCCCCACTGACCAGGCCTAACCCTTCCCTTTTTGTGCACATTGGTCACCCCTATGGAAGGTCCAAGGTACCCCCTTGGGCAGGGTGCAGTGTATGTGAAAGGTAGAGCATGTACTTGTGCAGGTAACATGCTCTGGTAGTGCATTACAGCCATTTTCGTTTTTCACTGCTGCAAGGCTATCTTGCTCCATAGGTTATCATGGGGGATGCTGGCTACAGTGGCTACCAGCAGATCTTCCCTTAGGAACAAGATAGGACATACAAGTCATGTATCCCTGAACTCAGAATTTAATAACACATCTTTTATGAAAGGTTGTTTTTAAATCCTGTGTTTGAGAATAGCACTTTTAGAAAGTTGCTGTTCTCTTGTCTGACCTTTCTGTGTGTCTTGGCCTGATTGTGTATTGACTGTCTTGTTTGAGAGTGATAGGGGCTGGGGATTCCCCAGGAGGCTGGCTGAGTCAGCCCTAGGCTGAATGACTGCCTTTGCAACTTGAGTGGTGGGAGGAGATAGCACCTGGGACTGAATAGGGCTGTGCCTGCCTTCCACAATGCTGGCTCCACCTCCCGCTGGGTGGCTGATGACCCTGCCCCTCACTCTGAAAGGAAAGTAGAAGCCAGAAAAACAAAGTGCTAAAGGAACACCCAAAACTGGTTCAAACAAGGCTCAGGGCCCACTTGCACAAAGAGAACAATGACTTTTAGGGGTATAAGTATAGGACCCCTGACAACAGAAAATTAGATCATCCTGGAATCAAGAAGGAACCTCTGCCAAGGAGAAAGCTGAATCTGAAGAAGGAAGACTGTCCTGCTGTTGCTCTGCTGGGCTGACCTGCTGTTGTTTTGCTGCCAAGGAGAGGGGAAAGACTTTGCTGTTGTGCTGTGTCCTCTGTGTTGAAGGAATCTCCAAGGGCCTGAGAAGAGCTGGCTCCCTGTTTTTGAAGTCCCAGGAACAAAATGACTTCACCCCCAGCTTCCCTGAACTCTGCTGAGAGAGTTCTGTCCTTCCTAGAGTGCTTGGGCCAGTTGTGATGCCTCTGGAAGTTGTACCTGTGCTCGGATGCTGGAAACTGAGATTGAGAGACTTTTGCAACTGATAAGTTAACACATCGCTCACTGCGGAGCGCATCCTTGACAGTGCGAAGAAATTCCCGCTGCTACAGAGGTCGAGATCGTCGCAGCGCCTGTTGCTGCTGCCTTAGACGACGCATCCTTCGATTGTGGGAAGATCACCATTGCTGCGAGTGTCGTCACAGAGCCTGTCGTCGCTGGGTGAGAACGCCGCACCCCTTGCTTGCGGACCGCATCACGTCGCTGCGAACATCATCGCAGATCATAGCATCAAGGAGCTGCGAGAGAGAGGATCTCCGCTGGATTGCGCATCGTCACCCCGGAGATCGTCGCAGCCCCTACGAGATCGTCGCATCGTGCCTTTGCGAGAACAAACTTCCGACGGAACCTACGCACCGGAATCCATTCAAGTGGCCTTCCTCCCCATACAGACCAGATTCGTCACAACACGCCCGCTGCTGCAGCGGGGTTTTCGCATCGCCACCCCAAAGTCTCAGGAGCAACGCATTGCTTGTTTTCCACCGCACCTGCTTCCGCTTTTGGAACTTTGTCGCAACTAGAGGTACTGTCGACTAAACGTGACGCAACTGTGAACTTTTCACGCAACCGTGGATTATTTTATAGCAACCTTAAGAACTCTTTCGCAACCATATTCTTGAACTGTGTATGTTGGATTATTGTGATTGTTGTGGAGTCAGTTTGTGGCGTTTTTACTGTGTTACTGTGAGTGTTGGTACAAATACTTTACACATTGCCTTTTGATTAGCATTGACTGCTCGTGCCAAGCTACCTAGAGGGTGAGCAGGGGTTATCTCGGAGGGTTTCCTCCTTACCCTGACTAGAAGCAAGGGACCCTATTTGGACAGTGGTACCTAGCTCTGACAACTAGAGACCCCCAGTTCCAACAACTACCATTCAATATGTATTTACTATTCTTTTCTTAGCATGCCCAGTACTGAGTCCACCATTAAGTTTTAAAAAAAAGTTTTTTCTTTAGAGGGGTTACCAAAAGTAATTGTTAAAGATAATGGCACCCATTATTTAATTTCCAACAATTTATGCTGATTTTTGGAATTGCATGTTGTAAAGCATGTGAAAATTGCACTATATTTTCCCAAATCTAAGGGTCTTGTCGAGAGAGAAAACACATTTGTGGAGGAAGTCATGAAAACAGCGCCGTCTCAAGGAATGATATTAAGGAGTGCTTTATAACATGTTTCTCCATGCTACCACAGGAGTTTTTCCTTTCACCTTGATTTGGGGTAGACAAATGCATACTAATTTGTACCCCACATTGTGATCACTTCAAAAATGGGTGACTGCAACAACTGATTTTTCTCAAGAAACACATGTCAAGTCATTTCAGAAACCAAAAGATATGAACCAGAGGATTTATAAAGGCAAACATCTTCCCACTGTAGAGGGTAATGAATAGGGAGCATACGTTTTCCTGTCCATTTTAAGTGATGCAAAACGAGCCGAGATGGTAAAGATGTACAGAATGGACAATCACATTAAAGAGTGGCTTGGCTTGGCTACAAAATAAAATACAAGTGCCTGTAGCATTGGTTACATCAGTCGACTCAAAATTTGAACAGGTCAGATTTAGGGCCTGAATACAACCTTGCTGGTGCAGTACCTGGTCCCCATGCCACCACGCTGCCAAAAACGTGGTCAGGCTGCCCGCCAGAATATGAGTTTTCTCCTGTCTGTCTGGCTGGTTTTTGGCATTTCCACAGCGGTGCCTTTGAAAATGGGCTCTGCAATGGGAACGCCAAAAACAGTTCCTGCACGGCATGGACTGCAACGTCCATGCCACTCAGGAACTGGTGTGCATGCACAAAGATGGACACATGTTGCATCCCCCTGTGTGCCTTCACAGGGCAGGAGGCACCAGGAAGCCCTGTAGGGAACCCGAACCGCGGCAGTCCAGATAAACAAATCATTTTCAACCTTAATTTCTCAAACACTACAGAACAGATTCACACCAAATCACAAACACTACAATCTGCGGACAAAGATCTGGTTTCCTGGCGAATTTCGTAGATTTCCTTTGAGCAGTTTTTGCTGTAGCCCTGCCTAAAGAAGTATATGGATAATGCATGGGAAATTTACTTTTTGAGACCCTCCTCAATTCTCAACCACACTTGACGGATCACCCCAAAACTTTGCACGAAGGAGCTGAGGTGGATGGATTAAAATAAAAAGTTTTGTGAAGATTCATGAAATGGGGCCAAAGTTATTAGCAGACTGAAAAACGCTATTTCTACGGAACAGCAGACCTCACTATAACTACCGAGAGGCGACTGCCACTAGGTAATGTATATGCATTTTGCCTCTACTAGAACACTTAGTAGAGATGCCATGAAATTCAATAGGTAGGAATAAGAGCTGCACAATGTGTAAGCTAAGTGCTCATTTTATAAATTGACTATTAGCAGAGTTAATGATATGTAATAGTGGTGTAGGTTAAGGGTCGTAACACTCCATTCAGTCATATAGAAAGTAACAATTGGAAGCACTGAAGTCTGCAGGAACAGTAATGGGGTCAGGCGACACAGCAGAGGCAGAGATAAAAGCACACTGAACAGTACATATCAAAGTTAATCAAATAAAAAGCGTCTCTTCTATCCAGCTGCTAGAAATATGTTATGCAAAGTCAGCGCACATTTCGTTCAAAACGTTGTATTTTCCACATTTTAAGTTAATGACAGTGAATAACGTCAACCCCTATTTCTATCTAAAGTTCGAACAGAGAGGTGATGAGGTTAATGTAGTTACTAGTAATGAACAAGGATGGGTAATAAGAATTGTTCATTGTGGTGAGAAAAAAACGAACAGGATAGCATAAAATCATCTCTACTGCAAAACAGCTATCAGGATTTTACCTAGGGCCACGTCCTAATCACTTTTGTACTGGGTTAAAACATATATTTAATGCCTTCAGCTGGATTGGCTCTGATTTGTCATATTCCTGGTTTATCCTGGGCCTTGACTTTCGATTTGTTGTGCTGCCTTATTGCTATATTTTCCTCTATGCACTCAAACAGGTGCCCCAGCGCTATAGAAATACGTTAAATGTTTAAGTTGACATGTATTATGTTAGGGGATTTGTTTGAGAGATTATAAAAACGTCTACATTGCAGAAATGCCTCTGCAGTCTGACAAACATATGCAGCGGTACCTTCATTCAGAAAACCATTTCATTTGAAAGGAGAAAGGCAAGGTGGTAAGTCTAGGAGCTATAACCCACAGACCACCAAAGTGCATTTACTGAACCAAAAATACAAATGGATTTTCAACTCAAGAGCTATGTACCATAAAGGTAATTCGGGGTTTACTGGGAACCCTCATTCAAAGAAGAATTTGGAACACTTTTTTTGATTGCATTTTCAAATCTTTAAGAGATACATTAACTTGTTTACACCTTTCACTCCATGCCTTGTAAAGCAGATGCTTTGTGAAAAAGCACTCAGCTGACATACCTGCCAGTGCTTTCATCTGCAGTCAGAGAAATTAAACCATTATGCTGACAGCACGCAAATGCAATAACATTTCCACAATCAAAATCACGTTTACATTTTTTGTAAATATGTAGAACACGGCTTGGGTCTTGTTTCTAGATCCAGTTTTAGCAGGGACATGATGGAGTACGTTGTTGCTACTCTTATAGTGCACATTCCCATCACTATTATGATGTCATAGCACTATAGTCGTAGGTGGATTTTCAGCCAATGCTTAAATTTGCCCTTGTAGTCCAAAGTCAAATTCATCTCGTCACAGTGCATTACAAGTATTGCACTGTAATCCTGTTCTTGGTTAGGCGGCTAACACTTTTTTTTGCTTGTTGCTGTTTGAGCCTTGGAAGTTTGAGGGTCACAGACATTATATCAATGCTTAGTATTGAAACACAAAAATATTGGGAATTAAACGTTGATAGCAAACATTTTTACTTCCTATACTTAACTATTAAAAACACAAATATCAGGGAACCATTTTTTTGTTAAAAGTATTAATTGTTAGAAAAATATTGGAAACAAAGATATTGTTGCTTTTAAATAAACATATAATATGTCAAAAATATTGCTTCACACAATATCAGCTACAAGATTATCACAAAATAATTAACGAATCATTAATAAGTGTATACAAACACTTTTGGGGCAGATTTACAAACCCCCTGCACCACCAGTACGTCATTTTTTGTGATGTACTGGTGGCGCAGGGGGCTCATCAATATTTACAAGGAGAGGAAAAGCGACCCTGCGTGACTTTTCCTCTTCTTCTAAATACGGCCCCTTCACACGCAGCACTTTGCTTTGAAGGGGTGTTGCTGTGGGTGTTCCCACGCAATACCCATGGAACAAGACACATCTCCAGATTTGCGAGAAATCGTAAATCTGGAGGTGCATCTAAATGCTATGACACCCTAGAGGTGGTATCGGGAGGCACCTTTCAATGCATGCTGCATTCTACAGAATGCATTTAAAGAGGAAAAAGCTTTAGGTAATTGCTTTTGTGCAGAAAGATGCCCCTTCCTGCACAAAAATAATCTCCCCATGGCGCAGGCATCCTTGCACAATGGTGCAAGGGTGCCTGCGCCGGCGCTTGGCAGCTGTTTGTGCGCCAGAGCAGGGGAGAGCACAGGAATGCGACATATTCTTGTAAATATGTTGCATTCCTGTGCTCTGAAAGTGCCGCAGCGTGCCGCAGCCAAAGGGCTTACTGTGCCACGCTGCAGCACTTTCTTGTAGATCTGCCCCTTTGTACATAAACAAATCACTTTAAGTAAGCCAACTACTGTTTATACACATATTTAAATTAAAAAGAAATATACTACACCAACAAAATATTTACCATTCACCCCCAATAAAATATATAATGATCATATTAACAATACAACCCCACAAAAATCTAGCACTAACTACAAACATTTAAAAACCAACCTAAATATTAATAAATATATAAATGCATTTATGTTCAAAGCAATCAAACTGTATATCAG
Source organism: Lissotriton vulgaris (assembly GCF_964263255.1). Classification (NCBI taxonomy): domain Eukaryota; kingdom Metazoa; phylum Chordata; class Amphibia; order Caudata; family Salamandridae; genus Lissotriton; species Lissotriton vulgaris. The sequence continues at coordinate 1,983,777,926 of NC_141689.1, forward strand.
ACATCAAAACCCTAAATGATCATTTACCATAAAAGGACTCAACTGATAAAAAAAACTACCAAACAAATAAACCTATAAACAACTTTAATCAATAAAATCAAGCAAATAATTAAATCAGAAATATAAATGCCTAAAAAATGTAAACAACAAAATACTTAAAATATGACAAACCTTTGAAGATGAGAAAACTCTGCAGGATTCTCCCATCAGACTATTTATGAAGAAATATGGGCTTCTAGACAACTACCTAACTAAGGGCCTCATTAGGATGGCGGACGGACCTGCGTCCGCCCCCACCCCCGAGGTGGAGGGACCATCCGCAGGGCAGCGGTGGTCCCTCCGGTGCAATTAGGATGTGACCGCCACCCTGGCGGTCACATCCTGGATCTTTAACCTTGCGGCGGGTGCTGCTTTAAGCAGCACCCGCCGCAAGGTTAAAAAAGCATGTTTTACATTTACATGCGCGGTGCCTGCCGCTTTGTGCATGTAAATGCAGGGGGGTACAATAGGTACCACCCATTTGCACCACCCACCCACCCCCCTTCACCCTGGGGGCCCGCAATGGGCCCCCAAAGAAAAGACCGTATGCCTTTTCGTGGCAGCATTGCCGCCGCGGAAATGCATGTCCCAATGCAAATCCTAATATGGCTAGCGGTGTCTGATAGACACCCCCACCATATTAGAGCTTTTCCGCCGCGGTCGGAAGGCGACTGCGGCGGAAAAGCGCTGTCCGCCGATGACCCCCCAGCCATACTAATCTGGCGGGGGGTCTTTAGAATCACCGCAGCGGTGAATCCACATGCTCCGGGCCGGTGGTGGCTTCCGCCGGCCCGGAGGATGCAGATTCACCGAAATGCTAATCGGCCCCAAAGTAAGCAAACTTTATATTGAAACTAAAGCATAATTCGTATTAAACTTAAAAACGTAAAAGAGCAAATAAATATTAAAACACTCTCCAACTTGCATGTCTTTATATAGACTTCTTAAAAGAAAAAAAAGCTACGTCTTGAAAAATGATAAACTGCCAAAAAATTACAAATATCACAATTCAGCAAAACGATATGAGAACGTAAGTATACGTACATTAACTATAAACTCACCAAAAGAGCAAGCAAAAATAAACCTAATACCCTTAACCTCTACAAACTGCCAACAAAATAATATTTAAAATGAAAAGCATGTTTTTTCATCCAACAGTTAAGAAAGCACCTGCTCCACATTAGAACACCCCCAATGGAGAAGCCACAACAACTGAGTGAAACATCTTAATAGAACATATATGTAAGTATGCAAAATAGAAAAAGTTGCAAATATTTATTTATGTCAATAACAAACATACACATTATAAAATATTAGATATATTTATTCTATTACACTACTTTCAGATACAATGATAGAAGCTGCAAAGTATCTCACTTCACAGGAAGGAAAGAAGTTACTAAATCACATGGGCTCTAACTACAGTCAAGAAAGTGCATCATCTGAAAATATAAACTGGAAATGTACTAAATATTATTCTAATTCATGCTATTGGAGGGCAGACACAAAAGATGATGTTGTTATTTATTGCCAGAGAGCACAGTCACCCCCAAAATGTAACACAAATAGAAATAAGGGAAATATTGCAGGATATCAGAGAGGCAAGCACTAGCTCACAGGATCTCTCAACCAAAATCCTTGATAATATGCTACCTAAAGTCCCCGAACACTTAACAGGCCAACTACCACATATACCCACTTTAAACATTTGATCGCTCAAACAAAAAAAACACCAGTGATACCCACCTGACCTAGAAAATGCCAAGACATAGACATACCTGAACATTTAACCTCTTAATTGCGCCGAACGTTCAGCTCCAGTGCTGAACGTTCCATTGCGCGGGTGAGGCCGCGACGGCCAACGGATGTGTGCAGCACTAACGAGGTAGTGCACGCGACGGCCGTTGGCCATCGGCAGCAGCGATGAGGTTAACACATAATGAGGGCCCTTTCCTTTTACATGACAACCTAAATAATGAGAAGCAAATCCTAGTTCTCTCTACAACGGATAACTTGGTAACACTTAGGTCCTGATTATGACTTTGGAGGTCAAGGTACTGCCATTGAAACAGCGTCGGAATAACAACCACACAATTGGTGCTCTGACCGCTCTATTAGGATGCATGCCGTTTCATAGATAAAAGACCACCATGGTACCACCGCCGCCACCAGGAAATCTTAACAGCAGCAGGATAGACTAATGCATGTGTCAGAGGGCGGACCACCAGTGTTACCACCAGCCCAATTATGATGTGAATTCCCACCGGCGTGACTGTGGCAGTCCAACCACCACATTTGAGATAGCGAAAAGGGAGAGATATAAGGGTGAAACTGACCTGTGCTGAGCCTCACATGTCGTATGCTGCCATGAAGACGATCACACATCGTTTTGCTGCCGCTGCTCCTGCTTGATGACATCCAAAACCCACATTGTTGTGGACGCAATCAATGGTAAGCTATACTCATACCCGTTTTCCTCAGCAAAAAGATGTCCTGCCATAGAACTGCCAAGGGGTTTGGAGTCTGTAGGCCAAACATATTTTGTGAGCCCGTGTTGGTAATACTTCTGAATGTATAATCTAGTTACAGCTCTATGATGCACCATTTAGCCAGGTCACTAACACTGCAAAGGCACACTCTACTAAAGTAGACATGTTCACATCTCATTATCATGGATAGTAACTTGTGCATTAAATTGTGCCACACAGCAAAACCTTCTCATCCATATCACACCTAATAATCTCTGTGACACCCACACATTGCTGACATTGTAGGTCCAGTTGAGATACCAAAGATACATCTGTATGGATGTGTCCAAAACTGAAACACACATTCTCCCCTAAATCTCTGTAATGGATTCTCACACTTCACCCACATTAAAAGGTAAATTGGAGTCCAAATAAACTGTGTGAGAAGCATTCAAAGGCCATAATGTAAAGATTCTCTGCAGAATAGGTATCCCCTACCAGGGGGAACCCTGAAAGGATGGGCCCCTGGGCCACAGTCCAATTTGCGCTTGCCCAATGCCTCTATGTGCACAGCAGGACCTGTGGCTTGAAGTACAGCAGAGATAACCAATAGCATAACCAAGTGCCATGCATATGTTAGAAAAGTGTAAGTTCAAGTCAGGAAAGCACACACAGCAGGAACAACTTTTGTCACACATTTAGATAAAGTAGGTGTAAGGTTCAGACACAAAATGGACACAAATGAACACATATAAGTGTCCACAAAGGTATGAGAATTTAACACCCTTTATGTGTAGATAAACAAGTATCTATCTTGCACAAATTAAACTCATATCCAACCTACATCATAGGGAGAAGTGCAAGCTAGATGATGTTGACATTGCCCAAGCTAAAATACTTACCATATGGAATACCACCCAATGCAGTGTTAACCCCAATTGGAATTCATCCCACATATCCATCCATTAAACATTTCCCCGTGTGCTGTGTGACTCCAAGCACTGGTCACAAGGTCAGAACATACTAACCACTTCACATTGATCAGCAATCGGGGGCAAAGAAACACAGCTGTAGTCACACATCCCAAAGCAAGACTAATGTGTTATAACCTAACCAAATATTTCTGTTTCTTAAAAATAATTAGATGGAGCAATCCAAAAGCCAATGGCCAGTCCTTGTACATAATGTGTGCTCCAGCACACTGTTTTGCCACTAAACCTACCCTTCATGACACTGCCAGGGAACCTACTCACAATGGGGCAGGCACCTGGGATGGGAATGTTTGGGATGGATGTCCTTGGGTTCAAAAGGTGGGTGTTTGGAAGAGAAAGGGGTAAACTGACGTTTACAAGGAAGGGTTTGGGAGTCAGAAAGGGTAGACCAATATTTTGAAGAGGGATCATTGGAGGAGGTGAAAAGGTCTGGACTGGGGGGATTTGGGGGTATTAATGGTGGATTTGTGCATGGCGGGTTGGGACATGTGTGGAAAGGGAGGTAGGTAGGTTGGGAGGCCAGAGGGCTAGGTAAAAAGTTGGACCCACAGTGGAAAACTTGGGAAGGGCTTTTGGTGGGAGTATGATCTTGGAAGTAGAGGGAGTGCCAATGTCTGATGTAGTTGGGACTGTTGCGTGTACAGTTGCATGTGGGTCAGTTGTTTGTGCTGCAAGTATGTGTGTCTTCTTTGTCAGGAGTCTGTTGGGTGTGTGTTTGTTTCTGTCTGAGGTTCTTAGTTGTGTAAAGTGTGAGCAATGTGTCTGTGGATGTGGGTACAGTGGAAGTGCAGGGGGTTTGTGTTGTGACTGTTGATATGGTGGTGACTAGGTGTGGATGTCTGTGTTGTTTGTATGTATGTGATGGGGTTGTGATGGTGCACGTGGGTGTGAAGGTATCTGTGCTGTGTGGGGATGTGGTGGTGGGTGTGTGGTATGTGCATGCATGTGTGTGGTCCTCTGTGCTGTGTGGAGATGTGATGGGGAGTGGTTTGAGTATGTGGCTTTGGTGTTGTCAATTGTGAGTGTAGTGTCAGTGTCTCTGGATGTGTGTAATTTGTTTTTGTGGGTGATACTTGTGTGTGTGTGTGATGCTTGGGTCTTTGGTTAGTTGCATGGCAATGTGTGCAGATGCATTGGGCAGGTTTGGTAATAGGGTATGTGGATGGGTGCAGGCCAGGGAAAGGAACTCAAGGTTGGAGTAGAACAGAGGCAGCAGTGAGTGAGGAGGCCAGAGCCTGGAAAGATATCTGTAAGACAGACATTGCACTCTGGATGACTTCCATGTTGGCCCAGGATTGCATTTAGGAGTGCATTCTGTCCTACAGAGATGTTCCTCAGGAGGTCAATAGCCTTCCTCACTTAGTGCAGCATGGGGGACAGGGGCAGAGACAGAGGTGCCTGGAGTGCCTCTCATGGGAGCAGGACCAGCCAACTGTTTGAGGTACAACAGGGTGTTTGGCATTGGAACTGGGGGCAATGGCCAAGGATGAAGGTGGGAATAATCCTGTGGGGTCTGCCACCACTCTGGAGTGTCCACCGGAGGATGAATCTCTGGTACCTGATCACTGGGTCCCTCCGTGTCTGAAGTGTAATGTCCAGACACACTGTGACCAGCTGTTTTCCCAACGACGTTGGCCCCTTTACCTTCACTTGCCCTTGATGCACATGGAATGATGTATTCAATTTATTTATTTCAACTGCATTACCACACCTGACCATCAGATATCAAAACAAAAAAATTCTAAAGTGCACAGATCACACCAGCTGCATGGTTCACTACTTATGCTTCAGAATTAGCATGAGCACATGCATGCATGCTACATGACCCGTAAACTGTTGCTCACAGTGAAGTCATAACCACAGACAGCTTCATTTACATGAGTGAAGTTGTCTGATCTCCATCCTTGTGTATCTAATAGGATATTTCATCATCTTATATAGGTTGGCTATTGTAGAATACATTAGTGACCTGATGTCATCAAATAGGATGCCAATGACAAATTAATTCCTACAGATTCCACACAAGGCCGTGCAATCAGCAAATGGTCAGATACCTAATACCACATCATGATTAAATGATGGTCAACTAATACAGCTATGTTGCAGCAATATGAATAGTAGCAGGAAGAAGCTGCACAGTATGCTGAGTCACATGTAAGAGGGCAATGATCACATGAAGCACAGTAGTGAGGAACCATAGCTCCTGGCACACTGAAGACAAGTAGCCTGTTTGGTACAAATGTCACCCACAACCTGAGCTGATTAATCACTTTACTCAGCCAACAGTCAATTGGTAGTGGACTGAACTCTGCTGTGTTCTTGGTCAGAAATTCAATAGGCAAAGCACATCAGCATGTACCTAGTACTAGATCTAGACACCCAATAACTCTTTTTCTGTGTCGCACATGGGCCGCCCCAATGTTGATGAGGAAATGCCTGCCTGTAGCACACAAATTGGGCAATGTAACATGTATCACTCTGGGTTGGACTCACCCCCTTGTAACTGCTGTCAGGCCCTCAACTACCCAGCAAGCACTGTGTAGGCCACTGCCAGAATGTGGGTCATTAAGGGAGTCAGGGTCTTTAACACGCCCCATCCACATCGCCAGCTGGATCGTTGTGATCTTCTGGGTGCAGGGCCTCAGGTCCCCCACTTCTTTTTGCAAAGGATGCTCACTGGTGAAAGACTCCCACAGGGTCTGCACCGGCGATAGACCCACCCTCTTGTCTGCACCTTCCAGGCGATGGCTCTCCAAATAGCTTGCTTCTGATGGGCGTTGACCTTTATGGATGCAACTGTAAGTTTTAGGATGTCTGTTTGGTTGACACACATTTTGTATAAACCTAGCACAAGCATTAATCAACGATTGACATACAACATGTGTAATTCTCACATGCTAAGCATTGCAAAGACATGAATACAATCGTTTGTGGTGATATGCTGACTCTCCTCATCCCTTTTCCAGTTTGAAAGCTTTATTGAAATATTAGTTATAAAACCAATAATGTGGCAACAGTAGAACAATAAAGAAACAGATACATTATGCAACAAGTGAAGCAAATATATACTACTGAAGGCACTAGTAAAGAATCAAAGTGTTTTCTATTTTTTGGAAGGGAAGAGGGGGAAGGGGAGGGAGGGTAAAAAGGGATATGATGATAATCCTATAAATATAAGCATAAACATAAACATTGTTGGCAAGAAAGTCAATTATACAATAAATACATAAGAGAAAGGAAAGAATTATACAATGCATTAAATAATGGAACTAAGAAACTGTGAAATCTGTGGAAGAAAAACTGTAAGCAGGAGCACAACTGTTCAAGGAGGTTTAAAGTTGTCAGAAAATAACGGAGTATAATTACTTTTGGCAGATTGATCAAGGTATAGAGTAAGAGGCAACCAATAAAGCTCAACATTGCGGGAAGGTTTACAGGAGGAGGCAAAGGCGACATCCATTCTGTGGGAGTGACATATAAGATTCCACCAACAAGTGACGGAAAGTTTGGTGAGGGACTTCCAATTGGATGCGATGAGTTGGAGGGCAATGGCTATCATAAGATCAAAGAGACCAAGTGCATGTGTGGGGAGATCTAAGGAGTCAGAAAGACTTCCTAAAAATACTAAGGGAGCAGAGTAGGGAATAGAGATATTGAATATGCGGGAAATGCGGGACCAAACCTGAATCCAAAAGGTTTGAACAGAAGGACAGAGAAAGAAAAGATGAAAGAGATCAGCATTAGGAGTGTTGCATGTCCAGCATTTGGCGTCAGAGGATGGAAGGAAACGAGAAAGAGAAAGAGGAGAAAGATAGAGCCTATGATAGAAATAAAAGATGGATTGAATGAGAGAGGCAGAACGAGAGGTCTTCAAAGATTTAGTCCAGAGCTTATCCCAAATCGAAACAGACCATGAGCAATCCAGATCTTTTTCCCAGGACAACTCCAATTTTGATTTGTTACGTTCAGGATTAGGAGCGGAAAAATAACGGTAAATAAGAGAAGCTTTAGGAATAGTGGCTAGAATGGTAAGAAGAGGGGAAGAGGGGAGAGGTAGTTCTGCAGATGGGAGAGAGTAATAATGATCAAGAACAATTTCCATAAGAATATAATATTTCTGTGCAAACGAGCGGGGGCAATGAAACTGCAGTTGAAATTGAGGAAAAGAACGAGGTGAAGAACCATCAAAAAGATGGTGAATCCAAATGATTCCTTTTGATCTCCAGGAAGGCCAGGCAATAGGTCTGTAACGTAAAAGAACGAGTGAATTATACCAAATGGGCATAAGCAGAAAGGATTCTCGAGACACGGGTGATATAGAGAATAAAGGTGTCAAAAGAGAAGAGGTATGTTTGAATAATGGCTATTTAAGATAGGGAGACTTAGATGTGAAGTGAAGAGTATCTTGAAAGGAAAAGGGTAACATTAAGGAATGTTCAATATGAAGCCAAAGTGGAGAAAAAGGTGACGGTTCTGGAGATAACCAACGAGAAGCTTGACGAAGAGAGAAAGATTTATGGTACAGGCGAAAATCAGGGAAATTGACCCCTCCATTTGACTTAGTTCTACGGAGAGATACTAAGGATATACGAGGTTTCTTCTGTTTCCAAAGAAATTTGGATCTTACAGAATCAATGCGACGAAAATAGAGAACTGGAATATGAACCGGAAGCATGGCGAGCAGATAAATCAGAATCGGAGCAATCATCATCCTAACAGAATCCAGACGACCCCACCAAGAGAGAAAGAGGGGATTCCAAGAAGAAAATAAAGATTCAATTCTCGAAATAACCGCATTCATATTAAGTTTGATAGAAGATGAGATGGAATTAGAGAAGAGATCTCCAAGGTATTTTATCTTAGTAGTGGTCCAAGCCAAACCAGTCGAAGAAAAATAGTGCGGAAGGCAAAATTTGGTTAATGGGATAATTTCTGTTTTATCAGAATTGATCTTATATCCTGAGACAAGGGAAAACTTCTCAAATTCTTCTAACAAGGAAGGGACAGATGTCTCTGGATCTGAGATGAAGAAAAGAATATCATCTGCATAGGCAGACAATTTGAGATGTTGATCTCCATATGGAAACCCAGAAATAGAGGGATTATTGCGAATAGAAGATAGAAAAGGTTCAAGAGCTAATATAAATAGAAGGGGAGAGAGGACAACCTTGACGAACTCCGCGTTGAAGCACATAGGGAGAATTGAGTTGACCATTTACAAGGACTGAGGCTTTGGGCGTTGAATAAATTAAAGATATTAAGGAAATGAACTTAGGACAAAAACCATGCCATTTCAGAGAAGCCAATAGAAAAGACCAATCAACCCGATCAAAAGCTTTTTCAGCGTCGACAGAAATAGCTGCTAGTGGAATGGAGAGAGAAGAGGCTTTATTTAAAACGTTGAGAAACAGTCTAGAATTATCCGACGTGAGACGACCCTTTACAAATCCGCATTGTTCTTTTCCAAAGAAGTGAGGCATAAAAGGGTCAAGGCGTAAGGCTAGCAGTTTAGCAAATAACTTATAATCCACATTAACTAAGGAAATTGGTCGGTAATTCTTGCAAAACTTAGGATCGCGGCCTTCTTTAGGGATAAGACAAATAGTCGCATCCTGAAAAGAATCTTGAGCAATACCAGTAGAACAAAAATACTGAAAAAGAGAAAGTAAACGAGGTAGAAGAAGATCGGAGAAGTGTAAGTAGAATTCAACCGGAAATCCATCCGGGCCCGGAGTTTTGCCTTTGGTAAGAGATGTTAATGCAGTAGAGAGTTCGTGAAGAGTTAAGTCTGTTTCGATGTCTGAGAATTGAAGTTGGGTTGTATTTGGTTTAGGCAATTTATCAAAATAAGATTGAAGAAGAGCAGGGGAAGGTGGGTTCTCAGGAGTATACCAGGATTCATAAAAAGATTGAAATTGTTCTAAAATATCTTTATCTGTGTGCAAGAGAACATTTGAGGGGGAATAGATAGAATCAATAAGAGTACGCTCTTTGCGTGACTTAAGATAATTAGCAAGAAGTTTACCTGATTTGTTACGTCCACCATAATAACGAGGACTGCTTCGAAGAAGAAAGGTGGATGCCGAATCGGTGGTGGGTTTATTGAATGAAAGTTTGGCCTTAATAAGGTCTGGAGATACATGAGTGGGGGAAGAAGTATAAAATTGATGTTCTAGAGTCTTGATATGAGCGAGGGCAATCTTACGTTTTTGAGTAAACTGTTTCTTCTTTTTGGAAACAAAGTCGATAATGAAACCACGGGCCGTGGCCTTGAAAGAGTCCCAAAGGACATGAGGGGATGTTTGTGGGTCAGAATTAATCTGGAAGAATTCGGAAGTGAAAGAACGAAAAGAAGAAGAGAAATGGGGGTCAGTTAGTAAGGAGGAATTAAAACACCAACGAGAAGATGAAGGAGTAGGAAGAAGAAGGTCAAAGGCTGTAACAATAGGAGCATGGTCAGAGATTACAATAGGTTCAATAGAGGAAGACAGAAGATTTTGAGAAAAGGAGGAGGAAAGGAAGATATAATCTAGACGTGAAAAAGAGGCATGTGGAGGGGAAAAGAAAGAGAAATCTAAAACATCAGGGTGAGTAAGTCTCCAAGAATCTACTAAATGAGCTTGTATAATGGTATCCAGAAACTGTTTATGAGGTTTGTGTGGAACAAAGCGAACAGATGATTTGCGATCAAGGAAAGGATCAAATATCTGATTACAGTCGCCACCTAAAATAAAGTACTTATCTTTATGTTGAATACATTTGGAGGTGATTAATGGTCAAAATGAAGAGTCAAAATTAGTAGGACCATAAACATTAAATACAGTAATAGGAATTGAGTCAATAAGGAGTTTAGCTACTACCCAGCGACCATCTTCATCCTTTTCTTCCAAAATAATCTTACATTTGAGTCGCTTGTGGATCAGAATAGCAACTCCATTCTTTTTATGAGAGGCAGGGGAAAATAATACGGTACCAACCCATTGTCTTTTTAACTTCAAGGATTCAAGATCAGAAAGGTGAGTTTCTTGAATAAGTGCAATGTCAGGGTTATATGAAGATAAGTGGGATAACACTCTCTGCTGTTTAATAGGATTGTTAAAGCCTTTCACATTCCATGAGACAACTTTAAAGGTTAAAACATGGGAAAATATACAGGATAAAAGAGTGCAAAAACATTGGTACAAACAACAAGCCAACCATTAAATACTGAGAAAAAAGACAGAAAGAGTAAGAAATGAAAAAGGAGAGGGGAAGGGGGAAGAGAAAAAGGGGGAAAGGAAGGAGAGACATCAATAGGAAAGGAAGAGACAGAAAAGACACTACAAATCCAAAGGATGACTGCAAAAAACATACCTGATGGGGAGGGTATGCAGAGGGAGGTGGGGAAGTGGTGATGCGTAACAAGACGGGTAAGACCAGGAACAGAAGCATGACCGCACCGGGACCTCACAGGACCACAAAGGAGAAAAAACATAGGATGAGGGGAAGACTGGTACACATCTGCATAAGGGAAGAAAGAGAACAATTAATATGAAAAACATGCAAGGGACAATACTAGATAAAAAACAAGAAAAACAGCTGGAATACAAGTGATGGGGATTTCGTTGAAAAGTATATAACATTAACAAGTGAACATATTCAAGGGGAATGAATGAATTACTAAGCAACAATACTCAGGTATTATAAGTCATAAGGGATAAGAGACACAGGAAACCATAGAACTCTTAGAGAGCACAATCAATAAAATAAAAAAAATAAAAAACAATTGTCAGCCACTGTTTGAAGGTGATGAATCCATTCCTTCATTGTTGTGCAGAAGGATGAAATTTCGTAGCTCTCCAGGATCTTGAAAGGACCAAGATTTGTTTTGGTAAGTTACTCTGAATGTGCAAGGATGGAACAGACCATAACGCGCTCCAAGAGAGCGCAGCGAAGGACGAAGAGCTAAAAATTCTTTACATCTGGAGGCAGTAGCATTAGAGACATCTTGAGACAAATACACACGTTGACCAAGCCAGGAGATTTGTTTTTTAGCTCTAGCTGCGGACAGAATGGAGAGAAGGTCAGTGAATTTCAAAAACAGGATGATAACACCTCGAGGTTTCGTGGAAGTAGATGTACGTGAACCAAGTCTGTGAGCCCTTTGAATACTAATGGATGTAGAAGGTGGCATATCCAAAGGTTTCGGTAGGAAGGTGGTGAAGTAAGTGACTGGATCATCTCCCTCCAAATTCTCCGGCAAACCGTAAATACGTAGGTTGTTCCTCCTATTTCGATTTTGCAAATCCTCTGTATGTTGTTGCAAGGATAGAACAGTCTTCTCCAGAGCTACGATGCGTTGTGTGTTAGATTGGACTTCCGGAAGTTGTTGTTCAATAGAAGAGATTCCGGTATCCATAATGTCCCATTTGTCCTTTAAAAGTTGCATATCTTTACTTGTGTGTTCAATAAATGGGCGTAGTGCTCGAATCTCCTCCAAAATTAAGTCAATAGAAGATGAAGCAAGAGGTGCATCTGGTGCTGGAGAGTCTTGCTTCAAACGCTTAATAGAAGTCGCAAGAGGCGAAGATTTATTTGTTGATGACTGCCCTGAAGAGGAGCGATGAGAAGATAAAGTCGCCATCTTGGAAGACTGTGGAGTTGAAGGTACAACGCCTGGATGACTCACAGGAGACTGTACAGTAGGAGTGAAAACAAATTTTGGTTTACGTAGGTTCACCATAAGAGAAAAAATGGAGACAGAGATGCCTTTGGTATATTAGCACTCCGACAATAAAAGTAAGCACTAGAGTTGTTTTAAGGAAAGTGCACCTAAGTTAGCAAGAGTCAATAGACATTCAGTAAGTTCCGCAGAGAGAACAAGGCCTTCGAGGAAAATTATTATAATGAGGGACATACCATTCTGCAAGTAAGCATTATCAAAGTTGGAAAGAGTCACAGTGAAGGCAAATATAGGTACATATTACAATAAAAAGTCACTTTGCAATTGGATATTTCCTGTGTATCCACCAAGAAACCTTACAAGGAATATAAGGTGAGTATACCATACAGAACAAAAGGAGAAGTCATCAATGGAAGAACAAAATGTATGGTACGAATATGACTGAAGAGACCATGAGGAAATATTCTGCAGCAAAGGACCGTGTTCCAAAAATTAATCTTAGTTCCAAGGTGACAAGATAAATAAGTAACTTGTACTAGGTCAAGACCTTATAGACACATCGAGAATATTATGTAGAAAAAAGCCGCAGCTCTCAAATCAGTTGCGGCTTGTAGGAGTGGTGGTGCTGTGACGCACTATTCAAAGACGTGTTATAAGGCAGGGCACAGAACACAGTAAAGCTGGGAATGTAGCATGCTAAAGCATTCCAGTTTGCAAATAATTCGTTTCCTGAAGCAAAATGAGCAAACCAGGCAATAAAAAAAAAAAAAGTCACTGAAGAAACGCCTGTATTTTGATAAGCTCAGCAGACATTAGAACACCTTCATAGAGAGTGAGGGTCAAAAATGGCACGTGAACTGGCAAAAGGTTTCAAAGGAGCAAGAAAAAAGAGTCCTGTGGTAATGTTCCAAATCACTGCATATCCTCAAAAAGCTTCAAAGGCATGACAAAAGAAGAAAAAACAACCAAAGGAACATGTTGTCCAGGGTGCTGGAAAAGCGGCATCAACAGAGCGGTGAAGCACCATGACTATTCAACTCAGTCACTGCATTCGGGAGCTATCAGTGCCATGACGCATTAAAAAAGCGCTTATAAAAAATATTGCACATGGGCCAAAACTAGTCACAAAAACGATGTATTGTGACCCAAAAGCGCACAGGGGAAATGTATGCACGTCAGTGTGTGCATACCTTGTGTCCATGAAACGATTGAATTCCGGCTGCGTCACGCCCCGGCGTCTGACATGGCGCACCCTGAGGTAAAATACTCGTGCAGGCGTTCGGGTCGAAGGAGCTGGCCTCGGAAGTCCAAAGTCGGTCAAAACGTCCCCAGCATGTTCCGACTGCAGCTGCCACCAAGTGTTGCAGGAACGTTCCCCAAATCACGGGCAAAACCTCCGTGAAGTGCTACAGTGCTGCGGAGCTCAGAATCTAGCCGGCCATCTTGCTCGGCGTCCAAGCCACGCCCCCTTCCTCATCCCTTTTCAGTACTTACACTGACTTAGCCAGACCATTAACATCATGTTGCCCAGGGCCATCGTACATGCACTGTCATGTGAGCTACTATGAAACACAACACACCATTGTGACCTTATGAAGGGTAAACTATTTGTGCATGACTGTACAGACACCTTTACATCCAGGGCCTTTGACTTAATGTATACAATCCATACAGGCTCATATCATAATATGGACTCCATCCTTAGACTTAGGTCGCAATGAAAAGGCTGGCATGTGGGTCTCTGAGAGCTCCTTCTCTGGGGATGTGTGGACATGTGGACTAGTTAATGAGATATCATACTAGGTCTGATCCCGTTTGTGTGGTATGTACTGGCATCACAGGATACACATTTTGCCATAAAACCAACATACCATTCTATTTGGGGGACTGTACACATAGCTAACCTCACCCTCAACTGCTTCTTACAGTATACATACACAGCTCATGCTGTGAAGGCTGTACCTTTTCTTAGCAAATTTACCATGATATTATTAGCAAATACATCATAGGTACTGTGAAATGTTTACATGCATAGATCTGTGCATACAACACAAGTAGGATACAGGGCTTATCACACATCAAACATCACAAAGTACAGTGCTCCACAATCCATTACATGATTGTCCTATGTACGGACAAACAGTGATCTGAATGCACTCTGGGACTCAGAGATGCATTGTAGGCTGTGGGAATGAAAAGGATGGTTTTGAACAGCGTGTGACATAGTGTGACATAGTTACCTTTTTCTCTGGTGAGCCATAGAGCCGGCCATACAGGGGAAGGACCTCTTCTACCAGTTTCTCTAACTCCTCTGGAGAGAAAACAGGGACCCTCTCACCTGCTTGGCCTGGTATGATTGCTCCCAGATGTGGCAAACAGCAGCTAAAATAGAGGAGGTATTGATAGCAGCAGTGTCAGTAGGCAAGTTAATTTTCAAACCATGGTGGGCATGTACGCAGTCATCAGCGTAGACAGACACATCCATTGACTGGCTATCGCCCCATTCACCAATGTCAACCCATGGCTGTGTTGGTTGTGGATGAAACTGCCCAACATGCGGTCGACTTCTGTTGGCTGTTGCAGATTCCAAATGTTCTATATGCGAGGTCAGGCATCCGCCATTTTAGCAATTGAAAGTACAGTATTGGTGACTGTATCACCACCTCTACAAATGTGTTGTAATATGCCTACAGAGGCACTACTCCATTGCTCTGTAATTTCCATTACAGAAACATTAGTGTAGTATGTTATTGTGCATAAACACTATTTTACCGCAGTGCACTGTACATCGCTGGTGACGGTATTTTGTGACAACAATTCAAACTTGACAATATTAAGGACCTAATGATACATTTTGAATGGGGAACATCCTTTACCACGCAGATTTTACTCCGCAGTACCTTTACAACGCGTCTTTTACAACGCAAGTCGTAACCACGACTTGCACTGGAGGGCGCTACAGGACAAAGAATAATGTAATTTACTATCCAACACCTTCCCTACTGTATGTAGGCTGGTGTTGGAATAGTAAATTAAAAAATTCCTACGTCCGCACCCCTCCAACACAAGTCGTGGTAACGACTTACGTTGTAAAAAACGCGTTGTAAAGGTACGCGTGGTAAAACCATGCGTGGTAACGTCGTACATCCATTTTGAATGTAAAATGTGCAGATTTCTGTCACAGACACATGTGAAAACCTCAATAGGGATTGTAGGTGGATAACACTTAGTAGACAATTAATAGGTGAACTATGTGTAATGCTTTCTGAAGCAGTTATGTTTTGTCACATGACTTTTGACCTACTTTTCACAAAAGTTTCTCTGGACAGTATTAAACATTGTTTTCACTCTACCCATAGGTCCTGTGAGAGGGAGAAGACAACAGTCTTCAGTGTACTAGCCCTTTCCAGACATTCAGGCCATGGAAGACAGGGATGTCACACAGTAGTTTAATTTGAGTAGGCAAACAATATATAATTTATGTCATCAGTTGAAGCCTGATCTCCTTCCTCAAAACACTAATCCCACATGTATCCCATCTATTGTGAGACTTATGGCAGTATTGCATTTTCTGGCCACCGGTTCCTTTCAATACACTGTGGCTATATCTGGTGGTATGTCACAACCACTGTTTAGTGTAATACTACAAGACTTGCTTTCAGCAATTATGAGATACATTGACAGCTACATCCAGTTCCCCAGTTGAGCATTTAGCCAATGTGAAAGTTGAATACAGGTTTGGTCGCATCCCACATGTTGTTGGATCCATTGATGGCACCTATATTGTCTTAGTGCCACTGCAAGCCAGGGGACACGTTTACCGTAATAGGAAGCACTTCCATTCTATCAATGTGCAAGTTGTCTGCTTATGCTTACTGTATTTGGACATCTCTAACTCCAGTGCCCAGTTCCTAGGATCAGCTCATGATTCTTTCATACTGTGGGGCGGTATCCTACCCAATCTGATGTCTAGTACCGAAGAGGGCCTGGTTTGTTGGTAAGTTTGATCTGTCCTAACTTTGTGTGGGTGCATTCAGATTGTATGATCATAAAGTGTGTAACTTATTGTTGCACCTATGTTTGTCTTCCATCTAGGAGACTCAGCTAAACCCAACCATCCATGGTTGTTGGCAATGCTGAGGAATCCAACTACACCAGGGGAAGTCCACTTCACTGAGACCCATGGAAGAACACAGTGGCCAATGGAGAAGGCTTTTGGGCTCCTGAAGGCCAGATTCAAATGTTTTTAGAAGACTGGGTGGCCCTTCTCTACTCACAAGTAAACCTGGGCATAGTTTGTGGAGTTTTTCTATGTGGAACTCTGTGAAGTTACAAAAAATCTCTGCGACATTCCGCTAGTGGCAGAGTGTAGTGCGGACTGCTGTTTGCGCTGGTCTTCCTGCCGCGTGGGTAGAATTCTACCCGAGCAGCAGCTCGCGCTTGTGATCTTACCATTCAGGAGCAGGGAAAAACTCCACTGTACTACGAGAGCTCCGTTGTCCGCAGTGTGCAGAAAACGCTTCAAAATCTGCAAGCGGAGCAGAGTTCACCTTCCAGGCCTACTCACAAGGGAACGTGTGTCAAATCACTGTGGCCTGCTGCATGCTCCACAACATCACCTTGTGATGGAGCAACCCTTATATCATAGAGGATAGCAACCTTGAAGTGCCACTGGGTGCGAATCCTGAAATGACAAATGATGATGACAGTGGTGAAGAGGAAGGAGCTGACGTGAGTCAAGATTTCATCGACAACTTCTTCTCATGACTGTAAGTATGCTGTGAGACTTTCACTATTAAATCAACTCTTGTTGTGATGATGTGAGGAGTATGATTACGTAAAACTTGAGGAAGCTGAAACTCTGACAAATTTTGATGAAAGGTGTTTGTGGAAGAAGGTTTTGGCATATGCTAATTTTGTTAGTGGTGCTTTGTTTAGCTTAGACTTTTGCCATGGACTGTGTTCTCCAGAATTTGACTATGTGAATTGTGTTAGATGTATAGTTTCATAGCTAATTGCTTTGTTTTGGTCTGTTTTAGATACCTTCACCATGGCATCTTCATTTGGCCATTTCAGAGTTCTGACTTTAGCAGATATATGATACTGTTTTAATGTACGAAGTGGACATGGAATGTTTCTGGGAATGTGTGTCACAGACTTTGGGTGTACACATTAAACATGGGTAGGAACTCCGCTCCGCTAGCGGAGCATGAAGATTTTTGCATACTCCGTGTCCCGCTGAGAACTATGCTGCAAAAACGGCCCTGTAACAAAATCGGCCCCCAGGGGCTCAAAACCAGCCCCCATCCTTGCGGCGCACCGGGGGATTGCCCGGTGCCCGCAATGACCAGTCCGGGCCTGAATCCACATATCCCTGGACTCCCATGGGTGTCTAGTTTTAAGAAATGTGTGGGTTTGGTATGTTTCCCTAGATAGCTGCCGAGCCTGGGACCAAAACCGCAGGTGCCCCCCTTGCAAAACCTGGTTGTTGTAAATTTGATGTCTCCATAATAGGTTTTGGCCCTTCCCTGCCGCAAGCAAATGGCCCACCCACACAAGTGAGGTACCATTTTTATCCAGAGGCCTGGGGGAACACTGAGTGGTAGGGAATTAGTGTCAGAGCAGTGACCCTACAACTTTCTCATACAGAAATGTGAGAAAATCTGGCTTTTTCAGCAAAATGTGAGGTTTCCATGGGATTCTAGGTAGGAAAACATTGGGGGATTCACTCTAGTCACACCTCTCTGTGCCTAGTTTTCAGAAATGTCTGGGATTGGTTGGCATCCCTAGATGGCAGCCGAGCCCGGGATTAAAAACGCAGGTGACTTGTGTTCAAAACAAGGTCTTTTTGTAATCTATAACTTTGAAGCCTCCACAGTAGGTTTTGGGCCACTCCTTGTATGGGCACTAGGCCTGCCCACACAAGGGAGGTACCATTTTTATTGGTAGTCTTTGGGGAATGCTATGTGGATCCACACAGATTCCAGAAATGTCCATTACAGAAATGTGAAGAAAATGTATTTTATTTACAAAGTTTGAGGTTTGCATAGGATTTTGGGTAACAGAACCTGGTGAAAGCCGCACAAGTCACCCTATCCTGGTTTTCTCTGGATGTCTAGTTTTGAAAAATATATAGGTTTTCTAGGTTTCCTTGGATGCCAGAAGAGCTATGGTCCAAAATCCACAGCTAGGCACATTGTGAAAAAAGGGACAGTTTTCACTGGAAAAATTTGATTTGTCCACGTTGCGTTTTGGACCGTTTCCTGTTGTGGGTACTTGGCATAACCACACAGTGAGGTACCATTTTTATTCAGCAGACTTTGGGGAATGCTGAGTGGGTGAACGTTTGAGGCTCCCCACAGATTACAGAACTTGTCATCACAGAAATGTGAGGAATATTGATTTTTCTTTTACAAAGTTTGCGGTTTGCATGGGATTCTGGGTAACAGAACCTGGTGAGAGCCACACAAGCCACCCAAGCCACCCCATCCTAGATTTACCTAGATGTTTAGTTTTAAAAATGGGTGGATTTGCTAGATTTCTTCAGGTGCCAGCAAAGCAAGGGTCCAAAATCCACAACTAGGCACATTGCAAAAACAGGGTCTGTTTTCATTGGAAAGATGTGATGTATCCACTTTCCGTTTTGGGACGTTTCCTACTGTGGGCACTACTCCTATTCCCACACATGTGAGGGACCATTTTTATTGGGGGACTTTCGTGCAATTCTGTGTGTATAAGTTTGTGAATACACGCGGATTCCAGAACTTTTCATCACAAAAATGTTGGGAAAATGCATTTTTTTACAAGGTTTGAGGTCTGCAAGTGATTCTGGGTAACATAACTTGGTGAGAGCCACACAAGTCACCCCATCCTGGATTTCCATGGGTGTCTAGTTTCCGAAAATATATAGATTTGCTAAGTTTCCTTAAGTGCCGGCAGAGCTAGGGTCCCAAACTCACAGCTAGGCACATTGCCAAAAAGGGTCAGTTTTCCCTATAAAATGTAATGTGTCCACATTGCAGTTTGGGATGTTTCCTGTTGAAGGCACTCGGTCTACTCACACAAGTGAGGTACCATTCGTATTGGGAGACTTTGGGGAATTCTGAGTGTGTGGGGTTTTGTGGATACACACCGATTCTTGAACTTTCCATCACAGAAATGTAAGGAAAATATTTCTTTACAAAGTTCGAGGTTATCAAGGGATTCTGGGTAACAGAACCTAGTGAGAGCTACACAAGTCACCCCACCCTGGATTCCCTGGATGTTGCAAAAAATGTATAGGTTTTCTAGGTCTCGTTGGGTGCCGGCAGAGTTAGGGTCCAAAATCCACAGCTAGGCACATCGCGAAAAAAGAACCAGTTTTCACTGGAAAAATGTGATGTGTCCAAGTTGTGTTTTGGGTTGTTTCCTGTTGCAGGTACTAGGCCTACCCACACAAGTGAGGTACCCTTTTTATTGGGAGACTTTGTTAAATGCTGGGTGGGTAGAAACTTGTGCCTCCTCGAAGATTCCAGAACTTTCCATCACAGAAATGGGAGGAAAATGTAGTTTTTTCTACAGAGTTGAAGGTTTGCAAAGGATTCTGGATAACAGAACCTGATGAGAGCCACACAAGCCACCGAATCTTGGATTCCCCAGTGTGTGTGTAGTTTTAAAAAATGAATATGTTTGCTAGATTTCTCCAGCTGTCGGCTGAACTAGGGTCAACATCCACATCTAGACACATTGAAAAAAATGAGTCACTGGAGAAATGTGATGTGTCCATGTTGCATGTTTGGCCGTTTCCTGTTGCAGGCACCAGGCCTACCCACACAAGTGAGGTGGCATTTTAATCAGAATAGTAGAACAAGTGTTATTACCAATTGACTTTCTTTGCATTTCTACCTTCCAAATGTAAGACAATTTGTAAATAAATAGTCATTTTGAATAATGACTTCTAATTCACCTGCTTGTATGGGTACCCACAATTTTAGAGATGTGCAAATAACAACTGCTCCTAAAGTTTATATTTTGATCTAATTTTGGAAATATATAGGTTTCCTTGGTACCTATTCTTCACTCATTATACTTTACCAAATGAATTGCTATATACCGTGTACACAATGAAAAACTATTGCAAGATGCAGCTCAGGTACTGGCACTGTGTTCCTCGGATTCTAGTTGAACATACAAGTCCGATACATCACAACAACCAGAAGGGTCCAGCAGATGTAACAGTATTATGCTTTCAAAAATGTGTCATACTTAGAAGAAGTTACAGGTAAAAAAGTTGGCAGAAATGGCTGTTTATTTCAGCACAATTTCAATATTGATTATTTTCAACTGGCCATCCGCACCTAAATTCCCCCCGCAATATTAGGATGGCGGGGGGACTGCGGCAGATGGAAAGACCGTCTGCCGCTTTACCGCCCCGGTCACCTTGCGGCCGGAGCGGAAAAGGTTTAATATGGTGGTGGTGTCTATTAGACACCGCCAGCCATATAAGCATGGCCCAAAACAGATGCCGCCACGGAAAGGCATGCGGTCTTCACTTCGGGGGCCCCCTGCGGGCCCCAAGAGTGAAGGACAGGTGGGGGTGCACACTGGGGGCATTTGCATTAACAAAGTGGCAGGCACCCCGGGGTGCCTGCCGGTTTGTTAATGCAAATGAATATATGCATTTTTAACATTGTGGCGGGCGGTGCTGAGAGCACCGCCCACCACAATGCTAAAAATGCAGTATGCGCCCGCCACAGTAGTGGGTGCATCCTAATCCCCCCCACAGGACCCCTGCCTTTATAGCATGTGGTCCCAAACTCCGATAGGATGGCGGGCGGACTAAGTTCGCCCGCCATCCTAATGACCACCTTAGTGTCTATAATAAAAAAAAAACTTAAAGGATCTCCACAAATGACCCCTTGCTGAATTCAAAATGTTTTTTACTTTTCAGAAATGTATAGCTTTCTGGGAACCATCATTGTTTTTAGACCCATTTCTACCACTAACTGGAAGGAGGTTAAAAACACAGACAATAGCAAAAATAGGCAATGTCCCAATAAAATGACAAAACTGTTAGGAACATTTTGGCTTTCTGACAAAACTCTGCTTGTCCCTGAAAGCTGAGAAGATGGTGATTTCACCACCACAACCCCATTGTTGATATGATTTGTAGGAAAAAAAGCAGATACACTTTGTTCTGCACAAACTTTTTTCCCATAAAAAAACCCCACAAAGCCAGGGTACCTTAAGATGTCGGAAGAAAAGGACGCAAATTAGGCATGGATACTATGGGGCTGATTAGAATGTAGGGCAGATTGCCACCACCGCATGGCAGTGGCGATCCGCCCTACAACACACCCCGCCCACCACCCATTTCCCCCCACCATATTAGTATGGCGATGGGACCCCGGCGGACGGAAAGACCATCCGCCGGTCACACAGGTGACCGGGCAGAAATGGAGCCTGATATGGTGGCGATGTCTGGTAGACACCGCCATCTTTATTAGGAAGGCAGCGGGGAGCAGCCTTTCTGTGGCGGAGTAGCCGCCATGGAAATTCATGCGGATTGTGCTTACGGGGGCCAGTTGTGGGTCCACAGGGTATTGGGGGGGTGGGGAGTGCACATAGAGGTACCTATGGTACCCCCCTACATTGTCATGGACAAGGTGGCAGGTACGCACACATGACAATGCACACAGTGCATTCCCAGCATTGTGGCGGGCGTGCTGTGCGCACCGCCTGCCACAATGCTGGGAATGGAGGATGCCACCACCACAGTGGAGGTGGCATCCTATTTGCAGGTGTGGGACCGCCGCACCACTGGCGGCCGGTCCCAGCACTGCTAGGGGGGAATGCGGACCAAAGTCCGCCCACTATCCTAATCGGCCCCTTTATGTGGACAAAAAGATACAGGGACCTAAGAGCAAACTACCCCAAATAGCTAAAAAAAAAGGCTTGGCACAGGGGGGAAAGGCCTAGCAGCGAAGGGGTTAACACTTACAAACGATATTACATACAGCAATATTTTCTACAGCAATAATGTTTGCAACAACATTAAATACAACACTAAAAACTAATATTTCACCTTCGATAATCCTGTGAATTATATTTTTATATCACAATATTCTTGACATGATATTTTTGTATCACAATAATTTTTCCCAACATATTGTTAAAACACCAGAGTTCGCGAATTTAATGGGTTAGAATTGGCAGGATTCTCTTGTTGCATAGGGCCTTATTATGAGTGTGGAAGTGCGGGTGCAGGAACCGCTCACCAGATTAGGAGTTATTGCCTGTCTGGTGGGGTGCTTTTTGACATTCCCATGGCTGCGCCTAGGAAACAGGAACTGCAAAATCAATACCTATATGGCATAGACTGCTGCAGTCCATCTTGTGCAGGTACTGGTGTGCATGAACAAAGGAGGTTACATTTTGTGTCCCCCTGTGTGTATCCACATGGTGTGAGGCACCATGGGCCCTGTAGCACCCCTTTTTTTCTCACCCCCATGAAAAGTATTGTGGTGAGGAAACTCATAATATCTTTGCTGGGCTGCAGTAGCCCCGCCAAGCATATTGCGGCCTCAGGACCGCTGTACACCCTCTAGGGAACAGAGGTACTCTGGCGGTTGCTGTGGTCCCACGTTGGCCCGTGAGTATGGCAGTCCATCACCAGACTCAAAATATGGCACTTAGTCATCTTTTAGGTATTTAGATGAGTTCATTGCCAGATGAGATGTGTGTGTGTGTGCAGGTATGCAACTCTTGTATTTTCTTTCTGAGGCTACTTAAAATCTGAGCTTATGTGTGTTTTTGGTCCTTTCTGTTAGTTCTGGTAAACCCTTGTTGGATAGCTATCTCCACCTGGAGAACAACAACGACCGCAACACTACCACCCTGCTGGACAACCTCGCCAACCTCGGTCTCAAGCAGCTGGTGACCACCCCCACCCACTACGCTGGACACACACTCGACCCCGTGTTCCCATCCAGCAAGGACATCACCTTCAGCCACGCCACCGGACTCCACTGGACGGACCACAGCTGCATCCACTTCAGCTTCAGAAGGACCACGATCCACCACCACCAGCAACAGGTTGCACGCAGAAGCTGGAACAAGATCACAGCCGACCAGCTCGCGACCTCCCTGAGCATGAACCCTCCCACCAGCGCACCTAACCCAAGCCAGGCGGCCACCAACCTCACAAAGTGGATCAGCAACTGCGCAGACGACCTCGCCCCTCTGAAGACCCCGCCTAGCAGACCCGGCAGCAAGAAAGCTCCATGGTTCACCGACGAACTCAAAAGCTCCAAGAAGAACTGCTGAGCACTCGAGAAAGCCTGGCGCAGAGACCCAACACCGAACAACATGACTGCCCTCAAGCTCGCCACCCGAAAACACCACCAGCTGATCCACGCCACCAAGAAAACTGCATTCAAGGAACGACTGGACAACAACGCACACAACAGCAAGGAACTCTTCAACATCGTTAAAGAGCTCTCCAACCCCAACACCGGAAACAACAACATCACCCCTTCGCAAGACCTCTGCAACTCCCTCGCCTCCTACTTCCACAACAAGATTGCGGACATACACAACAGCTTCAGCACTCAACCGACGCACGCCACGACTGAACCACCACCCCCCACCACCACCCTCCGCGCCTGGACCCCGATCAGCACCGAAGACACCATCCGCACAATGAACTCCATCCACTCCGGATCTCCGACCGACCCCTGCCCTCACCACGTCTTCAACAAGGCCGACGCTGCCATCGCACCCCACCTGCGGGACATCATCAACACCTCCTTCGACTCCGCTACCTTCCCGGAGAGCTGGAAGCACGCCAAACTCAGCGCGCTACTAAAGAAGCCATCAGCCGACCCAACCGACCTCAAGAACTACCGCCCCATCTCGCTGCTCCCGTTTCCTGCAAAAGTCATCGAGAAGACCGTCAACAAGCAGCTAGCCGCCTTCCTCGAGACGAACGGATCCCTCGACCTCTCGCAGTCTGGCTTCCGGGCCAACCACAGCACAGAGATTGCCTTGATCGCAGCCATCGATGACATCCGAGCCCTGCTCGACAACGGAGAAACAGCGGCCCTCATCCTCCTAGACCTCTCCGCGGCCTTCGACACTGTCTGCCACCGTACCCTAGTGCGGCACCTCAGCAACGTCAGAGTCCAGGAGAAGGCACTGGAATGGATCATCTCGTTCCTCGCCGGAAGGACACAGAGAGTCCGCCTCCCCCCGTTCAGATCAGAAGCCACCGAAGTCATCTGCGGCGTCCCTCAAGGCTCCTCGCTCAGCCCAACCCTCTTCAACGTCTACATGAGCCCCCTCGCAGCCATCGCACGCCAACACAACCTCAACATCATCTCCTACGCCGACAACACCCAGCTGATCCTCTCCCTCACCAACGACCCCGCCACCGCCAGAGCCAACCTACACGAAGGGATGACAGACGTAGCCAAGTGGATGATGAACAGCCGCCTGAAACTGAATTCGGACAAGACGGAAGTCCTCATCCTGGGATCCTCACCCTCCGCCTGGGACGACTCCTGGTGGCTCCCCGCCCTGGGCAGCGCACCCAAACCAACAGACCACGCACGCAACCTGGGCTTCATCCTGGACTCCTCCCTCTCCATGACCAGACAAGTCAATGCCGTCTCCTCGTCGTGCTTCAACATTCTGCGCATGCTACGTAAGATCTTCCGGTGGATCCCCACCGAGACCAGGAAGACGGTCACCCAGGCCCTCGTCACCAGCCGTCTGGACTACGGCAACTCCCTCTACGCCGGAACCACCGCCAAACTCCAGAAGAGACTCCAGCGGATTCAGAACGCCTCAGCACGACTCATCCTGGACATCCCCCGACGCAGCCACATCTCCGGACACCTGAGAGATCTGCACTGGCTCCCGGTCAACAAGAGAATCACCTTCCGTCTCCTCACCCACGCACACAAAGCCCTACACAACCAAGGCCCAGGATACTTCAATAGCTGCCTCAACTTCTACGCTCCCACACGCCAGCTTCGATCGACTGACCAAGCCCTCGCCTCCGTCCCCCGCATCCGAAGAGCCACCACTGGAGGAAGGTCCTTCCCCTACCTGGCCGCCAAGACTTGGAACTCCCTCCCGACTCACCTCCGCCTGACCCAGGACCACCTTGCCTTCAGAAAGCAGCTCAAGACCTGGCTGTTCGAGAAGTAGCAGACCCCCCCTCCCCTAGCGCCTTGAGACCCTCCGGGTGAGTAGTGCGCTATATAAATGCTTTGATTGATTGATTGATTCATTGATTGATTAATTGATTATGTATGTTAGAGCTGTGTGTATGCATAAACCTTTATTGCCAATTGATTCTGGATTCCATGACAAATATATGAAATCTTTGGGCTTGATTTATATATTTGCAGAAAGAGTACTTTGTTAAAAATTTGACTGGTTACCCTTTGCAGCAGCATAATGGTCTGCCCACAAAATTTAAAAGCAAGCAGAACATAGTTTGGCAATGGCACAGACTACTCCCTGACTTCCGTCGCCAAACTTCTCTAATAGGCCAACGGAGTAATATAATTGGCTATAAGTCCACCTGCAACATTTAGATGGGCAGACATAGAGGCGTATTTTACTGTCCATCACCGCCAGGAAAACCCTGGTGGTAAGGGTCAGTAAAAACATTCAAATGCCCTCCTTCCCATGGCAGATGACTTCCATTGCAAAGGGGGCGTTGTTTTCTTATTTTCAAAAACAAAATGGGCTTCGGAGTTTTGTTTTTTAAAATAAAATCCATCAGCCTGCCGGATATTTCTAAATTTGGCTGTTGAGACCTCTGCCAGGGCAGCATCCTAAAATACTCTGCCATCCTGTGAGAGGAAGGCCAGATTGCCTATAGTTAAATCAGGCCATTTGTGTCTTGTGGCCACTCCAGAATCCGCTAATTCTGTGGAGAATTAGAGTTGGCAAGTAGTATATGCAGTGTTAATAGAGGGTAGAGAGATCAGAGTTCACACATGGTGCTGTTAAAGAGGGAAAAGTAGATGTGGATGTATCTTTAAAATCTCTTTCTCAGAAAAGATGGTCCTATTTCTTTCTGTCTATGGCTTTCCTTGAAGCCTCACAAGTAATGCACACGTTTCCTACAACAATGATACATGCATTTGGTACTTTTCGTGTTTTGAGACTGTGTGTTGAAACGTACCATCTTTTGTGTGGTATTCTCCCAGATATTTGTCTTCACTAACCTCATTTTTTTTATCAGTATTTGTTTGCTTTAGGACTCTGCACAATTTACTCTTGCTAACCAGTGGTAAAGTGCCTGAGATTTCTCTTAAAAAAAGGATGATATACCTCTGATTGGCACATTGAATTTATTAACAAGTTACTAGTATAAAGTACTGCATGTACCCATATCCTGCAAATTAAAGTCTACTAATGGGCAGCAACACACAATGTACCACTCTCTAAAGTAGCTCTGTAAACATATCTCAGGTCAGCCACTTCAGCCGAAAGTGCAGTTTTAAAAATGCCATATTGACCTGGAAAAAGAAACTTTTAGCCAAGCCTAAACCTTCTATTTTAATACTTACATGTGACTGCTAAGGTAGGCCCTAAAAGCTCATAGGGCAGGATTCTTAGAATTTAAAAAGTTGGACATGTATCCTTATATTTTTCATGTCATGGCAGTGAAAACAAGACAAGATAGTTTTTCACTTCAGCAAGGATAGCTCACCCAATAATTAACACTCTATTATCTTATAATATTTAATAAATGATAACTTCAGTTTGGAAACAGTTGGAGAAATACTTCTTCCATTCATTTGAATTGTAATTTTAAATCTTCTTTAATAGTGAAGTACCATTTTAAATTAACTTTTTTATTATTTTGATAATGGAACTTTTTTGAAAAAAGAAAAATGAAAACTGCTAAGCACTTCTATGTGTAAATGCTTCCATAAATATTCACAGTGAACAAGTGCTGCCTCCGAATGTTCTCTGTCATAGAAACACACAAAATGATTTGTAAAAAGATCCAAATGGCACATCCACTTTTGAAGCCCCCTTGGCTATTTCACAAATAAACACACTTAGTGCCTTATTACGACCTTGGTGGTCCTACAGTGGACAGTGCATTGTACGGTCTGCTGTAGGACAGCCAAAACCATGCTGCTGCCTCTGTGAGATTGAGTTAAATCCTGGTCTGGTGAGCAGAGCTGCAGTGGTCTTAGGTGGGTGTCTTTCAGGCTCATTGAAGAGCGTGACATGCCGATTGCCTTTCTCAGAACGCTGATGTACCTTCCTGCACAGTGTGGCATAAATGACGCAGCGAGCAGGAACTGGGGTTGCAAAACCAGAAGGGCACTAAATGTGCCCCCCCCCCCTGCATGCACACCCAGGCCCATTAGTGGCAGGGGCCCCGTTAAGGCCCCTCTTGTTGACTCTCTACCCCCTATGTCATTCCAGGCTCAAAGCCATGAAAAAAAGCAGCGGACAGGCAACTCCTAATATGCCTGGGTAAGCTGCAGCGACACCGCCAGTATATTAGTGCTCCTGACCGCTGCTCCACTGCTGCAGGACCCTTGATTCTCTGCAGTCGCAGTGGTCCTGTGGTGGTCCACCCACCACACTTGTAATACTGAGGACTGACCTGCAGTGTGACGGTGGTCTGACCGCTACCACAGGTTCAGCGGTCCATAGGACAGCGGAACTCATACCATGGCCCTAAATGTAGGAACATTCAAAGTGTTTTGGTATATATGAAAATGTAATCTTCAAAGTATATGTATGAAGCTGAGCAGATCATCCAGGGTGCAAATAATATTCCAGAATGATTGAATTATTTACGAACAGTCATGATGGGGCTGTCATACATTTCTCTGAGCACAATCATTATCCCCAAAGCATTTTGGAAATGAGTGGTCCCTCACTGGGAAGGCATTCTGTAAAAGGACCAACAAGAAATACTCGTAAAAAAACACTATTAACGGGAACAATAGGCTTTCAGGGCAATGTAATGTGCAGTATCATAGTACTTGTATTTTTAATGTGTATTCTTTGCAATCATGCTGTCCTATCTTTTTATGTGTGGAGACTCCGCAGTATCAAAGATACTACTAGTAAAATACTTTTGGCAATGGCAAACAATTGTAAACCTACACAAATGTTTCATCTGGTATACTTGCCAAATAACTGACTCAGGTTGCAGCCACACAACAGTAAGAAGCCAATCACTGCTTCTTACTGTTGTGTGGATACAGACTGTGTCAGTTATTGGCAAGTATACCAGATGAAACAGTGTTCTTGGAATCGGTGAATCAATACTTGGAATTCATCTGAAATATTGTATAATCACATAAATCCCTGAAGAAGCAATGTTTTTTCGCGAAACATGTGTTGGCTTGGCTGTATACACTATAATTTCTCAATGAAGATTCTTTATCAAGTCTGATGTTTGGAAAAGAATGAAGAAGAATTCTTACATGTGTAAAAATTTCAGTTGTAACGTGTGTTCTTCGCAGCACATGACTTACTGTATGGACTTTTCCCTGAGAGAAAAATGGGGAACTGAGAAGTAGTGCTGGGCATTTTCTCTCTACTTTTCCTATTTTTGAATTTACACAAACATGTACATTTATCTTTGTGAATCAGGCCCACAGTGAATGAGGTGATTCAAGCCAACCATAAAAGACCAGTTCTATTCATTTAAAGTGCATGCTAAGTGCCATAATTTAAAACCAAAAATTGTGACTTACATCTCAGTAAATGAACCTGTGCAGGTTATACTGTGTAATGCCAAACAATTACCTATTCACAAAGTACAAAACCTTACATGTGCATTTATCCCATCCACCATTTAACAAGCATTATGTAAATGTAAATGTGTAGCACTTGTATAGCGCACAGCCTCCCGGCGCTTGTACTCATACTGCTCAGGAACCCTTCCTGGTTTTCCTTGTGAAGTGTCCACTCCTGGGCACCTCCATGGTGAAACCAGGCATCCCTCGCGCTGTTGGGGCCATTGTGGAGATTAAGCAAGCTATTGCCCAGAGTTGCAGCGTGGGACCCATGATTAGAATAGGCGCTGAGGCGAGAATATCCGGTCAGAGGAATTTATGAGCCCGAGACCAGCCGAGGCGCGAATCGAACCCTGGTCCCTGGCCAGAACTCTGCATCAAGGTCTGCCGCTCTAACCATTGAGCCACACTCCTCCACAGGTCCTGGTGAAAAGTTTCCCTTTGAACTTAGGGCCTGATTTAGATCTTGGTGTACTGGTTACTCCGTCACAACTGTGACGGATTTCCGGTCTACTGAAATATAAATCTTTTACGATATAACAGGATTTATATTTCGTTGGAGAGGACATCCATCACCACTGTGATGGAGTCACCAGTTCACCAAGATCTAAATCTTGCTCTTAGTCTTTTTTATTGAGCTTTCCTCTTACTGATGGGCTCATCGGCGGGTTCTCAGGCGTCTTTGATTTGAAGTTTGATTTGATGACACCGTCGAGCCGGTCTCCTAGCGCTTTTCTGCAAAGCTTTCCAGAAAGTTTCATTTTCCACAAACCTTCCTTGTGGAGGTTTCCTTGGGGAAATTTAATGTCTGCTAGCTCAGGCCAAGGGTCCAGTGACTCTGTATTGAGTCCTGGAGGCTAGACCTTAATTTCCCCAATTCACTTGCACCGTCCAGGAAACATCCAGTTGCAACTGGTCAGCTCGGATAATCCTCACTTTGGCTTAGCATATCATTTCTTCCAGCTCTGTTGTACCTGTGACTGATAAGGGAGCCCACTCCTTTTTCTTTGAGACAAGCACAGCTCTTTCTTTGTGGAGCCTTGTGAGCACAGCAGGTGTAGTCCTTCTGAGTGCTAGCCACCTGTGGTGCAGTCCAAGGGTCCAGCAGGGTAGTCCTTCCTCTTCTGTTGTTCCAGGCAGTGTTCAGAGGAGCTCCTGTAGCTCTCTCATGTGTATCCTTCATTCTGGGCTGGCAAGAGGAGGAGCACCCTGACTAATAGAGGTAGAGTTGCCTACCTCTGCTATGATCACTTGATGTGAGATATTTAACCCAGAATTCACTGTTCTGCCAAAAATCAAAATGGAGGCAATCTTGCCTTGGTGTGTGTGTTAGTGTAACCCAAACCAAGGGTGTGGCCACCATCTGACTACACTCCCCTTCCCTTCCAGCCCCTCTTCTAATTTAAGTAGGGGGGCTTTTCCATCTGGCTGGGGCTCAAGGAAGTGGAGGCTAGCCTAGGTACTGTTATATCTGACTTTGAAGTCTGTCTCATTTCCTAAACCCCCTTCCATACCTTTTTACACCAAATGGATGTATTTTGTCAGCCCCAGGCCTCTTCACACCTACTCAGGGAGTAGCTTGGCTTAGTCTTCAGCATAGTAAGTTAAAAAACTACTTTCATGTCATGAATATAATAAACTCGACCTAGTCAAGTTGTTGGATTTAATGTGATCATTAATTTGATACTTTAAATATTATGGCCAGCTAGCTCCAAAGCAAAGATAGGCTATATTAAGTTTCATAATGCCTTACCCATGTTAGCCTATGGAGCTAGCAGCACTAACATAGGTAAAAAAGGCTTTGGCTCATTTTTCCTACCAGGTCATATTAAACATCTTTTATATTGTCCCTCCTTTTTATAACTGTACACCCTACCCTTGAGGCACCTGAGGCAGACCTTAGTTATAAAACTGAAGTTTGGTCTTTGGAAGTTCTTTTAATTACAAAGTAAAATTTGGGCATTGTTTTACTTTAAAACCAGCCTGGAAGGTAGACCTTACCTTAAAATTGCAACATACACTGCAGCAGTGCACACTTAAGTGCATTAAGCCCACTGGGGCCTCTACATCTACATGCCCTACCATATGCTAGGGACTTACAGTTCGGTTGTCTTGGCCAATTGGAATTATACCAATTACTATATACCTGGGCCTACTTAGCAGAGTCAAAGTCAGTAACCACCAGCATCAGAAAACAAGGCAAAAGGGATGACTTTCCTACACCTGCCCTGTCACTGGCAAATGCAGCTGACACCTGGGCCAGTCTGCCCTTTGTTTAACTAGCTAGGGTATAGGCAGACCCAGGGTAAAGGGATGAAATGACCAGAACCAGTTTAGGATTAGACAAAGGAGGTGTTCCCACCCACAGACTGGCACTGGGCATAAATGTGTCAACCTCAGAAACTGAAAAAAGACTGACCTGCTGTTGGAAGCCTTAAGGACCTGCTTGCCTTAAAACCAGGACCCCAGAAGTGACTCCAAGGGGCAGTTGGCTGTTTGAGCTACAGGGGTTAAAGAAGCTTCGAGAGGCCGCCATGCAAATACCCAGCTGACCAACACCAACTGGACCTGCTTGAACCCTGTTTCTGGTCTCTGCTGGAGTGAGTCCTAACCCCCAAGAGGTGCCCCTCTAGGTCCTGGACCCTTTGATGGTGGTAGAGTGTACACCTTCAACCTTGAACTACAAGAACCAGACCCTCTGCACTCTTTGTGTTGTAAAGTACCAGCCTTGGTCTACTCGTTAAATGTATTTGAGCTTATATAGCGCACAGCTACCCACAGTGGGTTTCCCGGCGCTTGCTTAGGGAACCCGTCCTGGTATTCCCCTGTGAGATAACCCCGGCAGGGTATTCACAAGGTGAAAGCCAGGCATCCCGCCGCGAGGGGCCGTTGTGGAGATTAAGCAAGCTATTGCCCAGAGTCGCAAAGTGTGAACCCGTGAGTCGAGAAGGCACCGGAGCGAGAATTATCGAGTCCATGGAATTTTTAGCCCAAGACCCGCCGAGGCGGAGAATTGAACCCTGGTCCAGGGCCAATCTCAGCTTCCAGGTCTGCCGCCTCTAACCCCTGAGCCACACTTCTTAAAGAGACCGGACTTCACTTAGGCCAACACTGGAATTGCATCCGACTGCTGGCAGGACCTCCCTGGATACAGAACCTCAGCTTGAGGCACATGAGATCTTCGAGTTGACAATGACTGCCACACATTTCCCACCAATGAGAATTT
Organism: Lissotriton vulgaris; assembly: GCF_964263255.1. NCBI lineage: Eukaryota > Metazoa > Chordata > Amphibia > Caudata > Salamandridae > Lissotriton > Lissotriton vulgaris. The sequence goes on from NC_141689.1 coordinate 1,983,810,085, forward strand.
TTGACCGTGAACTCACTCTTTGTGCTGACAATGACCACCTTGTGACCCCCCACCAACACAAATTCTAACCAGGGTTTCTGGTTCGGAACAGGTCTAAGTTAGAATGCAAACTTTCCACCAAGATGAACATGGTCCCTGTATGACACCCCTACTCATTGCAGCTGGCCTTAACTTTTGACTTTTATCTGGTCCAGTGCAACCAAATACCCTCGAATGGCACTTTGTGCTTTTTGGAGCTATTTCTACTGACAACTTTAAAAATTCTTCTGCATGGTTCCCCTAATGAATTTTTGTGGCATTGGTAACATTTTATTTATGGAAAGTTTCCGTATTTTTCTAAATTGTTTGGGATATTTTTGTGTGTTGTGTTTCCACTTTATTACTGTTGGAGTGCTGCATACATACTGTACTCCTTGCCTCTAAGGTAAGCCTTACTATTTTTTTGGTAAATTTCTAGAGCGTTAGGTACAGATTTATGTAGTGGCTTTTAAAAATCACCCTGACAAAGCTTTGAGTGGGGCTCTCACCCTTCTTAACTAATAACCTAATTTCTTACAGGTAGTCAGTGAATCTCAGTGCAGAACCTGCCCACCCACATTTCATTTTTACAATGGACTTTGCAGAGCTTGTTGTCAGCATAACAATCAAATCATGTTAAGATGTTTGTGTGCTTTAAATGTCCTGATTTGGTGCTTAAATTATGATTCTCTTAAGAGGGCCTATTAAATAAGGAGCCACCCATAACAGAAGTTGGGTAATTACCTTGTTATTGATTGTGCTCATTTCGTAAAAGAAAAAGGCAGGAATGATTGCTCTAAATGATGCTTTGTTACTCCAACTATAACCTAGGTGCTACACTCCATTTGCCCATTCTCACTTGTCTCCCATGTCACTACTGAAGTTCATGTGTCAGGCAGTTTACCATTTCTCAAGTTATGCTAAAGTGACATGAAGTAGAGTAATTTGTCTTATTGGTATTTGTTTTTTTTTGTGGTATACTTTATACACCCGTTTTGTGTGTACATTTACGTTCCTTGGGGGTCTGGGGTGATAGAGTCTAAACATTGTTGACCCTTTCCCCTTCTTAGTGCTGAATATAGTATCAATGTCTTCCAAACTAGGCAAGATTTTAATAATAGTAGAAAAAAAATTAAGGGAAAACAAAGGTCAATGGCCAGTCCATTGTCATATCATGGACCACAACACAAGGCTGTGCCACCAAACTTGACCTTTTTGCCACTGCCAGGTAACATCCTCACAAAGGGGCATCCATTGGGCATAGCAGGGGCATCAAAGATGCTACTTGGGAAGGGGAGAGCAGAGGTTTAGAGAGAGGTGGGCTTGACTTTGGGAGGGGGCTTTTTGGGTTTGGGTGGTTTTGGGGTGGGTGTAGTTTTAGTATTTTCTGTTATTTTTCTGTTTTGGGCTTGGTTCATGGATGGGTGGGTAGGCTGTATTTCAGGAGTAGAGTAGGAATTGGAAGTGGTGGGTTTGGATGTGAGAGGGATTTTTAAGATGGGGGTCAGGTTTCACAGGGGCAACGGCAAGGGAAAACATACCAGGTTCACAAGGAAAATGGGTAGGGTGCTTGGTACCGAGTTCGGTCTGGGAGGAAGAGGGTGTGGAAATGTGAGATGGGTCTGCTGTCTGTACTGTGTGTTTTGTTGCTGGCTGTTGTGTGGGTAACTGTGAGCGTATTCGTTTTTTAGGTGGGTGTGTTGAGGATGTGCTAGGTATTGTGGAGGGGTCAATGTGTTGCTGTGATGTCTGTGGATATGGTTGTGTCTGTGTCTGTGGAGGGTCAGTGTGTGTTGTTGTGATGTCTGAGCAAGTGGTTGTGTGTGTGGAGGGGGCAGTGTGATTGGAAAAAGGGGATGTGTATGGGAAAGGGGTAGGAGGGGATGGAAGGTTGAGATGGATGGAAGGCTGCCACGAGGGAGGAGGCCAGAGCCTAATAGGAGCTCTGTAGGCCAGACATGGCAGTCTGAAAGGCCTTCCAGCTAGGCAACCATCTGGGTCAGCTTGTTGTCTTGCTCTTGGATGGCTTTCAGCACTGGAGTCTGACCCACAGAGATGGCCGCTGACGGAATGTAGCACTCAGTTGCAGATCTCCCTCCTCCTTCTCTGACATAGGATGGTGAACTGATAAGGATGCTGTGGAACACTGCTGGCCTGGTTTATCCTGAGGCTGTGAGGCAATAGGACTCCGGGACTGTGCAGTGGTTAGCGCATCCAACAGCTTCTCTAATCTCATTTGTAAAACACGGACTTTCAAGGATTGCTGTGCTATTGCTCCGAACAAAAGAGGGGCATAGAATGGCACCAAGTGGTCCAAAGCAGGTAAATGACCAGAAGGAACCAGGTAATGCTAAGGAAAATACTAGGGAGGCTATAAAGATACGGCGGCCCGAGCACTATACAACGTTCAACCGGAGCGATCCGGAGGGCTCCGACGACGCTTACAAAAAAGCCAGGCGAACAGTGGGGCAGCGCTGGAGATGCTGTGACTGCGGATAATGCCCAGAGTACCTTATCAGAGAGACCCCCAAAGGAAGGGCCGAAGACGAAGCCTAAAGATGCTTCCCTGCACCAGCCTACACCAGCCTACCTTAGTGGAAGCCTTATCTGACAAGACGCCGGAGATCGCGGACGTGGAGAAGGGTGAAACCCGAGCCGTCCTTCAGGACGCTGGAAGCATGGTAACTAAGCAATGCCGGGATACAAAATCCCGCCCGGTGAAGAGCAGAGCGGCGGGAAGGTAGACGCTGGATACATTCTGTCAGAGTCAGAGCGGGCAGGCAGAATTCAGCAAGAGCATCTCGGCAGGAATGGAGGTCAAGCCTCATCTCTAGCTAGCAGTAACACGGAAGAGGCTGCTCGAGCTGAACAGGTCACTCCGAGCAGAACAGTGAGTACTTGGGGAATTGACCCCACCTTGGCATGCCACAATGCTGCAAATGACTTACAACAGCAAGGGGTACAGGAGAGAGGGGAGCGGGCTCACCTGAGGGGGGCTGCTTTTTTTTCCCCAAATGAAGACTCAGAATCTCTGGTGTCAAGTGAAGGGAGCTCACTCGAGGATACAGACTCTGTGAGCATCTCTTCTGCAAAAAAGAGCACCCAGAAGAGAAGGAGATCTAAGCTAAGGGCTAAGGCATTTGAGAGCCCCCTCTGATACAACCAAGAAACTGGTTTGGGATTACTTAGCCACGTCACAAAGGACGGTGCTAATCTGCCCAAGCATATTTACAACAAGGGGTGGTGAGGGACAGAGTCTCTGAATTAAGCAGAAAGCTCTCACCCAGTCAAAAGATCAGGGCTAGATCCAACACCGTTTTTTAGCTCACTGCACCATCCCAGTTTCAGAACCTGGCTGTATGCAAATTAGTCTGTTCCTGTCCCAGTGCATGATGGGAACAGGGCAAACCAAACTACAAAAGCCAATTCTTACACTGGGAAGGAAACAAGCTCCCGGGGACCGGTTTCTGGCATTACAGCCGTCTTTGGCCCGGTTTGCTTGAATCCTGATGGTGCAATGAGCAAGGGTCTCACATCTGAGAATACCCTTCCACGCTTAGGGTGGACAAAAATATTTACAACAAGGGGTGGTGAGGGACAGAGTCTCTGAATTAAGCAGAAAGCTCTCACCAAGTCAAAAGATCAGGGCTAGATCCAACACTGTTTTTTAGCTCACTGCCCAAGCAAGCAGGAGAACCTGCTTCAAATACTCCCCCTCAGTCTCAGCCTCCCTCATTGGAGTTACTGTTTAGCACATTAAAACCGATGCAGGGAGAAGCAAGGATGGAGAGCGGCAAGGCTCAGCAGATAACAAAAAAGATACAAAGCTCGCTGAGGAAAATGAACAAACTATATGTAGAGGTGGCGGATAGAGTGACACATGTTGAAGAAAGGACAGGAAGGCTAGAGGACGATGTTAGCGAATGGAAAACCTTCAAGCAAGCACAAGAAAAGATGACGGAGTATGTTCAGTGGAAGCTGAAGGATTTTTAGAACTGGCAGCTGTAGAACAACATGAGACTGCTTGGGGTGGCTGAGGGGGTGGAAGGGCAGGATGTTTGTTGATAACCTACTTAAGGGTGCGTTCCCCAAGTCGACATCTTGGCAGTGGGAGAATGAAGTATAGGAAAGGATATGGGGGGATCCAGGGGGACAGGCCCAGGACAATCCTGGTCTACGTGGGTAACTACCTGCTTAGGCAAGAAATCATTGATAAGGCTAAGCCTGAGTCTAAGCGCACATTCAAAGATATCAAGTTTTTCACCAGGCCCGATTTCTGTCACGCCACCGTAGAAAGAAGGTGGAGGTTAAGGCAATTGATAGCTCCCTTCCAGGGCCTCCGGTCGGAGGCGTATCTGTTATATCAAGGTGATCAAGAAGGGCCAGGTTAAAATGTTCTTTTCAGAAGTAAAAGCTGAATAGTACATGGAGGAATTGAAAGGGCAGAAGGGGGATGAAGTCTTAGAGCTAAGGCGTAGGGTACATATGAAGGGAATACTAACATAGGTCCCTGATCATACAGGTACTCTTAAGTTTAATTAACCTGGTTCTTTCTTCTTCCTTCTCGAAAGACTATGGGGGCCATAAAAAGCAAATTAAAAGTGATTTGTGACTTAAATTATGGGGGTTCACACAAAGAGCTTCTGAATTGACATGGGAGAGGGAGGAGGCTGCGTCGGCTGCAATCTAAGTGGTCACTCATAGGTCTTGATTGACCTATTTGCCTGTAAGGGGGTGGGGGTGGGGGTGGTTCCAGGGGGGGCCTAGTAGGTAGGGAGGCAGGGGCATGGGCGGGGGAGGAGGGGTTCCATGGGGGAGCACATACAGCACAGTTCAGCACATTATTCATGTTTTCCTAATATACTGGCAGAGAAGGCAGGACAGCAATTTGATTTATTCTAATGAGTGTGCGGATTGCGTCAATTAATGTTTGTGAGCTTAATGACCACATTAAAAGGCACCGGGTGGCTACACTGCTGAGATCAATGCGATTAGATCTTGTTTGCCTACAGGAGACACATATAGATGGGACGAAGGGCTGTCTGCTGGAACAGCTGGGTTTGGCTCTGCTTGCACATACTAAACAAGGCTAGAAGAACAGGGGTGTGGCTGTATTAGCTAAAGGAAGGGATACAATAGTCAAAAGAAAGAGTGAAGATCAGTGGAGCAGATGGGTTCTCCTCAAATGTATAATTAAAGGGGAAACATTTACTATAGCGTCAGTTTATGGGTCAACGGAAGACGACCCAGATATTTCTGAGTTCTTGTACACAGAATTAGCCCTACGGCCAGAATCTATCATCTGTTGCAGATACTTCAATATCAATGGGTTGACTGGTTTAGGAACTGAGGAGGGGCAAGTATATTTTGGTCGTAAAAAAAAGACCTGCCACGCAATAGTTGATCTGGCACACCATAATTCATTAACTGACCCATGGGCACGCTTAAATCCTGTAGGTACCGGCTGTACATTTTACCACACAAAATCTGCGTGAGATTGGACTACTTCTTAGTGTCTAACTCTTTAACTTTAATTAGCCAGATCGAAAAACTCCCCCGGATCATCTCGGTTCACAACCTTCTAATAATCACCCTTAAAGGGCAGATAAGCAGGAAAGTACCTGGACGTTTGAGAGGGCACTGTTAAAGGATGAGAAGTACGTTAAATATATGAATACGTTGATCAGAGGGTATTGGGAGATCAATAGAGGAAGTACCTCTCACAGTGTTGTATGGGACGCATTTCAGGTGGGAGTACAAGATGAGACCTTAAACTACAGTTTACATAAGCAAAAGCAGGAATGGATAAGACTGGAAAAAATTTAACAAATCTTTGGCAGAGACAGAGGAGGAGTTGATTATAGCAATACAACAGAGGGCGCCCCTGGAGCAAATTCTTCTTAAAATTATAGTCGGAAAAATAGAGGCAATTGAGAGCATTGCTAGTAAAGCGGCAGCCAATTTTTTAATTAAGAAAGAACAGTGCCATGAATTAAGCGAGAGGGTGGGACATATTTTAGCAATTCGTACGAGGCAGAAACTCTCAGCAGGGGGAAATAAAGGATATTATAGATGATAGAGGAGATACAGTAACAGACCCTGGGTGATACAGGAGGTTTTTAGGCTGTATTACGCAGGACTGTATAATCAAGAGCAGCCAAGTGATTTAGCAGCTATCCAGGGGTACCTCAAGGATAATTCAGCCCCTGGTTTTCCCGAGGAGGAGAAGGCGGCACTCGATCTTCCTATAACCCTTGAAGAGATGCTTTTGGCACTAAATAACCTCTCCTCAGGAAAAGCAGCAGGTCCTGACCAGATTCCTGCTGAATTTTATAAGGTGTTTCAAGGGGTTTTCAAGGGGTTTTAAGTAGGGATATGTGGGACACGATGCTGCAGGCACAAGGGGGAGATTCCACACCAAACTCCTGGGCAGGGGCTGACATAGTAGTAATTTTGAAAAAGGGCAACCAGGATCTTACAGGCCCATAACTCTAATGAACGGGGATGCGAAGATTTTCTCCAAAACCTTGGCTCTCAGACTATGCAGAGTGATAGAGTGCCTGGTCAGCCCCACACAGCACGGCTTCATACCAGGGAAGGGCACCATGCAACATATCAGGCAAGTTTTTACCCTCTTCGATGCAGCGGAGGTCTCAGGGGACCCTATGGCAGCTCTGTTAGTAGATGCTGAAAAGGCATTCAACAGGGTCTCCTGGGACTACCTCTGGATGGTTATGAGGTGGAGTGGCAAAGGGGAGGGATATATAAAAACTATACAGGCACTTTATAGAGGTCCTTCAGCCCGATTGAGAATAAATAAAGGATATACTGCGCCATTTCAGATTAAGTGGGGGACCCGTCAAGGGTGTCCATGTTCACAACTCCTCTTCGCCTTATGCATTGACCCACTCATACGCAGGTTGTAATCTAACAACAGAATTTCCCCGCTAATAACTCAAGGGCTGGAATTCAAGAGGTTTGCTTACACAGACGATGTGGCGATTGTTACCTCAGCCCCAGTTACTGCTATCGAAGAGGTAGAGGCAGAAGCTCAAGTATTTGGGCAGGTTTCAGGTTACGCGCTTAATAGGGCTAAAACTCAGATAATCAAAAAAATAGGGCGGTTTGTAACGATAATTGGTTGGTTAGTTCAGCCACATATTTAGGGATTAGCATTTCGGCAGACCTTGAAAAGACAGTGGACAGGAACAATGAGCCTTTGATAAACAAAGTGAAACGAGACCTCAATAGGGTACATAACCTTCAGTTGTCATTATTTGGGCGTACAAATGTGTTAAAAATTATCGTTTTGCCTAAATTCCTTAATTTGTTTAGGGCGATTCCAATTGTTTTTCGGCTAAATGGTTTCTGACACTGGAACAAATAATGAACAGATTTTCATGGGCACACGGTAAAATGAGGAGGGCACTCCGGTACATGACTCCTCCCAGGGCTAGAGGTGGATGGGCTGTCCCGGATTTTAGGATGAATTATTGGGCGGCGGCAATTCAGTAAATGCAGGGGCTGCTAGGGGGAGGAGAAAGGGATTCTAATACCAAATCTAGCTCCACCGATGTATATGCGGTCCTGCTGGGAGCAGAAGCAGGGATTGTTTTCTTAATTGTGCAGACTCTAGCTATTACAAAAGAACGAGGTTCAAGACGCTGCAGGCAGCCTAGAAGATATGGGCAGCCTTCTCGAAAAAATTTGGTCTTGGAAGATTTAATATCTTCACCCGTATGTTTAAGAATGTATCCCTTCCAGGGGAAATATTTTCAGATCCAGTCATGGCCGAGTGGGACAGGCAGGGAATCCTGAAAATAGGAGATATGATTGGCCCGGACAGGGTATTTCAGTTCGCAGAGTTACAGGCTCTATATGGTATAAGTTCTCCTTCCACCTCTGAATGGGTTCCCAGATTCGTCTCCCAAGTAGTCTGCCCATTTTTCCTTTTCTTGCATAAATTCCCTTCTCGAAGTTAAAGACAGCAGGCAACCTAGCTAGCCACTGGTGCAGTGTTGGGGGTGCCTTATCCAACCATGCCTTCGGTATGCACATATGTAGGACAGCCATGGCCATGAATAAAAATTGTGCGTGATGCCCCTGGTCTGCATTAATCCCGAGTATAATCCAGATTGGTGAGGGGGTGATTTTTATCCCCATTGACCTATCAAGAAATGATTCAATGGCTCTGTGGAGTCTATACATCTGCGGGCATGTAGCAAATATATGAATTATATTTGTCTCAGAAGAATCACAACGGGGGCAAATGATGCCTATGGTGCCTCCCCACTGAGATATCCTTGCAAGTGTATAGTATGGGGAGTATATCGTCTTGTAGTACTGGGCCTGCAGCCCAGCTGAGAAAAGTATTGTCCGTCCCATATCCAGTGAATCCTGAAAGTAATCTTGCTCTATCCCAAGTTTCTCTGCCCATTTAGTGCTGAATTTCCCCAGGTCGTCGGCCTTTGTTACGGAGAGCTCTAGGTAAAATCTATGGATGGTGCAATCTGCCCCACTTTCAATGACGTCCAGTATTTTATTGTTACTAAACCCTGAAGGCCCTCCCTGTTTTTTAGAAATGAAACTCCGGACCTGTAAATATTTAGAAAACACTCCTCCTATTAGAAATACACAATAGGTTGTTATTATCGAAGGAATGCTTTTTTCTCTCCTTTCTCTATATTTCTATTTTTTTATGCCTTCCTCTCTATTGGCCAGATGTAGGTTATCCCAGTTTACCGATTCTTAAATACCGAATCATACTGATTCGGTATTTCAGAATCGGAAAACGGGATGTAGGTAAAAAAATCGGTAATAATTACCGATTCGGTAACATTCGGAATTCCCAATCGGTATTTACCGAATCGGAAAAATACGTATCAGTAAATACCGATTCGGTAAATCCCATTCAACACTATGGTCTTGGAGGCCCATAGGGTTGAATGGGATTCACTGAATCGGTATTTACCGATTCGGTAAATACCGAATCGGTGAATATGAAAATAACCCATGTGAGCCAATCAACCAATCAGGAACACCCGCCACACCCCACAACAAAGCAACAGAGGAACCATCTAATCCGATGCAACTATCCCTCCCCAGTACCCGGAACTGGCCACACCCAAGCAGGTGCAGAGCAACTGAACTGTTTGGAGAGCTGGAGGAAACACAGAGGAACAGGCTGCCCTGATCATAGCTGAGCAGCATAATGGAGTCCCAGGATGGCCAGAAGGATGGAGCTGAGCGTAAGAGGAAGATCAAATTCAGCCCAGCAGAACAGCAGGTGCTGGTGGAGGAGGTGGTCAAACACCATACCCAGCTCTTTGGAAAGCAGTCTCTGCGTGTTGCAGAGTCTGTAAAACGGAACACCTGGCTGCAGATCCAGGCCAATGTTAATGCAATAGGGGTCATACAGAGGGACATAGATGACCTCAAAAAAAGGTGGTATGATTGCGGATCATTACCAAAAAGAAAATTTCTACACAGAGGAAAGAAGCTGCAGCCACAGGTGGAGGGAGGAGCCGTGCACCAAGACTGACAGACCTGGAGCAGCTGGTGGAATCCACCCTGGAGCCGGAAAGTATCCAATGGATTGGGGATGCTGACAGCTCAGCTAGAGCTGCAAGAAAACAAGGTAAGATGCATGGACATGAATCCCCACCCTATTCCCTGACCCCTTCCCCAATGTGGGTGTCTGCATCACATTCCAGAATTGGTTTTAGTTTTTACCACCAATGCATAATGGGAGACGTAGTCATAGGAACATATATCAATTCAGTCAACATAGAATTCAGCATGGCATGCCACACACTACATCCATAGCAGTTGAGGACTAGGCAATTGTGTGATAGTAATGTGTTTTAATAATGTCACACAGGTGAACAACACCACTGACCCATTGTCCATACCTGCCCACAGGAGAGTCATCATGCAGTACAGCGCAGGAAATGGAGGAGATGGCACCGGCAACGGAGATGAAGGAGAAAACACCCGACAGATCAGGACCAAGCCCTGTTCTTGAAAAAACATCCACAGCGCAGGCAGCCACTACACCGGAGGAAACCACCACACCACACCCACTGTCACCTCTGCTGTTTGGGTCACCACATTTAGAAGCACCTGCACTTTCCCCAACACCAACCTCAGAGTCATCTGTGCTGGGAAGGCCAAGGAGGCATGATGGGCCCCCTCTCAGGATCCTCGAAACATCAGATGAGGAAGATGTGGAGGTTCTCCCACCAACTTATCCACCTCTGGCTGACAACACTGGGCAGCAGAGTTCATCTGGAGCAGTATGTGCTGGTGTCCGAGGCCGTAGGTGATGGGAGAGAGGCGAAGGCCAGGATAGAGAGGGGGTCTTCTGTGGTCTTGAGGCCACGATGGTGAAGATCCAGCGCCTACAGGCAAAGGGCATTTTAGCGGTGCATAGACAGGTGCACATATTAAACAGCAGGATGTCCAACATCAACAGGGGACTTGGCTCCATTACAGAAAGCATGCACTCCATGGCAGAGGGCATGAGCGAAATGACACAGGGCATGAGTTCCCTGTGTGACAAACTAGAGAGTGACCACTCCGAGAGGCGCAGGGATCGTCAGTGCATGCGCCTAGAAACCAAAGCCATGAACCGGCTTGCCACTGCAACCTCCCTGCTGTGCTGGCGCTCTGTCGCCATGCAGGATGACATTGTGCACTGCTGCACCGATTTGTCAAGGGGGATGAGGAGAGTCACCTCTGCCATGGAGATTTTGCTGACACACCAGGCAGCCACTGCTGGAGACACAGGTGTTGGGGACACAGAAGACTCCACCAGCAGGAGTGGCTCTAGCACTTCTGTTCCTGATGTTCGTAGGAGCAGGAGGCGCCAACCTGCTGACCCAGGCACCACTGCACACGTTGACACCCATCCCGTACATCCCGCACTGTAGTGCGTGGGCGCAAACATTGACGATGCCCTCAACCCACAGGACAGGTCACGGTGAGGTCAACTGTGACCACCTAGTGTGGAATACAGACATTGTAGTACTGTGGTGTGGTACCAGTAAAGTGCTGTAGTGACTATTAAACTAAGTACTTCAACTACTAAGCATGGCTATGTCTCCTTACTTACTTGGAAATAGCTGAGTGTGATTTCTGCCAGTCTCAGTCTACCATCTGTTGCTGGCGCTGCTTTCTGCATAGGGCTCTGCCTGTTCTGTTCCATCATCAATGTCCTCATGATGTGTGATCTCTACCTCTGTGCCTTCCTTGGTGGCAAGATTGTGCAGCATGGCACAGGTCGCTATTATTTTGATGATTGGAGTATACTGCCATATACCTCCACTCTTATGGAGGCAGGGGAACCTGCTTTTTAGTAGTCCAAATGTGCGTTCAACAATGCTGCGTGTTGCTCTGTGTGCCACATTGTAACGCCTCTTACTCCTGGTAGATGGATTCATGTATGGGTTGAGAACAAAGGAGCGCAGAGCATAAGCACTATCTCCTAGGTGGAAAAGAGAGTGCCATTAGTTACATTATCATGATTGATTCATGTGCATTGACTATGGGAGTGTGTCATAGTTATTTACCTATTCGGTATCCATCCCCAAAATCACCAGCAACAAATCGTGTGTATATCCCACTGTTCTGGAAGATGTACGAGTCGTGGGTACTCCCTGGGAATTTGGCCAAAATGTCTGTTATGATGTTGCCAGTGTTGCATATCACCTGCACATTGATTGAGTGCTTTGACTTCCGGTTCCTGTAAATGTGTTCTGTGGCAGCAGGTGGGCAGAGTGGGATGTGGGTGCCATTTATACAGCCTATGACGTGAGGGGAGTGTGCCAGTTGACAGAAATGTTTTGGTTTTCGCAAGTTCCGCAGGTGTGTCAGGGAACCTGATATAATGATGCATTCTCTGCATCCTGGCCTCAAGGAACTTCCTGAAGAAACGGGACAGGCAGCTCTCGGACACAACACCTACTGCAGCAATGACACTCTGGTAACTCACAGAGGCAAGCAGGTGTAGCCTACACAGTATCTGTACATGGGGTCGGATGGCGTACCCCCTTGGTGTTGGGTGATCCAGGAGTGGGTGAAGGTCCCTGATCAAGTCCAGGATGGTTTGGGGGTGTAGCCTGTACCTTTGCAGTATCTCTGGCTCAGTAAGTTGGAAGAGCGTTATCCTCTGCCTGTAGACTTGCTCCTCCCTTCTCCATACCCTCTCTCCTGCTGCCTGTAGCCGTAGCTGACTTGCTATGACGTAGAATGCCGCCATTCTGGAAGCACTGTTGCATTTTGGGTCCTTATTGTATAGTCTGCACCTGGTTACCACCTGCTTTCAATGCATGGTATTTACTGACTCTTAAATACCGAATTTCATGAAATTCAGTATTTTTTAGGTTTCCTACATCTCAATAGACATTTTTGACCATTTCTTATTTACCGATTCGGTAATTAAGAATTCGGTAAATAAGGATTCGGACAATACCGAAAAGGTAGAATACAGACTCTTATTTACTGATTCAGTACTATTTTGACTCCTACATCTCATTTTTCAAATACCGGTCAGTGACGGCCAAAATTACCAAATTTCGGCCTTTACCAACCGGTATTTGGCTACCTACATCTGGCTCTATCTGTTTAAATCCTCATTTGAAGGAGTCAGAATAATTTACGTTGTGAGGGTAAACTTTGAGAAATATGTTCATGAAGGTTCATAATGTATATAAATTGGATTCTTGCTGTGCTGTAACACAAAATCTTAATAAAAATATATATTTTTTAAATCACTCAGGGCAGCAGGACCAACGGGGCAGGAGCTGAGGTGACATCTAGCGAAGGAGATACCCCCTTCTTAGGGAAGTGGGAACAACCAACTTCTGGAGGGACAACACGGGAGAGTGGTGATAGAACTGGGGGTGGCCAACAACGATCAAGGTGATACTGATCCAGTTGTATCCACCACCACTTGGGAGTGTCCACTGGAGGTTGGCTCAGATCAGCTTTGGCTGATGTCCTCTGGGGCTCTCCCTGCACCCGCCATGTCATTCCGTACCCCCGTGCCTGACGTATCACATCCAACACCGCCTTGAACAGTTGTATTCCCACTGACGTTGGCCCCTTCTCCTCCTGTGTTGCTGCTTTTGGGCCCTTGGTTTCCGGACCATCAGTGGGGTCAGGATCTGGTGCGTGCCCTTCCCATTTGGGGAGGACTTCCCCATTTGGACCTCCATGATCTTCTGGGTCCAGCGCCTTTAGTCCTCCCACCGTTTTCTGCAGTGGGCACTACTCCAGTTGTAGACCCTCAGGGTCCGCACCTTCTGGGCAATGGCTCTCCGAAGGGTCTTCTTCTAATAGGCGTTGACCTGTATGGATCCAATAGATGCAGAAACAAATCATGACTGTAAGTTTGAGGAGAACTCTCAGCTTGAAACACATTATGGTGACATCTAGCACAAGCCTTTTACAGGAGTCAACATATCACATGTCCATGTCACATACTACTCACAACTCATGACTACACACTTTTGTGGTCATCTGATGACTAACCCCAACCCTGGTCATGATCTACACTGACTGAGCCAGTCCATTAACATCATGAAGGCCAGGTACGTCCTGCATGGAATGTGATGTGAGGTACGTTGACACACAACACATCAATTTGATCTTCTGAAGGGTAAACTACCAGTGCATGACTGTCCAGACACATTTCGAGCCAGGCCAATGCATTGATGCATATGGTTCATAGAGGCAAGTACGATAGTATACACAGCAACCTAAGACTAAGGACACAAGGTAAGGGCTGGTATGCGTGTCACTGATAGCTACCTCTCTGGGGGATGTGTGGGCATGTGTTCTACTTATTTGAGCATCCGAATAAGTCAACATAAGTTTGTGTTGTTTGTACAGTCATCAGAGGTCACCTCTTTTGGCATATGAGGCACTCATACCATGTTTTGTGATAGGAAATATTGTAGCCAAGCAGATAATTCACACTTCTAAATCTTTTCAAAAGTAACCTAATAGCTACACTGTTCATATTTCAGATCTGCAATAGGCCAGTACAGTGATAGCAACACTATTAGAAAAGTGTCAACAGACCTGTACGAGAAAGGGGATAGTCAATAGTGACAGACATACATTGAAATTGTGGGTCAATGGAAAGAAGTATCAGGTCAGGGGGTCACCTCAGTCACCATGCCTCATATTATCCTTTTAGCAGCTATCAGGGCTACTAGTGTGACAGATACTTTTTTCTCTGGAAACATCAATGGATCAGCAGGTCTACAGAGACATTACTCTGTGCATCAATTCTCCTGTGACAGTAACTTCGGCCAAGTCTGGGCAATGGCCTAGCTTGCCCACATATTAATGTCAGGCCTTGCTCTTTGTAGGCTGAGGGTAATTGTCCCACATAAACCTCACATTTCCACCAATTCAATATGCAAAAGTAAAACTTCTGGCCATTCCACATGTGAACATACATATGTTCGATGCTCTGGAGGGGTCTGCGAGGTATAGATTTCTCTCAGACAACTGTTTGACAAAGTCTGATGTGAGCTGAGTGATGAGTTGGATGGTACACTTGGCTAACATCATCCTCAAATGCTTCAACAGTAATCAGACTTGGCTCATGGTGCGAAACATAAACATAACAATGCACATAAATCATGATGTGATTTGAAAACTAACTGTTGCAACTATGAGCTTGAGCCCTGTATAGAGATATGCATGTAAGACAAGTAGAAATCATCCTCATCACACATTTCAATGGTAACCTTCTCTCTACAAGTTCCAGGACCCCCTAATCCATTACATGTGTGCCCTATGTAGGGGCCACACAATGTACGCAAGCAACATAATGCTGACACTCTGGAACTCAGAGGCACATGTAGCCTATGAGAATAGAATGGAAGCGGTGAATCGGAGTTAAATATGTATTTGAAAGGCTTACCTGTTCCTTTGGTGAGCCACAGACCTGAGAATACAGGGAAAGGACCTCATCTACAAGGGTGTCCTGCTCTTCTGGAATGAAGGGATTGGCCCTTTCCACTGAAGACAGTGCCATGATTGCTCCCAGAGGTGGCAAACAGCAACTAAAAGGGAGGAGGTGTGAATAGCAGCAGTGTCGGAGGCCAGTTTTGGGCAACCTCCATGTATATGCATGCCACGTATGTGGTCATCAGCATCGGCTGTGATCCCCGTGCATGGACCACACAGTAGACTACCACCAGCGGCGTACATTCGACATGTCCTATTAGCGAGGTCAGTAATCTGCCATGTTACCGGTTGGGAAAACTGTACATTGGCAAAATGTATGTGATGTGCTATACACCACAGTTGGTAGTAATACATGTTATGTTACCCTCACTATAGTGGCAATTTAAATTTCTTGAATTGATGATGTGCACAGTTCTGTTCCAAAACTGTGAATGCCAGCTTGGGGATGACAGGTGGATGTTCAAGATCTGACAATGAAGATCTAAAATGTGTATTGTTTCATGATGAATTGCTGTTCAGACACATGACTTTAGCCTTACTCTTCACATATGTTTCTCTGCAAATTGTGACAAACATACATTTTTCTGTTACTCCTTATATAGGTACCCTGGGAGAGGTGACACCAGCCTACAGTCAACCGCCCATTTCCAGACCTACACACCATGGATGCATGTCATTTCATCATGAATTTCAGTTTAAATAGGCAAGCAATCCTGGATCTAAGTCATCAGTTTGAGCCTGACCTCCTACCTCACCTCAATAGTCCTACATCATTACCACCACTAGTTAAACTCATGTCAGTTTTGCACTTTTTAGGTACAGGCTCATTTCAGTTCACTGTTGCTATTTCTGGTGGAATTTCACAACCTATGTTTAGTCGGGTCCTCACTAAAGTGCTAGCAGCACTTTTGAGATGTATTGGCAGCTACATCCAGTTCCCCAGATGTGAGGACATAGCCATTGTGAAGGCAGATTTATATGGATTTGGCCATATCCCACATGTAATTGGATCTATTGTTGGCAGCCATATTGGCTTAGTACCACTGTACGACAGGGAGTAAGTCTACAGTACCAGGAGGCACTTCCATTCTATCAATGTGCAAGTTGTCTGCTTACCAGATTTGTACATCTCAAATGACTGTTCCCTGTTCCCATGATCTGCACATGATTCCTTCTCACTGTGGAACAGTACCATACCCAAGCTGATGTCACAACTACTTCTGCAGAGGGCCTGGCTTGTAGGTAAGTGTGATATGTCCTAACTTTGTTTGGGAAATGTCAGGTAGTATGATCTAAAAGTGTGCAACTAAATGTTACCCTTCTGCCTATCTACCATCTAGGAGACTCAGCATATCCCAACCAGCCCTGGTTGTTGGTACCATTTAGGTATGTGTCCCTCTACAGCTCCTTCATTTCCTGTAGTTTGGCCAAATCTGGGGCCATGACACTTTGGGAGTCCTGGTAGACTTCCAGGACTTGGGTGATGGCAGCCTGGGTGTCTGTGGCCTCAGTGGGCTCACTCTGGGGCCCACAGTTACCCTGCCACTACCCGAACCCCATGGCCCTGTGCCCTTGGCAAAGACCACACTCTCCCACTAGGTCCTGGTTCCTCAGTGACTGGGGTGGTGTTAGCCGTCAAAGAATGCAGGGGCACAGGATAATACTTACTGTGTTAACCGCTTCACTGTGATGGACATTCCACCACGGTGCGTAACAAAATGAGGCGTGCGCAGTTTGGATGGATGGCGGTCGTCCTCTGCACATGCCCACCGTGACGTTGGCCAGCTGTCGGCCGTCTGACAAATGGAAAAGGTTAAGTGCACAGGCTCTGGGGAGCAGTAGATGACCCTGATGTTGCAGGGGTGGTGGACGGTGTGGTTGTGAGCACAGTGATCCCCAATGCTGTTGTCTGCCCAGGCTGACCAGACAGCTAGTAATGTCATCCAAGTCCATCTATGCAGGAGTGCTGTTATCACGGGGGCTTCATCCTGCGGTGGGGAGGAACCCTATTTGGTTTCAAACCTCTTTGCAGGTGCAGTGATGGATCAATCTTTTGAGAGATAGAAAACATTGTTAATGGTGGAAGTTATGTATCTACATCCACATAGTTTGTGTAAGTAAGCAGGGTATACCCCTTCTTTGTTGATCCATACGCACCCACTATGCCATCTCGCTAAGGACAAATTAAGGTTTCTCATCTGCTTCAATTTTTCCCTTCCTTGGACCATTGTTCGAAGAAGCGACCCTTGACCCATTTTCCAGGCAGGTTGCTCCACCTGTCTGTGCCCAGCTGCCACTCCTGCTGACTGAGTTTGAGGCCCGCCTCCAACCACAGGCTACCACCTGCGCCTCATCCCTGGTGGCCAGTAGTAGGCCGTACGTTTGCTTACTGGTTCTGCACTGTATTTTGTTTTGATTGTTTTGCTGCTCTTTTCTGGTATTTGCACTGTTATTAATTCCGTCTTTTCATTCCCCTTTCTTTGTGCCCCTTTGCCTTCTGTTTCCCTTTCGCCATTCCTCCCTCCCGTTTTCCCGCTGTTGCGTCCACTGCGGCCCTGCCCCCCGTTAGCCCATTTGCCCGATCTCCCCTTCCCAGCTGCTCCTCCCTCCCAACTCCCCTTCTTATGGCAGCCGCTGCGCGGTGAAGGGAGCAACCCGTGGCGCTGTTTCCAGGCAGGTCGCTCCTCATGCAGCACAGCTCCACCTGTCTGTGTCCATGTGCTGTACCAAGCTGCCGCTTCTGCTGACTGACTTTGAGGCCCTCCCCCACCCGCAGGCTACCACCTGCACCTCAACCCTGGTGGACAGTGGTAGGCTATAGGTTTGCTTACTGGTTCTTCAAAGTATTTTGTTTTTATTGTTTTGCTGCTCTTTTCTGGTATTTGCACTGTTGGTAGTTGTTTCTGTGATCATCTTTTCATTCCCCTTTCTTTGTGGCCCTTTGCCTTCTGTTTTCATTTCAACATTCCTCCCTCCTGTTTTCCCGCTGTTGCGTCCCCTGCGGCCCTGCTCCCCGTTAGCCCGTTCCCCCCTCCCAGCTGCTCCTTCCACCCACCTCTCCTTCTTATTGCAGCTCATGCACGGTGAAGCGAGCGACCCTTGACCCTGTTTCCAGGCCCTCACCACATCTTCAAAAAAGCCAGCGCTACCATCGCACCCCACCTCTGCCGACCTCCCCACTGTTCCCCGCATCTGAAGAATGACCACCGGCGGAAGATTGTTCTCCTACCTCGCCACCAAGTCCTGTAACGCCCTCCCCATCCTCCTACGGCAGACCGAAGACCTTCTGACCTTCAGGAGGATAGTCAAGACCTGGCTGTTTGAGCACCAACCCCCCCCCCCCCCAACACCGCCTTGAGACCCTTACGGGTGAGTAGCGAGCTCTATAAATGCCTTGATTGATTGATTGAAGGCCCAAAGCACCACAGACTCAATAAGTGTGTAGTGGGCCCTAATGAAGGCAAGTAAGCATGGTAACACATCTATAATTGGGGTTAAGTTGGCTCCTCATACCGCTGGGCCCTGGTGCCATTGTACCAATGATACTCTCTGCTGCTCTGTATTAAAAAGTAGCATGGGTGTCCTGGGCTCAAATGCTAGTAAGAAAAATGGCCCAACATTCCACTTTTTCATGGTAATACAGTCATAATTGAGCAGAAGTTGCCACTTTCACACCTGACAGCAGTACCTGCTGCACTAATGAATGGCTCTTTTGTATTGCTTTTAAAACCCTTTAAGATTTCATTCCCTTCCTTGGGGTAGCTGTCTGTATCCATTTGTAAACAGGCATTTGCAATGCAATAGGTCTCGCATTTGCGTTAGTATAAGCTATTGGGATTGTAAATGACAATGGTTTTATTTATTGTTTAAAAACCAAAACATAAATAAAAGGCATTGTCATATACAATGCCAATAGCTCAAACTTGCGTAAATGCGAGACCTATTGCATTGCAAACGGTAGGCATCACGCACAATTGGAGGGAGGGCAGGAGGGGGGCAGGCACAGACAATGGGAGGGAGGGCGGGGGTAAAAAAGGCACAGACAACAGGAGGGAGGGCGGGGTGCATTAAAGAAGGTATGATAACGGGAGGGACAGCGAGTTGTAAAGAAGGCACAGACAAAGGCAGGGATGGGTGTAAAGAAGGCACGGTGTAAAGAAGGCACAGACAACTGGAGGGAGGCCGGGTTGTAAAGAATATTTACAACAAGGGGTGGTGAGGGACAGAGTCTCTGAATTAAGCAGAAAGCTCTCACCCCGTCAAGAGATCAGGGCTAGATCCAACACCGTTTTTTAGCTCACTGCACCATCCCAGTTTCAGAACCTGGCTGTATGCAAATTAGTCTGTTCCTGTCCCAGTGCATGATGGGAACAGGGCAAACCAAACTACAAAAGCCAATTCTTACACTGGGAAGGAAACAAGCTCCCGGGGACCGGTTTCTGGCATTACAGCCGTCTTCGGCCCGGTTTGCTTGAATCCTGATGGTGCAATGAGCAAGGGTCTCACATCTGAGAATACCCTTCCACGCTTAGGGTGGACAAAAATATTTACAACAAGGGGTGGTGAGGGACAGAGTCTCTGAATTAAGCAGAAAGCTCTCACCCCGTCAAGATATCAGGGCTAGATCCAACACCGTTTTTTAGCTCACTGCACCATCCCAGTTTCAGAACCTGGCTGTATGCAAATTAGTCTGTTCCTGTCCCAGTGCATGATGGGAACAGGGCAAACCAAACTACAAAAGCCAATTCTTACACTCGGAAGGAAACAAGCTCCCGGGGTCCGGTTTCTGGCATTACAGCCGTCTTCGGCCCGGTTTGCTTGAATCCTGATGGTGCAATGAGCAAGGGTCTCACATCTGAGAATACCCTTCCACGCTTATGGTGGACAAAAATATTTACAACAAGGGGTGGTGAGGGACAGAGTCTCTGAATTAAGCAGAAAGCTCTCACCCCGTCAAGAGATCAGGGCTAGATCCAACACCGTTTTTTAGCTCACTGCACCATCCCAGTTTCAGAACCTGGCTGTATGCAAATTAGTCTGTTCCTGTCCCAGTGCATGATGGGAACAGGGCAAACCAAACTACAAAAGCCAATTCTTACACTGGGAAGGAAACAAGCTCCCGGGGACCGGTTTCTGGCATTACAGCCGTCTTCGGCCCGGTTTGCTTGAATCCTGATGGTGCAATGAGCAAGGGTCTCACATCTGAGAATACCCTTCCACGCTTAGGGTGGACAAAAATATTTACAACAAGGGGTGGTGAGGGACAGAGTCTCTGAATTAAGCAGAAAGCTCTCACCCCGTCAAGAGATCAGGGCTAGATCCAACACCGTTTTTTAGCTCACTGCACCATCCCAGTTTCAGAACCTGGCTGTATGCAAATTAGTCTGTTCCTGTCCCAGTGCATGATGGGAACAGGGCAAACCAAACTACAAAAGCCAATTCTTACACTGGGAAGGAAACAAGCTCCCGGGGATCGGTTTCTGGCATTACAGCCGTCTTCGGCCCTGTTTGCTTGAATCCTGATGGTGCAATGAGCAAGGGTCTCACATCTGAGAATACCCTTCCACGCTTAGGGTAGCTTGTCTCCTTTCTGGTGAAGAATTGGCTTGGTAGTTTAGTCTGCCCTGTTCCCATGATGCACTGGGCCAGGGACAGACTGATTTGCATATAGCCAGGTTCTGAGCTGGGATGGGGCAGTGAGATAAATAACGGTGATGGATCAAGCCCTGATCTTTGGACTGGGTAAGAGTGGTCTGTTTAACTCAGACACTCTGTTCATCACCACCCCCTTTTTGTAAAAGGGTTGTAAAGAAGGCACCAAAGCACGTCATGCCTGCAGTAAGAGAAACTCGCTAAAGAAAATAGTGCTTAAAAACAAAATAACATGTACAGTGTTACAACGAAAGTAAAAGGTCCAGTCACTAAGGGAGGTGAAAAATGAAGACGAGGCGGTACTAAGGAGAGACTAACAATTCTATTTACGAATCATAAGCCAACATTTAGGAAGGACAATGACACAAGCCAATGGCAAATATGGGTGGAGAGCGGGCGGGGCTTTTATTCCCTACTCCACTACAACAAGTCTCGCAGCGCATGCACACTGACTCTAGACTAACCTAAAAAGAAATATGAGCCTGCACACAGTATTTTCTCTTTTGGGCCAACACCTTGACAATTTCTATGAATGTAAATGTAAATTGATACTTGTATAGCGCACTACTCACCCGCAAGGGTCTCAAGGCGCTTGTACGAATACCGCTGTGGAACCCGTCCTGGCTTTCCCTGAGAGGCGTCCACTCCTGGGCACCCCCAGGGTGAAGGCCAGGCATCCTTAGTGTTGTGGGGGCCGTTGTGGAGATTAAGCAAGCTATTGCCCAGAGTTGCAGAGTGGGACTCCATGATTAGAATAGGCACCGAGGCGAGAATTATCAGGTTCGTGAAATTTTGAGCCCTGTTGCATAATTTTTTAACTCTCATGCCACACAATTCCAGTTGCCCTGCTTTAAAGCTTTAAGGTGAGAAAGATGTATTGTTTTTGAGAGGTCATTTAGGGATGTTATCAGCTGAGTTCTGGAATAATGAAAACGCAAAAATGTTTGCACTGCGTACAGTCTGATTACTTGCGAAAAACTATATAATTTAGGCACGTGTTTTATCTCAAACACTGATTACTCTTGAGGCAGCCTAGTTTAAACAATGTGTCAAACTATATTAAAAATACTAATTTACATGTTCACAAGGCTTTATGTCACAGACTGGGACCTCGTGGCACTATAAATACGAAAGTCGTTATTCCCCAAATATGCAAATTGGTGGTCAATTCTGTTTCTCTTAGGTTTCACACACACAGATATCTGCAATAGAGCACATTTACTACGGGTTCGTTTAGCTTACATTTGTTCTTCAATTAAGCTGTTGCAAAATATTTTACCTGCAGTTACCTGATAGTGTAAGCCACAACATACTTGAACTATAATGATCTTTTCTTTTTAGTCAGCTCTTCGACACCACCACCACACTGACTCCCCCCCACCCCACAGCACTCCATATTCTTTTTTATGCACTTAAAGACAGCCTGACATTCATCAAATAATCAAGAACTTGCTTCCAGGCCATCTTCATTTAGAAGTATTTGGAGCGGCATTTGCTCCTCCATGGGAAACCATCCACGGACAGACAGGGGGTGAACAGTTTGAAGACCTCGGGACTAGACCTTTTTCCAAGGTTGGACATTTCCACAATAATTTACACGTGGAGATTGATGTTCCTCAATGTATTTATCATGTGACCAGTCCAGAAAGACTGTGGAAATAAGACAGGTTATGCTCCCACGGGGTAGAAGAGTAGTAGAGGATTCACCAATATGCCTGCTTTGTATGGAGGCTACAACAGTCTTTAAATTGCATAGGCATCAAGGTCCAGAGAGATAAAAGAGATCCGCCAATTTGGGCAGAGCTGTCTTGGGATGAGCCAAAGTCCGAGCTTGTTGGTGTAGTGAGAACAACTGCTATACAGACATCTCCCAAGCCACAGGACAGACACACAGCACCCTGCCTTCGTAGAAAACCAGCCCATGACAGGTAAACAGGTCGATAGCACCACATATTTTCTGGCAGCTCAACTCTCTAATAGAAATCAGAGCGAGAGAAACCGCCATCACTGTGTAGAACTGCATTCTCAGCTTTCCTTAGCGGATCGAATGGAAATCTAACACAATATAAAAGGAAGGCAAGCAAGAACAATAATGTCTTCTTGGAAGCATTGCGATGCTCCTGATGACCAGGCCTCATACACGTCCATTATTTGTTAAGCATTACACTTTAACCATTTGCATCTGCAGGACCTGCTTTTCTGTTCATACGTGAACCGTATGCAACATCCTCCTGAAGAAAATAAGGATAATCAGCAATCACCTGCCCTTCAGAAAAGCAGCAAGTACTCAGCTAAATCCTGATTTCCATTGGCCTCAGGTTACTAGATAAACTGGTATGGTGATTCTAATTATAATCCTATGTCTCACTCCATTTTGCTTCTCGCTTCATTTAATAGTGCACTGACTGTTTCAATGTGATCAAAAGTGTCATACTGGGTGAGAGGTCCAGGAACACCAGCATCTCTGTTTCCCAAGATCAAGTGGTCAAGGGTATCCAGTACGTTTTCTGTACAATTACAAGAGTCATGTATTTTGTTTGCCTCTGCCAAATTCACACCTGTCAATTCTCCTCTTCTTTATTTCATCACCCAAAAATCTAACAGGTGATGAGTGGAATCCAGCAGAAAGGAACACTTCTATTTTCAATATTTTTTTATTTTCAATAAAGTCAGATACTTCATGAAATTAAGAAACTTCGACTGAAATATGGCTTTGCAAAATGTGCAAATGAGAATGTGGAGAGACCCTTTCGAAGAATGCGTTGTTAAAGGATGTTGTGTCCTGCTGGACAAAGTTTCGTGTTTTACCAGCCTCTCCCACAAGGGCCGGTCCTTACACCCCCCCACACCTATCCAACACAGGAGTCACCGGTCAGGTGACCCTGCTAATAAAAGAGCCCCAGGGCACGTGCTTGGGGGCAGTTCCAGAACTATATACCTGTGTGTGTGAACCTATTATTACTAAGTATGTGGTCCTAGCGCCCACTACTTTAAAAAGGAGGATGAGCTTTCGAATTGAGCTGACAATAACCACCACATGGAACACGTCAGTACTTTGTAAAACGAGAGAGGAAACTCAGACCAATATACAGGTAAACCATTTATATTCTTAATTGCTAGGTGTCAAATGAGTATTCTGTCATGAAAATGGTTCTTTGTGAGTTTTTGGGGAACAGATTATCAGAAATTATAATAATACAAAGGAATTTACATGAAAAGTCTAATACCGGAGCGGGTGAATTATCAATATATATGTTAAACAATAAATTTGAAAAGAAGCTTTGCATCATTGAGTAAAGGGGGCGTATCGAGGCTAATAAACTAATTTGTCTTAACTTGTGGTGGTCCCATCCTGATCCAATTTGGTCCACAACCTGTCCTGATTCTGGCTTGCACCTGTTCTTTTCTGCTGGCAGCTGTACTTTGGGATTTGATTTCTTGACTCAGCCTATGACCAGGGTTGGTCATCACACCAACATAGGTAACTATTATGTGTTGGTTTGCCATTGTACTGTTTTCCCTTTTTCTCTTACCCACCCTCCGTTCAGATGCTTAAGGACAACTTCTCTCCAAGTTATTGCAAGTGTTGTTTTTAAAATCTGCATTAGTCTAAAAAGAATAAGAAATTTATTTGAGTTTCATGATTTATAAGTCTTTCAAAGATTTACTTAGATAAAGATTTTAAAACCGTTCCTGAGTCTGTGGTTCCTTTATGAAATGCTAAATGTTATTATTGCTACCTATTTTCTCTCTAACTTCTTTGATCCTTCAAGACTTTAGGCATCGATGACTTGGATTGGTAAAATAAATGGAATAAAAATCCAAACGGTAAAAACCCCAATTGATTTGAGTGTAGGTTTACCTGTTTAATGTTTATATAATCATGTGGGCCCAGGTGAGTATGTTGAGCAGGTGAGCCTGCGCTCTATCAGTTATTTTGGTAGCAGAAGCAAGGTTAAGGATTAGTGTAGATAGGTAGTTAGTAAATATGGATTATTAGTTATTGATTTTTATGCATTAACCAAAACTGTTCATACCTGTTTTTTATGTTTTATCTGGAAACCCCGGGGGCAGAATAACAGGTAGTAAATGGAAGCCATTCTGTAGTGAGGTCACTTGTTCGAGGTAGTAAATGCATGGTTAGGTAAAACCGGTAGCACTGTTTTAGGGATTTTTTTCTGTATAAATGTGTGAATAATTGATAGCAAAGAGTGCGCTAGTAAAACTTTGGTGTGATATCACCTGGAAAGGGTCACACTGGAGGAGTAGCAGGTTCTTCTGAGCTTGATTGACAGCAAAGGGATTCATTGGTGAAACTTTAGCCTAGAAAGGGTAAGCCCAAGGGAGTAACAGGTTCTCCGATGCTTGTGTGAAAAGTAGACAGAAGGGATCTACTTGTACTGTATGAAGAGTAAACGGAAGGGAGTTACTCGCAGTGAATATAAATCTTTCTTTTCTTTCGAAATAGTTACTCGGACACAGTGGCGAATGTTTTTACGTTGTTAATTAATGAAAATGAGCATTTAAAATAAATCTCTCGTATTACCTTGCAAAGGAGGGAGTCAGTTGCGGAGCTGCGCTGACGTCACTCAGAGCCGCACTGGTATTGGTTAATACAGCGAGTGTGTAGCTGAGGTAATTTTGTAAAGGAGCGGTGAGTACAGGAGTGCAAGAACTCGTCTCATGAGAAAAAGCCACGCAACCATTGGTTGAAAATAGTTTGGATTCTAATTGTTGATTGGTCATTGAAAATAAGAAACGTTTTGATATTGGAAATTTTCTGTAAACAAACTGAGTGTTATTACGAATTAAAGCGGCATAAAATATATGTGGCATTTAGATCCAGAATTCATAAGAAATAGACCAGATAGAAAATATCTAGGTTTTGCTAAAGAACAAATAATAAGAGGGAGACCTTATATCATGTACGGAGACAAAAGAAAAATGTCATTTGTCAAGAAAGTTAAACATTTCTTTAAAAAGGATAAACCGAATAAAACCAGAGAAGGGATTATTATTCCACCATCGAATATGCCCGCATCATACATGATGGTTGAAAGGGGCTACCATACTTGCATATGGATAGAATACACAAAAGATTATGGAATTTTGGCATTTCCAGAAAATGGTACCTTTAATGAGTTTTGAACAATTTAAGAGCACGCATGAATGAATTAGATCCAAGACCTAGGTTAACCCAATATGAGGCATTGGAGGAATGGGAAACAGAAGCTTTTGAACGCGACAGATCCAGAAGTTATCAAAGTATTAGTACATTTTATCCTAAATTTCCTAAAGAGACAAGAGATATGCAGATGAAACAATGGAGACAGTCTATGCTGGTGGAAGGATTATATCCTGTCTGAGCATTAGAACAACAAATAGGGAGTAAAAGTACTGAGAAAAATAAAAATGTAATGACAAGTACTGATCCAGAAGATGATTACCTGGAGGATTTATTGATGAAAAATCCACCACCTTATAATGAGGAGCACAATCCGACAAAGGAACGAGGAGCAATAATTAAGCAAAGGAATGAGTTAATTCAGAAAATTACACAGTTAAATATCAGTCGTAGAGCCTTGACAATTCCGGTGACTATAGGTCCAGTTGTTCATTTATATGGAGAAATACAGACTAGTCCCAGACCTCCTGTTTTAACTACACCTGTAGTACAGCCAAGGAAAGAAACATTAATAGTGGATGACCAAGCAAGTGAATGTGGGTCAGAAATTTCTTTGATGGATTTACCTATAAGAGAACCAGTAAGTAGCTCAGCTAGGAAAACTACACCTGTAAATACTAGAGAAGTGCAACTAGAAACCTCTTCAGGTACGAGAAGTGCAACTGTAGTTACTCCAGAAGAAATTGAAAGATGGTCTCGAGAAACAGATAAACCAAAATCACAGTCAAAGACATTGGATATTTTTAAATTAGCAGTTCAATTAGAAGAAATGATTGCTGGAAATGTGGGATTAGATCGATTGAATGCATTAAATGAAGATGAATTGTTGTATATATGTCGAAGTATTACTCGAAATACAAAAACATTTCATGAAAAATTATTGAGTTTAGCAAGTGAAATGGGGATTGACATTGGTAAGTCAAAAGTGTTACAAAAACCCTATCGAGCTGAATTTTCTGACATAGATATAGAAAATATGAATTTGCCAGGTCGTAAATTACAAGTAAAAGAACTGTTATCATTGTTGCAAAAATGGGGTGACGTTGACAGAAGGAAAGCTAGATGGTTAAAGAAAAAGGAAGAAGCACAAGGAAAAAGCACTGTATCAGAATATATGTTGAAAGAAACTGAAAAAGTGGAAAGGTTGTGTCCATTGAGAGAAGTACCAGGCGGAGGTTATGGGCATGTTCCATGGTCCCGACAATATATATTGTCATTTACAAATGAATTTCCAAAACTCAGAGAGAAACTTGTGGATTGGTACAGACTGGTCGAGAGATTTGTAAAGGTTTCAAAAGTGTTAATAAAAGATATAGATGTGTTATTCATATCTAGATCTTTTGTTGTTCCTGTCGATTTATGAACAGAATGTAAAATTGCAGTAAACTGGCCAAATGATGAGTATCCTAGAGACCCGAAAACAGGAGCACCATCAGACGAGGTGATGAGGAAGTATAATCAGGTTATACTGTATTTGAAAGGGAAAGTACCTCCAAAAAAACCAGACTGGACTTGAATAGACAGAATTACGCAGAATAAAGCTGAATCTGTGCATACATATTATGACCATCTTTCGCAAGTATACTGGTTTATAAAATATTGACACCAAAGATATGATGCATTTTATCTATCGGTTTGTGTCTGGATTAAGACCAGAAATTCCACAATGGATTAAGGATAATAAAATCTGTTGGCACACCAAACCTGTAAATGAAATACTGAAATATGCAAAATATTGTGAAGACGAATTGGATAATAAACAAAAGAATTTGGAAGAAAAAGTAATGTGGGCACAGGTAAAATTAGCAGAGCAACAAGAACTTCAATTGAAAAACATTCAGACCCAAGGAGATGGAAATGGTAATAAACCTAGAGCTAAATTCAATCAAGAAGAAGCTAAGAAAACATTTCCTTGTCATGGGTGCGGCAAGTTGGGGCATTGGAAGAACGAGTGTAAGGCTGTGCTAAATAATAACTTGAATCCACAGACGCAGAATGTGGTATTGAAAAAGAAGCAAAAACAGGTAATACAAAATCAGTTACCATTGGCGCCAATGACAAACCCTCGGAGTCAACCAGCATACAGTATAGATACCACAAGTTGGGAAGGAAGTAGTAAAATGGACACAGCGACACCCCAATTTCTTTTGAGCGACTCATACTTTTATGAGGATAGCTTCTGACGGTGCCTGAGGGGGGAGGACGAGGAGTGCGTACTTGGCGCATCCTTGCAGGTAGATCAGTCAGGTCCATACGTTAAGGGAAAGATTGAAGGAAATTATGTTACCTTTTTGTTGGATACTGGACCTACCCGTTCTACTGTGAGAACAGCAAATGTTCCAAACCTAACCCTCTCGGCAGAAGCGATCCAAGTAGTGGGTGTTTCTAATAAACAAACTAGATTTTGGTGAACTCTGGATGCAAAGAGAGTTTCTGACTTCATCAGGTACTCCGATTAAAAATGGAAATTTTGTGAAAGATTTGCTAAAAGCAATTCAATTACCAGAAACAGTAGCTGTGGTCAAGTGTGCTGCTCACCAATCTGGCAATGACAAAGTGACAGCCGGTAACCGATATGCTGACCAACTAGCTCAATATTGTGCCAAGAATAAAATGGCAATAAACATGAAAATTGAACCAAAAAGAAATAGCTGCCAACTTATGTTGCTTGAGAGAGTGAAAACATGGGAAGGAGTGAGAGATTTGCAAAATTATGCAGAACAGGAAGAGAAGGAAGAGTGGAAAAAATAGGATGTCAGAGAAGGGCTGAAGATGGTGTCATTGTTTACCTTGATAGGAGGCCTGTGTTGCAAAACTGTATGCTTGCTCCTATGGCTAGGATGTATCATGGTGATTCTCATCTACGGCGAGATGCTATGGTAAGACTATTCAGACAAACTTGGTTCAATGCACAGTTCAGGAACGTTGCAGAGAGTCTTTGCCATAGGCGTTTGGTATGTCAACAAATGAATCCTTGGAAAAGAACTGTGGTTTTGTCAAGAAAGATTGGAAAGGCAGAAGGTCCTTTTATTCGACTTCAGATTGATTTCATTCAGTTACCCCCTTGTAGAAGAATAAAGTATGCCCTTGTCATTGTTTGCCTATTTTCAAAATGGGCGGAAGCTTACCCTACACGTAGGAATGTTAGCAGCACAGTAGCAAAATTACTACTTAGAGAGCTCATACCACGTTTCGGTTTTCCAGGAACGATTGAATCAGACAGAGGAAGACATTTCAATAATGAAATAATTGGTCTAATCTGTGAAGCATTTAAAATTGAGCAAAAGCTGCACTGTACATATCGCCCAGAGGCTTCTGGAGTGGTAGAACAACTGAATGGCACAATCAAATCAAGATTGGGGAAGATTCATGTATCAACTCGATTAGAATGGCCAGATGCTTTACCTCTTGTTCTGATGGGTCTCAGAAGCATTCCAGACAGAAAAACAGGCTTGAGTCCTCATGAAATACTCATGGGAAGAGCAATGAGGCAGGCATGGGTGTCACGACATAAGTTGATAAATATGTCTGATGACTTAGTACTAGAGTATTGCAAAGAACTGGCTGACCAAGTGCGTTCTATCTCTCACCAGGTTGGAGAAGATGCTGTCACCAGGCAAACAACTCCAGAACACAATCTGATTCCAGGTTACTGGGTTGTAATAAAAGAACGTACACAAGAATCTTGTCTAGCTCCAAGTTGGGAAACCCAACACAAGTGATATTGGTTACCACTACAGCAGTAAAGTGTAAAGGAGTTCCGAATTGGATTCATGCGAGCCATACAAAAAGAGTGGCTGAACCTGATAAACTGAAGCTGAAGGTTGTGTAGCTGAGGGGTCTCAAGAAAGTGATTCCGAAGTAGTTGATGATGAACAACCGAGCACCAGTCAGGATGAATGGATTCCCAGTTATTGACATTTCTGCAGATGTTGCGAGAACCAAAAGCCAGACCTATTTAGACAAAGTGATAGTGAGGATGAGATAGGAATAGAAGAAAGTACTCAGGTTACACAAATCAAAGTCAAAAGTAATTCTGAGGAGGAACAGATAAGGAAAGATCAATATACTCAGACATTCCTAATACCTGTCACAGTTCCATAGTCTGAGAAGGGACAGATAGGTAAAAGGGTGATGGCTCAGGAAGAAGAAGAGCAAGAGATCGAGATACCTGAGCAGGATCAGATAGATGTGGATAAATGTGTTCAGGAAGAAGAAAACAAACCAAATCAAAGTCAATTGCAGTATACTACCTGAACCAGAACAACTACCTGAACAAGGCCAGATTAGTTTCCAGGCAGAAGAAACAGAAGAAAGACCTGGACTAAATTCAGATAGACAGGGATACAGATGACGAAGATACACAAATTGTGCCACAACTGAATGAAAACAAAGGAACAATTGAAGAAAAACAAAGCATAGTACCAGCTAAAAGACTCAGAAAAGGAGCTAATTAGTAATTGGCCTGGTTTTGTTAAGAAACTAAATTTTCGTCTTAAATCAATAAATGAAGAACCAGAGAAAGTAAACAAAATTGTAAGTCAAACTGAGCTTTCTACAGAACAACCAAAAAGAAAAAGTCTGAGATTGAATAGACTGAATAATAAGTTCAGAGGTCCTGAATGGACTTATGTCATTCTTGAAGATCTTGAAAAATTAGAACTGAGTGATGATGATGATGAATTAATTGATGAACCAACAGACGAAGAAGTAAGACCAACTTGAAAAGTTCACAGGTTGAAATTCTGTGAAAACGTCTTAAAGAGGGGCTAAAGTTTCCCTAATCAAAAAATGGCTGATCATACTGTTAATGGTAAACCAAAAAGAAATTGCTTAAAAACATGCTATAGAATATGCACATGTAGTTTAGTAATAATACTTATAGTATGATTAGGACTGCTAGTAGCTATTCCTTATCTAATGAATAAAAGTGAAAAGAATGATTCATGAGAAGGTAGATGCACCTGAAAAATTAGACACACATGGAAATATAGACAATGTTAGGCAGCAAAGAATAGAAGTAGAAGCATCAGATGAGGAAGGATTGCATTAAGATAAAGTTAGAGATAGAACACATTTGAATGTATTTGCAAATTTATTAGTAGACTATGTAGAGGCAATGGAAATAAGCGATTGCTATGTATGTATGGAGCTACCATTGTCTGTAGCGGGAAGGCGTCACTTATGATCTTGCCCCTGACTTATGGTATTTCATGTAGTATTTTAGCTAGCTTATTTTACAAGAGAGGACCGTTACAATATTAGTATTCTAATTTAGATGTGATTTTCTCTGAACTTCCTATCCATAGTAACCTGAATTCCGTACATAGTAAAGGTAATATAGCTCGTTATATAGGAGAATATTTTCTGACAATGGGTACAATAGATATAGCTGAAGCACAAAAGAATAATTTAATATGCATTTTACATGAAGAAGAAAATATATTTTTGAATGTAGTTGAGAAAAGGAGAGAGGATTTCCAAACAAAAGCTACAGAACAGAAACAAAAGATTCCTAAACGGGCAGAAAATGAAGAGCACACCTTGAATGGCAAAACTCGTACTGCTATGTTGCTGGACTTTGAAAAAAAAGGGGAAACTCTGTCTCCACAGGGAGAGAGCAAGTTATTATAATAATATATTAATTGGTTCCAGTAAATGTGAACACAATTATAAAATAATTGGGGGTTGCGGTTTCAAGATTGATTGAACTGGTGTTTCCTGGAATTTATTATATCTGTGGGAACAAAGCGTATTACAGATTGCCTGATCATTAATATGGGAGTTGCTTTTTTGGAATAGTATTCCCAAAAGTATACCATATAAATAGAATCACTGGAAATAATGAAGATACTAATGGACTAATACGTAGTAAAAGAGCTAGTATAGCACAAATTGTAGGTGATATATTTAGTGCATTGATCCCTTCAGTGGGAGTGGTTTTAAATACTCAAAGAATTTGTAAATTATCGACAATGGTAGATCGTTTATCGCAGACACTGCTGGAGGTTTCTTAATGATTAATACAGAACTAGTTGCGGTAGGATCTATGGTTTTACAAAATCGACTTGCTCTTGATACATTGTTGGCAAAATAGGGCGAAGTCTCTAGAATGCTGAAAGTGCAACATTGTTGCACTTACATACCTGACAAAAGTATAGAATTGAAAGGGTATATAAGGAATATTACATATTTAGAAAAATAACTTAAACCACTGGAGGTTGATAGTGCATGGAAAAGACTAACAGATGGTCTTTTCTAGGTAGTTGGTTTTCTAATGTAGGAAAAAGTTTTGTAGGTAAAATACTGATGCCAATGGTGGTAGTAGCTTTAATGATTTTAGGGATAATAATTATTATTATGTTTCTTATATAGCGCCAGAATCGACCCCCGAAGGGGTATCTCCGCACTTGCCTTGGGAACCCGTCCTTGCTTTTCCCTGTGAGATAGCCCCTACAGGGCATCCCCAAGATGAAAGCCAGGCATCCCGCCGCGGGGGGCCATTGTGGAGATTAAGCAAGCTTAATGCCCAGAGTTGCAGAGTGTGAACCCATGATTAGGTCAGGCACCGAAGCGAGAATTATCGAGTCCATGGACATTTGAGCTCAAGACCCTGCCGCGTCGGTAATTGAACCCTGGTCCCGGGTCTGACCTCTGCTTCAGGGTCTGCCTGCTCTAACCAGTGAGCCACACTTCTCCACAACAATTTGTTGTATATGTCGCAAACATAAAAAGACATATGCAATAAATAAAAAGGGAAAGAAAAGAAATATCAATGAAGCAGAATTAGAACAATATAATGGACATTTGTACAAAAAGGTGAAAGACCTCCATATGAAGAATGAAAATAATATTAACAGAAAGTTTGAAGAAATTGAGATGGGTGAAGTGTAAAAGTTGACATCTGTTTCATTATTAGTGATGCTATAAAATATCATCAAAGAGGGGATTGATGGAGCAAGGTTTCACACTTAAAATGACTTGCTCGTATTCAACCCTCTCGATAATAATATTAATGTACTAACTAACATGTTTTGTCTTATTAATATTGCATTACACGACATATTAGATATCTAAGGGAAGCTTGCCAATGTGCTTTTACTAACTATAATCCACTTGCACTAAAATGGCTGCTGCTACGCAGGATTTTCTACTACGCATGCGTCTTTCATGCCCACGTGACATGCTTGGTGGGAAAACTTTTGCTTCTGCGCAATAGAACTAAAATGGCTGTTATGTGTCCTAATGTGCAAGAAGCTTGCATCGCTGCTTTACTAAGCTGTTTGTTTTTGCTTAATATCTAACGCAATAGTTAAAGTAAAATAATGTGAATAGAGTAGAAAGAAATGGTATACAGTGCATTCATTTATTCTGTGTTTCTAAAACGGTTTCTTTCTATTTTTCATGTTACCAAAATTACGGGCCTAAATGCTTTGCTGAACTCCATCTTTGGAGAAACTGCGCCTGTGCGACAAATGTCCTGAAGCCACAGAAGCTGTAGCCTTGAATCATGGCCAAGACAGACATGGAAGGCGGAGAAGAGTGAACTCCTTGCCTTGCCGGAGGAAGCTGAATTGATTCAATTGTTTAAAAAGTTCATTGATACATTTCACTACCGGGAGGAATAAAGAACATGGGTAGACAAAGTTATGCGAGGGAATGACTTAAATACATGATTGACAAGTTGCTTCTAGAAAAGTATGGTGTGATGGCTACTCGTTCTTTGTCAAAAAAATTGTGGGATTCACACTTTTGCAACATTTGCGGTGGTACACCGACCTGAAAAATAGTATAACTAGGGTAGGCTTAGTTAGTTAGTTTGTCCGATTGTCCGAATAGCTGACCTGTCACTCACCCAACGCACTCAATAGGTCATCAGGAGCAGAGTTGCTGGCGGAGCACTCTGTCAGAAGATTTGATGACACATTTGGGGTTCTGGGGAGGAGATCGATGACCCAATTGGGCTTTGACTGTTAGCTGCAGAGAGGGTTTACAATGCTGGTGTTTTGAACTTTAACTGTGGTGCTGGTCTTAGCCTGGGGTGGTCCTATCCTGATACAATTTGGTCCGTAACCTGTCCTGATTCTAGCTTGCACCTGTTCTTTTCTGCTGGCACCTGTATTTTGGGATTCTATTTCTTGACTCAGCCTATGACCAGGGTTGGTCATCACACCGAAATAGGTAACTGTTAAGTGTGGGTTTGCCCTTTTTCTCTTACCCACCCTCTGTTCAGATGCTTAACAAAAAATTCTCTCCAAGTTATTACAAATGTTGTTTTTAAAATCTGCATTAGTCTAAACAGAATAAGAAATTAATTTGAGTTTCATGCTTTATAAGTCTTTCAAAGATTTACTTAGATAAAGATTTTAAAACCTTTCCAGAGTTCCTGGTTTATTTATGAAATGCTAAATGTTATTATTGCTACCTATTTTCTCTCTAACTCCTTTGATCCTTTAAGACTTTAGGTATCGGTGACTTGGATTGGTAAGAGAAATGGAATAAAAATCCAAATGGTAATTTGATTTGAGTGTAGGTTTACCTGTTTAATGTATATATAATCATATGGGCCCAGGTGAGTATGTTGAGCAGGTGAGCATGCGCTCTATCAAAGCTGATAAAGAAATCCAGTGAAAACCCAAACGAGGCGGCACTGCCTAAAAGCTTGTCTAGCCTTACAATAATTATGTTAAGTTGTAGTGAAAATAACCAAATATCATAAGCAAACATGCCAAACAGATGCAAAGGATAAGCTGGAAGCACTACTACCTGATATAGTACTAGTGTGCTGAAGAAGTCGGTTTCTGAATTCATGCTTGCATTCTGAAGGACTAACACGATGAAGCAGAAACTATATAACTAGCTGGGTTCCCACAAAACCAACAAGCATCTAATCCACCTTAAGTAAATATTTTTCAATAAGGCATTCTGAGCTTACACGTGAAAGTTTTCCACAAACAGCAATGCTTTCTTCTGAGAAAAACATGTATGGTACATGAATAGCAATATCAAAACAAGATTATGACTAAGAAATACATAAGGTAAACCCATTTAGTTTAAATAAAGAAAATTTAATATTTAAAATGTCACCAAAATAACTAACAAAATAATAGAATGTCTACAAGTATTGGAAAATGCCCATTGAAAACAAGAGGAAAGTAAACATCCAATTTCATCGAATGGGGTGCATTTCACTTGGCCATGGCATCCTCCAATGCCGGGTGGCCATGGAGCATGACAGAGTTGAGGTAACTCATTTACCTTGGCTAAGATTCATGGATGCCCAGCATATACCAGCCATAGAGGAAGCTTGGGTAAAGGTTGAAAGTTCATAGACTCAGAATAGTCCTATTATTACCTAGCTGGTAATTACCGTTACCAGAGATACCAGTAATTCCAGGGTTGAGAAAATAAAGGAGCCTGAACGATTTTGGTGAATAACAAGCGAGAATCCATGGTTCTGTGTTGATTATCACATGCTTCCCTAGGTGTTTCCCACAGTGTTTTACCTGCTAATTGCATCTGAAATGTTTGTGTGAAACACCACAACCAATAATTATGATGGGCCCAGTAAAAGTCCACTCATAATCAAGCTTCATTTCTGGAAACCAAAATCCATCAGTCGGGCAAACAAAATATCTGTGCTCAAACAAGGTTCAACAGGTCTGTTTTGGTTTCACTGTCTCACTGGAGCCTCAGATGTCTATGCAAAAAGCTTTTTTTTAACAGGAGCAGCATAGAATATGTAGATGCCAAGAATATGTATTCACCAGCAAGTCACAAGGAAAGAGGTTTCAAAGCAGGCAGGCTCCTTCAATATAGTCTGGGCAGTGTCTACCAGAAAAGTATTTCTGGTACATAGATTCAGATTCAGATTAATTCTGCAAGGGAAGTAGAGGACACACCCATCAGTACTCATTATCAGAATTAAATCTGCATAACACAAAGACAGCGACTCGCCCTCCTGCATGTCTGGCGCATGGTACTTCTTAGAACTAGGGGTCTCTAATTGGCAGAGTTAGGTACCTTTGTCCAAGTAGGGACCCTTGCTTCTAGTCAGGGTAAGAGATATAAACACTATAGATAATCTCTGCTCAACCCCTTGGTAGCTTGGGACGAGCAGACAGGCTTATCCTAAAGGCAATGTGTAAAGTATTTGTATACAAGGCACACAGTAACACAGTGAGTCATGGAGGTGAGGCGTTACTGCCGAGGTCGAGGCCGGCTCCCTGGCTGCATTGGGGGAGGCGAGGCATTGTGTTCTAGATTAGGCGACGTGTTGAATCCAGGACAGGGGAAGTCGGTTGCGTCGGCAGTGAGGCATTGCTTCCAGTTAGGCGATACAAAGGCACAAGTTTGTGGATTCACCCTTGGCTGTTGTTTGCGCCACGATACCAGGAAGCAGGTGCTGATGATGGAGGAGTCTGTGTGAACGCCGATGGCGGAAATGCTGATGACTGCAGATGTCAGCAGGCGGAAAAGGGCATTGGAGCTGCAGTGCAGGCAGTGCATTGTGCACTTATCGAGCGGCGCCCCTGAACTCGCTGCAGGTCACAGTATAACGGTGGCTTTGCCAATGGCGTCGGGGATTGCTTTTCTTTCTTCTCTTAGGTGTCTTCTGGCTCCTAACAGCAGGAACATCCTCCAGAGGCCCAAAACTTCAACACCCACCTCTTTGTAGGTCAGAACTCTCAGCAATAGAGTTTAGGGGAGCTGGGGGTGAAGTCAGTGTGTCCCTGAGACTTCAGAACAGGAGGCCAGCACACACAAGCCCTTGGAGATTCTTCTTCAAGAGGTTTCTCAGCAAAGTTCCAGTCTTTGTCTTTTCCTTGGCAGAAGCAGCAACTGCAGGCCAACCCCACAAAGCAAAGGGACAGTCCTCCTCCTTACAGCTCTTTAGCTCTTCTCCTTAGCAAAGGTTCCTCTTGAGTCCAGAAGTGATCTAAGTTTTGGGGTTTAAGGTCTACTACATATACCCCATTTTGTCTTTGTTCTTCTTTGTGCATGGGTCTATGAGCCTAGTCCAAACCAATTATGTCCTCATTGGTACAGTAGGACCACAGGGGTTGCAGACAGCATTGAGCAAGGGAGAGAGGCCTTGTTCAGGAAAACTCCTCCCACTACACTAAATACAGCCAAGGTCTATTCAGTTCAGCACCGAGTCATCCAGGAAGGGCCAGGCACACATCACCCACCCAGTTGCTGTATACAGTGGATGCACATTCCCATCCCCACTCATTTCAAAACCAGATAGTCAATCCACGAACAGGCAGAGGCACACATAATCATATAACAAGAAAATGCCTTCCTTTTAAAAGCTGAAAACCTATGGAAGGCTTGGGCCAATATGCAAACTAGATGGGACCTCTAATATTTTGAATACAAAAAAATCAAATATCTAATTGCTATAATCCTCTGAGGAATTGTTTAAATGTCGAGCTGACATTAACAGTAGACAATTTGCTGACATAGACAGTTCACAGGTGTACATACAACATCAACAAGTGGTACAAAGTACATAAATTATGCACAAGTAATTGTTTCTAAAAGACACTCGGAGAGAAGCAAGATGTCGCTTGCGTGAGTGGAGCCGCTGAGCAGCAGCAGGAGAGCGGTGCTATGGTAGCAGAAAGCCCCCAGACACGGTGCTAAATGCTCGGTACTGTTTAGGATGCTGTGGGCTGCCATCTGGGTAAACGCGTCTGGAAGTACAGCTGAGGCCGGGCTGCGAAGGTTGCGGAGGTTGCTGGCCGGCGTTGTGACTCTGACCCGGCAACAGTGTATCAGCGGCAGCAGCGAGGGGCATGGCGGAGTTCTGAGGCGAGGTCGGAGAGACGCCAGGAGAAACGCTGTGAGAGGCGAGTGGAGTTACGCTGCTGGGCAGAGCTGGGTCGCGGAGCGAATGGCTCCGAAATTGGCATCAGGTGTCTCGGCAAAAGCAGCGACCACTGCAAAAAGAAAAGCCCAAAATGCTCACGCGTCAGAGCAGCCTGAGCAGGATCAGAAAAAAAACACATCTCCAGTGAAGTCTCTTACACCTCCAGGAGAGTCTTCAAAAAAAAAGAAAAATGCTACAGCTAGATCGCGGCAAGCCGCTCCATCTATCCCGGAGTTGTTTGCTCGTAGTGGCAAAGCGATGAGACAGTAGAGACAGTGGATGCGGCAGGAGCCACTGAGACCTCCCCCGGGACAGCGCCTCATGAAAACATGTAAACAGGTATGATAGCGGCACGCACCTCCCTACCTGATGGCATAGGTGACCTGATCGATGAGTTATCAGAGGCCCAGATAACAGTAGGGGGTTTGAGGCAAGAGCAGGTGGGGGCTGAAGGTCATACTGCCGCTGGCAACGCTACTGACGCTGTTGGTGGAGTCACGGACTTAGGGGATCATAGAAGCCAAATGGAGGCGGAACAGATACAAGGCACTGGTGCAGGTGTAGATGTAGGACTAGGTGCAGAAGGCCTATGTCCTCCACTGGACTCAATGACTCTAAAGGAGAGGAAAGACAAGGAAAAGTATAAGGAGAAGGATAGTAGTGAGTGCTTTTTCTCTGACTCCGATGAAGCTAAATGGTCAGACGACGAAAGGAGTTCATCTCAAGAGGAAAATGACCTTGAGACTGACTGCGAGATAGAACAGAGGCCCCCAGTACTGCCAAAAGACAAAAGGCCCAGAGGAATGTCCCGGACCAGCTGAGGCAGGATTTAACATGGGATCACTCATCAGCCATGCCACTTCAGGGGAGTCCGAATGCTGAGGCCCTGGTACCTCACCCCCCACTCCTAGACATGATCTACCAGACTATTCTCACACACAGAGAGGAAGCACGCCAGGATAATCGGAGGTCACAAGCAGCGATGCGTAAGATGCAAGGCGTGGAGAGAAAGTTATCAAAAGCATATGTTAACGTGGGGGAGCGAGTAACAAACCTGGAGGAAAGGATTGTATCTACTGAATTTGAGGCAGCCACAGCTATTACTAAAGTGGAGGCACAATGCTCGTAAGTTATTAACATCCGGTGGAAACTGGAAGACATAGAAAATAGGATGAGACAAAACAACCTACGAGTACTGGGTATCCCAGAAGGGGCCGAGGGGTCGGATGTCAGGACCTACATGGCTAACCTTTTCAGAGCGGCATTCCCTGAACTTTCAGAGTGGAATTGGCTGACAAAAATTCAGAGGGCACACCGTACTCCGTTTAGGATACGCCCAGGAGCAAGGAACAGTGACAAACCAAGGGCGATACTAATATTTTTGGGAAACTTTGTTCTCCGGCAATTCATAGCAGAAAAGGCTAGACCTGATTCAAGAAGATCCATCGAGGGAGTCTCTTTCTTTGTTAGGCCAGACTTCTGCCATGCGACCGTTGAGAGGCGCGGGAGACTGAGACAATTGATTAAATCGTTTCAGGACAAACATCTGCAAGTATATCTTGTTAACCCAGCGCAGCATAAAGTAGTGAAAGAGGGTCGAACCCTATACTTTTCGTCAGAAGTAAAGGCAAAGGAGATTCTGGATTCAGTTAACACCTAGGAAGTTAATTAATCAGTCTTAGCTTTGGGTAGGACTGGCTGGGCCTTTGATTCAGGAGCCTAAGCCACGTATATGGATGGATGTAATTAAACTTGGGGTATTTTGATAGTTTGCTTATTTAGATAAAGGAGGCTACTTTGCGGTTCTTCCAGCTGGGGGAAAGTATCTTTGGTATTAAATGTTTAGATGTAAGAGCACCTATCTCACTGCTGCTGCACACAAGCATCACAAGCACAGACCCAGATCTGAGTGCTTCTTATGGGTGGGAGAGGGGGGGAAGGGTAGGGAGGGGTTCAGGTGAGGGGTTAGGGGTTACAGGGGGGGTAAGGAGGGGTCTGGGCGGGGGAGATGGGGGAAAGCATAAAATGGGAATCTTTTGTACAATAGAGTATGGATTTTTTAGTATAGGATATGGTACATGTAAGGGGAGAGCTTTTTTCCCCTCAATACTGCCCACAAAAATATTCCCCCCTCAAGACCTGAACTGACAAGAGATCTGAACAAAGTTGGACGCCCCCAGAGAAATAATCACAAAACTCAGCACCACATAAATCTACCACCTGATTCGGCCCCCTTCGTAATTGTACTTACAGGGGTTCCTGAGCTTCTAGAAGGTAGGCGGGAAGGTTACTTTGATTTAAAAAACAAGGTAACCACTGCCACACCACCTTAATGGGGAGATAGTGAACGTAAGGAGAGTAGGGAGGGTAGGACAAAGGCCCAAAGACATACCAGTGGATGTGATCGCCAGCAATTTCAGGGACCACAGGGTGGTTACTCATATTACTGACTGGTACGACACCCGTGGAGCAAATGGTATCGCCACAAGGGACTTGAGCTATTTCTATCCCCAGCCACTAGTGGCACCACTGTATGACGGAAACCCTTTTAATAACCCCTCCAAACGCCCCTATGTTCCCTCTTTATTGAACATGAATGTAGGGCCCAGGAGACCTTTGTGGCAAAACCCGAGGGATAACCCGAGACTGAGACTGTCTAGTAGAAATCCTAGTGTATGGGGGGGGCATATGGATTTTATTCCGCGCCCCTCATATGTGCCACAATGGCAAATCCCTTTGGTCAATAGATACGATGTACTGTCAGGTCCTGAAGATCTAGACTGACAGGCAAGGTACTCTGAGGAGAAGGAGACACTCTCATCAACTAAGATGTTGCCAATAACCTATTATAACAAGCAACTAGAACAGTTAGCAATGAATAATAATGTTAGTTTTGGGTCACCAGGTACAGTTTTAAAGATACCTGGAGTGTCAGTGTCACAATCAGTTAGGGACCATAAGGAGAAAATAAACATAGATCAATGCCACCAATTGTTACATCCAGAAGAATCTTATTCAACTTCCCCTCCTATACCGAATTCGCAGCATATCCCTCCCTTGTTTATTTCAAATACCAGTGGGAATCTTGGACCCATCCGTGATGAATTTAGTAATCATTCACATACACTGCTTTCCTGGAACGTAGCGGGCTTGGCAAGTAAAATCACTCTTAATGCATGGTTGAACATCATCCGAAAGCATAGCATTCTTTGTTTACAAGAGGCCTGGCTATTGGATGAAGCCCACATAACAGGTTACCAAACTTTCCATTCTCCAGCCACCCCTTCGACCCAGGGCCGTAACAAGGGGGTCTTTGCATATACGTATCAACAACGGGGATGTTAAAGTGCACAAGTTTCAGTCAAGCTTGTACTACCAAATCCTAACTTTCAAATGGGGCCTTTCACATAATATCATCTTAGTGAATTTTTACAATAACATGCAGAGCACTGAGATGAAGCCCATTATGGTAAAAATCCTGAGTTCCATTAAATTACTAGGAGAAGAAGTCGTGGGGAAAAACTGATCATTTGGGTGGGGGATTTTAATTGTACCACCTGCCCGTATTATGCACTAGGTCTGTGCGGCCTGGCAGATTACGGGGAGGATGGTCCTACACATTTTACCCACACCAAGATGGGGACCCTCCTCAATGACATTGCTTTTCATTTTGACCTGTCATTTATCAATAAGGTATGTTTACCACCTGCCCCTTTCGAGTCAACCTTTAATGGTCGTGGCTGCAACTCCACGATAGATTTTGCTCTAATTTCCCCTATTACACCCGGGCTCATAACCCACTGGGAAACGGGGAAAGTCCCATTGAGTGACCACTACCCATTAATCTTTAATGTAAATGTTTTGGGGCAACAAAGTAAAAAATCCACTACTTGCATTTATCCGCCTAAGATTAACCTGACTAAAAAAAATGGTTATTTTGTCAAATGGGAAAAGATTCAACCCCTAGGATTTCTTCAAAACCTTGTTTCATCGTGTGCAGCTGATATTTCAGTGTGCCTCGAAGAAAATAATAACCTAAAGGAGGTAATGGCTGCCTTTTCCAATATTCAATACACAATTAAAAACCTTTTGGTCCGAGTACCCAAAGGGAACACTAAAAAATCCCCAGGGTGGTTCAATAGCAAATGCACTACTGCTCTGAAAGAGCTAAAAAGGGCCTTGCGCCTAATACCTAAAAATTCGGACCACATTCGCCAGACTAGGAGGTTATATAAATTAGCTATTAAAGATAGGAAATCAAAACTGAAACGTGAGGCTTGGGAGTCCCTAATGGAGTCATCCAGACAGAGAAATAGCTCTGCCTTTTGGAAGGTGGTTAAATCCTCGTATAAGTCGAATAATAATGAGAACACTATGGATGTAGCCATAACTGGTGACACCTGGGTAAACCATTTCAAGCAACTGTATAACCACCCTACCCCTGGTGTAGGTCTACCTATTCCCGGGGTGTGTTCATCTACATCAAAGGCAACCCTTAATAATCCTGGTGTTCACTCTCACTCTAACCCATTTCCCATAGATATATTATTCACTTGTCAGGAAGTATATGATGCTATTAGGGAAAGGGCATCTGGTAAAGCGCCTGGACCGGATTGTACCCCGGTGGACGTCCATAAAGCAGAACCTGATTTTTGGGCCCCGTTGCTTACAAACGTTTTAAACACGGGAAATCAGTGTGGGTTCATCTCTACCTGGCCAGATGCCATCGTGGTCCCCATTTTTAAAAAAGGTAATAGAGATGATCCCACCTGTTATAGGCCAATATCCCTGTTAGATGGTCTGATGAAGGTGGCTGGAAGAATAATTTTAAAAATAATTCAACTTTGGGAGGAAAACCATCAAGTGGTATCAAACCTCCAATATGGGTTTAGAAAGGGAATAGGGACGATAGAACAATGCCTAAATTTGTCCCTTCTTATCTCTAAATATACCCAGGCCAAACGCGGAACACTTTTTATAACTTTTATCGATCTTAGTTCCGCGTTTGATTGTGTTGATCATGGCTTTCTTTGGACAACACTGGGGAATATTGGTATTGACGCCCACATTATCACTTTCATCAAAGAACTTTATAAAGACGCAGGGGCCAGAGTGAGGTACGGTCAACAGGGGGAATGTTCAGACAAATTTTCTATTTCCAGAGGGGTCAGACAAGGTTGCATATTGGCACCATTGTTATTCACATTATATATTAACTCCATTGGCCAGCACTTGTCAACCTCACCCAATGATTACCCTACTGTTAATGGTTCCCGGGTGCCCATTTTATTATATGCCGATGATGCAGCTTTAATGTCCAGGACTAGAATTGGCTTACAGCGTGCTGTAGATAAGTTCACAAGCTACATGAGGGACAGAGACCTAAGAGTGAATATCTCAAAAACTTATACCATGCCATGTGCACCAAAGACTAATAGGGCCCCCTGCACCATATTCCTGGACAACCAAAGAATAGCAACAACAGATAGATTCTGCTACCTGGGAATCCTGTTCGACA
This sequence comes from Lissotriton vulgaris, assembly GCF_964263255.1. Taxonomy (NCBI): domain Eukaryota; kingdom Metazoa; phylum Chordata; class Amphibia; order Caudata; family Salamandridae; genus Lissotriton; species Lissotriton vulgaris. The sequence goes on from NC_141689.1 coordinate 1,983,853,318, forward strand.
GGCGGGGCCACTGGCAGGCTGCCATAGCAGCCCGGAAACTGGCCTATAGTCGAACTATAGGTGCTTTGCGCTCCTTCTCGGATAAAATGTGTGGTAAACCAGTCAAGGAATTAATCCAGGTCTACAGAGCGAAGTGCGTATCTACAGCCACTTATGGCGCAGGGCTATGGAGCATTGAGAAAGATCATTCCCTACAGTGCTGTGAAAATCAATTTATTTGCCATCTATTGGGAATGCCAAAAACAACATCTACATACATGTCACATATTGAGGTGGGAGTCACTTATATTAGCAATATCATCAAGATGTCCCCTATCTTGCTTTGGCATAAGGTATGGGCCACGCAGGAAGCCAAACTGAACAGAGATCTTATTAAAGACTGTCTAGCACTAGATGGGGTAGGCAACATCAAATGGTTATCCTATGTGAGAACTCTATTCACTGAACTAGGTCATCCTGAGTTCTTTGATAACCCTAGTACCCTAGAAGGGATATCCAGAACAGCACTGAAAAAGATGATGACCATCCATTTAGATACCATCAGATGGAATAGCGAAAAATCCAAAAGTACAGTGCTTAGTTATCAGGAAATTACACCGAAGGAGGGACTTCAACCTTACCTAGTCCTGGTACAGATTCCCTACCCCAGAATGTTGCTGACTCGTTTACGTTTGGGGACTTTTTTTCGCATGGTCACCTTACCTACTTGCAATGATTGGTCTATCACCAAACCAATATGCCCTTGTGATAGTACCTCACTTCAATCAAACATTCATATCATGTTCTTCTGCAAGTTTTATACGAGCCCCAGGAAACAATTTTTGATACCTTTCCTTAAACGTTGGGGGATTCGTAAATGCAGATCAGCATACATGAAAATGCTACAGCTAGAAGATAACCATGTAGTTTACGCTGTCTCATGCTTTTTAAAATCTGTCCTAAACTTGAGAAAATCCATGTATTAAGCTACTATTCTACCCTGGACTGATGACGCTCTTTAATGAAATGCCTGTTTTTAGCTATTTTTAATGAATTTTTATGTAAAAGGTCTTTTAACGATCAAACAAGCTTTTCTTGTACTGTACTGATTAATTTCATGATACTTTTTAGTGTTTTTTTATGTATATATGGATGTATAAATGCTTTTATGATTTTAATTTAAAATCGAATAAAGCTTGTTTTGAATTGAATTGAATTACTCAGGTAATTGCAATAAGAATGATGGAAAGGTCTAAAACCCTCAATGCCGCGTCATAACATATATTCTATTAATATAGGGAAGCTGAACGATTGGAGAAAAAGGGCCAGGTTTTCCGAGTTTGTAAAAGCAGAACCCATTGACATCCTGTGTCAATGGGAAACACATCTACCATGGGCTAAGAAGCAGTTGCTTAGGTTGGTGAACTATGATATTCTTGCATGTACTTCACAAACATCAATGGTAAGGGGGGTGGCTATATTAGGTAAAACAGTACTGGGGGTGCAAAACGAACTAAGGTGGATGTGTTAGGTAGATGGGCCCTAGTGGAGATGAAATGTGGTTTAAAAATATGCAGTATATATGGTTCCAACCAGGATGATCCCGACATTTTTGAGATACTGGAGAGGGAGCTGGCTACATGGCCTGCCCCAATTCTGGTATGTGGGGACCTGAATATTTCAGCTGACCTGGTGGATGAAAAAAAATCTTATGCAGGGCTCTTCTCTATCCCCTCTTCTTTTCAATCTCTATCTTCGCCCCCTTCTTCTTTCTCTGAGGCAGTGGGACGTCACCGTGTTTAATTACGCGGACGACCTGCAACTCATCTTTCCTCTCACCTCCTCTTCTGCTATCCCCAACTTCCAGGCAGTCATGTCCCACATTCTCCAGTGGATGGGCCACAACCAGTTAAAATTGAACCCCGGCAAGACGGAGCTCCTCCTTCCCGGTAGGAGCGCCACCTCCTGGGGGCCACAATTTTGGCCGGCGGAACTTCGTCCCTCTCCCACCCCCACGACCTCGGTGAAGAGTCTAGGGGTCACAATTGACTCCGGCTTATCCCTTGGGCCACAGGTAGGGACGGTGGTCTCGTCCTGTATTTACCAGCTACGCAGGATCAGGAAAGTGGCATCCCTCTTGACACCTGATGCCCTCCTGCAGGTCATCATGGCCCTTGTCCTCTCCCGCTTAGATTTTTCCAATGCGATTTATCACGGTTTGCCTAAAACATCGGTGGCCAGACTGCAAGTGATTCAAAATCAAGCGGCGAGATTGGCCCTAGGGATCCCGAAGTGGCAATCTGCTAGGCCCCTTCTTGCCAAACTCCACTGGCTCCCTGTCACCGCAAGGGCGGCTTTCAAGGTCGGCTGCCTTACTTTTAAATCGCTGACCGGGCCTTGTCCCGCCTTTGTGAAATCTCTTATTAGACCCTACTGTCCATCCCGGAATCTGAGATCCACTCATCTTCACCTCTTGACTGTCCCCCCCTACAAGCTTTGTAGATCTGGAGGCCGGAGATTTGCACACCTGGCCCCCAAGCTTTGGAACTCTTTCCCTCTGTCTCTCAAAACTTCTAACTCCCTGATACTTTTTCGCAAGTCCTTAAAAACTTGGCTTTTCCCTCAATCCGGTTAGTCCCTCTGTCCTCTCTATGTCCAACAAGCGCCAGGAAACCCATGGTGTCAGTGCGCTCTATAAGCACCCCTTACAATACAATTACAATACAATGCAGGCCATAAATCTAGGGTATACAGGGCCCTTCGCTCCCTGATGCACTCTCATGGGTTGGTTGATGTATGGGGAAGAAAAGTGCCCAACGACCCTGGGTATACATACTTCTCATGCCCCTATCAGAAGTACACCAAACTTGATTACTTTTTAATTTCAGCCACAGAAATAACCAAAGTGAATATCAGTAAGCTCCCCAAGGAGTTATCTAACCACAGTCCTTTGGCAATAAGCTATGATGGTCTAGGACCAGTCAGGAAACAGAGGGCCTGGACATTCAACAAAAAACTACTGGCAGACACCCTACTTGTAGAGCATATGAGGAAATGGGCCCGGGAATTTTTCGAAGCAAACCGGTACAGCGCATCCAGATTTAGTGTATGGGATGCATTCAAAGCTGCATTAAGGGGGGAGACAAGAGGTTATGCCGCCCAAGCAAGGAAAAAGCTACAGATAGAAAAAGATAGGCTACAGTCAAATTTAATAGGAGCAGAAGAACAACATTGCCAGGATATAATACAGGGGAAGGAAGGAAAGGATAGCCTAATTAGAATTTGCTCTGTAAGAGCGGAAATACAGGAACAGCTGGCCGAGAAAGCAGCGGCAGAATATAGGACATACAGGGGAAAAAGGTATGAAACTGGGGAACAGACGGGCAAGGCTTTGGCACTGAGGATCAGGCAGGCTAATACAAAGAATATAATAACTGAAATTGAGGATAATGTGCTGATGTTCTCTGAACCTCATGAGATTCTTGGGGTATTTGCGAAATTTTATCAGGCACTTTATAAGGAAGAGGTAATGGGTGAGGAGTCCCTTGAAAGGTATCCAGATGAAGGACCTAAACTGGGAGAGGTTGAGAGGGAAAAATTGGAGAGTGATATCACGGTCGAAGAAGTACGCGAGGCTCTATCAGATCTTGCGGGTGGCAAAGCGTTCCATTAGAAGTATACAAGACCCTGTCAAGTGAGGTGGTTCCAATGCTTTTGGATTTATTTAATGGAATTATCAACACCGGAAAAAGACCTGGAACCTGGAGTTGTACAAATATTGTAGTTTTCCATAAAAAGGGGAAGCCGAAGGAAAACCCAGGGTCGTATAGGCCAATCTCGCTGATAAATACAGATAATAAACTATATGCTAATATTCTGGCGACGCGCTTGGGGAGGGTCATTTGTGGTCTGGTATCCCCTTGGCAGCATGGCTTCATTCCAGGTCGAGGTACTACAGATCATATCAGAAGGGCAATCTCCCTATTTGAGGCCCAGGCTGCCGGAGGGGGGGGGATCGCAATGATCCTCCTCGACGCGGAAAAAGCATTCGATCGCGTCAGATGGCACTATTTATGGATTGTTCTCGAGGGAAGGGGCTTTGGCCACAGAATTTTGATGGCTATTAAGGCCATGTACTCAGACCCAGTTGCCATAATACAATCGAATGGTGAGTACTCTGATATAATTAAGATAACTAGGGGAACCCGTCAGGGGTGTCTCTGCTCCCCCATCCTATTCGCACTATACATCGATCCATTGGTGAGGCAGATTCTGGCCAATCATTATATCAAGCCTGCAATCACCAATGGATATGAAAGTTAAATATTAGCCTACGCTGATGATCTGGCAGTGATATCAACGGAACCGGCAGAGGCGGTGCGGATATTAGTTGAAATCACTAAAGAGTTCGGGCGCCATCCCGGATATCGGTTAAATGAGGGGAAAACCCAAATAATATGTTCAAAGAACATCATTAAATCTGATTATAGATATGTAAATTTGGCAACATATCTCGGAGTGATAATTAATGCGGCCACTGAACTAATCATAAAAGATAATTTCGACCCATTGCTAACAACAATAGAGAAAGATCAAAAAAGAATGGATATGCTGCATCTGTCTGGTGGACTTGGCCCTTCTAGCAGGTTCACCCCTAATCTTTTTGCTTTTAATCTGTGGTCTGTGTGGATGATTTTCTGGTGTCTGCACACTTTTTCCCTGTGTCCCAGAGTAAAGTGCGTGCATGTAGTTAGGCTGGCCTGCTCTCCCATAGGGATGCATGGGGAATGTGAGTGTCCCTGGTAGTTCCTGATGCGTGAGGAGTGTAGACTCGAATTTGGTATGTGTGAGCTCGTGAGAATGAATGCTTCGCAATGATGTATGTGGCATGAAGGTGTACTGTGTAGAAATGCCACTTCTAGGACTTGGCATATTAATGTAAAATATGCCTGGCGTGTGATTGGCTGGAGCTGGCTGGTGAGCCTGGCTCCAGGAAGGCTGGATGGGTCTGCCCGGTGTTGAGTGTGAGATTAGCATGTTGATGGCTGGGGAGGAGTGCACCTGGACCCTGATGGGGCTGGACTTTCCCCACACAATGCTGGCACCACCCCCTGTAGTGCGACTGATGACCCTAGCCCTGCCAGTGAATGAAATGGGTTGTTGAGCCATCAAGGGTACTTCAAAACCAGCTGCGACTGGTTTCTCCCCCACCCTGCACCTACACACAAAGGAATTTACAGTATAAGAAGGGGCTGTGTCCCCTAACAATTTGTTCTCTTCCAGGATCCGGAGGGGGCTGCTGCTGCTGCTGGGCCAGAGGACCGCCACTTGGGTTGTCTCCCTTTTTGGAGACCCAGTGAGCTGGCTCTGGGCCCAGCCTTTTCCCCCTTGACACCTGAAGAACTTTGCTGGACTTGTGGACCCTTACCTGGGCTCTAGCGCTTGGAAGCACTCCATTTGGTCCCCCAGCGCTTAGTGGCACTTTGCTGTATTTCCTCTAGCGCTGGGAGCGCTTTAGTTTCACTCGCACCTCTGTGTGTGCTCCCGAGCGCTGCAGAGCGCTTTCCTTTCAGCCCTAGCGCTCTGTGCGCTTTATTTTTGAAAGCCGGTGCCCACCCGGCTTGATTACCCCTATCGCCGCCGGCCCGCGACCAGGAAGTCAGGCAGGCAAGGCAGGACAACCGGAACCGGAAGTAGGAGGGCGGGAGCCTACCCCGCCTCACACCGAAGACTCGCGGCCGGTTTAAGCACCGGAGCAAGCAGGAGCCTACCCTGCGCCCGGTGCACTCGCCTGGAGAGGGAAAGGGAGCGGGTTTGTTTCCCCGCGGGGCTCCCCTGAGGAATAGAGCCCCGCCCGCCGCCATTGCCAGCACCAGGCCCCCAGGAGCAGGACCGGGGGAGGAGGAGGGCGCCGCCTGCACCAAGGAGCCTCCGCCTGAGAACCCGGTGAGTGTGCACGGGCAGGGGGAGGCTCGGGGCATTTCCTTTCCGAGTCCCTGGGAAGGACTCCACCGGCGGGGGCACTCTTCTTTGTAGAGTCCTGGAGGCACAGAATACAGAGCGGCCCCGGATGGCAGCGGGCCGCTCTAACGGTGCATAGAGCCTGAGAGGCTCCAAACAATCCAAGGGGTCATCTCTTTGTGTACAAGCCCTCGAGCGGGGCTCCTACGCTGCAGAAAGCATCTGGTTCTTGAGAGCCCATGAGGGCTCGGGGGCATTGCGTGTTATTCAGCCCAGCGAGGCTCCAACGACGGCCATTCTTGTGTAGAGCCCTGAGAGGGCTCAGGGGGCATTTCTTCAGTGTTAGAGCCGCAAAGGCTCCACGGGGGCATTGATAATTAGGAGCTCCAAGGCCCCATTCTTGTTGCAGAGCCCCGAGAGGCTCTAAGGTGCTATTTCTGTTCACGAGCCCACAAGGCTCCCAGCCCATCATTGTTTAGAGCCCCAGAGAGGCTCGAGGTGCTGTTTTGTTAAATTAGAGCCCAGAGAGGCTCTTGGGGGACAGTTAGTTGGTTAGAGCCCCGTGGCTCCCACAAAGTGTTTCACCCCCCATTGTGTTCTTGAGCCCACAAGGCTCCAACGTTACCCATCAGTATTTACAACTGTCTAGCACTTAGTGGACAGTTGCTACGTTTAGGTTTGTGTTCTGTGCTGCCTGCGCAGCCTTCCCTGACAATTTGGACTCAGGGCATTTCAGCCCTTGCGAGGCCAGTTGGCCTGAGGGACAATTCTAGTGTTGTGCCACGTGCACCTTGCGCATTGTGAGTTACTTGCTTATTTTGATTCCTGCGCAAATGTTCAACCTGCACCTCTGAATGTTTTAATGCCTCATGTGCAATGTATTTTATGTTTTATCCCCTTTGCTAAAAGTGACCTGCTTAGAGGATTGTTGATGTCCCATTACCTTTGCTAAAAGTGACCTGCTTAGGTATTTTATGTTTTATCCCCTTTGCTAAAAGTGACCTGCTTAGAGGATTGTTTATGTTTTATCTTCTTTGCTAAAAGTGACCTGCTTAGAGGATTGTTTAAGTTCCATTACCTTTGCTAAAAGTGACCTGCTTAGTTATTTTATGTTTTATCCCCTTTGCTAAAAGTGACCTGCTTAGAGGATTGTTTATGTTATTACCTTTGCTAAATGTGACCTGCTTAGGTGATTGTTTAGGTTTCCTTCCCTTGGCTAAAAGTGACCTGCTTAGGTGATGGTTTTCCTTCTATAGGTCCTGATGATAAGGTCCTATTTCCCTGCGTGATTTTCCTACCGTATTTAGGGTTGCGTAGTAGGTATTTACCCTTTACCAGTGATTACTGGTTGTGTGCTGCATTTATTATTTTGGCGCTACAGTCATTATATGTTTATGTGCTAAGTGTTATACCTGCAAGTATTATTTAGAAAAAGTGCCTACCCCTGACAGTGGTCCATGTGCCCCTGTCCTGTACATAATCCCTTGTAAATTCTGCCCGTGCCTGTTGGCACATTGTAAAGTTTGTGTGTTATCTAATATGTTTTTACTATAATACAAAGGCTGTTTTTTATATAACCTTGTGTGGAGTTTCCTTTGTGGTGGGCCTTGGGTGTTGTTGCTGGGTTGGCGCGCAAACGCTTTACACATCGCCTCTGAGATTAGCCTTTCTGCTCGCGCCACGTTACCTAGAGGGTCAGCAGGGGTTATCTTGGTGTGTAACTCCCTTGCCCTGACTTAGACTTGGTGATCTCCGACTGACTTTGGCGTGAGCCCTGGCCAGCCCTTGGTCCCGGGTCTAACATTGTTGGCAAGCGTTGCGCATTGGACTTGCGTTTGCGTTGTACCACAGTAGCAACTGGCCGCACTACAAAACTCTACATTTTTAGGTAACCACATTTTGGGGATTATTGTTTTTTAGGTGAAGTACAGTATTGCTTCTCCTGAAAGGTGTCATTTTGTATTTTGTCCAGTACCTTGTTCCCCGCCCTGCTCCCAGAGTTTGGTACCTGTGTCGCTTGTGGTCAGGTTGAGAAAATCAGGGGTGGTAGAAACTGCCTTACCGGTCCGAGGGGAGGGTTGTCTGTGCATGAGTGTGTGTTACACTGGACAGAGGAGTGCAAGTTATCCAAGATAGGGAGCTTGCTGAATGTTTTTGAATTGTGTACTCATGTTAAGCTCAGACCCCCAGGTTTCCTGTGTCAAACTTTTCTTGAGAACGTCCGCCAAAATGGAGCCTGCTTTTGATCTCTGTGGTCTTTTTAGATACAGTAGGTTATAGCTGGTCAGATTCTGTGAAAAGGGAGGCATAGAGGTGAGTGAGTAGGATACTCAGTCCCAGCTTAGGGACAGCCTGATCCTATGGCAAAAGGATCAGTGGGATCGTGAGCACAGTGAGAGAGATAGGGCCCGGGCCGCACGCCATGAGGGATGTGAGTCTGTGGAGAGCCCTGAAGAATGTGAGTTGGATGATGATGACAGTGGATGGGCACCAGCAGATAGTGAGGACCTCATAGATAGGCAGTCCCTGGCTGGGTCCAGTGTCAGTACCAGCACCCCATCCCTTTCCCTGTCCCCAGAGGAGTGGTTGGATAGGAAGGAAGAGCTGGAGCACCAGCTAGCGATGGAACAGCTCATGTTAGAGCATGCCCAGGCTATGGCGCAGCTGGGTGTCAAGAAACAACAACTAGAGGTCGAGAGAGCCCTAGCGTGGGAGAGGATAGAGGTGGAGAGAAGGGCCATCATCCGTGAGAGAGCAGCCCTAGAAGATAGACTCTTCCCTGCGCACAGTTGTAATTGTCTGGATTCCCCAGGGAGGGTGAAGTCCATTGTTAGCAGCGATTTAAATTTCAGTGTAGACAGTCCCACTCCCAGTTCCCCAAGCATGGTACCTGTTTCCCTAGAAGAGGAGTATCGGTTGACATTCAGGAACCTTAGGAAACAACCTCACCAGGAGTGGGAGGAGCATTCCCATGATTGTGAGGATGTACTGATTGATTGGTTAAGAGTTCACGGGGAACCTGAGTATTAAAGGCTGTTCAACCTAGTTGTCAGGGAGCAGTTGCTCAATTGTATTGCGCCAGAGTTGCGCAAACACCAGTTAGGGTGTTGTTTGACTAAGCCTTGTGAGCTTGCAAGGGAAGCAGAACGCTAGGAAAGTGCGAGAGGTTCTTTAGAGTCACTAGTGCGTGATTCCAACAATAGTGGGTCAGGTGTCCTCCAACCCAGCGTGGTGGAGGAGGGTGAGAGTAGCCCAGGTAGGTCCCAGTATAGTGAGGAGGGTGTAGGGGCTTACTGCCTGTCTCAGAGGAGCGGGAGTGAGTGTGAGACCGAGAGTCCCCAGACGCCCGAAGCCCTGCCTCAGAGCCTGGATGGTTTCTTTAGGGAACACCAGGGTGGGGACCTAAACTTACCTGTTAGTTCACTTGAGGGAGATCTCCTAGTGTGTGGAGGACCTGGAGCACTGTAAGCGGAGCTTCTATGGTTATAGAGTCTGGCAGTACTGCTCCAGTAGGGAGGGTACAGAAGTCCAGTGAAAAGAGTGATTGGGGGATAGGATATGAGTCCCCAGAAGTCCTGGAGTGCCAGGCAGGGATTCCACCAAAGGTTCTAGACCGGAGGTTGGAGGTCCAGGTTCAGGGTTTGCCTGACCTGAAGAGTGGGAAAACTGTAATCAGTGTCCTGACCAGTTCTTCCTCTAGAGGTACCGCCCCGGTTGGGAGGGAGCAGGACTCTGGAAGGGGGTGCAGAGGGTGGGAGAGCCCACCTCTGACCCCGGTACCACCTAAGGGGTTAAACCCTAGGTTGGGAGAATGGTGTTTAGAGGGTACCCCTCGCAGGAGGAGGAGGAACCCTAGGAGAAGAGGTAGGGGGAGGAGAGCCTTCCCTGAGACTCCTGGTCCACCTAAGGTTGTAGACCCTAGGATGGAGAACCAGTGGCAGTCTAGCCCTGTCTTGCAGGCAGGAAGAGTGGAGAATGGCTATTATGTGCCAGGGGTTACTACCCCCCACTTTGTGAGTAGGCAGGAACCAGTGGCACCTGGGAGGCCTAGGGACTGGTCCTGGGCGAGGGCAGCTGGAGAGTACCAGTGGGGTAGCCTAGTTAGTCCCTACCATAGTTTTAGAAAGAACCCCAGGGGTTCACCGCGGCGTAAAACAGGAGGGTGTCCCTGCAGTTGCGGGCCCGCGTCTGTGTTTTATCGCCCCAAGCAGGGAAGCCCATCACGGTGGTGATTGGTCTGCCCTGCGTTTTGGCTGGAAGGGGGTTGTGTTGGACTTGGCCCTTCTGGCAGGTTCACCCCTAATGTTTTTGCTTTTAATCTGTGATCTGTGTGCATGATTTTCTGGTCTCTGCGCACTTTTTCCCTGTGTCCCAGAGTAAAGTGCGTGCATGTAGTTAGGCTGGCCTGCTTTCCCATAGGGATGCATGGGGAATGTGAGTGTCCCTGGTAGTTCCTGATGCGTGGGGAGTGCAGACTCGAATTTGGTATGTGCGAGCTCGAGAGAATGAATGCTTCGCAATGATGTAGGTGGCATGAGTGTGTCATGTGTAGAAATGCCACTTCTAGGACTTGGCATATTAATGTAAAATATGCCTGCCATGTGATTGGCTGGAGCTGGCTGGTGAGCCGGCTCCCGGAAGGCTGGATGGGTCTGCCCGGTGGTGAGTGTGAGATTAGCATGTTGATGGCTGGGGAGGAGTGCCCCTGGTCCCTGATGGGGCTGGACTTTCCCCACACAATGCTGGCTCCACCCCCTGTAGTGCGACTGATGAACCTAGCCCTGCCAGTGAATGAAATGGGTGGTTGAGCCATCAAGGGTACTTCAAAACCAGCTGCGACTGGTTTCTCCCCCATCCTGCACCTACACACAAAGGAATTTACAGTATAAAAAGGGGCTGTGTCCCCTAACAATTTGTTCTCTTCCAGGATCCGGAGGGGGCTGCTGCTGCTGCTGGGCCAGAGGACCGCCACTTGGGTTGTCTCCCTGCCTGGAGACCCAATGAGCTGGCTCTGGGCCCAGCCTTTCCCCACCTTCACACCTGAAGAACTTTGCTGGACTTGTGGACCCTTACCTGGGCTCTAGCGCTTGGAAGCGCTCCATTTCGTCCCCCAGCGCTTAGTGGCGCTTTGCTGTATTTCCTCTAGCGCTGGGAGCGCTTTAGTTTCACTCGCACCTCTGTGTGTGCTCCCCAGCGCTGCAGAGCGCTATCCTTTCACCCCTAGCGCTCTGTGCGCTTTATTTTGCTGATAGCGCTCAGTGCTCTTTATTTTTGGAAGCCGGTGCCCACCCGGCGAGATTACCTCTATTGCCGCCGGCCCGCGACCAGGAAGTCAGGCAGGCCGGGGCAGGCCAACTTGAACTGGAAGTAGGAGGGTGGGAGCCTACCCCGCCTCCCACCGAAGACTCGCGGGCGGTTTAAGCACAGGATCAAGCAGGAGCCTACCCTGCGCCCGGTGCACTCGCCTGGAGAGGGAAAGGGAGCGGGTTTGTTCCCCCGTAGGGCTCCCCTGAGGAAGAGAGCCCCGCCCACCGCCATTGCCAGCACCCGGCCCCCAGGAGCAGGACCGGGGGAGGAGGAGGACGCCGCCTGCACCAAGGAGCCTCCGCCTGAGAGCCCGGTGAGTGTGCACGGGCAGGGGGAGGCTCGGGGCATTTCCTTTCCGAGTCCCAGGGAAGGACTCAACCGGCGGGGACATTCTTCTTTGTAGAGTCCTGGAGGCACAGAATACAGGTCAGAGCAGCCCCAATTGGCAGCGGGCCGCTCCAATGGTGCATAGAGCCTGAGAGGCTCCAAACGATCCAAGGGGTCATCTCTTTGTGTGCAAGCCCTCGAGCAGGGCTCCTACGCTGCAGAAAGCATCTGGTTCTTGAGAGCCCACGAGGGCTCGGGGCATTGCGTGTTATTGAGCCCAGCGAGGCTCCAACGACGGCCATTCTTGTGTAGAGCCCTTAGAGGGCTCAGGGGGCATTTCTTCAGTGTTAGAGTCACGAAGGCTCCACTAGGGCATTGATAATTAGGAGATCCAAGGCCTAATTGTTGTTGCAGAGCCCCGAGAGGCTTTAAGGTACCATTTCTGTTCAGGAGCCCACGAGGCTCCGAGCCCATCACTGTTTAGAGCCCCAGAGAGGCTCGAGGTGCTGTTTTATTTAATTAGAGTGTATAACAAGGAGAGAGGTAGGGAGAGTACACTGACACTCTTGTTCCCCGGTCAGTAATCAATAAACAAAAGAAGAGTGTCTATGAAAAAGGCTAAGCCGTTCTAGGGAGCACAATAACAGCCACAATGGGATGTTGAAGAAGGCCCTCACTCACCACCTAGTGATGACATGCTTCATCATCGGGCCCCACCAAAGAGACCGAGTGTCTCTTTGGTGTGCTGCAACGCCAGGATTACTGCGGAGCGGGATGGTGAGTTTAGGGCGTATTGGGTGCAAATGAGAATTAGTGAGTGATGGGGGTATTAAATTGTCAGTAGTGTATCTGAGGTAACAATTTTATTAAATGATCACTAGAGACAAAAGATGTTAAAATATGTGAGGAAACAGTCCACTTTAATTGAGTGGTGGGTTCCTAAAGAGTAGTCGACATGTTTCTTGCCATCGAAACGGTGTTAATTTACCCGGCAATTCATCAGGACTGAGTGTGATAAACCCTGGCGGTATGGGCACACTAAGGCCCACCCTTACCTAGGGACGTGAGTGTGAAAATTATAAAAAAGTGAAAAAAGTGCTCGGCACCCGTAGTCTACCTACGTCGCCCTCGAACCGGACCCCGAGTCCGGTTCGAGGGCAACGTAGGTAGACTACGGGTGCCGAGCGTCAAGGGCGGTGTGCCGAATACGCTTCCACCCCCCTCCCGAGACCCATGGTGTTCATTCCTAACACCTTTAAAGTGCAGAAACGATCAGTAGAAGCCTCCTAAACCAGGAGTAATTAGGAATAATTCAACTATTCCTAATTTTGTTTTTTTTCACTTTTTTCACTTTTTTATATTTTTCACACTCACGTCCCTAGGTAAGGGTGGGCCTTAGTGTGCCCATACCGCCAGGGTTTATCACACTCAGTCCTGATGAATTGCCGGGTAAATTAACACCGTTTCGATGGCAAGAAACATGTCGACTACTCTTTAGGAACCCACCACTCAATTAAAGTGGACTGTTTCCTCACATATTTTAACATCTTTTGTCTCTAGTGATCATTTAATAAAATTGTTACCTCAGATACACTACTGACTATTTTAATACCCCCATCACTCACTAATTTTCATTTGCACCCAACACGCCCTAAACTCACCTTCCCGCTCCGCTGTAATCCTGGCGTTCCAGCACACCAAAGAGACACTCGGTCTCTTTGGTGGGGCCCGATGATGAAGCATGTCATCACTAGGTGGTGAGTGAGGGCCTTCTTCAACATCCCAGTGTGGCTGTTATTGTGCTCCCTAGAACGGCTTAGCCTTTTTCATAGACACTCTTCTTTTGTTTATTGGTTGTTTAATTAGAGCCCAGAGAGGCTCTTGGGGGACAGTTAGTTGGTAAGAGCCCCGTGGCTCCCACACAGTGTTTCTCCCCCCATTGTGTTCTTGAGCCCACAAGGCTCCAACGTTGCCCATCAGTATTTACAACTGTCCAGCACTTAGTGGACAGTTGCTACGTTTAGGTTTGTGTTCTGTGCTGCCTGCGCAGCCTTCCCTGACAATTTGGACTCAGGGCATTTCAGCCCCTGCGAGGCCAGTTGGCCTGAGGGACAATTCTAGTGTTGTGCTATGTGCACCCTGCGCATTGTGAGTTATTTGCTTATTTTGATTCCTGCCACAAAAGTTCAACCTGCACCTCTGAATGTGTTTTAATGCCTCATGTGCAATGTATTTTATGTTTTATCTCCTTTGCTAAAAGTGACCTGCTTAGAGGATTGTTGATGTCCCATTACCTTTGCTAAAAGTGACCTGCTTAGGTATTTTATGTTTTATCTCCGTTGCTAAAAGTGACCTGCTTAGAGGATTGTTTATGTTTTATCCCCTTTGCTAAAAGTGACCTGCTTAGAGGATTGTTTATGTTCCATTACCTTTGCTAAAAGTGACCTGCTTAGGTATTTTATGTTTTATCCCCTTTGCTAAAAGTGACCTGCTTAGAGGATTGTTTATGTTATTACCTTTGCTAAATGTGACCTGCTTAGGTGATTGTTTAGGTTTCCTTCCCTTGGCTAAAAGTGACCTGCTTAGGTGATGGTTTTCCTTCTATAGGTCCTGATGATAAGGTCCTACTTCCCTGCGTGATTTTCCTACCGTGTTTAGGGTTGCATAGGAGGTATTTACCCTTTACCAGTGATTACTGGTTGTGTGCTGCATTTACTATTTTGGTGCTATAGTCATTATATGTTTATGTGCTAAGTGTTATACCTGCAAGTATTATTTATAACAAGTGCCTACCCCTGACAGTGGTCCATGTGGCCCTGTCCTGTACATAATCCCTTGTAAATTCTGCCCATGCCTGTTGGCACATTGTAAAGTTTATGTGTTATCTAATGTGTTTTTACTATAATACAAATGCTATTTTTTATATAACCTTGTGTGGAGTTTTCTTTGTGGTGGGCCTTGGGTGTTGTTGCTGGGTGCGCATGCAAACGCTTTACACATCGCCTCTGAGATTAGCCTTGCTGCTCGCGCCACATTACCTAGAGGGTGAGCAGGGGTTATCTTGGTGTGTAACTCCCTTGACCTGACTTAGACTTGGTGATCTCTGACTTATTTTGGCCTGAGCCTTGACCAGCCCGGGGTCCCGGGTCTAACACTGTCTCTTAAAGGTAGGACGAATGTCCTGAAAATGACGATGCTGCCTAAAATCCTCTATTTGTTTCGATCTATCCCCTTCTTAATTGAGGAGGGTAGGATGAAAAAAATGGAATCAATATTTAAAAGCTTTCTATGGCAATATGGGAATATCAGGAGGTCATTAAAATAAATGACTCTCCCCCAGTAGCGGGGGGTCTCGGAGTCCCGAATTTAAGGCTATACCACTGGGCCTGTTTGTTGACACAGATGTCAATATTGTTTGACCCAGCCTCAAGCAAAGGGCATACTCAAGAGTTGGCTCCTGAGGTTTATGATATTCCCACAATATATGAGATATTAAAGGGAAAGGAGGCGACAGGCGCCCTGCTAAGAAAAACTGACCGTAGGTACATTACGAAAATGCGCCATAAGGTATCTACAAGTGCCTGTGCACAGAGGAAAACACTTCAAAAAGCACTGCAAGTTCCAACGATCAATCTGTATACCCCTCTGTGGAAGTGTGGTTACTTCCCGAACCTGAGGCTGGACGGGGCATGGAAAAGTTGGGAGCAGCAGGGTATCCGGACGGTTGAGGATATAATGAAGTAAGGAAACATTATGGCATTTGAGGCTATTCAATTGAAGTATGGGCTGTCAAACAGTCAAATCTTTAAATATGCTCAGATCACGCTAACAATAAGAGCCATGGGACCACGCCTGTCTCCGGGCAATAGCTGCCCCATTTTGGAATACCTATTAAAGGGGGGGAGAAGGATTAAAGATATTTATAGGGATCTAAACAAAATAATGAACGACGATCTCCAGAAACAGGCGACGGCATGGGCATTGAAACTTCAAGACCCAGACGTAGATCTGGACAAGTCTTTACAAATGGATAAGCAGGTTCTAAGGTCCTCAAACTTAAAAGCTCAACATTTTAAAACACTGTATAATCTTTATTACACAAACTCTAAATTATTTGATTGGGGTATGAGGGTGGATAATGAGTGCCCAAGATGCCAGAAAGGGCCTGCAGATTTACTACACATGTTTTGTTGCTGTGATAAACTTAATATTATCAAAGGGGAAATCAAGAGATTTTTGGAGGGGCTGCTAGGCTCGAAGATCAACCTATCCCCGACAATTATGATCCTTGGGAATGAAAGTAAGTTGGGTTTTATTAAAGAGATGGAAGCTTTAATCCTTTTGGCGGTAGCAGTATTACGTATCCTTCTGGCAGCAGCCTGGAAAGACCCGAACGCCCCCTCATTCCAGATGTGGCTGGCCAGGCTCCTCGGTAGACATAACATCAAATCCACACTTTATCCGCATAATGGAAGTAAAACATGCACATTTGGGTACAAAACATGGTTACCACTGAAGATGTGGAGGGAAGGGCAATCATGAACTCAGGCCCTCTGTTGGTATCTATAGGTATCCTTGTACGTTTAATTTATACCGGATATAATAGCGGAATATCATGTATTGTATATTGTATGTTTCTCTGGTTTTTATAGGAATGTATTTATCTATTGGCCTCAATTTATCGTATTATAACTACATGTATTTCTTATATATTCTGTATTATATTTGTAAGATGAATTATCTCGGAAATTAGAATGATGGATTCTCTGTTTTGTACCAATGCAAATTCCCAATAAAAAATGAAAGGGAAAAAAAAAGTAATTGTTTCTAAAAGTGGTGTTTTCAAACACACAATTAAAAAACAATCTTCCCTAAAAGAGGTGTTATTAAATTCTGAGTCCAGAGAGCCTAAACTTTATTCCTCCATCTTGTCCCAATGGGAAGTTATACTTGTAAGGTGTTACAAAGTATCTTCCATGCTATCCTATGGGACAGATAGCCTTTCAATAGAGAAAAACAAAATTGGCAGTATTTCACTATCAGGACATGTCACACACACCAATATATGTCCTACCATTCACATAAACTGCACTCTGCCAGGCGATACCTTGGGTCTAAAAGAGGAGTGCCTTACATGTAAGAAAAGGGAAGGTTAGGGCCTGGCAAGTGGGTGCACTTGCCAGGCCGACATGGCAGTTCAAACCTACATGCGGATACTGCAGTGGCAGGTCTGAGTTACATTTACAGGGCTCATACGTGGATGTGACAATCAGTGCTGCCGGCCCACTAATAGCATTTGATTTACAGCCCTGGCACACTCAGTGCATGTGACTAGAGACTTACCAGTAAATCAAATATGGCAATCATGGAAAAGCAATTGTAATAACAATTTACACCGGGAGCAGTCGCAGTTTGACACTGATCAGCAGTGGCAAAGTGCCCAACGCATCTAAGCCAGCAAAAACAAAATCCAGCACAGCATTAAAAAAAAGGAGGTAGAGGCACAAAGTCAGGGAAGACCATGCCAAAGATGCCAAGTCTAATAGTACTACTGAGTATGAGTTGAATGCTATTGTAGATTTTAGAATATAGAACAGACAGGTGCAGTATATGGTGGTCTGGATGGGGTTTGATGTTTCCAAAAGACCATGGGAACCTGCTTCCTTGGTTCTTTGCAGCCCAGTCATAGACACATTCACAAATATTTCCCTAACATCTTCCATAAACTTACACCACTAAGGTGGATTTCACAGGGTGGTGGGTATAGTTTGGAGTTTAAAAGTGGAACACAGAGAGAATCACCGAGAGTGTGTAAATCGGCCCCCTTTATAGATCACTAAACTCCAACATGAAGGACATATAGGTTGTGGAAGAAGGTTCCTGGAAGGTTGGCAAACTAGACCACTTACCACCATGGGGGGTAGCAATGTTCTTCTGGGTCAATAGAGCCAGAAGGGTATTTAATAACTTTACTCCCTAGCTTATTTAACCTAGCAAAGCATTGTAGTTGCATTGTCTCTGTGCTTGTATTCTTCTTTGTATCATGTGTTTTACCATCTGCCATTACACTGTGGTCTCCAATGCAGGGGCATCCTGTGAAGCATCACCAGTATCCTGGCTGAGGCCTGCTCTCATGACTACTCTATTCTATCTATGTCACTATTCATGTTAGGTCTAGTAACGAGTTCAATAATTTAAACCTGAGCTCAACTCCTGGTAGCAATGGCACAGAGCAGACAGGCTTGAGATAAGAAAATGAGTAAACCATTAGAATGTACTAAAACAGTTAAAAAGTAAAAAAACACAACATAGTAAAAATCTGACTTTAATTTATAAACACATAGAATAATTCAATAACTAAAATTACACAAACAACACAAATCCAATAAGGTAAACTAGAGAAATAATTTTTAAAAGTCAAAGCCAAAAAGCATTAGGCGCCAGCCTCTGTCATATGCTTGCGTTTGACTGTTACCATGACGTGATGTAAAGTCAACCACAATTAAATGTGAGTCAGATACAGGAACCAGCTTTGTCCTGGTCAGAAGTTTTACCTTCTGGCATAGAAGTAAAAAATCCTCAGCAGGGCAAGGAACCAGCCTGGGTTGAGCAGAGCTCCACAGTAAAGCCATTAACCTTTGGTTAGAAAGCTCAGAGCAGGAGCACTTCAGGGTCTTATTTATGAGACCCTGTGTCACATTTTCGCCATCATTGCATCACAGCAGAGTAAATAATGTGCCATGTTGCACCATATTGACAAAGTGACACATCTAGGCAGATGCGTCACTTCGTAAACCCCTGCATCAGGTATAATGTATGCAGGGTGGGCATTCCTGATGCAATGGCCTTGTAAAAGTTGTGCATTGAAATCTATAAGATTTCAGAGCGCCACTTCCAGGACACCATTGCATCAAAACCTTAAGTAAGGGTGATGGAGGCTGTTTCAGACACAAACCAGCAATGTGTCACTTTTATGACTACATATATATCAGTAATACTGACGTATCTGCAACTCCTTGTGACATGATGCGCCATACTGTAAATACGGCGCTTCTATGGTGTCTCAAGGAGGGTGCACTGAGAAGTGTCGCATTGCTGCTGTGTCGCATCGATGTAGCACTTCTCATAAATAAGGCCCTCAATATTTACACCCAAGGCAGGTCTATCCCCAGCCAGATACTTTTGGAGATTTCACTCAGTGAAGGGTTTTACATTTGGACTTAGTCACTTTTTTAGAGCCTAGATTCCTCTAGAGGGGCGGGCTGCAAGCTGTAGCAGAAGAGGGTTCGATGATGTTAGATACCAAAGGTCCCAGGATCTTGAAAACAGTCCTTGGTGGTCAAAACTCACTACAACACAAGCCACCAGCAGGGTCCAGGGCAGATTCAGTCTGCCAGAGACAGGGTAGGCCTCTTTGAAGTCAATTGCATTCTTTGGCAGAGTCCAGATTGTCATCTTGCCAGAGGAATAGAGCACCTCTCCCACCCCAGGTCTTTGTCTCATCTCTGGAAGCAAGTTCACACCTCATCAAGGGGCCTATTCAGCTCCTCAATGACAGTTGTAAGGCAATGCATTTGGGCTTCTATAGGCTTTACGCAAGGAAGAGGTGACTGTATAAAAAGTACATTTTGTGAAATATTATTACAAATCTGACTTTACCACTGAGTTGGGCTTGTAAAATATGTTTTAAAAAGTCCACAAATTAACATTATATGTATTTCCTATGCAGCGATAACAACATTAATTTAAATATGGTACCCCAAGGCTTTTCCTAGAGGACAGCTAAACCTGCTACAGTGAATATAGCTTTTGGGGTATTCTCACTGTAAGGACAAGTTTAACATTAAACTTGCGTAGCCAGGCTACAGTGGCAGGCATGCAGTCATGTTTGCACTGTCGGTGTATTGGGGGGTACAATGGGTGTGGCATTTACCATTAAAGCCCTGGGTCCACACTGTACCATGTACTAAGGCCATACGTCCATAAACTAAAGTGAGCTAAATATGCAAATTAAGAATATAGCTATTGTTGTCATGTTTTAGGGCTAATTTACTACAGTAGGCTTATAAGTTTCCGGGACTGAAATCTCCTCTTCAGTTACACTGATACAATATGTTGCTTACTGACCACCCTACCTTTATCACACTTTTTCAGCTCAATCAATCAATCAATCTAACCTGAAGAGCAAGTGATGGATCCATCCACCAGCAGCTCGAAGTTTTGCCATCACCAACCTGCAACAGCAAGTGCTCCTCCATTTTCTCTCCCCTTTTCCCATTGTACCCTTCCTTCTCTTGTGAGGTATGATAATGTTCTGTATCTCCAGAAAAAGTCTGTAATGGAAGAAACTCACAGCTGATTCACATCTTTGGACAACTTTTGACACAGGTGGAGCCCTTGTCATCTACAATTTTTTGCCTTGCAGGGTATATCTGAGAATCAAAAAATAAACAAAATCCTAACTTTGTATTAGGGACGGGAACAAGGCATTAAAGTCACTCCAGCAGTGGGCATGACAATTAGGTGTATCCTTGTAGCTATAGCACCAAATCCAACATATTCTATGGGTTTGTGGGCTTAGCATTTCTGACTTTGAGGGAGTTGCAGGCTTCAGCATCACGCCTTGCCCCTTTAAAGTAGTCCAACATACAAGGAGTAAAAGCCTTATTTAGATCACTAAAGCACACAATGTGATGGATGGAATATTTCACAATGGCAAAACATTCACCCCCAGTCACAGATCTGGGTTTAATCCATCGTTATTTTGCTCACCAAGCCACCCCAGTTAGGACATGGCCATATGCAAATCAGTCTTGACCCTGTGCCTCATGGGAACAATCCAGCCCGAACTGCCAAGCCATATCTTCCCTGGACCGGAATCAAGCAACCTAAGACCGGTTTATGGCTATCAGCCGTCTTCTGCCAGGGTAGCTTGACTCCAGTGGCTTAGTGAGCACGGGACCCACGTCTGGGCATACCCTTCCCACATAGGGTGAACAGCAAAGCACACAAGATGATGGATGGAATGTTGCACAATGGCAAAACAATCACCCCCAGTTACAGATTTGGGTTTAATCCATCGTTTTTTGCTCACCAAGCCACCCCAGTTCAGACATGGCCATATGCAAATCAGTCTTGACCCTGTCTCTCATGGGAACAGTCCAGCCTGAACTGCCAAGCCGGAATCAAGCAACCTAAGCCCGGTTTATGGCTATCAGCCGTCTTCTGCCAGGGTAGCTTGACTCTAGTGGCTTAGTGAGCACGGGACCCACGTCTGGGCATACCCTTCCCACATAGGGTGAACAGCAAAACACACAAGATGATGGATAGAATGTTGCACAATGAAAAAACATTCACCTCGCGTCACAGATCTGGGTTTAATCCATCGTTATTTTGCTCACCAGTCAACCCCAGTTCAGACATGGCCATATGCAAATCAGTCTTGACCCTGTGCCTCATGGAACCAGTCCAGCCCAAACTGCCAAGCCATGTCTTCCCTGGACCGGAATCAAGCATCCTAGGACCAGTTTCTGGTTATCAGCCATCTTTAGATCACTGGCATAATAACGAAATCAACAATATTGTGTAAAAAAAATATTGTGTCAAAGACATTGCTTACAAAAATATCCATTTACTATCCTAATAATAGTGAGTACAAGAATATTGAAAATAATTATAGTTACACACTAATATCGTTAAAAACATGCACACATATCATATATATATGTATACATATACATATACATATATATATATATATATATATATATATATATATATATATATATATATATATATATAGTTTAAATTAGTAAATCTTAAATGTTTTATTATATACATTAATATAATGTAAATAATTAAATCTCACTAATATGTAATAGTATATAAATTCATATATATGTGTGTATGTTTATATAAAGCATTACATTTACTATTCCCACTCCAGTCTGTGCAACAGTAGTGAAAGCTTTGGACTTCAGAGGGGTTAAACTTAATATTCTCACTCCAGTCTGTATAACAGTAGGAAAAGAGTTGGATTCGGAGGGGTAAAATGTACTAATCACATGCCAGTCTGTGCAACATTAGGGAAAGTGTTGGACTTCAGAGTGGTAAGATTTACTATTGCCACTCCAGTCTAAGAAACAGTAGGTAAACTACTTCACTTCATGCATATGACATATTTGAATAACCCTATTAATTTAGAAACAATATAAACTCTAAATATAAACGTTATTACTTAACATAAATAAAATAATATAAATATATAAATTCATATGAAATAAAAAATAAAAAATAACAATTATCCAATTTACAAAATGTATATAGAATATAATATTTATTTTTTGATGGGAAAAGAAATGTTTATTTAATTATCACATAATTAGCTTTACACCCTGTCCCCCTACAAACCTAGCAACCC
This sequence comes from Lissotriton vulgaris, assembly GCF_964263255.1. Taxonomy (NCBI): domain Eukaryota; kingdom Metazoa; phylum Chordata; class Amphibia; order Caudata; family Salamandridae; genus Lissotriton; species Lissotriton vulgaris. The sequence goes on from NC_141689.1 coordinate 1,983,875,312, forward strand.
ACACCTAAAATATAATAAAATAAATAAGTATAATACAATATACATATTTGATGAACAATTGCACAATTAATAAGTAATTGTTGCTTAATTAACTTCCCATCCTTCAAACTTACAAACACAGCAGGGTATACCAAAAAGATAACTAAAATATATGATTACTCAACATACATAATTATTAATATATTAAACATGTAATTATATGTTTAAAATACTTTTTTAAATTATTATTTAACTTCCCACCTCATACTCGTACAAACCTAGCAACCCGCAACTAAAAATTAAATCAGTATTACATAATGTACATAACTAAAAATCAATTCAATATTAGTTGACATTATTAAATAATTTGTAGTTAATTATTTCTTAATTAATTTTGCAAGCTATACCCTACAAATTCAGCATCCCACACCTAAATATATGATTATTACACAATATACCTAATTAGGAATTAATTAAATAATTAATAATACATTTTTCATTTTTTAAATATTTATTAAGTAATTGCCTTCCTACCATACAACCCTACAACTTGCACATAAAATATGTATATTAAATCAACACTACATAACATACATAATGAAAATCAATTACATACTTACCTAAACATTTTGAATCAATTAATAATTATTTCCAAATAGCTTCCCACCCCTATTCCCTACAAACCCAACAACCTTCTACAACACTGTACATTACTGTTAACAATTAATTGGAAAATTCTAAATTACTTAAAATTACAAACTACATTAAACAAAATTAATAACAGTTATAAAAAAGTACTAATACTTAAAAAATGTATATATGAACGTCACCAAAAGAGCTCCAACCCCAACCAGGCAACAACCGCCTGACATCCTGCTCTGGCCGGGCTTCCCCCGGCCGGCTCTGCCCCAGGCAAAACGGCATGCAGGGCACAGTGCTCTCAAGCACACATCAACAAAGAGCTCTACATGCTTTTGGGGCACAGGGAGCCCACACCAGGGCTCAGGTACACAGGGCCAGGATTCCTGTGGAGCTCCCAGACCAGGCCCAGGGCATTCAAGGTGGAGCTCTCTGCCCCAAAATCACTCAGGGCAGAGCTGGGCCCAGGCAGGTCAGCTCACAGGGCTCTCCAGCAGAGGGTCAGTCCTTTGCGGCGACTCCTCCTGGCACCCAGCAGCCCTTCAGTAACAAGCAGGTCCTAAAGTTCCCTCTTTACATGGTGTCAGAGCCCACTAGTTATACTAGACAGTGAATTTGGTCTTGGCACAGGCCTAATCCCAGTTCAAACCACTTCTCAGGGGTACTTTCATACTTTTTTACATGTGCGCAAACACCTCTTTTCTTAGTGTAGGCTTTGGCCCGACACAGACCACAGGGGGCGGAGCCAGCATAGTGTAAAGCAGGCACAGTCCTATTCAGCGCCAGGTGCTACTCCTCCCACTACTCTAAATGCAGATCAGCCTATTCAGCCTAGCGCTGACTCACCCGGCCCCTCGGGAGCCATTGCACCTCCCCAGCCCCTGCCATCCAGACCCAGACATGCAATACACAACAGGAAGGCACATAGCACGCAGAAATGCCCAAGTGGCATTTCTAAAATGTTGATAATAAATCTGCAAACACCATTACGCAGCATTTATTACCACTATTCCAAGCATACCAAACTTGATCACGCCACCCCTCTCATATCAGGAATTACCACAGAAACACATATCAGGGAATCACCAATGTATTCCTATGAGAGGGCAGGCTCACAGTAGTGAGAAACCAAAATGGCTGTTTGTCACTACTAGGACATGCCATACAGTTAAGGCACATGCCCTACCTTTTACCTACAGTGCACACTGCCCATAGGGCGAGCTAGGGCCTACCTTAGGGGTGACTGTTAGGTAGTAAAAAGGGAGTCACAGACGTGGCACCCACTTTATGTGCCACATCACAGCGGCAGTAAACTGCGCGCACAGGCTCTGCAATGGCAGAGGCCTGAGACAGCAGCGCTGCAAGTCCACCAATAAAATTACATTTAAATTACTGGCCCTGGGTATCTGAGATACCACTTTACAAGGGACTGATAAGTAAATGAAATACGCCAAAAAGGTGTAGACCAATCTTACCACGTTTACCATAGAGAGCACATGCACTTTACACAGTAGTGATAAAGTGCCCAGAGTCCATTAACCACCAACATCAGGTCAGAAAAAATACCAGTAGGAAGGCAAAAAATTCAGGGATGACCGTGCAAAAAGGGCCAAGTCCAACAGATATTTAGAACAATTATATTCTTACCTGAAAAAAAACATGTTCTTGACGACAATATTTCTGCATCATAATATTTTTTGCATCACAATATATTTTTCTCAATATTTTAAATATTTTAATTTCCCTATATTTACAACTCAATATTATTTAGAGTTTGGCTGACAAGATAAATAGTCAAAACTTGACAGATATATCCCAACCACTGTATTGCAAGTGTCATAGGATATAAAAATACACTTGTAAAACAACGGTCGGGAAATCCACCACAGTGGTGATGGAGTATTCTGTGCACCAAACTCTAAATAAGTCCTATGTAACCCTTTTGACTACAATGACCTGCAGGGCTTTCATGACCCCCAATCCAATTAGTTTTTCAGTCGAGCTTGGGCATTGCATGCGCTGCTCTGCGAGCCATGCTGTATTCTAATATGTACTTGAAACCCCGCCCACTCTCTGCCCATATTTTTCATTGGTTTGCGTCATTGTCCTTCGTAAATGCTGACTTCTGATTCGTTATTAGGCTTGTTAGTCCCTCCTTGGTACTACCTTGTCTTCATTTGTACTACCTTGTCTTCATTTGTAGCCGCCCATGAGGACTGGCTCTTTAACTGCAGTTGTTACACGGTATGCCTTCTTTAATCTGTAAGCACTATGGGGCATATTACCAACAACTAGCGATAATTTTTGTCTCTAACTTGTTTAGAGACAAAACTTATCGCCGCAAATCGGCGATTTTTATCGCAGATAAACCTTGCTATTAACAAGGTTTATCGCAAATGCGATAAAAAACGGCCGAAATGCATGAATATCGTTGAAAAGTCAGCGATATTCATGCATTATCGAGCAAATGCTCTTAGCCATGTTATCCACCTCCCATTGGATAACATGGCTAAGAACTGCTCAGGGCAGGTGTTAGCTTTTGGAGATATTCCCGCTTAGCGCGAATATCTCCAAAAGTTGGTAATAGGAGATAGCGATGTTAGCGACTGTTTTCAGTCTCTAACATCTTGGCACGCCCACTTTGCATCTCATTAGTGATAAATATCACTGACATGCAAAGTGGGGCCCAAGATGGTCGCTATCTCCTACTAGCTGTCGCTAACTGGTGTTAGCGACAGCTTGGTAATAGGGAGATAATTTTATCTCCACTTTCTTGGCTTTTAAAGCCAAAAAAGCGGAGATAAACCCCCTTGATAATATGCCCCTACTTTCTTTAATGAGTTTCTCTTACTGCATGAGGGTCTCTTGTGTGCAGTTGTGACCACTGGCTTGTTAATTTAACTTCTAGCAAATGAGGAGCTCTTCAGGGGTCATTGGAGATAGAAGGGGCAACTCATCAATGCCGTTTGGAATGCAATAGGTCTTGCATTTGCTTGAGTTTAAGCTATTGGCATTGTAAATGACAATGCCTTTTATTTATGTTTTAAAAACCAAAACATAAATAAAAGGCATTGACTTCTACAATGCCAATAGCTCAAACTTGCATAAATGCAAGACCTGTTGCATTGCAGATGCTTGTTACCTTCTTCCTTCCTATCACGTATTATCTTTAAAAGTTTTACATTTATATTTCCAGTTCCTGCAATACTATTGTAGCCATTTATGAGTTGTTTTGCTTATTACATTGATCTTGTTATTTCTATATTGCTTTGGAAATTTTATTGTGTTGTGTCTGGACTTTATTGTACTTTGGTACTTCTTTAACCTACCACACAATTTTCTAGGTTCAAACCTGCTGCTTGTGGCATACCTTTCGAAGAATTAACAGGGAATTCCCAGTAAGCTGTTTTGTAACACAACAAGGTATCGCCTTATAATATTGATGGGATACCTTCTCCTACAGGGTATAGAAGCAATATGAGCAGAGCACATCACCCAAACATGAAAGATATGGTTACCAACCCTTAGAAGGCTATTTTGGGGCAACCAGAATAAGAGGTCAGGCGTACAATCTTCAGTGCAGGAGCAATCCCCGAAAAGTGAAAAAGAAGTGAAAGCGTATGAATGGAACCTTCTATCAATTCAGGTGTGCCACAAAGAAATCCAAGTCTATATGACCCCAGAGGTTGAAGGCACTCTGAAAAACGGGAAGATCCATCTTCCAATAGCTCGAATTTAAATATGTCAGAAGTACCTGCCTACTGTTCAAGTGAGCAGACTTGAAAGGTACTCTGTGACGTTCTCAAGATTACTGTAGAAAGAATGATTGCAGAGATCCCTGGTGAGATTGGCAAAGGCTTAAACCTTGCACCCAAAAGTTGACATACCGACCCCATATAGATTGTCCAACAAGTGGAGAATGCAGCAGTGCATCTTTCATTTTGCCAGGCTCCTGATGGCAAATGCGCCAGCAAGAAGCTCCAAGATTTATGTGGAGGCTTCACTCCACTAAGGAACAGAAACTTCCAGTGCATAAACCATTCAGGTTGGCTCCCAAACCTGACCTTCTGGCATTTAAGTCGATGATGAGTTCTGGACTAGAGTCAAAGATAATGTTATCATTCCGAGTTTACATGCTTGACAAACACCAGGGATAGTCAGACTGAGACTCTTCATCCAGCCAGATGAGGTCTGAATAGGAGAGTCCGCCGATGAAGGTGACAGGTCTTACAGCGCTGGGACATGTCTGTAATAATATATTTACTGATGTTGTTGAAAGCTAGAAAGTGGCACTTCCCTTTTTGTGAAAAATATGCACTGATGGATCTCTGACCATTGTATTAAAGGAAGGATGAGTCTGTCTGTGCTGATGCTTAAGTGAAGTTGGCAGGACCTAGGCAAAACTATAATTATTTGCTTGTTTGTGATAGATATTTTCACTTTCATATTCTGGTTTTATGGGGTCAACAATATAGGGAATCTGATTAATAATTATTATCAGATTTTGTACACTTGTGACCATATTAAAAAAAAATAGATAAATATTACCATCATACTTTCCTGATTCTACTGATTCAATATTTTAAGAGTTCTTATATCTTATATATTTAATAAGTAATAATTCACAGAGTTTATATATTTCAAATGGAATTGTAATCACTTTCATCATGAAGAATATTTTCCTTCAAAATGTTTTAACTGATCAACTAATTGGTTGAATATTAAAATCATGCACTTATGCATGTGAATAATTTGTATTGAGTGCTGTCACACTAGGCTCTGCCCACATAGAAGATTGCACATCTGAGTTACACTTCCCAAAACAAATACCTATTTTTGTGAATTCAAATTGTTAGTCCTAATTTAAAGAATCTTAAATAGCCTGAATTTGCGCATGCAAATGTCCTTTAATGTGTCACAATGTATTTTGTAAGGAGACCTACTTCAAAATTAATCACAACTTCAGAATTAACCAAACTCTTACAGCTAGTTTCTTCCCAATGAAGAGGGTGTGGGAGTGGGGGAATTACTCCGAAATTTGTCAGGGAGCAATGGAAATGGTGTCTCCATTGGGGAAAAGGAAACATTCACAGCTTCTCTTCTCAGGAGTACTCATAGCATTCTTTATGAATTTTGGAGGTATAATCCAAATGCACATACAATCCTACCGGTTTAGATTCCTGACATCCCTTTATTTTGTTTTGTCAATAAGGCTCATAGTTGTTTATTTTGAGTTTTAATGTTCATTGGAAGTCATTGATTGTTTGAAATATAGCAGGCATTATTGCTTTTTAATGGTCTAACCTTGCTAGTTATGAAGGTAGCAATACATTCACCTACAGATTTCAATTGAGTAAACATAAGAATTTGAAACATATCAGGAAAAATTGATACCGAAAACAGAAAAAAAACGTTAGTTTTTGAGATAACCTAAAGCAACCCCCATCTCAATATCCTGAAAATCACGATGCAGGTTTACAAGAGAGTAAGGGGCATATTAGCAATCTCCTGCGATAATTATCGCTCAGCGCTTTTAGCGCAAGGATAATTATCGCAGGCTAACGCTGGATTCCATTGCGGAGATAGCAACGCTTATCTCCCAAGAGATAGGAATCCATCCGTTAGCTGGAAAACTGTGTGATTATCACTGGAAATCCAGCGATAATCACACTGCTACCAGCGAAACCTTGCTGATAGGGCAGAGCGATCTTAGCCATGTAATCCACCTCCCATTGGATTACATGGCTAAGTCAGGCCACAAGCAGGCGTTAGGAAAGTAGCTTTAACTGTGGTTAGCGCTACTTTTCTTAACGCTCTCCTTGTTATTAGTGTGCAGCTTAATAATTGGAGAAATATCGGTTAGCAACATTTCTCCAGTTATTTTTGCATGGAACGCCCACTTTGCATCTCATTAGAGATGCAAGATGGGCGTTGTTGAAAGGTGCGCTAAAGCAGCAAAACACGCAATAGCGTGTCTTTGCTGATAAGGCAATGACATTTTGTCTGCTTTTCGGCCAAAAACTGACGCAAAAGCGGCAATAATTTCATATCGCTGCCTTGGTAATATGCCCCTAAGTTTTAATGAAAGTCTCAGAGTAGTTATCGAGGTTATATCAGGATCCGAAAACTTATTCAAAACACGGCACAGTGTGAGACTCTATTCTTGATCTGACTGTGAACATTTCACTGTGAGTCGTAAAGTGCCATTAAGATAAACTGGGGATTACATGCATTAGTGAGACACAATATGCAGCACAATAATCACAGGTAAGGCCATGCTTTTATCAGCCTTTGCTGTCCTTTCAGCGCTTGCTTATTCCGAGTTCTCCTGCTGATGTAGTAATGATATTAAAAGCTAACGAGGCAATAATTGGCCATGGAATAGTACAATGGAATATAATTATACACTTTATACCGCTGGGTGGGAACAAATGACCTGGCCACACTGAAAGAGTATTTGTATGAAATTCAACAAATAATAAGCTGGTCAAACTTTGGCATATTGTATAAGTGGTCCCCTTTATAGATCTGCCTTCATGAATACCTGGACCATTCCAATGCCAGATGCTTTTGTAGATATATTAACATAAGAGGAACTTGAATTTGAAGCTTTAGAGCAGACTGAGCTAGAGAGGAATGTAAACTTTATCTTTTCGGAATTTATTTTATCCTATGCACAATTGAAAGTTTGGAGCTGCAGTTTTCATTTGTGTCTCTGGTGGAAACAAATCCGATCCACATACAAGAAACACATTGAAGCAAGTGAGATATAGCGCTGCCAAGGGGTTTTAGCAGTAGCATCATCTGGAGGGAGTGCTGCGGGCGGTGGGGCGGGGAAGGGGCAGGGTAGGGGGTAGTAAACTTCGGAATTCCACCGGAGTTTAATAAAGAAATAAAACACATTACATTGTGCGCGCTGCAAAGCCATTTAGTGTTGCAGCTTGCGCAATGTAATTCGTTTAATTTATTTATTTATTTACTAAACTCCGTTCAGCTGTAAGCTGGAGTTTACTACCCTCCACCCTGCCCCTCCCCCGCCCTGCCCCACAGCACTCCCTCCAGGAGCCGCTACTGGGTTTTAGTTATGGTTTTAGTGCACTAAAGACCTAACAAATCAGTATTATAACAATCTGCAACTTTGACGTGACCTTTAGACAGATTTATATCCAGGGTCTCTTCATTTCTGTGCTAAAATGTAAACACAAAGTGCCAGACATAGGAAACCTTTTTGTGGGCTCAAACGGTCTGATTCGCAGGATTGGGCCGTTTGCCACCAAAAAAAGAAAGTCTGTTTCTAATATACAAAACTAAGGGGCATATTTACAAGCCCCTATCGCCACCACAAGGCCACTTTCAGTGATCTTATGATGGCGATAGGGGCCTGCCTTATTTACAAGGCAGCATTAAGCCACTGAACACTTAACACTGCCTTTCAAATAAGACACCCTTTCACGCTGTGTTTAGCATGAAAGGGGAGGGCAATGGGTGCCTATTTCATGGCAGGGTAAATAGAAGGCATCGCCAAAATGAAGACCAGGGAAAACCTGTTCTTAAACAGGTGAAACGAGGAGAAATAATTTATTTCTCCTTGTTTTTGTTGTTTCCTGCAGCACACATAGAAAAAGCAAATTGCTTATTATTGTTCATGCTCAGGAAGGTCGCCCTTCTTGCACATGAACAATCATTTAAAAAAATGCTGTTTTGCAACTTCTATGTGTGCTGTATGTGTCTAAGTTGGCCCTAGGCAGATGAACTCAGCACCAGCGCAGGGGGAAACTCAGGGGTGCGCAGCATTCTTGTTAATATAGCACATACATGCATTTTCAGAATGGAGAAACATGGCGGTAGCAATGTATGCCTAACACCACACTTCTCCATTCTGAGGTAAAAATGACCCTGATATTGCTATTCTGTTTCAAGCTAGTGATTAGTAATGTAGGTTTGTCACCAAATATTGATTCTGTGTTTGGAAGAGACATCCAATTACAAATATTAAATCAGATTGGCATGTATTAATGTTTTGCTACCAAATGTTGATCGCAAACCATTATTCTTTTACCACCTCCTCAAAGAAGGTGGTAAGCAATTCACAAATGGAAAGTAGTCCTAATGGAGCCCCTTCCCCTTTGTGAATGTTGACAAAAACATTTGCAGAAGTTGGGAATGTTCCTTTTGACCACTACCTACAGTTAAAAAATGAAACTTACACTTTTCCTTTTTTTCAAATGCCCAAGTGGGTTACATTTTTTAAAAAGTGTCAGTTTAAAACAATCAAAGCCATAGTGGTCTGCTGACCTCGCAGGCCACAATCCATGTAATGGGTGCAATTCCTAGTGGGTCGCAATTTGTGATCTACCTCATCATTATTCATGAGGTAGGTCAAATTATGACCCACTAGGAATTGGTCTTTTGTTAACAGACCTATAAATACATAGGTCGGTTTGCAAATTACGACACTGGCCACAAAAATACTGGTTGCAAATTACAAGCAGTTTTGTGTGACCAATTCTTATTACATCTGGCCCAAACAGCTTTATTTAGAGTTTGGTGATGTTGGACCACCACCATAAATCATCTGTGCTCCCACCTCACCAACTGTGTGATTTTCGCACTTTGTTTGGTGTTGGGGAAGCACTAGTTTTGCACAGGCTGAGACACAGTGACGGTTGTCCTGCTGACACTATCAGGACACATGCGTAGGAAAGACAAAATAGCTCCCACAAATAGCATTACAACTCCCTGCATGACTGAGCAGTTGTTTATTTTGTTGAGAGAAAACAAGGTCCTTCTTTGGGAGTTTCTTTCTTTAAACAAAAAAGGTTACCTAAGAGAGTACTTTAAACATGGTGCCTGCTTAACAAACCCACAGTGCTGTGAGAGGAGCTGCAAAAGTGGTTGCTCCCTTTAAAGCAATGAGAAACCGGGCAGGCTGAAGGAGATCTCTAAATAATGCGGATGGTCTTCAACCAGGAAGGTGCCTGACCCCTGGTTGAACGATGAACAGTCAGCCAGGATCTAAGTAACCCTCAAAGCTTTAAAGGGAAAAAGGCTCACAAAGTTTTAACGGGAAGAAGACTAAAAGAAATGTATACAATTAGGAATGTATTTAACAGCCTACAATAATAAAATAATTTTGAAGACAAAAACCAGAATTCATTTAAATGTTAGAGATCTGGGGGCATATTACCAACGTTTAGCGATATTTACCGCTAACAATGCTTAGCAACGAATTTTTTAACGCTAAGCATCGCCGGAAATTATCGCAGAGATGACTTGCTATTAGCAAGGTTTATCTCAGTAGTGATAAAAATCCTCGCTCTAACTGCCAATTGAGAGATTATCGCTGGAAAACCAACGATAATCTCTCGATGTTTGGAGTTAGCTTGATGATAGGGGCTCACAAACTTAGCCATGATATCCACCTTCCATAGGATATTATGGCTAAGTCAGGAAAATATCAGGTGTAAAAAAAGCAGTGCTAACCGCGGTTAGCACTGCTTTTTTTATCACTAACAGGGTTAGCGAAATCCTTGATAATAGGAGAAATGTCGCTTAACAACATTTCTCCTATTATTTTTCTCTGGAACGCCCCCTTTGCATCTCATTAGAGATGCAAGGGGAAGCATAGAGAAAAAGGGTGCTAACATGCGAATTTGCGTGTTAGCACCCTGTTGCTAATAGGGAAATAATTTTATCTCCACTTTCTTGGCTTTTAAAGACAAAAAAGCGGAGATAAATCCCTTGATAATATGCCCCCATGTTCTTTAGTGCGCAATACTGCATGTATTACAGTTAATGCATGCACACTGCAGTATGCAATCACTGTTGTCAAGGAATTACATTTTGGGCTGGGGTTGCAGCCACTGTCTGTTTCTTTTCACTTTATTAAGCTAACTTATTTACATAGGGTATTTTCTTGCATTTGGCACGGTTATTGCATGGACATTGCATGCATGCACACTGTATGCATGAACTCTGCATTATTCAACATGGATTGCAAGGTTTCTACATATACATGTTACTAGTTATGGCTTTCATTCAACAAATATAGCATTCTGGGATTGTGCTACAGTCGGTGTTTGCTTCTTTTGAGCCTGTTGAACAAACAAACCTCACAATATGACTGTACTGAAAAATAAATATACTATTTTCAAACTAAGAAGGCCAAAGCAGTAGTAAATCATTTGTATTGTATGTATCCTAATTCACCATTGCAAGAGAAATGTTAATACATGTTCAAGAAGCAAAAGAATAAAAATTTAGATTGCAGAAGACAAAAACTCAATTAGTACATAAATACATTTAGTACAGTTAATGCTGTGAAAGTAAATTGCACAATTTTCAGATCTCTACAAATAGCATAAATATCATGATTGGTTTTGAGTTAAGAAATCAGGGCCTTCTGGTAGCTGTAATCTTTGTTTGACCCAATTGTACTGACACACTTCATATGTGTTGGATTATGCGCCAACCAGAGCACTGAAACTGCTCTAATAGCTCTCACCAACATCAGAAGACTCCTCGACTGAGCAGGGCACCGCTGATCCTCTTGACCTCTCAGCGATTTTCTACACCATGTTCCACTATTCCCTTATCAAAAGACTTTACCGCATTAGAATCCAAGGAAATAACCTCATCGCTTCCTTGGGGCGTGGCTTGGACGCCGATCGGGATGGCGGCGTGAGCTTGCAGCTCCGCGCAGGGTCCCGCTTTTTCTCCTGAAAACTACACCCAGGGAGACCCCTGATCGGCGTAACTGGCATGCGAGGTGTTGGGGAACCACTGGAGAGCGGCTGAGAGCTCTTGGGGGACCGCCAGTGCCATTGAGACCTTGAGAGACGACGCCCGAGGTGTTGCCCGGAGTGCGAAGAAAATGGCGGCGGAGAGGGTCGATGATCTCTGAACCGAAACTGAGGAGGATTGGAGTCGGCCTGCGGGGTGGCCCGCCTTTGCGAGATCGGAGTTACGGGGGCTTGCTGGCACAGACCTGTGGAGCTAGGGGTTCGGAGGCCAACATTGGACTGGTGTACTGGGTGCACGTACTCGTTTCTGCCTCCCCCCTTCCCCCTCGCCCCGATTCTGGCACAGTGGAACGGGCGGCTCTGGTACTCCTGGTTCTTTGAGTCGCAGGCACAGCGGAGGCACTCTACCACGATCACCGTTGGTGTGCACTTCCCCCGGGCAGGGGATATCGGGCCCTGGTGAAGATCGGGAGTGTCCGAGCGACGACGGCAGAGGCACCTAAGATGACGGCTGCGGGAGGAGCGGCCATCACGGTGCAGGGCCGGGAGGACTCGACCACGCTATCCCAGGTCGGTGAGGCCCCCCAGATGATGATGGAACAGGAGCAGAGACTGAACCGGCGCCTGGATACTATCCTGGAGGCCATCACCTCGACCAAGGAGGCATTGCAGCAGGACATTGCGCAGGTCACCACGGGGCTGGGTCTCCTGAGGGCGGATCATGCCAAGCTGGCGGACAAGGTAAAGGATCATGAGCAGCTGCTTCTAGACCTGAAACCGGCGGTGTTGACCGCAGAACATAAGATTACGGACATCCTAAACTGTTTGGACACGCTGGAGAGACGTGCGGAGGATGCCGAAAGCCGCAAAAGACGGAACAACGTGCGGGTCGTAGGCCTGCCGGAGAGAATTGAGGGGGAGGATGCGGTGGCCTACATGGAGAACTGGTTCCGGACGGTGGTGGCACCGGAGGGCCTCACTTCCTTCTTCACGTTAGAAGGAGCACATAGGGTGCCGGCTCGCCCACCAGCGCTTGGCCGCCCCCCTAGACCGATGGTGGTGAAGCTCCTCCATTATAAAGATCGGGACCTGTTAATTCAGAAAGCTCGAGCTTCGGGCCCATATGAGGTGGAAAATAGCCGAGTCACGATTTTCCCGGATTATACACAGGCGGTCCAGAAGACTAGAGCATCCTTCCTGGCGGTGAAAAAGGAGCTGAGGGAAGAGGGCATCCAGTACTCATTGCTCTTCCCGGCCAAGCTGCGAGTAATCCTGGATGGGAACACTCAATTTTTCATGACTCCTGATGAAGCGTGGTCATGGTTAGAATTGTATCGCGCTGGCACGGACAGGACTGGCAAAAATCAGCGAGAGAGGCCTAAACCGCTTCAGGTCCGGAAATCTCAACGGATTCGCTCCCGCAACAAGCTTCAGAGAGCAAAACGGGAGGCTCAAATGGCTGCGGACAAGAGAGGGGCGCTGGCAGCGACGGCGAGCATCACGAGGTCGCAACAGGAGAGTGACCTGGCTGTAATGGACTCTGGCGATGACGGCGGCAGGACTGGAGGGGAATTATCGGAGGCGGAGAGCTCGAAGGGCCCGGTGGTCACCCCCCAGACATCCGACGAGATCTTTCATGGCTGACTCATGTATGGGACTTGGAAACTGTACTTTTTGCTGGGAGGTGCTCTATTGGTAATGGAAGGGCTGCCAGGTAGGGTGTGGCATCAGCATTGCGGGATGGAAGGCGCGGGGCGCGGGCTCCGCCTGCCCGGGGTCAGCGATAACTCACCCCCTCGGGGCCCTTAAGGCCTTCTGTGGTGGCGACCACTGATTAGTCGGATGTGTGTTTTGTTTAAGGTTTGGATCAGGGCTGAAATTGGGTTTGTAGGCTCTGTCCTGGGGAGTGGGGTTTGGGGAGTTTTTTCTATGATTCTTTTGGGGGGGGCAACTGCTACGATGTGGGCAATGAATGGCTACACCTGAACTGGATCGTTTTGCGTTGGTATGGGGACGTTACCTAACTTGAAATGCCTAACATGGAATGTCCGAGGACTGCGAACTATGGTCAAACGCCACAAAGTGCATGCTTATTTGGTGAGGAGGGGGGTCCAGGTTGCCATGTTGCAGGAGACTCATTTAACGAAACAGGAATGCACTGCGTTACAGAAGAGATGGCGAGGTCAGGTCTTTGGAACCACTTACTCCACGTTCGCTAGAGGGGTACTGATATGGGTACGAGCGGGGGTACCGTTCCAGATGTTGAATCAACTGGTGGATCCTGAGGGTAGATATGTGGCGGTGGCGGTGGAGGGAAGGTTGTATGGTCGGGATGTGGTCTTATGCTGTGTTTATGCTCCGAATGTTGACCAGGCTCGCTTTTTTGATGGCTTATCCTGCTCACTGGCCTCTTTCTTGGCGGGTCCTGTGATACTGGGAGGGGACTTTAACTCGATCACGGATGTAGCCTTGGATAGGTCCCACCCACAACTGGTCGATTCCCCAGTACGTAGACTAGCTGCACACAGGAAGGATTGGCAGGAAAGATGGGGACTGCTGGATGTGTGGCGGGAGCAACACCAGGGTAGCAGGGATTACTCCTTTTTCTCGGCCCTCCACGCTCTACATGTTAGGATCGACTCGGTCCTGTGCAGTGGGCCCCTAGCCACATTGGTCACCCATACGGAGTACCTGGCCAGGACCATCTCAGATCATAATCCTTTGCTGGTGCACGTACAATGGCAGCGTGTGCAATCCGCGATTCCAACATGGCGGCTCCGGCCCGACACCTTGGGGGACTCGGTGTTTAGTGACGCGGTCCACCGGGGCATAGACCAATACTTTGATGAGAATGAGGGGACAGCAACTTGTAGGTCCACTGAATGGGACGCGATGAAAGTGGTGGTGAGAGGAGTGTGCATGGGTAGGTTTTCGAATGCCCGAACATCGGTGTTGAATGCGCTTGCCAAAGCGGAAGAGAAGTTGAGGGATCTGGAACAGCGTAGACCGGACCGACCGGACTTACAAGCCCGGTTATTGGAAGCCAAGGAGGTGGTGGCTACCGAAACGGAACGGCTGCGGAGTTATGATTACAGACAATATGCCATTAAAGCGCATGCTGAAAGGGATAAGGTAGGCACGTTACAGGCCAGGCTCGCTAATCCTGAACTCAGAGGCTGCCCAATCGTGTGCATAAAAAATACACTGGAGGAGATGGTTTATTCACAAACAGCGGTGATGGAATGCTTTCGGACCTATTATGCTGAGCTGTACGAGAGTCAATTGGGGGTGGAGGCCTGGGAGATCAGTGAATACTTAGAGTCGATGCAGCTTCCGGTGCTTGATGACGACGATGCGAAGGACTTGGGGGGACCCATCACGCTCGCCGAGATTAGGGCGGCCATTAAACATATGGCGAGGAATAAAACGCCCGGGGTAGATGGCCTGCCGATTGAATTTTACCAGACGTATGTAGATAGCTTGGCGCCTAGATTACTGGTGGTGTATGGGGAGGCTCACAGGCTGGGGAGTCTGCCCGGATCAATGAGGGAGGCGTTGATAGTGCCATTGTTGAAACCCGGCAGAGAGGCGACTGATGTCAGATCGTATAGGCCGTTGTCCATGTTGACAGTGGACTACAAGATATTGAGCCGTATTTTGGCCACCAGGTTAGCCCCGCTTATGACCAGGCTGGTGCACAGGGACCAAGCGGGGTTTATCCCTACGAGGAACACGGCGCTTAATATACGTCGTCTGATTGGGATATTGGACGGCGCAACGGAAGCGGACGGTGCCCAGGCGGTGTTATCTGTGGATATTGAGAAAGCCTTTGATAGTCTGGAGTGGGTCTATTTAGACGAAGTCCTAGTTACGTTTGGCATTGGCGAGGGGTTTCGTAGATGGACGAAGGTGTTGTATTCCTCGGCTACAGCGCGAGTACGCATGGGCACTCTGGTATCCGCGGCTTATCCAGTTTGTAGGGGGACGAGACAGGGGTGTTCCCTCTCCCCACTGCTGTTCGCACTGGCGATGGAACCACTAGCGGCGCGCGCCAGGTCGGGAGACATGTACTCGGGGATCGACAGAGGCGGGCAGGCACACTATATATCATTGTATGCAGATGATCTGCTGCTGTATATGGCGGATGCGGAGCGGGCTCTGGAGGGGGCGATGGATATGATGTCCGAGTTTGGACGGTTGTCGGGCCTCAGGGTTAACTGGACGAAGACTTGTGTTTTTCCGCTCAGGGCAGACGCGCCGTGTCCCTCTCGCGATATAGGGGTGGTCTGAGAGCCATCTTGCTTCACTTATTTGGGAGTCCGAATCTACCACGAGGTCGTGAACTTATTGGAGGGTAATATTGGGCGGTGTATAAGAGCGCTGAGCGGCTGTATGTCTTTTTGGGCCTCCCTCCCTTTGTCAGTGTTGGGTAGAATAGCTCTGCTGAAGATGGTAGCGCTCCCGCGGCTATTGTATTACTTTCGCACGCTGCCCATCTGGATTCCTCAGAGGATCTTTAAGGACCTGCGGACGATGATAATCGATTTCCTTTGGGGGTACGGTCGCCGTAGGGTAGCATTGAACACGTTGATTCGTCCCAAGCTTGAGGGGGGGATGGCGGTCCCCGACTTTGAGTTGTACTACTTGGCCGCGCAGCTTCAGGTTCTCACATAGCACGTGGCTAGGGTATTTAGAGGGCCAGAAATCGAACTAGAGCAGGGTATACAACGTCATGTCCTGGCCTACATTATCATGCAGCAGAGACTGGAGTTGCGAGGCCTCACCATGGAGGAGAAGACGCTCAGGTTGTGTTGGCAAAGGAGTTTGAGGAGAGCGAAGGCGTCCCGACCGTATGCGCCGGAGAGACCGTTAGGAATGCTGACTACGCTGCCACATGGGGGCGATTGGTCTCCGCTACTGGAGTGGGAGGAGCTGGGACTGCAGGTGGTGGGGGATCTGTATCTGGATGGGACGCTGGTCCCCTTCCAGACGCTGCAGGAACAGTTTGGGCTACCGGAGGGGAGCTTCCTCTTGCATGCGGCTGTGGTGGCGGCCATGCAGAAGCACTGGAAAGGGGGGCTCATTGAACCGGAAACGACTATGGCTTGCCAGTATGTCGTGATGGCCGCTGGTACCTTTAAAGCGATGACCTGCCTCCATAATAGGATGCTGCATGAGGGGTTGGATCCGCTCCTGGGCTTGAAATCGAAGTGGGAACTTAGCATAGGTAGGCCCATTCCGGACACGGTGTGGGGTCATATCCTTAAGCGTACGTGGAAGGGTACAAGGAACGCACGCTTTCAGCAGGTACACTTTTACGTGTTGCACAGGGCCTACCTGACCCCGGAGAAGATTAAACGGTATTTCCAGGTGCAGGAGGCGAGATGTCCGAGATACCTGGCATTGGAGGCAGATCTAGATCATCTGTTATGAGGCTGCCCGGAACTGGAGGTTTACTGGGTGGAGGTTGGGGAACTCCTAAATGCAGTGACCGATCGGGAGGTGGATTTTGACATGACGGCGTGCTTGTTGCTCTGGTTCCCACACACGAAAAATACTAAGGTGACGAGTAAGTTCATTGACCTGGGGCTGATACTGGCGCAGAGGGAAATCACTTGGCACTGGAAGTCCAGGGAGGGACCGTCTGTGAGGAGATGGGTGAATGAACTGCTGAGATGGTCTGAATGCGAGAGTGTGATCCTTATGAGACAGGCAGTCAAGCTCGACAATGAAAAGAGCCTAGAATCAGCGCGAGCGTGGGAGATGATAGTACAGGTGTTGCGTGACTCCATGGTGGAGGACGGAGACTGAATGGATAGTGCATAAGGACTCCATGAGGCTTATGAGTATGGAGGTATCAATAGATCTGTAGCGGGACCCATAATGGCATTAGGGGCATGGCCCACATCATTAGCGGTTGCTGGGGGCGGAGGGGACGGGGGTTGATTTGGGATTGTTGGGGGGGGGTTGGGCACCGGCATCCAGGTCGGGAGGCAGCAGTGATCCCCGGGGTCCTGGCGGGACGGGAGAGCTTGGATAGAGGGCGGGGTAGGGACAGGGACACATGGAACTGTTATGATAGGGGCCCACCACCGAATGGACTGGGGGGTAGGATTACAATATCGCCATATGACTGGACTGTTAGGATATGCTGGACGGTGTTGGGGGAGGGTCAGGCGTTAGGGGGGTAAAATGCAGATACATGAACAGACTATCGACCTATTGTCCCTCAGGGATGCTCACTGTGATGTTCTTGCTGGAAGTTTGGAACACTGCGCCGCCCGGCCTTCGGGATATGGGCTGAATGGCTGTGTATGATCTATGGTTTATTCGATCCATGCGTGGGGACACCATGAGTGTGCTGGTTGATTTATTGTATGCAATGGTTTCTAATTCTGCAATAGAAACAAATAAAAAAAAAAAAAGTGAATTGCTTCCTTCTTCTGCGGAAGAACCCAAACTCCAGCTACCTCCATTCACCTCAGAACCCAAGAACATACTCTGTGGCATTCCACAAAGATCGTCCCTCAGCCCCACTCCATTCAACACCTACATGACCTCCTTGGTGACTATTGTCAGAGCCCATGGAATATACTTCATATCCTAGGAGGTGAAACCGAGGTCATCTTCTGGCTCTCAGAAGACCCCACCATCACAAGAGTTAACTTCCATAGGTGGATGTATGACGATACTACGCGTACTTTTACAACGCGTACCGTTACCACGCTACTTTTACCACGCAAGTCGTTACAACGACTTGCGTGGAGGGGCGCTGGATAGTAAATTATTTAATTTACTATTCCAACTCCAGTCCCCGTGGACTCTAGGGAAAGGAGTTGGATAGTAAATTAAAGTATTTACTATCCTGAAGCGCCCCCCAGCGCATGTCGTTGTAACGACATGCGTGGTAAAAGTAGCGTGGTAACGGTACCGCGTTGTAAAAAGTGCGTGGTAACCGTTGTATACCCCACAGGTGTATGTCAAGCATCATCGACTGGATGAAAGACAACTGCCTGAAACTCAACACAGATAAGATGAAACTTCTGGTCTTTGGCAACAGCACCTCCCCATGGAATGACTCTTGGTGACCCATGGAACTAGGACACTCTTCCACTCTGACAGACTATGTTCAGAATCTCAGTATCATCCTGGACAGCAGACTCACCATGAAATCCCAGATCAACATAGTCTCATTTGTCTGCTTCTTCACTCTTTGCACGCTCTAGAAAATCTTCAAATGGCTCCCTGTCAACACAAGAGGCACCATTACTCAAGGCCTAGTCACTAGCCACCAGGATTATGGTATCACACTCTACACAGTACTCAACACTAACTTCCTGAGGAGACTGCAAACCACACAAAACGCCATGGACCGACTCATCCTCGACCTCCTCAAACAGACCCGTATAACCACTCACCTAAAAAAACTCCACTGGCTCCCCATACAGAAGAAGTGTCAATTTAAGATGCTGATCCAGACCTACAAGGCCCTGGACTACCAAGGACCAGCCTACATCAACCACCAACTGAACTTCCACCTTCTTCCTCTCCCTCGCGCACACTCCCCACATTCAGCAAAGCAACAGTGGTGGACGCTCCTTCTCCTACCTCATGGCAAAATCATGTAACTACCTTCTCCTGCACCGCCGGACCTCCGTCTCTCTCCTGCAATTGTGGAAGGCAGTCAAGACCTGACAGTTCAACTGAAGTTGCATTTTCCTCAGTGCTTGTATACTCTCACCGTGCTATATGAATCCCGCTTTATTGATTGATTGATTGATAACAATGTAATGCAAAATGGAAATTTACAGTCCACATAAAGCAATCTGCTGAATCAAAATGAGATATATGTCATGCCTAGAAAGAGGGGGTATTGAATAAAACATTTAGGGGCCGATTCCGATTCGGTAAAATCCCCTACGAATCGCCGTTCGGAGCGTTTTTCCTGTATGATTCGTACACCTACGACGTCCCCGTACATATGATCAAGTACGATCCTAACCCAAAGAATATCTACGTACGAATCGTACCAAACACCATACGAATAAAAAATACATACGATTCATATCCGGGTCACGCAGTACGCGCTGTCTGTACATAAAAAAGCAGCAGTTTCCGGCCCAGCAAGTACGATTCAAGTCGGCGACACTCCGTACGACCCTATTGCTACTGGAGCTGAAAACATCCGTAAAAGCAGATCCGGCCCGACCCCCACCCCGGTATGCAACAGACACGCCATGAACCCCATCATCAGCGTCATCCCAGTTCTGTACGCCTAAAACCTGATGCACAGAAACCGACAAGGGTGCATACGGTGAGAACAATGTACAGCAACAATGGAAGTGTACTCCCAGCAGTGCCCAGACATAAGAGGGGTGGTTGGATATGACTCCCAACAGTGCCCACACATAAGAGGGGTGGGTGGATATGACACCCAGCAGTGCCCAGACATAAGAGGGGTGGGTGGATATGACTCCCAGCAGTGCCCAGACATAAGAGGGATGGGTGCAGAGGAGTCCCAGCAGTGCCCAGACCTAAAAGGGGTGGGTGCAGAGGAGTCCCAGCAGTGCCCAGACATATGAGGGGTGAGTGGATATGACTCCAAGCAGTGCTCAGACATAAGAGGGGTGGGTGGTTATGACTCCCAGGAGTGCCCAGACATAAGAGGGGTGGGTGCTGAGGAGTCCCAGCAGTGCCCAGACATATGAGGGGTGGGTGGATATGACTCCCAGCAGTGCCCAGACATATGGGGGGTGGGTAGATGTGACTCCCAGCAGTGCCCAGACATAAGAGGGTTGGATGGATATGGCTCCCAGCAGTGCCCAGACATATGAGGGGTGGGTGGATATGACTCCTAGCAGTGCGCAGACATAAGAGGGGTGGGTGGATATGACTCCCAGCAGTGCCCAGACATAAGAGGGGTGGGTAGATATGACTCCCAGCAGTGCCCAGACATAAGAGGGGTGGTTGAATATGACTCCTAGCAGTGCCCACATATAAGAAGGGTGGGTGGATATGACACCCAGCAGTGCCCAGACATAAGAGGGGTAGGTGGATATGACTCCCAGCAGTGCCCAGACATAAGAGGGGTGGGGGCAGAGAAGTCCCAGTAGTGACCAGACATATCAGGGGGGTGGATGGATATGACTCCCAGCAGTGCCCAGACATAAGAGGGGTGGGTGCAGAGGAGTCCCAGCAGTGCCCAGACCTAAGAGGGGTGGGTGCAGAGGAGTCCCAGCAGTGCCCAGACATATGAGGGGTGAGTGGATATGACTCCCAGCAGTGCTCAGACATAAGAGGGGTGGGTGGTTATGACTCCCAGGAGTGCCCAGACATAAGAGGGGTGGGTGCTGAGGAGTCCCAGCAGTGCCCAGACATATGAGGGGTGGGTGGATATGACTCCCAGCAGTGCCCAGACATATGGGGGGTGGGTGGATGTGACTCCCAGCAGTGCCCAGACATAAGAGGGTTGGATGGATATGACTCCCAGCAGTGCCCAGACATATGAGGGGTGGGTGGATATGACTCCTAGCAGTGCGCAGACATAAGAGGGTTGGGTCGATATGACACCCAGCAGTGCCCAGACATAAGAGGGGTGGGTGGATATGACTCCCAGCAGTGCCCAGACATAAGAGGGGTGGTTGGATATGACTCCTAGCAGTGCCCAGACATAAGAGGGGTGGGTGGATATGACTCCCAGCAGTGCCCAGACATAAGAGGGGTGGGTGCAGAGGAGTCCCAGCAGTGACCAGACATATCAGGGGGGTGGATGGATATGACTCCCAGCAGTGCCCAGACATAAGAGGGGTGGGTGCAGAGGAGTGCCAGCAGTGCCCAGACCTAAGAGGGGTGGGTGCAGAGGAGTCCCAGCAGTGCACATACATATGAGGGGTGAATGGATATGACTCCCAGCAGTGCTCAGACATAAGAGGGGTGGGTGGATATGACTCCCAGGAGTGTCCAGACATAAGAGGGGTGGGTGCTGAGGAGTCCCAACAGTGCCCAGACATATGAGGGGTGGGTGGATATGACTCCCAGCAGTGCCCAGACATATGGGGGGTGGGTGGATATGTCTCTTAGCAGTGCCCAGACATAAGAGGGTTGGATGGATATGACTCCCAGCAGTGCCCAGACATATGAGGGGTGGGTGGATATGACTCCTAGCAGTGGGCAGACATAAGAGGGGTGGGTGGATATGACTCCCAGCAGTGCCCAGACATAAGAGGGGTGCGTGCAGAGGAGTCACAGCAGTGCCCAGACATACGAGGGGTGGGTGGATATGACTCCCAGCAGTGCCCAGACATAAGAGGGGGTGGGTGCAGAGGAGCCCCAGCAGTGCCCAGACATATGAGGGGTGGGTGGTGTTAGGAACTAAACCCGTTTTTCACGTAGTCTTGTTTTTATGTCTATGCACACATCAGGTCACATGTCTGGTGCCTATGCTACAAAGGGATTGACTGAGAAGGTCCCGGTGCTTATTGTCTTTAGTTTGAGCCTCACCTGTGTTTTCCTGGAGAATTGCTGTTGGAGTTCCTTGTCCCCTTGTGCTGTTGTTGGAATCGCTGCTGTTTGGGATTTTCTTCCTTCCTTCTTGGATTGCTGCCGTTTGGGGATTGGACTGCCTTTTCGAATTCCATCATGACAAAGGGAGAGTGTTCCTTGCTGAGTGCCGGGACATTGTGGAGGCATGCGGGCAGCAAAATAGGGTCTTATGCTTCCTTAATAAGACTCTTGTTTTCCTGGAGTCCCTTTGCTTCGTATACCTGAACGTTTGTACGCGATGGTTCTTGGTTAAAGAATCGTGTTCTGGACCCGACTTCCTGCTTTTGTGAAACTGCTCCACGTCGTTTTGTGAAGTTCGGTTCAAAGCGCAAGTGAGCACAGATCATCGCGTTTGTTTTTCTGTTTTCATTAGTGGCCACTAAATAGTACGTGTTAGTGAGTTGCCTTTTATTTTTTCCTCAAATCAGTCGGGGGGTTTCTCTCTTTTATGGAGTTTTTTCCCCTGGAGTGCACATAACTCCGATCACTGGAGAGGAAAGGTATCCTGGATTTTAAGTCCTTTGTGGAATTCCTATTCCCTTACATGGAATGAACATTTACCAATTAGGTAAGAGCTTCTTTTGGCACATTATGACTGGGCTTGTGTGTGCATGTACATACAGACATTATTGCATGTATTAAAGGGATAGTTTGTCTTCCTATGCAGGTGCTGCCACACCCTATGATATATTGAATAGGGAAAGGACCATTTTGTGTCCCACATACCTTTTTCCTACCCTCTTCCGGTGCCCCAGTAATTTGTTCACTGTGTTACTATTTCAGTGGACGTTGCAGGGGTGTTGGAAGAGGAATGGGGTAATCCTCGCTCCCGCAGTGTTGGGCACAGTCTGATGGTGTGCTGCTTGACAGAACAATAAGCCCACATACATTTACACTGCCTGGGCGAGGATGGACGAGTCTGGGAATGCAGTGGAAGGGGAGGGCACCCCTACAATACAGGATTTAATGGGTGCAATAACATCTTTACAGTTGCAGGTACAGGGTTTAAGGCAAGAGAACTTGGGGTTACGACAGGAGTTGGTTGTTGTTAGAGCAAGAGATCAGAATCGGGGTCAGGGGCCTATTTTACAACCCGCCACTTTCCAATTTGATAGAGGGTCAGGGCAGGGAGCGGGAGGCAGTACCCGGATATCAGTTACTGTGACCACTCCTGTCCCTGTTCCTTTGGCTGTCCCAGAACGATTCACAGGAGATTGTAACAAATACAGTACATTTATGAACAAGCGTCATCCACATTTTATGTGCCGTCTGACAGCATTCCCTGATGATTCTGCCAAGGTGGCTTTATTATATCATATCTGGCAGGAACGGCAGCCTTGTGGGCGGTTTCGTTAGTGGACAATGATGATCCTGGGTTGTACAATTACTTGGCCTTTAAAGAACAGATGCCGTGTTTGTTTGCTAAACACCCATTTATGCAGGCCAGTGATGCAGAACTGTTGAAATTGAAGCAGGGGAAGCTGGACTTAATGACATATGTGTCTTCATTTAATCGATTGGTGTCAGAGACACAATGGCCGATGGCCAAAAGAACTTCCCTCTTCTATCAGGGACAATGTGAGGAACTGAAGGATATTGTATCGCAAGTAGTGGATCCCCCCGATGATTGCGTGGCCTTCATAGACTTGGTGGTAAAATTGAATCATCGTTTATTGGAGAGACGTAGGGAGAGGAACCGTTATCAGGCTCCGCGTGTGTTGCCAATACGGAATGATATGAGACAACCTGTAGAATTGAAGTCAGGTCCTGAACCCATGGAAATGGGGGGGGGGGGTAAGAGGCCCTTTGTGCAGTGACAGAAAGGAAAGAAGGAGAGCCCAGAATCTTTGTCTTTATTGTGGCAAGGGGGTAATTATGCTTGTGAGTGCCCAGTTAAACCATCCAGTTTCCCTACAAAGAAAACCGTGGCGTTTGTGAGTAAACAGGGGGGATTATGGATGTGGGTGAAATCAATGCCTCATATGAGGTGGCTGGGGCTGTGCAAAGGGTGCCTAGGCATTTCTTTATATCTGCTTGTTTGGTGATTTCTAATAGTAATAGGACCACTTTGCCTGTACTGCTTGATTCTGGGGCAACTGGGAATTTTATGGACATTCAGTTGGCCGAGAAATTGCTGGTTCCCTGTGTGTTCAAGGAACAGCCTGAACCTGTACGTGCTATTGATGGGACTGAATTGTTCTCAGGATCAATAACACAACAGACTGAACCTATTTGTCTATTATGTGACAATGGTCATTCCGAGTCCATTTGTTTTGACCTTATTGATGCCCCTTCTTTCGGGATTGTTCTTGGGGTATCTTGGCTGCAGAAGCACAAACTGCAGATAGATTGGGTGAGGCGGACTGTCACCTTGGATTTAGGCCACTGTTTACAGAACTGTTATCAGGTTGCAACTGATTGGGTTAGACCATTGACTTGTACAGTAGGAGATGGTGGTGAGGTAAAGGAGATATCGACTCCGTATGCCTTGTTCAGAGATGTGTTTGATAAGAGTAGGGCCAATATTCTACCGCTGCATCGTCCTTTTGACTGTCGCATTGATTTAGTGTCAGGTGCTACTTTACCATGCAGCCGAATATATGCCCTGTCAGAACCAGAGGAACAACATTTAAAGGTGTATTTAGACGAGATGTTGGCTAATGGCTTTATTCGTCCCTCCTCTTCACCTGTGTCTTCTGATATTTTCTTTATACAGAAGAAGGAGGGTAGGCTGCGCGCATGTGTGGACTATAGAGCGTTGAATAGGGTCACTGTTAAGAACAAATACCCCCTTCCTCTGATCCCTGTGTTATTGGATCAGTTGAAGCATGCCACTGTATTCACCAAATTGGATTTAAGGGGTGCATATCATCTCATTCGTGTCCGTGCTGGAGACAAATGGAAAACAACGTTTAGGACGAAATTGGGTTTGTTTGAGTATTGTGTTATGCCTTTGGGTTTATGTAATGCTCCGGCAGCTTTTCAGTTCTTTATTAATGAGGGTTTGAAGGAGTTTTTGGATTTAAGTGTTATCGTTTATATTGATGACATCTTGATTTATTCTGAATCCATTGCTAAGCATGAGTCACAGGTCTATCGAGTTTTGCAGAAACTGAAGGAACATCAATTGTTCGTGAAATTGGAGAAATGTCAGTTTCATACTTCTAGTGTAGAGTTTTTGGGATTTATAATGACTGCTGATGGTATTACTATGGACCCTCGAAAGATTGAAGCCATTGTCACCTGGCCTACATCTGTATGTGTCAAGGATATACAGGTTCATCTGGGTTTTGCCAATTTTTATTGGCGGTTTATTTTCCATTTTTCCGACGTAGTGGCTCCGATAACTGCCTTGTTAAAAAAAGGGGGTCCTTTTGTTTGGTCTTCTGGGTCGCAAGCCGCATTTCAGCAATTGATTGGTAAATTCACTACAGCTCCTGTTTTGGTGCATCCTGATCCTGCTTTGTCCTTCTTTGTTGAGACTGATTCCTCCCTCTGTGCAGTAGGGGGTGTACTTTCGCAGAGGGATGTGAAAACAGGGGGTATGCACCCAATTGCATTCTTTTCTAAGACCTTACTGCCGGCCAAACGTAATTATACTCTGGCTGAGAGAGAGTTGTTGGAAATTAAGTTGTCCTTTGAGGAATGGCGACACTATTTGTGGGGTGCTCGCCATTCAGTAACGATCTACACCGATCAGAAGAACCTTGATTTCTTTCGTTCTGCCAGAGCTCTGACCCCGAGGCAGATGCGTTGGGTTTTGTTCTTTAATGAATAATTTTTTCTTAACATACCGACCTGCAGCCCAACAAGTGAAATCTGACGCCCTATCACGCATTCATGTGGATCCAGCAGAAAAGGAGATAGAAAGAGGAATAACACCAATGATAGCAAGTGAAAAAATAGTGGGAAGTGCTTCTGTGGAAGATTTCTTGACATTGGTAAAGAGGAAGTTAAAGGCGATAGACTTGATCCCTTGGTTGTCTCTTCCTTGGTTTGTGGTACATGATGGTTTGTTGTATAGGGAGGATCGTTTGTCTATACCCCCTGTGTTGAGGGATAATGTGCTTCAATGGTGTCATTCTTCTTCTCTGGTGGCTCATCCTGGAATAGCAAAGACCAAGGAATTTTGTTTGCATTGGTTTTGGTGGGATACATTGGCTCATGATGTTCAGGTTTTTGTTGCTTCTTGCCCCGTGTGTGCCATTAATAAATCCTCTCATTCCAGTCCTTCTGGCCTTCTCCATCCATTGCCTCCTGCCCCTTGGCATACAATAAGTATGGATTTTGTAACGGATCTTCCTCTTATGTCTGGGTGTACTGCCATTTTGGTTGTCGTGGATTTATTCACAAAGATGTCACATTTTATTCCCTTGCCTAAGGTGCCAACAGCAAGAGAGTTGGCTACTGTGTTTATGAGCTCGGTGGTACGGTTGCATGGTTTGCCATCTGCGATAATTTCTGATAGGGGGGCTCAATTTATGTCCCATTTCTGGACCGAACTAAGTAAGTCCTTGCAAATAGACGTTTATTTATCGTCTGTGTACCATCCACAGACAGATGGCCGACGAAACGTACTAATCAAACTATGGAGCAGTATCTACGATGTTTGTTAACATCCTTGACATGTGATTGGGTTGTGGCTCTCCCTTTGGCTGAATTTGCATATAACAACAGCATGCATTCGGCTTTGGGGATGACCCTTTCTTTTGTTCTAAAGGATATCATCCTAAGGCTATCCCTATTCAACCTTCGGGAGTGGTACCTGCCTTAGATACCCTTAGCAAATCCATGACTCACATATGGGAACTAGCAAGGGAACATCTACTAACAGCTACGGATACTATGAAGAGATATGCAGATCAGCATGGGATCACTGCCCCATCCAATGTAGTAGGGGATCAGGTTTGGTTAGCATAAAAAAATGTGCACCTTAGTGGTCCTAGGAATTTGCAGCCTCGGTATGTAGGTCCCTTTTCAATTGTGAATGTGGTGAATCCCGTGGCCATAAAACTTGAGTTGCCAGACAATTATCAGGTACACCCAGTTTTCCACACATCCCTTTTGAAACTGTATGTTAGAACTTCCCTGGAATTGCCACCTCCTCCTGGTAGATGGGTATGAGGAGTTTGAGGTGAATGGTATTCTGGATTCAAAGAGAAGGCGGGGAAGGTTATTTTATCTAGTGGATTGGAAGGGCTATCCCCCGAAGGATCGTACTTGGGAGCCTGCAGGGGGGGTTCATGCTCCCCATTTGGTATTCTTCTTGGACACACGGGATAGACCAGTGCGAGTACCCACTGAATTTATTCTGGAGCTGGCGTCTTTTTCTTTGCAAAAACTTTTTCACTTTTGACTCGGAATACTTCTACCAGGTAAAAGGAGTAGCGATGGGGTGTCCATTTGCCCCGGAACTAGCTGTGATGTACATGGGACTTTACGAACAAAAATTCATTTACAATGATAATCCCTACAAGGACAGGATTTCGCACTATATGAGATTTATAGATGACGTTTTCCTCATTTGGACTGGAGACCTTGAATCCCTCAATGAATTCGTGGGATGGCTAAATGCTCGCACAAATGATGTAAAATTCAGCTGCATGTCATCAAACAACTCCATAACATTCTTGGATGTTAAAGTGGAACCCTTTGAAGGAGGCCTAGGGACCACCCTGTTCCGCAAACCGACGGACAGAAATAAAGCATTGTGTTCTCAAGTAATCACCCACGCAGCTTGAGAGAAAATCTACCTCTGGGGCAATTCCTCAGAATCCGTAGGAATTGTTCTAGAAAAGAGGATTATTTTGAACATGCAAATCTACTAAAGGAGAGGCTTCTCCTAAGAGGATACCCAAAAAAACTTTAAAAAAATTCTCTTAAAAGGGCATGGTGGTCACCACGGGAAACGCTCATGCAGAAGAAAACTAAATCAGACCCCAAGCGATTGGTATGTGTCTCAACCTTCTGTCCAGCGACCAACCAGTTCAGGAAATTGATAACATCAAATTGGCACCTAGTAAAAGATTTACATGAAGATTTCAAAGTTCCGCCCTTGTTTGCATACAAAAAGGAGAAAAGTGTGGCAAACCATATAGTGAGAGCAGCCTTACCGATTGAGAAAGGACCCACTCTAAGAAGCATGTTTGGATTTCCACCAACATCAGGACACCATAAATGCGGAACTTGCATATGCTGTGATGACACTATAGAGAATACGTTTTTTTCCTTCAATAACATCAATTGGAAACATGAAGTTTTCACCAATTGCAAGACAAGGAATGTTGTGTATGCCATAATGTGCCCCTGCCCTATGTTATATATAGGGAAAACAACGCAGGAAGTCAGACAACGCATTACTCAACATAAGTCAAGAGTACGTCGAGAAGTTGAAAATGCTCCCCTAGTGAATCATTGGTTGGCAAAGAATCACGATAAGACCAAGCTTATGTCGACTGTTTTATCCAAAGTTGAAAATGACCCAAGAGGTGGTAACCTCGAGGCATGACTAAGTCAAAGAGAAGCGCTACTAATAATGAAATTTGACGCAGCGGTTAATGGATTGAATGAAATCTCTGAAATCTACAAATCAAACATGTAACCTTCTTGAGAACTATATATATGCCATTATCCGAAAGACTACATCTCCCACAATTCCTGGAGTGTAGCCACACCCACAGTCAACAACTTAGCCGGTGCCCATTCGCTCCCAGGAGATTGAAGGAGTTGGAGTGGAAGAGAACGGCTTGGAGAGCATATCGAGTAGCAGTGATTCACACAGCCACGATAAGAATGACACAACGAGTGGTGGCAGATATA
Source organism: Lissotriton vulgaris (assembly GCF_964263255.1). NCBI lineage: Eukaryota > Metazoa > Chordata > Amphibia > Caudata > Salamandridae > Lissotriton > Lissotriton vulgaris. The sequence continues at coordinate 1,983,904,033 of NC_141689.1, forward strand.
ACCACCGACCGCCATTGATACGCTAGATTCCTAGCGGTGACACGCATTTCCCCCTTTTTTCATTCTGCAGCGTTTCAACGCGGGAAACAGAATGACAGATTACGAATAATTCGGACCCACCCTTTTTGCAAATACACGCAACCGCAAAGGTAGATACAGCATTGGGTTCTGAATGATTGATGAGAGGACGAATAACTGTGTTGGTAGCACCTAAAACTTAGCGCACATGTGTCATTTTTGTGTTTTAGCGTCTCCCTCTCCCCTTCGTTTGGAATAAAATTGTTTGGCTTAACGGTTGGAGCCATGACCCAGGAATAGAGGTAGGCTGAGGCAAGCGTGATAGCTGACAAGGTTCCTCTCTTATTCTTCAATATAAGATTTTAAAAGGCTTTCTCTTTTTCTTTGTAGTCACATTTGGTCCTGAGGCGAACCCTGGCAATTACAGGGTTTGAAACGCGTCGACCGACCTGGTCCCGTGTCATCCTTTTTGAATTGAAATTTAACTATCATCGCAATCTGCTTAAAGACTGTTCTTTTTTGAATTTCATAAACAACCCCCTAAAAAAACGACTAAAAAATTGGAGATACTTCTGGCTTCATGTACATAGGTTTTGACACCGGGACCTGTATGAATGACGAGTAGTATGAATGGATGGCCAAGAGTGTGTTTTCTGAGTGTGTTTGATCTAATGTACATACCTATTTGTATTTTTCATGTTTGTATATTTCATGGTTGTATATAAATGTATATAGAACTTTTTCTTTGTATTCCCATGCACAAAAAACTAAAAAATTGCTTGAAAACTTAAATAACCTTTGATAAGAAAATTAAAATCAAAAGTGGCAATTCATAAAGCAAGTGTCCATGTTATATTCATGCATACTATGTTCTTAATTTCCATTTGAAAAATAAGCTTCTCAGCACTGGCAAGTGTATCGTTCCTTCAGTTTATATTGGCTCAGCCTTGCTGAGTTTAGGAGTCAAGACCCTTTTTGTTGTCCCCCGTTTGGTACGAGCTTTCCATCTCCGACATCCCTTTAAGCCCCACCCTGTAGGGAGGCCTTTGGGGGGAAACTGTTAGGAATTAAACCGGTTTTTCACGTAGTTTTGCACACATCAGGTCACATGTCTGGTGCCTATGCTACAAAGGGATTGACTGGGAAGGTCCTGGTGCTTATTGTAATAGTTTGAGCCTCACCTGTATTTTCCTGGAAAATTGCTGTTGGAGTTCCTTGACCTCTTGTGCTGTTGTTGGAATCGCTGCTGTTTGGGATTTTCTTCCTTCCTTCTTGGATCGCTGCCGTTTGGGGATTGGTCTGTCTTTTCGAATTCCATCATAGCAAGGGTGAGCGTTCCTTGCTGAGTGCCGGGACATTGTGGAGGCATGCGGGCAGCAAAATAGGGTCTTATGTTTCTTTAATAAGACTCTTGTTTTCCTGGAGTCCCTTTGCTTCGTATGCCTGAACATTTGAACATGATGGTTCTTAGTTAAAGAATCGCGTTCTGGACCCTACTTCCTGCTTTTGTGAAACCGCTCCTCGTCGTTTTGTGAAGTTCGGTTCAAAACGCGAGTGAGCACAGATCATCACGTTTGTTTTTCTGTTTTCATTAGTGGCCACTAAATAGTACGTGTTATTGAGTTGCCATATATTTTTTCCTCAAATCAGTCGGGGTTTTTCTCTCTTTTATGGAGTTTTTTCCCCTGGAGTGCATATAACTCCGATCACTGGAGAGGAAAGGTATCCTGGATTTTAAGTCCTTTGTGGAACTCCTGTTCCCTTACATGGAATGAACATTTATCAATTAGGTAAGAGCTTCTTTTGGCACATTATGACTGGGCTTGTGTGTGCATGTACATACAGACATTATTGCATGTATTAAAGGGATTGTTTGTCTTCCTATGCAGGTGCTGTCCACACCCTATGATATATTGAATAGGGAAAAGAGGAAGTCAACTGAGGAGGTTTTGTTCGCTCTACTTTCCCTTTTGTGTCCCACGTTCCTTTTTCCCACCCTCTCCCGGTGCCCCACTAATTTGTTCACTGTGTTACTATTTCAGTGGACGTTGCAGGGGTGGTGGAAGAGGAATGGGGTAATCCTTGCTCCCGCAGTGTTGGGCACAGTCTGATGGTGTGCTGATTTTGTGCATGTACATACAGACAATATTGCATGTATTAAAGGGATTGTTTGTCTTCCTATGCAGGTGCTGTCCAGGCCCTATGATATATTTAATATGGAAAGGAGGAAGTCATCTGAGGAGGTTTTGTTCGCTCTACTTACCCTTTTGCATCCCACCCTCCTTTTGGTTTATTGGAGTTCACGGAGCGTACGGGGTAACCAGGAGAGGGACGTACTCTCCCGGTACCTGGGTCCTGTCGTGCATGCGCACTCATACGTGAGGGCGTAGCTGGATAATAAGGATCTGACATCGGTTAGCGACCTTGCTGTAGGCCCAAAAATGCTAGGATGCAAAATTCATACGTAGGATGTTAGATTCGGTTAGGAAACACGCTGTATTAGACATATGTTAAGGTTAGCCCTTTCATACCTGTCTACATTGCTGTAAGTCTAATGTCAGAATTTTGCATATTAATGATTGTGTAAATAATGTTCTATTTCAATAATTTTAATTTGTTTTCATGTTTTAATAAATACGGCCGGGGGGTCGTGAGACCCCCTGCCTTCCAAAGAAAACTCCTTGCATGGCTAATTACTTTAAGGATTGATGTGGTGGTGCAGAGGACAGGGAGGGGGTGGTCGGTAGTCCCAGACCATATATACATCTGCATAGTGGGAAAAAGGGTGCATGTGTCCAAGAAAGCATTTCTACATACCAAAAACACAAGTACAGTGAGCAGCATAGATGGCACAGACTAATGAGCAGTAGTCATCTGTGAGTAGGCATGGGCATTGCTGAAGGGAACGTTCAACAAAATAGGAAATCTGCACACATGTCAGCACAACAATTATGCAACTGTCTGTAGTGAAGATCTCATGTGTCAGTGAGGGAGGGACACTCTTTGGGACAATGTATGTATGCATAGTGAACACACACAAACAAAGAGTAATTGCTGCAACATTGTGATGGCACATTGATACCATGGGCCAACACATCACCATCATAAAATAGACATCTTTCACAATCCCAAAACATTACCATGACCCCAACTCCTAGGCACACAGCACCTAAAGCAAGTACCTCAAATTCAATAGAAAAATACAATGCTTTATTCAGCTCCAAAGGAAAATGATTTGAAAAATGAGTCCCGGCTCAAACAAGGCCAATGGCCAATCCACATAAAAGTCTGTTTGGGGGACGTTGGGGAGGATCACGGCCCCAAACTTGCCTGCACATGATGGAGTTAAAGGGTTGGTGACCCATGAGGGACATCATCTGGATCAGGGACCGGCACCACAGGGACAGTAGAGGGAAGGTTAGGTGTTGTGGGTGCAGGTGGGGAGGAATCCTCCTCAGTGGCTTGTGCAGCGCCAAAGCTGGAAACATATTCAGCGCTGCACACTGCTGCCAGTTCAGCCAGACCACCATATGCACCCGGGGACACAATAGGAGTGGAGGTAGAGGGCTCTGAGTCTTGTGGACTTTGTCTGTGTCTGCGTGCCTGCCGTCTGACCCCAGTCCTTGTGGGTGTACCTGCATCCCCCTGAGATTGCGTGCCAGGAGATCTGCGCTTACACTTCCGTGGTGGTGTGCTGGTTGTGTCTGATGGTGTGGTGATCTTGTGTGTCTGGGTGTGCTTTGGACAGGTATAGGAGAGGGAGATGTAGATGGGTCCGAAGGAGGGGGGGCGGACCGCTGCAGGAGGGCAACAGCTGCCGTCAGTGAGGTGTCCATGGACGATAGAATCCGACGTTGGGCAAACATCATAGCTGACATGCCCTCCATGAATGACAACAACTGTGTCAGTATTGTAGTGTGGCCATGGAGGACAGTCAGCATAGATGTCTGACCAACATGAATCTGCTGGAGTAGGTCCAAAGACTCAGCACTGAGGTCAGCAAGGGAGACAGAGGCAGGGGCTGCGGTGCCGGGGACGAAGGAGACATGGGGGGTCAGCACGGACAGAAGGGACTCTAGCAACTGGGAGGGTGGAGATGGGTCTGGAGAAAGCGGGGACAGACACAGTGATGGAAGATGGTGTCGCCGCGTATTCCCCTTCCTCCTGGGAGTCAGAAGCCGAGCCATCCGCATGGTAAGAAGTGTCGCCTTCCAAAGGTCCGGCCGCCTGGCTCCCCTCACCCTCCATGCCACTGGCTCCCTCCGACTCCTTAGCGCTGGTAGCACTGCGGCTGGGTCCCTCCTGGTCTGTGCTCATGTCTCCTCCTGTGTTGGTGTCATGGCTGGATTTTCTGAGTAGGTGGGATCAGCCCCTAGGGGCCCCTCCAACCCAGCCAGAACGTAATCACATCCCTCCTCAGGACCAACTATCCAGGCACCTGGGCACCCACCTGAAGATGGGGAACTCGCAATATACAAGCTCATATTATTAAAAACACCACTAAATCTATAGGGATACTAAGAATACTCACTGATTACTAGGGATATCCATACCCTACACCACACTTATATTCACATCAGTTGGTCTCGCGGCCACTCAGACCCAGACCGGTCTACCCTAGGGCAGATATGACACACAATCCGGTGCGTCTACACATGGGCCTGCAGAACCCAATGCTCCCTTTTCCAAACTGTTCGCAATCCTGCAAAACTACACGCCAGTCTCCTTCCTGGCGCTCTCACTTATTCAAGCCACAATCCTGTGGGTATCAGCGCTGGTAATCCCCCCCAGCGTTCTCACTAACGCCGTATATCAACGACGACCACATTCCTATGAACACCTATATATATATATATATATATTGGGAAGTCTCTTCACTAAGGGTCTGCTACTACAATAATAGGAGTTAGCCAATTACTTAGTGTCAACAATTCCCTAGCTCAAGGGCTCCCTGTTCTCCCTATTCATTCAGACTTACCGGATCAGGGGCAACATCTGTTCTGGCTATAACATCTGACTAGGAGGAAAAAGGTTACCTATGCTTTGGAACAGAAGACGCTGTTTACAGGATTATGGGAGGGTGTGGTCCCTTAGTTGCAGGTCTCCTCTCTCCCTCACTATTACTTACCTGATCAGGGGTAGCATCTGTTCAAACAGTAATACTACTAGAAAAGGGGATTACCCTCACCGTATGGGATACACACTATGTGATTGAGTTATTTCTTGATTTAAGCGCTCCTACTCCCTTCTGATCCATCAGTGGCTCAACAGCAACTGGCTAGAAGCCAGGATAACTTTATCATAAAAGAACTCATGCACACTAATTCACTAATTAATGGGGTCATTTATTTTATCAATAATAAAGCATACATATACAAAACTATGGGGTCTCTATAACTAGCAGTAACTTTAACACACCGCTGAAAGAGAAGGATTAAACATAACAGGAACATTCCGCTGAAAGGGAAAGGATTAGTTAGACATCCTAGGGAATAAGAACAAGATTAAGGTGTTGTAAGTGTAACTAATTCAGACTACCTCACCTATTAGAAGGAAGATTTCTCTCTCTGCCTCTGGTGGGATTAGGGCTCTCTCTCTGCCTCTGGTGGGATTAGGGCTCTCTCTGTTTCTCCCTCCTTCACCACATCACCAAGCCTCTGGTTCAGTTGCTCCAGCTGACAGCCTTCTTTGATGCTCTCTGCACTGCTTTCTCTCTCCTCATCTTCAGCAATCGTCTGCCTTCTTTCTCCATTTAAGAACTGCACTCTATTCTGCAGCTCCAGCAGACATCCTCTCTCTCTCTGCAAGCTGTTCTGAGCTCCAAGCTGAACTGAGCTCCCAGCTGTTCTGTGCTCCAAGCTGTTCTGAGCACCACGCTGAACTGCACACCACGCTGGACTGAACTCCAAACTGAACTGACCACTCCTCCTCTCCTGTAGCTCACTAATATGGATTCCTCTCCCCTCATGGAAATTTCCACCGGAGGGCTGTCTCCTACCGAATTCCTGTGCCAGCTCCCAGGCTTCCACGCAACCGCAGTGGCCATCTGCTTGTTACGTCTGGGCCCAAGAGAAAAACACATTTCTCGGATAAGAAGCAGTCCTAACTGGATTTTCCTCTAGCACACAACAGCCTTTACTATAAACATTGCCTTTACCCTAAAAAGCCTCTCAGCTTCATCAAGATGGAGTCCCTCTAGCTCTAGGCCTGTAGGCCTGAAAGGGATGCAGAATACCTACATAAACCATACCAATGTGTCTAATATGTCAAAGCCAATAGGCAATAGACAGGTTAAAGTCAAGAATAAAGGCATATTAAGCAGCTATCCTCTTCTAGGTCTGGAAAAAAGGGCTTAAAAGGGCCAACACAGGCTAAGAATACCTATACTAGATGCGAGCAAGATTAAGGTCTATATCACTGCTAAATAAAGCCAAAAACTCTGCCATTACAGTTGGGTGATAATGCTGTGGGCAAGGAGAAGAAACAAAAATGCATCAGTCACCTTTACACATCTGACACATGAGTACTAAATCAGTTGGTCACACTGCACATCATGGCATGCATCATGAGTAACAGCCAGATAGCTCAGCACATATTTGAGACTAGTACTGCCCAGTTGGTATAGACACAATGCTACTTGGACACAAGGATCCAAAGACGAGACCAGGCCACAACTTGAATGAGAGTCACCCTGAGGAGCTTCTGTTTGTTTACAGCAGAGCCAATCTATACAATGAAGTGATGCCACCTCCAGTTCACAAAGAAATAAACAGTTGTGTTGCCCCTCAGGGCAAACTAACACACCTCACTCCCCAAGGTTACACCACTCTCAACGCCCTGTAAGTACATTTTGGTGAAAACTAATGTCACAAATTGTTGTCATCTTAGAACTCACCATACTTCACACCTTTAACATGTATTGAATGTATAAACTAGCCATCTTGTGAAGATAACACGTATGTGCCTGCATGAAAAATCTCTCACAAGGAAATGCACACCAAAAACATAGACACATTCATTGAAACAGCTGGCACACTTTAAGATAGAACACTGTTAGAAACAAATGGCGTGGACCATATACTATATACATGGTCCAACGGAGGTCTTGATGGCTTTAGACACATTAGTTTGTACAATTGACAACAAAGGAGTCTCAAGCACTCAAGACCACTGTGGGGACATGTAAATGGAGATCATGGCACTACATTAATCACTAACACTGGCCTCCTTCAAAAGCTGCCTGCTTCTTCCTGAAAATTGCAAATGTTGTTTTGTGCGCACTACCTTGAGAAAAAACTATAATGCAGGCACATCAGTGGAACCTACACATTTTGTCATATGAACACATTCAAAACATCATCAACTCATAACAAGTGTTGGGAGTGCCAATGTACATTCATCAATGTGAGACAACTTCACATGTGTCAGTCCTCACAGGGGCATCTATTACCGGATCATACAGTTGCTAGCACATAAGACCCACTGGCTGTCATGTGAAGTGGCCCACATGTCCCAAATCAGGACAATGCTCAAGCTAATGGGCCTGCAATTGTGATGAACAAAAATATTTGCAGCCTCGTGGACACCCCATGATCCCCAGGCAAAATCTCAACACAGAAGTGTGCACAATAACACAAAACAGCGTTGCACCAGAACTACATACATGTGGCAAAAATGAATCAGGCACAATCATGTCTGGAAACAAATGACATAGGCTGTCAAGCCCCAAATTGAAGCACTGGCCACCATCACAGGGGAAGTGCATGGTGAAACATGGTCCAGCCAATTCTCACACACAGGTCACAACTGCCAATGCCAAATCAGCCAGGCCCATTGGACCTCTCCAGCACAACACCTCATCCCCCAGTCAATGTGTCAGATACAGCTCAAGAAGTGAGAACTCTGAATCGGGGTAACAAAAACTGTGCAACAACATTGTAAAAGGTAACCCAAGCTCCCCTTGTGGGGCTGACAATACATATTAGTCACTAACAACTAACTACAGATTGTTGTGAATAGGCACACAGGCACTGTCCAGTGTGAATATGCACAAGCCAAATGTTGTATCCATGTCCAGTGGGAACATGTAGCAGACACTGGATAAATACAAACCATTCCAGGGACCAATGCCACTGAGGCAGACCCATGCAGAAAACACATAGAATGGGCACAGTGTTGGATGACAGACATGATTAGGATGCCAGGGTATGTCAGGGGACTGTGGTGGGCACAATGATCCATGGGTCTGGAATGAACTGACTGTAACATTAAGAACCGTCATGGCACTATGCATATCTTCTTTTTTTTTTTTTTTTTGTTCCTCATCTCAACCATGGCTGAACCATCAGAGCCGTGGGCTCGAAAGAGTGTGACCTGGAAGACTAAAATGCTGTCTCAGTACATGACTGGTAGGGGTCGGTCGTTTAAGAGGGAGCGCCAAGACCCTACAGCTAGATTAGCTTAACGCTAAGTCACAACCCCTTTAACAATATAAGATGGAACTTGCCATTAGCCAAATAACACCATTGCCTATGCTACAATTGACCTTAGGTATGAAGGACAGATGTGAATAAGCAAAAAGGAGTTCGACATGGCTTCGTAATCATAGGAACTGGGAAAAAAAAAACAAAAAAAAAAAACCCAGTTTCTACTCATTGAGACCAATCGAGTTTCAACCAAAAAGCTCTTTTTTCTGGTTTACCTCCTCTAGATAAATCTAGTTTCGATATAGAAAGCATGGAGGAACTCCAATCTTGTAGTGTCGGTGGGGAGGCCTCTTTCCAACGCTTACAAATCTCTCGTCGAGCCACCAAAATTGAGTAGAACAAAAGGTTATTATTTGCACTACGCTTTTTGTCTTTTACTCCAAAGATTACAAGGCCTAAATCTATATTCACCATGGTACCTATAGAAGATGTTAGTCTGTTGCTTATTGATTGCCAGTAAAATGTTAAATGTGGGCAATCGTGAAACATATTTGCATCTGAGGCTTCGACTTGTCCACACCGAGGGCAGGCCACTGGTGTACCAGGTGAGAATTTGGACAACCTCTGAGGCGAATAATAAGCCCTATGGAGGGTAAAGAGGTGGTTTCTTCGCAGCCACGCTGGTTTTACAATGTCCCATAACACGGTAAAGGATATTTCCCAAAGTTCATGCAGATTAGTTATCGGCAATAGACGACCCCAAAGATGATCTGGAAGGTGGAATATTCCGTCTATTTCCTCTAAGATTAAATTATAGAAATGGGAAACCTCTTTGGTTTTTAGGGCATTGTCAAGTAGGGAGGATTCTAGTTGGCTGATATCACCCAATGAAGGGATTAGTTGGCGAGTGGAGTCAGATTTTTGTGCTGCCGCCCAACTGGAGATCTGGAGAAATTTCAGTCTTGATAAGTTTGAGCCTACCCTACTCACTAGATGTTCCCGGGAATACATTTCCCCTTCAAAAAAGAGATCTCCCCAAGTCAAAATCCCAGCTTCTTTTAGCGGGCTTATCAATGCATCTTTAGTCCATTCAGGTGGAGCTGGAAGATCCCATATAGGAGAACCGTTGGAATAGTAGCCTATTTTGGTAGTAGTTCTAAGGTTGTACCAGGTTCTTGCTAGGCCCTGTAGTATCTTCAACTTAATTTTCTTTAAAAATTTTGGATCTCCAAACTTAAATAAAAATCCTGTTTGATTTAAACCTTCACATTTTAGTAGTGTAGAAAACATAAGGCCTATGCCCTGATCTTTTGGAGTTTTAAATAGGATTCGAGCATGTGCCAACTGAAATGCCCAGGCATAGATTTGGATATCGGGGCCAGCCAGACCCCCCTTCTCCCTACGGCGCCTTAGTGGCACTATGCATATCTTCGAAATAATGTACATCATGTCTGATAACACAACATGGGTCATGCATGCTGCAAGGGTGTGCAGTTGACACCTCACACTCATATGTTGAGACTCATCATCAGTGCAAACAAATGTGAAGGCCTAACAGTGCACAGGTCATGGCGCAGGCAAGGTCACAACACATGTCACAGACCACACTCCCACATGATGCGCTACTCAATGTGCAGTATAAATAACTTGCACCCTAGATGAGCATGTGCATATTTGAATACACACAGACCAGGGGACACATGTGAAGGAGGGGAAGGGATGAAAATGAGCACCTGCTGATTATGGGGAATTTAAAATACACTGCACATATGACCTGTCTGACCAGACACACCAACTGTGGGAGTGTCTCCAGGCTTCTGAGCACCTCAAGAAGCAGGCGACACACAACACAACAAACAGGCATGTACCTAACCCCTCCTTGCTGCAGTCCCTCCTGCAACTGCCTATCGAGGTCGGGAAAGACCACAGCCAGGACCCGGAGCATGTGGGAGGGTGAGGTGATGGCTGCCGCCATGCGGGCATGGAGCTTCCAGCTTCAGCTGGACCCAGGCGATACGCCGGGTCCAGCATCGGATGTCCTGACACCTCTTCTAAATGTTATGCAGCTTCCGGCGATGGCCCCCCGCAGTCCTGACAGCCCTGATGATGTCCAGCCATATCTCTCCCTTCTCGTAGGCAAATACCTGTCAGGAAGACAAAGTGAAACAAAATCACTGCAGCTGCCCCATCTCTCAGAGACACACACTTGCACACCATTGATAAAGTGAACAGGGCATAGGATGCTGAAAGTGAATTAGGCCTGTGGTCCAACCCCAATGCACTACATGGCATTGAAAGGCAACAGGTGGCGTAACAGATGCAACACACACACTCATCATGGCACACTCTGGAGAACACATGCAACTGCAGGGTGTGGGACAGCATGTGGCAAGCAGTCACATGTCTAACTCCAATTAACAGCCCTCAGCGGACCAGACAGACACACCCTGGCACAGATCACTCGCCAGTCACTGACAACAGTGTACACAACATTCACTTTGCACATGTGCCACTTCACAAAGAGGTGTAACAGGTGTCGTGCTAACTTTGCAAGTGTGGCACACACCACTGCTTACTAGTCACATCAGATGGCTATAGCTGCTGCAAACGCCATGCATCTGTGGTGCAACACTTCACATACACACTCACCCACATGACAAGGAACATTCACACACTGTAATGTCCATGAGATCAAACACATCATTTGTACAATATCACCACACGTCCCCACAAGTCATACACAGCTGTGAGTACAGTCAGCTGTCACTCTGGGGGGAACACTGTTACACCTCTGGACAATTTGGAATAAAGCCACCAAGGTCTTGCACGCCTGAATGTGTCACGCACTATGCAGTGAATGTCACAGTAAGTACAATGCAAGTGAGGAGTGAACACACATGAACAACATCATGCTCTGCCTGAGAGACGCCACCATGTACACCCCCTGGGACACTCTGAAAACCACATTGCATCTCTGTCCCACCAATTCACAATGCCTGTTGAGACACTCACACAACAGGTGCACAGTCAAAGGTACTGCAGTCAGCACTTACCTGCTCCCCTGGTCTCCCATACAGCTTGCTGTACTGTGGTAGGAGGGCATCCAGCAGGGCCCGGTTTTCCTCCTCAGTGAAAGCTGATGCCCTCTCCATGGTAAGCAAAATCAGAGTCCAGGGAATGCAGAGACAGCAGCAGTGTGGTCCACTCCAATGTTGTGCAGGCAAGTGCGGGGACACACTGACAGTGTAACCAGGCGCTTTACAAAATCAGAAATAAATAAATAAATAAAATAAGTGCACTCTCACAGCCACATGCAGCCTTAAATCAGTGCTGCTGAGGGGTTTTCAGTCTCAGGAGTACAGTGTGATAGGCCAGATTACTTTGCATCCTATGTTTCATCCAATCACTTTAAACATAAGGCCCTGACACACATTTGCAAGGTTCAAAAATTGAGCTTCAGCTCCACAACAAATTTTGCAACATTGTATAGTTTTGCCCAACTGACTTTTGCTGGACACCTGTAGCACACACTCAAATCTCAGTATCCATGACAACCAGCCTGAATTCTGGGCCTACTACTCGTCCCCTAGGTGTCCCCTATGTATTTTTATGACCCACACATGTGTACACTGCGTTTCACGTCGCGTAGGGCACCTTTTTAATAGTTAGACGCTGCGCACAAACGCACGCAATGTCGGGGTACGGTTTGCAAGCGTATGGCACGATTACACTTGTGAAACGAGGCGCACACATGCCCGCATGGTCGGGGTACGGTTCGTTCACGTATGGCACGATAACACTTGTGAAACGAGGCGCACACACGCAAGCAATGTCAGGGTATAGTTCGCATGCTTATGGCACAATTACACTTGTGAAATGAGGCGTACACAAGCACGCAATGTCGGGGTACGGTTCGCACGCTTATGGCACAATTACACATGTGAAACGAGACGCACACACACGAACGCAATGTTGGGGTACGGTTTGCTCGCGTATGGCACGTTTACACTTGTGAGAAGCTGCGCACATACGTACGTAATGTTGGGGATACAGTGCGTTTCACACGCTGTAGTCAATGTAGGGGTACGGAGCGTTTCACACGCTGTAGTCAATGCAGGGGTACGGTCATTTTACACAGTGCGTTTCACTCGCTGTAGTCAATGCAGGGGTACGATGCATTTTACATGGTGCGCTTCACACACTGTAGTCTATGCAGGGGTACGGTACGTTTTACACGGTGCGTTTCACACGCTGTAGTCAATGCAGGGGTACAGTGCGTTTTACATGGTGCGTTTCGCATGCAGTAGTCAATGCAGGGGTACGGTGCATTTTACACGGTGCGTTTCACACACTGTAGTCTATGCAGTGGTACGGTGCGTTTTACATGGTGCGTTTCACATGCTGTAGTCAATGCAGGGGTATGGTGCGTTTTACACAGTGCATTTCACATGCTGTAGTCTATGCAGGGGTACGGTGCGTTTTACACGGTGCGTTTCACATGCTGTAGTCAATGCAGGGGTATGGTGCTTTTTACAGGAGCAGGCCCTAGGTGTGTCAGGCAGTGATATAGCACAGGGCATCTGATCTTGTTGTGCAATCGATGTGTGATAACCTGTTGACCCATGTCATTTGTGATGGTGCACTATGTGGTAACATCACCTTTACACTTTTCACATATGTATCATCATCCACATGTTGTCACGCACATCAACACTGGGATGGCACAGTCATTACTACGGGCACCTGTCCCATTATGCCAATGACCGGGGCACTTTCTCACTTCACAATTTGAGGCTATGCATGACCCTATGTGAGAATGTCATGTGTGTGTCATTTTGAAAGATTGAGCTATCTGTTTGTGTTCTGTTAACTGCATCTGCTGTTGGAGCATGTATAATGGGTCTGTGTTGTGATTGAAAGCGTTTAACATGTACGCATACCATGCCACATGTGCATTTCCATAGTTTTTGTGTCTGATGGCATCATACATCACTTATCCCCAGGCATACATGTCTGCATCGTGACAACCGCTGTGGTGTTGTGTTGTCAGATGCACAGCTTATTAGCAATTTGTCTGATATGTACAATACATATACCATGTGACCTGGGTGTGTGCCTTGCAGTCAGCTGTGTTGATGGGATGACAACCTTCTAATGCAGGTCTGGTGATGTGTGTCACCCCAGTGATAACCCAGGCAGTTCATTTAGATCAGCCCAGCAGCTCTTTTTGCATGCATGTTATGTTCATTTGACAAAATACAGGTGTATCTGGTTTTTTGTTGTAGTGCTAGCAAGCTGGCATATGTGTCCTGGATGTATTACACACGCCAGACCCCATAGTGACTTGATGTGTAGTTGCAGTGTTGCATGTGCTATGGACATTGGTATTGTATTTGGCTGACAGTTGTTCTCCATTCTTCCCAAATATGTCCTGCAGGACACCGCCTCTACCAAGGCCTTTTCCAGACTTTGAGACCATGAGGGAACGTGATTGCATCCGAAGTTACAGATTCACTCGAGAGTTTATTCAGGACTTGACCGACAGGCTGGAACCACATCTCTAACCGCGACACAGGTATCTGACTGCGCTGACACCAAAGCTGAAGGTGATGGCAGCCCTACATTTTTTTGCAACAGGTACGTTTCAATTTACCATTGCTGATGTGGGGAGTATGTCACAAACCATGTTCAGCCGTGTACTACGTGATGTTTTATCTGCGATGTTGGAGCACATTGATGAATTCATCAAATTCTCTACTCCTGAAGAGTTGACAGATGTCAAGGGTGAATTCTATGCCCTCGGAGGGATGCCACATGTCGTTGGGTCCATTGATGGAACACATGTGGCTTTGGTGCCACCACAGGCTCAGGAGCAGGCCTACCACAACAGGAAACATTACCACTCAATAAATGCCCTGGTGGTGTGTCTTGCTAACATGCTGATTTCACATGTTTGTGCACGTTTTCCAGGATCGTGCCATGATGCATTCATCATGAGGCGTAGCAGGGTACACACAGATGATGCTGCAGCTGCGCAACAATTGGGCATATCTTGTTGGTGGGTACACTCTGTTTGTCCTGTATGTCTCATTTGTGTTTTGCCCTGAAGGCATTTCATTACACACTTATTTACATGATGTATATTTGTAGGAGACGCAGGCTATCCCAACATGCCGTGGCTCATGACACCGCTCCGCAACCCAAGAACAGCTGCAGACCAGCGGTACAATAATGCACACAGACAGACCAGGCGAGTGATAGACCTAACGTTTGGACTCCTGAAGAGCCGATTCCGGTGCGTCGATAAGACTGGTGGATCCCTCCCATACGCCCCGGTCAAGGTGTGTCACATCTTCATCGTGTGCTGCATGCTGCACAACATGGCAGTTGAGAAGGCCGTGCCACTCATCCTGGATCCTGAGGAGCTGGAACATCCACCCGTTGAGGAAGAAGGGCTTGGCCACGATGAAAGTAATGAGGAGGACGATGATATCCGGAGTCAGCTCATTCACAACTTTTTCTCTTAATGGTGAGTCACTGGGAATTAGTGTGCAAGCTTGTGGCATAGAGTGGCATGTGTTGCATACTGTGTGTCAAGCTGACTGTATGCAAAGTCACTTTGATGTATGTTCTGATGTGTCATTCAAGTGATGATGTAATGCCACACACATATGCGCAATGAGTGATCTTGGAATGTACATGTGTACTATGTTGTTAGTGTTTTTTACATGACCATGTCTGTAGGGAAATCTTTTGGACCTGACCCCTTGTGTGCCTATCATTCCCAGGTTGCTCTGCCTGTTGACTGTTCGTGTCCTCTTTGTCCTCCTGCTATTCCTCATGATGATTGCAACGTGTGCCGATTAAGCGTTCTATGCACGGACATGTGGAAAAGTCAGTTCGGGTAAGAAATACTGGCTGTTTTGGTTTGGAAATGTGTGGGAACTGTTTCTGTGCATGTTGTAGAACCATACATACATGTCTCATGAGCATGGATCAAATTGCATGTTGCACCACTCCCATGACAGGTCAGTCACCCTTCTTGACAGTCATCTGTTGTGGAATTTTTACTCTGGTGAATGCAATAATGTGTGTAAACCTTCACCCTGGCACATTTCAGAAATCACCGGTTGACATTGTGTGGGACATCACAGCCACAGGCTCTGTGTGGAATTGCAGCCTCACTGTGTGCAGCAGGATGTCTCAGGCTCATCCCCTTAATCTTGTGGACCAGTGCAGCTAAATTTCCAAACAACCATGTTGTGAAGGTGTGGGCCAGTGTATGTCCCACATGTTCAGTCAACTGTCCTGTGAGTCTGATTGTATGGATGCATTGCCCCTTGTGTCACGTCGCTACATCAGTGCGGGTGGAGAACACAGCTTTGCAATCCTTCTCTGTAAGTTGAGCTTAACTTTCTATTCCCATGATGCCAGGAATGTTGCCCTGATGACATCCCAACGTTGTGCTATGGCAAATGTAAACACTTACGTGACACCAGTCGGGTGAGGTTAATCCCAGGATTCTCTTGTACACTGCTGCATATCCTGGTCACGGTAGGGGTGGTTTAGTGGATTTGTCCCTCATTACTCCCTGTTTAGTTTGGTCCCACCTGATTTTCATGTTCGGCATTGTAAGGCACCGTTTTAATAAGCAATGAATGTCTCTTGCGGGGCTTCCTTGTGTTTAGATATTGCTATTCCTCCTTGGATGAGTTTGTTATGGCTCTTGCGGGTGATGTGTAATTTACCTTCATGACCCTCACGGATTCACTGGGCTAACTACGGTTTGTTGGCTTTGTGTGAGTAGCACTGCTACACATTCAATCTAATGTCATTTGGAGCCTCATTCATACACTGTGACTTAGTTGTTGACCGCATGGATCTAATTGCATTGAAGCAGCCTGGTGTGCGTTACACACCCTTCAGTTAGGTGACATACTCTGCTACCTTTTATGTGTCCATGTTCAATCCTCAGATCTAGTATCATTTCAGAATATGCGATCCCAAATAGGATACAGTGGCTGTGGTTAAACTTCACAGGTGTAACTGTTACAGTGTAGGTAATGAGGTATTTGGTGATTCGTTGACCAGAAGTGTTGAATACTTATGCTTTTTTATCTTTGTTACAGATCTCCCTGCCTGCTGTTCCCATCCTCTACTTCCCTCGCCTGATCACCCTTTGCAGTCTGTCATTTCTACTCAGACCAAGGGGCTATCTGGAGATGGACCCCTTTCATCATCGTACTACTCTGAGGATAAAAGGTACCGACAGTCCCTGGCAGTCGTGTTGAGATAGTTTCACCAGTATTACAGGTAACATCATTGCATGACTGTTATTTTCTTCAGAGCAATGCCACTGGGCATGTACATTCGCTAAAGCAGCATGGCCTCAAAACAAACGTGATCAATTTGTGTAGTAAATGCATTCCCAACAGTACATTGTGCCTCATTACTGTCACTGCAGATCTCTGCCAGTCTGCATGCATCATCTATGGCATATTTTACAATGATTGTGCATATGTGGTTATGTGTACTGTGGCAATTTGCATGCTGTTTGTAATGGCTAATGGTCCATATTTTGCATGACGTACATGGTTGTGTATGTATTGTTTTAGCTTGATAACCACAACGGGCAGGGAACACCTGCTGACGCTGTATGTCCTGTGCCCTGCTTGGCCATTCGGTGCCAGATCCTGTCCCCGTCATATTTGATGATTGTCTACCCATTTTTGTGCAGTGACCCATGAGTAACCAGACACACCTTCCTTTCCATACACATGCTACATGATGCCTTGCATAAATCCATCGTTTTGTGTGCTTGTTTTGCATGGTGTCGCATCCCTTCTGCCATCATGTGTTCACTCATTCGTGCAGCGACACCACAACACTGAGTGCCCTGATTCTGCAACACACACACCTCCAAGAAGCTCATCCATCCATCCATCCATCCATCCATTCCGAAGGCAGGCCGCAGGTTGTCAGTGCCACTGTTGCACCACCTCCATGCCAAAGGCAGGACCCTCACTGCCTGCAACGTGCACAGTGCTAGACCCTCTGGTCATTCTATGACGCAGGTAACACAACAGAGTCATGCTCCTGCCACCCTCCACACAGTGAACACCAGACAATCAACCACCTGGTATCAGGCAACCCTTAAGCTCAAACATGATAGATTTGCAGGCTGTGTGTGCAACTCACACTGCCAACACCACGCTACCCCATATAACAGTGCATGTCCGTATAACCAGGTTATGTGCCTCGTACTGGGCACACGCTACTTCTACCAGTACACCATTGGACTGTGTTACCTCATCAACGCAACAGCAACACACATCGCCTTCATTACAGTAACCTGGTTGTACGCAACATAAGCACACTACTTATACATTGCCATCACAGACGGTTACTAGATCCCCTGCAGGGACCAACACCAACAATCCAGGAGTATGATTAGCAATACTTTATGAGGTACACCCTCAGAGTCACTGTAACGAGGTCGGGAAGGGAGGCCGGGAGGACTGGTGGACCCCTGATGGTATTTCCCCTTCTACTCTACAGACTGAAAGAGCGAGGGATGCGTGGGAGCTTCCGCAGGACGAGAGCGAAGAAGCGTCCCCGGGTCCCTTTAAGTGGGCGTATAGCAACGAAGAGGAGCCCCCGCCTCCTGATGACGTCTACTCTCCCGGATGGATGAATTCGGGGGAAGTCCTCTACACGGCGTGTGACGACACCGGAACAGCGAGGACCGGACCAGGCGAGGAGAGGAAAACGGAGACACGAGCCGAGGACGGAGAAACCGAAGGAATCGACTGTGGAGGAAAGCCAGGAGGCCAACGATTCTACGTTCCGCCGTGCCATACTCCCGAGGGAGGAGTATGGCTTAGCCAGGTACGGCGGCGTTTGGCGGGCTGGTTGGGGAGGAAGGGTGCCCCTGTAAATAGTGCCGATAGCGTAAAGCCTTCTTAAGTGTGTGACCGTCTTCCGCAATTCTCCCACCCTCTCTTTCCGCTACCCACTCCTCGTACCTTTTCCCTTACCCCTGTACCGCACAAGTCTCCTCCCTCTCCAGAGCACGTTAGTGAATACGGGTGCCCCCTGCACATACACCGGGTTCCTTTGGGCATACGCAGATAAGAAAGTAGTGGCTAACGGCGTCCCTCTCTCCTTCTTCTCTTTCCATGATCGGAGCCCTGAGACCTCACTGCAGTGAGAGACGACCCAGGAGGAAGACCAGTACCCAGGGACCATAGAAAGGCAACGAAGACCACCATCACGGATAACTCCGTATTCGCGAGGGAGAGACTAACTTATAGAACACGTCGTACTATCAAAATAAAACCCAGCTTAAAAAAATATACTAGTCAGCCTCTTACTGCTGTAGCACCTGTTCCTATCCCGGAGACTGTCCCTAGCACCCCTCCCACGCTTACAGTGGTGTCAGAAGTGGGATCCTGCCCCTCAGTGACAGAGGTGGCCATGGAACAGGTGGTGCAGCAGCTCATAGAAGGACAGCAGAAATTAGAATGGGCCATTGGTCAACAGATGTCGGCGGCCGATGCCGACCGCGACATGTTTAAAAACACCATAGCAGCCCAAATTGAGGGACTCCAAAAAGTAGTACAGAACCCTGGAGGGCCTATTCCACTGGAAAGACGGAGTTTTGGTCCCCATCCTTCAGGAATGCAGCTACAAAAATACGTGCCAGGAGAAGACCCGGACGCCTTTCTTCTCAATTTTGAGCGGGCAGCCAGAGCCTGTGGGTGGCCTGAGGAGAAATGGCCTTTCTTTCTAGCACCCTTGTTGTCTGGTGAGGCGCAAGCAGCCTACCAAGTGGCCAACCATGCGGGGGTAACACCATATGCAACAATTAAGGCGGTGATCTTAGATCATTTAGGACTTGATACCGAAGCCTACAGACTGCGGTTCAGAAAAGAGAAAGGGATCGCTGGCGAACACCCTAAGACTTTATTACCGCGGCTAAAGATGGCCGCTGATAAGTGGCTAAAACCCGAGAGTAGGAGTAAGGAGGAAGTGATGTCCAGCATATACCTGGAACAATTTATGGAGGCGTTGCCTTATGGTACACAGCGGTGGCTCAGACAACATTCAGGCCTGACCGCTGAACAGGCCATTGAGATGGCTTCGAACTACAACAGAGCCATGCCCCGTACTTTTTCCTGGGAAACAGACAAAGGTCCCAAAGGAATCCCAGGAACAGCAAAACAAGAAAAAAAAACGAAACAAGCATCAGAGACATTGAAGTTACGCCCTATGAGATTTGAGACCCCACCCACAAGAGGACCTCAGTGTTTTGAGTGTGGGGAGTGGGGGCATTTAGCCAGAATGTGTCCCCGGAAAAGGCCAACAGAAGAACCTATGGAGGTCGGATACATCCCGAAGGCCGTGATGTACACTGCAGAGATGGGACCGTCATTTTACGTAAGGGTACAAGTGAACAGCAAATGTGTAAAAGCCCTTTTAGATTCTGGCTGTAAACAGTCGGTTGTCAAGAAGCAGTTAGTTCGACCCTCCCAGATAGGCCCCAACATGGTGGTGCACATTAGATGTGTACACGGCGACGTGAAACCCTACCCTGTGGCTCAACTGTCCATAAGACCCCTGGGAGGGAACCCCTGTACAGTAAAGGTGGGAGTAGTGGATACGTTGCCTGAAGACCTCATCTTAGGGGTAGATAATCCAGATTTTTTGAGTCTCTTCAAGAAGAAGATAGAACAGACCAGAGGGATATACTTAACTACAGAACCTTGGGAATTAGACCGGGGTTTCAAATTCGCTCAAAGCAATGATCCCACCCTTCTGAATGCATGGGAGGCAGCTCACATCGGGGAGACCACACAGAGACAAGGATACCCCAGATTCCGAATTATAAACGACCTGTTGTACAGGGAAGGAAAAGCAGACGAACCACCTCAACTGGTTGTTCCAAATGACTTTAGAGAACAGATACTGTTCTATGCCCACACACATTTAACAGCAGGACATAGTGGAGCTGAGAAAACTCTTCAAAATATCACCAGACTGTTCTTTTGGCCTGGTATTTATAAAGCAGCAGAGGTCTATTGTCGACAATGCAAGGTCTGCCAAAAGAAAAATATGTACCGACCACCTGCAGTACCCCTTCAACCACTTCCCATCATTGGCCACGCTTTTGAGAGGGTGGGGATGGATCTCATTGGTCCCCTCCCTCGTACAACTAGGGGACATACCTACGCTTTGGTTGTTGTGGACTACAACACCAGGTTCCCAGAAGCTTTTGCCCTCAGCGCTCCTACAACCAGAAATGTGGCGGATAAGTTAATCGAACTATTCTCAAGAGTAGGATTCCCCAGGGAAATACTTACAGATCAGGGAACACCCTTCGTTTCTAAAATGATGGCTGAGGTGTGCAAGACCCTAGAGCTCAGGCATATACGGACTTCAGCTTACCATCCCCAGACGGATGGGTTAGTTGAAAGGTACAATCGTACACTTAAGACAACCCTCAAAAAAATGTTAACAGCAGAGAACAGGGACTGGGACAAGTTATTGCCTCTGGCTCTCTATGTCCTAAGCTCAAGTACAGAGCAGTTTAGGGTATTCCCCATTTGAGTTGTTATACGGCCGTCAGCCAAGATCCCTCTTGGAAATAACAAAGGAAGCCTGGGAGAAGGAGGAGATGGCAGAACAAAGATCTCTGCTGGAGTACACGAACCAGTTGAAATCCAGGCTAGGGAAGCTAAGGGACCTAGCTTACTCCAACCTGGAGAAATCCCAAGAGAGTCAGAGATACCAATATGACAAGGGCAAGAAATGGAGAGTCCTGAACAAGGGTGATTGGGCATTGGTCCTTCTTCCATCGTCCACTCAAAAATTCAGAAGTGAATGGAAAGGGCCATATGAAGTGGTAGAGACTATAGGAAAAACAACCTACCGCCTACAGGTTTCACCAGGAAGACAACAAACCTTTCATATCAATATCCTGAAGAAATGGATAGGGTCCCCCCAAATCAGCAAACCTAACGTTGCCAATAGCAGATAAAAGCAGTACTCTGGAGATGCTTCCCATTAATCCCGAATTGTCAACAGCTGAAAAAGGAGAGCTACTACATATACTACAAAAGTTCTCCCCCATGTTTTCGGATGTACCAGGCCGAACACATCTAGCAGAACACTGCATAGACACTGAACCAGGCAAGATAGTCAAACAGAGGGCCTACCGTATTCCGGCGGCACGAAGAGTTGATGTGAAAAGGGAAGTCAGGGATATGCTTCAACTAGGAGTCATTAGACCCTCAAGAAGCAACTGGAGCTCCCCCATAGTGATGGTACCGAAACCGGATGGGTCCACCCGGTTTTGTATGGACTTCCGCGCTCTAAACGCTATATCCTCTTTTGATGCGTTTCCGATTCCCAGAGTGGATGAGTTGATAGAGAGGATAGGAGAAGCCAGGTACATCACAACTCTAGATTTAACCAAGGGTTATTGGCAGGTCCCACTAAGAGAAAAGGACCGACATAAAACTGCCTTTGCCACTGATGATGGGTTGTTCCAGTTCACCGTACTACCTTTTGGACTCCATGGAGCCCCAGCAACTTTCCAGAGGCTAATGAACATGGTGTTGGCTCCACACACTGAGTATAGTTCAGTGTATCTAGATGATATTGTCATCTTCAGCAAGACCTGGAAGGGACACCTAGAACACTTAGAACGTATACTACTGGACTTACAAACCGCCGGGTTACATGTTAACTCAAAAAAATCAAGGGCGGCTTTCCCCAGGGTCAAATATCTGGGGTTCATGTTGGGAGAGGGGGTCATCGCCCCTCAGGAGGAAAAAATAAGAGCTATCACGAGTACGCCTTTTCCATCCTCGAAGAAGGAACTACGGGCCTTTCTTGGGCTGATAGGATACTACCGGCGGTTCATCATGAATTTTGCTGTGATTGCCGCCCCTTTAACAGATCTCTTGAAAAACAACGCCAAGAACAGCATAGGGAAGTGCCCGTCCCAGGAAGCCACCTCAGCCTTTGAAGTGTTAAAGAGGGCCATTACCTCAAGCCCTGTGTTAATACCACCAAACTTTGAGAACACTTTCTCCCTATCTACAGACGCCTCCGATGTTGGCATAGGGGCAGTTCTGTCACAAACGGGCGAGGATGGATTGGAACATCCCATCCTCTTCATAAGCAGGAAACTCCACCCCAGGGAATGCAAATACCCAACAGTCGAAAAAGAGTGTCTGGCAATCCGCTGGGCGGTGGACAACTTGAGATATTACTTGGAGGGTAAACCATTCACTCTCTTCTCAGACCACGCGCCCTTGCAGTGGATGCAGAAAAACATGACTCAGAATTCCAGGGTGTTAAGATGGTTTTTGTTTCTCCAGCCCTTTTCATTCAGGATTGTGCACAAAAAAGGGACTGACAATGGAAACGCTGACTACCTGTCGAGGGCACCCATTCTCCCAGATCGGGAGAATCCAGGGGGGGAGGAGTGTAACGAGGTCGGGAAGGGAGGCCGGGAGGACTGGTGGACCCCTGATGGTATTTCCCCTTCTACTCTACAGACTGAAAGAGCGAGGGATGCGTGGGAGCTTCCGCAGGACGAGAGCGAAGAAGCGTCCCCGGGTTCCTTTAAGTGGGCGTATAGCAACGAAGAGGAGCCCCCGCCTCCTGATGACGTCTACTCTCCCGGATGGATGAATTCGGGGGAAGTCCTCTACACGGCGTGTGACGACACCGGAACAGCGAGGACTGGACCAGGCGAGGAGAGGAAAACGGAGACGCGAGCCGAGGACGGAGAAACCGAAGGAATCGACTGTGGAGGAAAGCCAGGAGGCCAACGATTCTACGTTCCGCTGTGCCATACTCCCGAGGGAAGAGTATGGCTTAGCCAGGTACGGCGGCGTTTGGCGGGCTGGTTGGGGAGGAAGGGTGCCCCTGTAAATAGTGCCGATAGCGTAAAGCCTTCTTAAGTGTGTGACCGTCTTCCGCAATTCTCCCACCCTCTCTTTCCGCTACCCACTCCTCGTACCTTTTCCCTTACCTCTGTACCGCACAAGTCTCCTCCCTCTCCAGAGCACGTTAGTGAATACGGGTGCCCCCTGCACATACACCGGGTTCCTTTGGGCATACGCGGATAAGAAAGTAGTGGCTAACGGCGTCCCTCTCTCCTTCTTCTCTTTCCATGATCGGAGCCCTGAGACCTCACTGCAGTGAGAGACGACCCAGGAGGAAGACCAGTACCCAGGGACCATAGAAAGGCAACGAAGACCACCATCACGGATAACTCCGTATTCGCGAGGGAGAGACTAACTTATAGAACACGTCGTACTATCAAAATAAAACCCAGCTTAAAAAATATACTAGTCAGCCTCTTACTGCTGTAGCACCTGTTCCTATCCCGGAGACTGTCCCTAGCACCCCTCCCACGCTTACAGTCACATACAACACCAAGGACACACTCCGCATTGTCAAACATATGCACTTCATGTTTCACAACAACACCCTGACCAGCCTCAGTGTAACTATCACCTACAGAGCGCCAAGCCTACAAACACAATTCTGCTAAGCCATCTACAAATATATTAATATGCAATTATTGGGCGCACATTTAACACAACGCGGTGTTCCAGCGCTGTAGTGCACCGAAATGGAGGCAGCATGCGGAGGAGCAAGTAATGAAGCAGGCAAAATACCCAGGTTTCAAGGGCTTGGCAAGACTCACATTCGGACAGGATTATACTCAGCGGAAGAGGTGGCTTAGTCCAACATTGGCTGGTTCCTACCTGTAAGGTTTCACCTCCCGATCTTTGTTTATCAATCCAAGGACCAATGAGCAAGTGATTGTCATTGGAACGTAGAGATTGTGATTGGCAATAGGTACAGAGGCTCCTCCTTAGGTAGACTGTGGTAAATTCAAATTACCTATACTTAATTTATGTGGTAAAGTTCAATAAGAATAACTCAGGAAAAATAAGAGGCAGAATCCGTGATATTTGAGGTTTAAAAAGGGGTTTTATTCCTTAAAAAGGAATTGGTTCGAACCAGGCAGATCGCACTCCGTCACCACGAAGGTTCGGGAAGGGATAGACAATACTTTATTGACAGATTATCATATATATAGTCAATGCATTACAGTAAAGGCAGATGCAGAAGGCGTAACAGCTGAGAGGAGAGATAAGAATACACATACGTAATGAAAAAGGCGTTACAATAGGCGTGCATAAGGGCGTGTACTAGAAACGTCATTATGAGGATGTCATAGGTGGGTGGATCCATAAGAGAATCCTGCAGTGTCAGCAGAAATACATGGCAGAGATGCGCGCGCAGCAGCATGACGTGTGATTGACGTGTAACTGGAGGGTGAAGGGGACTTGACATTTAGCCCTACATGAGGAGACAGAAGTCTGGGATGTCAGAACAACCTAATCCCAAATCGTATCTAATATCTTGTGTTTAAGGAACTGTATTATCTGGAAGGAAAGGTCTCTCGGGCAGAGGCTATTCTATACTGACTGTTAGTGCGTGTATAAGCGTCTACGTGTCTGCATGAGATGCGAGGGGTCATGGGCCTACCATGGTAACAGGAGCTATGAATTACTTGCACGGAGACAGTGAGGCCGGGCCCTTTGCTCTGCAGCTGGAAGGATGTTTACCTAAACTACTAGACAGGAATGTATTTTTCGAGGAGCGGAGCAGATAACTTGAAGGCTGAATACAGTCTTGGCAGGCAACAGGCCGAGCCAGGCACCGTTAGCCGCGCAGGGAGTAAGACAAAGGTCATGGATACAGATGCAGGTCCAGGCTGGAGCATCCAGAGGCAGAAGGCAGGAAAAGGCTCGATGGCAGAATTCAGGGCCTAACTCGCCAGAGCTGAAAAACGTGTAAAGTACACCATATAAAGACGGTGGCAAGGCATACTTAGGAACGGAATATTCGACCCCTTCATGGTGGATCTGAAAGAGGACATGTTAACGTTGGACGCAAATGTAGTTGCGTCTTCATAGCTGGAAGTGGAGGGAACATACATGTACTTGTAACACGTACATGGAGCCGTTGGGGTCTAAGATAGGGGACACAATTGATCATAAAAATTCATATTTCCTCATTCCCTCCTTGTCCCCTACGGACCCTTCATGATATATCGATCCTCATGAATCTATCGATCTGTTCACGTAACATCATTTGCTCTTCTTTCTTCTTACGGGATTTTGAATCAGAACTTGAATGTGGAATACATGATGTGGCACACAGGCCGCAAATCGCTGGCCCACATTGTAGACATAGGCAGCAACTGAATACTATGAGAAGGGCAATACCTAGGAAGGATAGGACCTTCCATCCCCAGGCTGACAACACGCTCCAGAACCAACCGGACCAAGTCCAGGTGCCTGGATTCTGGTGTATCTGACTTGCAATCTTATGAAGACGGGTTATGGCTTTATATACTGATGGCGCGTTTTCTGGAATGAAAACACAGCAGCTCGATCCGATGACTCTACAGGCTCCGCCCCTATCGGCCAGGATGACGTCAAGGACAAGACGATTTTGGAGAACAACAATCCGCATCGCAGACTGCTCCTCCGTTAAGTTGCCTAGGGCAGAAGTAGTTTCATTCACTACTGCTTCGAGGGTTCTGGTTAATTTGCGTATCAGTTTACTATTAAAGACAGCACCTAAGTAGGGAAAAAAACCTTTATTGAAGTCTGTGTATTGCTCCCATGCCGTTTCAGTGTAGTCGACAATCGGGAGATCTCTCCGGAGTCTATTGTTTACTAGATGGGTATTTCTATGATAATCAGGAGGGGCTAGGAAAACAGGTGGCAGAAGGAATGCAATGTAACAGGTACCATCCCAATCTAGAGGTAAGCGTATATATGCGGTATGACCACAAATGAAATAGGAATGACGGGAAGCTCTAAATGTAGACTTGCCTTGATCACTGAATTCGATCACAGTAGTACATTTACTATGACCCAGGTGTACTGAACCATTCTTTGAACACATAATTCTCCTTTTACTGGTAATACGGACATAGCAGGCAAGACTGGTGCAGCTTCGTGTAAGTTACCTAATCCATATACTTCATTTTCTAGATCAGTTCCTGTCCTTTTGGGAAGTCCCTCCTTGTTAGGGTAGCAGGCTTTAAGCAAAACTAAGTTCAGGTTTCCCCAAACCCAGTTGCCCTGATAAACTACGGTATCTGAATCTGAAGAATTAATCAAACTAAACCATGCACCGCAGGAACCATTGTGTGTGAAAGGGTACGGAAAGAGGGGCAGAACTCCCTTGTATTTCTGGTAGGAAGGGAGTCGGCCACATATCCAACAATTTGTAGCGTTGTTGGTCTGATGGGAGTGATGTAACATACTAATGAATGTATTGTTGCACAGCGCCAGTCTGTAGGACAACTCATGCGGAGGTAATTCGCTAAAAGAGTGTTCGGCAGTAACATTGAAAGCAGAATGTGCACGCTTGAAAATAGGGTAGTATATGTGCAAAAGCATACTTGCAGCAATAATCAGAAGACTTAGAAAAAACATAATCAATAATGTCACTATACAGTGACTACGAAGTGATTTACAATATGCACGTTTCTTGAGCTGTTTCTGTCTATCTCTCTCTCTATTTCGGTCTAGGGGATACATGTCAGAAACTAATTTAACCGATTCACCTAGGGGAGGACTTAAACAATTAAACTGTCCAACTTGCTAGACCTTAGTTTCAGTTTGTATTCTTGGGAAACGGTTTTCTCGACCAGGGGGAGTTTTGAGTCAGTCTGTGGAGGAGGGCAGGGCTGAGAGTTTAAATCAGAAGGCAGTCTGTGAAATTTCTTGATGTGGCTCGAGTGCAGCCACCCCTTTCGGCCCTCAATCTTCACTGCTGTCCTCGTAGTCAGAAGCACTAATTTCGGTGTTTGCCAGCGGGGCTCCAGCGGACTTCTTCGGTCGAAATTCCTTACAAACACATAATCACCAGGAACCACTTCATGGGGCTTCACCTCGGTGTTGTCGGGAAAAGCTGCAGCTACCTGTGAACGACAAGATTGTAGTGCAGACATCAAGGAGGCAAGGTAATCTGTCAGCATATTACAGTCAACATCAGTGATTTTACGAGGTATAGGCGTCCCCCACATATTTGGTGGCCTACCAAAGACCACCTCATACGGGGATAGCCCTGTTCGAGAATGCGCTATCATCCTCATGTAGAAGAGCGCAACTGGCAAAGCTACTATCCAGTCAACACCTTTCTCTCTGCAGATTTTAGAAAGTCGAATTTTCAGAGTCTGATTATGGCGCTCCACGAGACCTGCTGCCTCGGGATGCCGGACACAGTGGAATTTCCACTGATAGCCTAACAGGAGTGTAATGTGTTTCACAAGCTCGGATGAGAACGGTTGACCGTTATCTGAGTATACGATACGGGGCAAACCATACCATGGGAAGAATTCACGAACCAGCTGCTTGGCAGTGGTCGGAGCAGTGTAGTCTGGGACTGGATATGCTTCTGTCCATCGGGAAAGTGCGCATACAACTACGAGGACATATTTGAATCCTCGACAACGTTCCATCTGGATATAATCCATCTGGAGGACTTCAAAAGGGTGATCGGGAGGTTGAAATCCACCTTGCTCTACAGGAATGCTTTTACCTGGGTTGAACTGACAACAAATCATGCAAGTACGCACTTTATGTTTGGCTGCTGCTCGTAAGTGTTTATTGAACCAAATGTTTTGAATACTGTCTAGCATAGCTTTTTCTCCTAGATGCGCTGGACTATGTATTGTGTTAATGATGACTTGAACCATAGAGTCGGGGAGAAACCATGTATATTTTCCCTTCGTCATCCATCCCTGATCTGTTTGGATCCCTCCTAGTTCAGTCCATTTCTTGATTTCATCTGGTGTAGCATGTGTCTGTATGTCAATTACATCATGGGCAGGATCCCTAACTGTCATGCAGTGTGTCGATGTCGGAACTATTGTCTTTGTCAAGTCAGTTGCATGAGTCCGATTCTGGGCTGTTTGTTTAGCTGTTCGGTCTGCCAGGTCGTTACCCTGGGAGATGATATCGGTGACTTTTGTATGTGCCTTACACTTCATGATAGATATCGCAGTAGGCAGATGTAATGGCTGGATTTTCTGAGTAGGTGGGATCAGCCCCCAGGGGCCCCTCCAACCCAGCCAGAACGTACTCACCTTCCCTCCCCAGGACCACCTATATCCAGGCACCTGGTACCTACCTGAGGATGGGGAACTCGCAATATACAAGCTCATATTATTAAAAACACCACTAAATCTATAGGGATACTACGAATACTCACTGATTACTAGGGATATCCATACCCTACACCACACTTATTTACATCAGTTGGTCTCGCGGCCACTCAGACCCAGACCGTTCTACCCTAGGGCAGATATTGCGCACAATCCGGTGCGACTACACATGGGCCTGCAGAACCCAATGCTCCCTTTTCCAAAGTGTTCGCGATCCTGCGAAACTACACACTAGTTCAACTACCTAGTGCTCTCATTTACTCAAGCCACAATCCTGTGGGTATCGGCACTGGTCTCCCACCCAGTGTTCTCATTAACGCCGCATATCAACGACGACCACATTCCTATGAACACCTATACATATATATATATATATTGGGATATTATCTCAGCTGTCTACTCGGGATGAAACTACAATAATAACTTTGAATATAGTTCCAGATTATAGTGTACTCCCTGCTCTTGGCATCAAAGGTCCACTCACTCCCTATTTATGTGATCACCACTTACCTGATTGGGATTACTCATCCATTCACATGCCTAGCAAACACCTAGGAGCTATATTTACCTTCAGTGAACAAGAATAGGGGCTACACACCAGTTTGTTATAAACTGGGGGTTGTTTTATTATAGCAATATAAACATTTATACAGATCTAACAAAGACTATAGGTAGAACACACCGCTTGAAAGAGAAGGATTACACATAACAGGAACACTCCGCTGAAAGGGAAAAGATTAGACATAAAGTGTAAGTGTAGCTAATGTGATGAAAACAATATCACCTGATTAGTGTGAAGTCTTGTTCTAGCTGTCATCTGGGTTCCTCTCTCGTCTGTGCCTTGGCTCATCTCAGGCTCTCTCTCTCTCCTGCACTCTTGGGTACACCTCTGTGCTGATCACTCTGTCTCTGGACTCCTCTCCCCCACACGAACTGTCTCTCCACCTTCCGTCTTCAATCTTAATGGTTCCTGCCGCTCTGATCACCGTTCATTCCACTAGCTTATTCACTCTGTCTCTGCGCCAATGTCCAATTAACTCCATCTGCTCCCATAGGTTAGTCCACGAGCTCTCCTCTATCTCTTTTAAAAGGCATTACTTCAGACTCCAGCTATTCACACCTCCTCCTGATAAGCAACTGCTTCTGACTGCTTCCTTCAGTTCCAGCTCACTATTCAACTCAGCTCTTCTCCAGATTGAACCCTCTCTCTCTCTCTGCCAACTCCACTCCACTGCTCGACTCTCTGCTGGACTCTCTCTCCTCGACTCTCCTCTGCTTGACTGCTTGACTGACTGACTCCGCCTCTGCACTTCACTGATATAGAATGCTGTTTCCTCATGGAAAGTTCCAGCCATCAGCCCGCCGCCTACCAGGTCTCTGCATCACCTCGCATCAAGGACACACACCCAGCCGGCCGGCCTTTTGTTGTGTCTTCTACACAGAGAATAATACAGCCTACCGATAAGGGCTGGCCCAGACCGGTTCTCTCCAAGTGAAAAACAGCCTTAACTATAAACTTCGCCTTTGCCCTGAAAAGCCTCCCTGCTTCCATCAAGATGGAGTCTCTCTAGCTCTAGGCCTGTAGGCCTGAAAAGGGGTGAAATGCTCCTTAGCTCTGTCAGAATACCTACCTAAACCATACCAAAGTGTCTAATATGTCAAAGCCAATAGGCAATAGACAGGTTAAAGTCAAGAATAAAGGCATATTAAGCAGCTATCCTTTTCTAGATCTGGAAAAAAAGGCTTAAAAGGGCCAACACAGGCTAAGAATACCTATACTAGATGCGAGCAAGACTAATGATCTATATCACTGCTAAATAAAGCCAAAAACTCTGCCATTACATTGCACCCTAGATCCTTATCTTGCGAGCATCTTATAAACAACAACAACCATCTAAACAAACATCAACATAATCTATCCAACATAGGCTAAGAATACCTATCCTAGATGTGAGCAAGATTAAGATCTATATCACTGCTAAATATCTCTGCCATCCACCCTTAGATCCTTATCTTGCGAACATCTTATAAACAATAACATCTAGATAAACAAACATCAACACAATCTATCAACAAATCAAAACCTAAAAAACTCCCTAAAAACAATGACAACTCAAGAAAATTCCACCTGAAACTCAATTGTAGGGAATAGAAACCTAAAAACAAATCAAAGCACCCTTGACTTGAATGCTGAAACATATCTGAGATTGGATCTAATAACAACAGAAACTAACCAAAGCATCCTCAAACTAAATGTGCCTCAACTTCTAATGATAACTGGTGAAATCTAGTGATGTAGGGACTTATGTGTTGAATGAAAACAGCAAGGGGCCTAAATGGGGCCTACTTCGGACAACTTAAGGCTAAATGAGGCCTACCTACTATTGTCAACTTAAAAACTAAATGTGTTTCAACTCCTAATGAGAGAACAAGAAAGGGCCTAAATGAGCCCTACGTACTATAGGCAACTTAAGCTAATGATGACTCATGAAACTATTGGTGTAGGGGCTAATATGTGAGATGAAAATAACAATAGGCCTAAATGAGGCCTACCTGCTGACATTTGTCAATTTAAAGTGAAATCTGAGAAATAAACATGATAAACTGTGTCAAAGTTTGGGCAAACATTAATACATAATCATACTAAAAGACACACCACCCAGAACAATCCAAATTTTAAGGTAACCACCCTTTGATCAATCAAGGTGAAAATGTAAGAACAGTAAAAAAAAAACAACAACAACCCCATTTAAGAACACATGTGGGCACCGCCATTCAAAAAAGTCCTTCACTGAAATCACGCAAAAACTGTTTTGAAGAAAACAGAAAAACTATAATAGGTGACATATTTTTTGCTTTAAAAGTGGGGCCTGATTGTCCAAGGGATTATTCAATGTCCAAATTCTTCAGTGTAGGCCACCACCCTGCATCCTCGGTATCCGGACACTTCCTCCAATGCGGCCATCCATCACCCGGTCTGGTCTGGTCTGGTCTGGTTCCATCATCCAAAAACAATAAACTAAAATAAAAACATGAAAGTAAAAAGCTAAAACAATAAAAGGAGTGGGCAGACGCACGCACGCACCACATCCTAGCAACCTAGGAACAAGAGAACAAGTATCATTATTCTTGTAAAATAAAATTTTCCATTTAAAAAGCACCCCGGGTGCCTTTCATTATTGAAAAGAAAATATCCTAATTAATTAAAAACATTCAAAATTTAACTTTTAATAATATTGTGTGGGGCCTAACATACCCTAATCCTTACTAAGCCAGTCCCACCCTTCAGAGCAGGAGCCAGGCTACAGTGTGAAAAAAAAAAAAAAAATTTGGATTACCGCCAAATGATGAGCTCACAGCCTCAGCAGGGCACTGCAAGCCTCCCAGTTTACCTGATCAGAGAAGCCCGCCCAGGCCCATCACGAGTAACTAACTCCAAGGGAAGAGCCAGGTCACCCCGCCCTTAAATAAACAAGCCGTTCGCGGAAGAAAATTGAACTGTAGCCAATCATAACAAACTGGGACGTGATCGAAACTTGCAGAATGAAAAAACTCGTCTGCACAGACCAGCTGGTCTGCCAAGGTCGAAAAACAAATTACTCATGCCTTATTTTCTAACTAACGGAAGCTAGAATTTAACAAAAAACAATTCTGTTACAGTGTACTGCCAATTAAAAAAGCTCCAGTTTTGAAAAAGACTTTTGTCCAACTAATTCAGCTAAAGGCAAGACACTTAAAATATGGGCACTTATTTAGAAAGGGGCAACTACCTTTGGCACACAATATTATACATTCTGCATTTGAAAAAAAACGAATTAACATGGTCCATTTGTCAAAGAGAAATAATTTGTAAAACAACATAAAATGCAGATACATTTCAACATTGTATTTAAGTTAAAAGCATACATTTTCATTTTAACATTTTGGAAAATAATAATGTTACATTTGAACACTTTTTTCTTTCAAAGGCACATGGTTGCATATCACTAATTAAAAGCACATGTTATCATGCACTATCGGGCAAGATTCATTATACTGAACCCGTCATTATTGCAACCAGCACATTCCTGTCTAGATGGAAACCCCTCACAGAAATAATTAATGAAAACAGCTCGTAGCATGCATTCTAACGGGCTATCTTTTTAACATTTCACTCATTTTAAAAGAACACAGCTCTCTCCGTAATCAGACTGGTCGATTTATAACCACATCAGTTCCAAGGCAAACCCACACAAAAATTCGTAGACACATTTCAAAAGGAATGTGAAATGAACAGAACCCTTCTCAAAACACAAGATGTTACCTTTCCGTCAAGAAACTGACAAAGCACATAGGCAGACCAAGGAATCAAAAAAAGTCAAAATCAAACCATCAAATAATCCACTGACTTTTATAGTCAGGTCAGATAACCATGCATGTTGACAGCATGTAAAAAATAAAGACTGCCATCTCAACTCAAGATATTAACCCTTTGGCAGCTCAAGCAGAATCATTTCCCAACGTCCATGGATACATGGGAAAATCATTAGCACATTTCTTCACGTTTACAGATGACACATACACATATTTTCAAAAACGTTATCCCCAAGCACCCGAGAGAGATCCAGCTCCCTCCTGCCAAATGTAATGATAACATGCCCTGTCCAAGCCATGACCACATGGCGCTATTCACAAGCCATATTTACAAGAGAAGCCTTTCACAAACAACATTTCCAAGGCGCAATGCACAAGGAACACAGCAGATCAACATGAGAACATGCACCTCACAAGCCACAATAATATGGCGCTATTCACAAGCCATATTTACAAGACAAGCTTTTCACAAACAATGTATCCAAGGCGCAATGCACAAGGAACACAATAGATCAACATGAGAACATGCACCTCACAAGCCACATTAATATGGCGCTATTCACAAGTCATATTTACAAGGAGCTATATTCAAAGAACTCCACAGATCATAATACAATGAACACATTTCACATTGCACAGCATAAGCAGATGCAGCAAGCAATTGAATGGGCAATTTAAAAGCATTTTTTACACACATTTATACAATTGGACCATCACATAGATGTAACTGGCTTCCTCATGTAATGTCATCCTTCAACTCTGACAGTTTAAACACCAAGATGAAAACCATTCCTTCCACCCTGAATAAACCAAATGCCATGATGTAATGCACTCTCCTCACGCTGCAACTGTTCAAGCCAATAGGTCTAACAGGCTACATAAACTGCAACATGACGCCAGATGGAACCAGCGTTCAGGGCACTCCCACACAACACATGGGAGACAATCTAAGCACATGGCCAGGCACACAGAATTCGTAAGCAGCCGACTACGCCAGATGTAATGTCTGGCGCTCAGGGCACTCCCACACAACACATGGGAAACAATCTAAGCACATGGCTAGGCACACAGGCTTCGTAAGATGACGACTACGCCAGATGTTATGTCTGGCGCTCAGGGCACTCCCACACAACACATGGGAAACAATCTAAGCACATGGCCAGGCACACAGGTTTCGTAAACTGTTCGACTACGCCAGATGTAATGTCTGGCGCTCAGGGCACTCCCACACAACACATGGGAAACAATCTAAGCACATGGCCAGGCACACAGGCTTCGTAAACTGTTCGACTACGCCAGATGTTATGGCTGGATTTTCTGAGTAGGTGGGATCAGCCCCCAGGGGCCCCTCCAACCCAGCCAGAACGTACTCACCTTCCCTCCTCAGGACTCCTCTATATCCAGGCACCTGGTACCTACCTGAGGATGGGGAACTCGCAATATACAAGCTCATATTATTAAAAACACCACTAAATCTATAGGGATACTACGAATACTCACTGATTACTAGGGATATCCATACCCTACACCACACTTATTTACATCAGTTGGTCTCGCGGCCACTCAGACCCAGACCGTTCTACCCTAGGGCAGATATTGCGCACAATCCGGTGCGACTACACATGGGCCTGCAGAACCCAATGCTCCCTTTTCCAAAGTGTTCGCGATCCTGCGAAACTACACACTAGTTCAACTACCTAGTGCTCTCATTTACTCAAGCCACAATCCTGTGGGTATCGGCACTGGTCTCCCACCCAGTGTTCTCATTAACGCCGCATATCAACGACGACCACATTCCTATGAACACCTATACATATATATATATATATATATTGGGATATTATCTCAGCTGTCTACTCGGGATGAAACTACAATAATAACTTTGAATATAGTTCCAGATTATAGTGTACTCCCTGCTCTTGGCATCAAAGGTCCACTCACTCCCTATTTATGTGATCACCACTTACCTGATTGGGATTACTCATCCATTCACGTGCCTAGCAAACACCTAGGAGCTATATTTACCTTCAGTGAACAAGAATAGGGGCTACACACCAGTTTGTTATAAACTGGGGGTTGTTTTATTATAGCAATATAAACATTTATACAGATCTAACAAAGACTATAGGTAGAACACACCGCTTGAAAGAGAAGGATTACACATAACAGGAACACTCCGCTGAAAGGGAAAAGATTAGACATAAAGTGTAAGTGTAGCTAATGTGATGAAAACAATATCACCTGATTAGTGTGAAGTCTTGTTCTAGCTGTCATCTGGGTTCCTCTCTCGTCTGTGCCTTGGCTCATCTCAGGCTCTCTCTCTCTCCTGCACTCTTGGGTACACCTCTGCGCTGATCACTCTGTCTCTGGACTCCTCTCCCCCACACGAACTGTCTCTCCACCTTCCGTCTTCAATCTTAATGGTTCCTGCCGCTCTGATCACCGTTCATTCCACTAGCTTATTCACTCTGTCTCTGCGCCAATGTCCAATTAACTCCATCTGCTCCCATAGGTTAGTCCACGAGCTCTCCTCTATCTCTTTTAAAAGGCATTACTTCAGACTCCAGCTATTCACACCTCCTCCTGATAAGCAACTGCTTCTGACTGCTTCCTTCAGTTCCAGCTCACTATTCAACTCAGCTCTTCTCCAGATTGAACCCTCTCTCTCTCTCTGCCAACTCCACTCCACTGCTCGACTCTCTGCTGGACTCTCTCTCCTCGACTCTCCTCTGCTTGACTGCTTGACTGACTGACTCCGCCTCTGCACTTCACTGATATAGAATGCTGTTTCCTCATGGAAAGTTCCAGCCATCAGCCCGCCGCCTACCAGGTCTCTGCATCACCTCGCATCAAGGACACACACCCAGCCGGCCGGCCTTTTGTTGTGTCTTCTACACAGAGAATAATACAGCCTACCGATAAGGGCTGGCCCAGACCGGTTCTCTCCAAGTGAAAAACAGCCTTAACTATAAACTTCGCCTTTGCCCTGAAAAGCCTCCCTGCTTCCATCAAGATGGAGTCTCTCTAGCTCTAGGCCTGTAGGCCTGAAAAGGGGTGAAATGCTCCTTAGCTCTGTCAGAATACCTACCTAAACCATACCAAAGTGTCTAATATGTCAAAGCCAATAGGCAATAGACAGGTTAAAGTCAAGAATAAAGGCATATTAAGCAGCTATCCTCTTCTAGATCTGGAAAAAAAGGCTTAAAAGGGCCAACACAGGCTAAGAATACCTATACTAGATGCGAGCAAGACTAATGATCTATATCACTGCTAAATAAAGCCAAAAACTCTGCCATTACAGCAGATGTATTGCATCTAGCAGAGCTTGAATGAGGGGACCGTGTTGGATGTTGGCACCGTGAGAAGTTAAATAACCTCTCTCTCGCCAGAGGACTCCTAAGTCGTGTACAACTCCGAATGCATAACGTGAATCTGTGTATATGTTAACTCTCTTATTTTTGGCTTGAATACAGGCTTGTGTCAGAGCGATGAGCTCTGCTGCTTGAGCTGACAAGGTGTCGATACAATTTGTTTCAATAACCTCGGTGTCTGTCGTGACTGCGTAGGCGGCCACTAACTCTCCTGTACCTGTTCTCATGCATGAACCATCCACATAAAGTGTCAGGTCTGGATCTGGTAATGGAATGTCTGTCAAGTCTTGTCTGGGTTTCGTCGTAATAGTATGACTTCAATACAATCATGTGCCAATGGGTCTGTTCCACTTAATGGTAAAAGTGTGGCAGGATTTAATGTACTACAGCGTCTGATTTCTATGTGTGGCTGAAACAATGTCAATTCATAACCTGTCAGTCGTGCTATAGTCAAGTGCTGGGTCTGTGTACGGTTTAAAAGAACTTCCACGGAATGTGGAACTTGCACTGTCAGTTGATGTCCTAATACTATGGAATCGCTTTGTCTGATTGCTAAAGCTGTCGCTGCAACTGATTTCAAGCACGCAGGCAGAGCCTGGGCTACTGGATCTAATGTGCTAGAAAAGTAAGCACACGGTTTGTGTGAACCTGCTTGTTCCTGAGTGAGTACTGACAAGGCAGTACCTTCGCGTTCTGTGACAAAAAGTGTAAAAGGCTTACTGTAACATGGTGTTGCTAAAACTGGTGCTTGACATAAGGCTTTCTTTAAGTCTTCAAAAGCTTGTGTGTGTTCCTGAGTCCAAGAGAGGACAGTTGATGTCGCTGCCTCCTGAGTTGTCAACTGAATGAGTGGCTTTGCTAGAAATGCATATTGGGGAATCCATTGTCTGCAGTACGAAGTGAGGCCTATGAAGGCCCGCACCTCCTTTTGTGTCTTGGGTGGTGACATGTTTACAATCAACTGGATGCGGTCAGGTGTGAGCTGTCTCCCCCCTTTGGACAGCAAGTGCCCAAGGTACACAACTTGCTGAACACAGAATTGCAGCTTCGAAGGGGACACCTTGTGCCCCTTGTCGGCCAGAAAATGTAAAACCGTCAGTGATGCTTTTTCACATTCAGGTTCGCTTCGGGCGGTGATCAGCAGATCATCGACATACTGAAGCAGGGCAGTGTTAACAGGCATGTGGATATTGTCAAGTTGTCTTTTCAGTGCTTGGCTATAGATGCTGGGGCTTTCTGTGAATCCTTGAGGTGCGCGTGCAAATTTGAAGCTTCGTCCATTTAAACAGAATCCGAACAAGTATTGGCTTTCCAGATCGATTGGGACGCTAAAGAAGGCGTTCTTGAGGTCAATTACAGTAAAGAACGTTGCTTCTGAATCAATAGCTGTCAATAATGAAGAGATATCTGGAACCACGGGATACTGTGGTACAATGCATTTATTCAATTCGCGCAGATCAATAACTAATCGATAAACTGGGGGTGCATTTGGATCAGTACGTTTAAGAATTGGAATGATAGGAGAATTACATACATTGGAGTCGGTTTCCACGACCACTCCTTGTGCAATGAGCTCGTCAATGATTTGCAGCAAAGCCACTACAGCATCTGGAGGTAACTTGTATTGTCGAATTCGTGGTAATACCACTCCTGCTTTGAGTGTGACTCGATATGGTGTAATGTGCATACAACCTACATCAGTGGGGCCTTGTGCCCATAAATGTGCAGGGACATTCCGTAATCGGTGATCCATGTCTCTCAATACATAGTGACCTTTAAAGTCACGTAAAAATAGTCGTACTCCTTCCGGAGAACAGCATATTACAGCTCCTAGAGCTTTCAGTGTCTTTATACCTAACAAGTTTTCTGGGCATGATTTTGTAAGCAATAAATCTGTAGTCCGTGTCAATGGACCAACTGCAAGAGGAAGAGGTTGCGATACTTCGTTAATAATAGGCTTTCCTGAAAATCCAAGGGAAACATTCTGTGAGCCTGAGAGGGGTGCCCCTGGAACCTCGTCGTGACTTATAGTTGTTCTGCTTGCCCCTGTATCAATTAAAAACTTTCTGTCTTTCCCTAATACTTGACTATGTACATAAGGACCCTCTTGATCTACAGGAACCTCAATAAGAGGCAAGCCAACCTCCCTCTCTAGGCTGTTTCATGTGTATCGCTGGTAATCGGGGTAGTCATTTTGTGCATACTGGTACATTTGTTGTGTCGTGTTTTGTGTTGCGGCAATAGGCTGTGGCTGGGGTACTGCTACGGTCTGTTGTGAAGCTTGCATAGGCTGTACATTCTGGGGTACTTGTTGTTGGATCTGATCCTGTCTAGGTGGACGCGGTCTCTCCTTGGTTTTACCCGTAGAGATATTGTGTTTCAGAACTGCACAATCGTTTATATAATGACCTGGCTGTTTACAATAGTTGCATGTCCCTTTAACAGGAGCCGTTGAATTACTGGACTGTGTCGTACCCTTTTTATGACTGTCAGCTGGAACTGACTGAGCAACTAACATTTTCATTTTCGTGTCTTTCATACGTCTTTGTTCGTGTTCTTGTTCTTCTCTAATTCTATTCTGGTGGTACTGTAACATTTGTAACATTTGTGAAGGGGTATTAGCTTGCCAAGTGCTCTCAACTTTCAGTACTCTGTTCTTTACCTGGGGCAGGGAATTCTCGACTAGTTTTGTTACAAAAAGATGTGGATATGAATCGCTACTTGCTTTCAGGCCGCTATTAATACCAAAACATTTTTCAAATCGGGAATAAAAATCACTAGTGTCTTCATCGGGTTTCTGTTTGCAGGCTGAGATTGCACCCCAGTCTTCCTTTTTCGTAGTTAATAAATGTGGCAATACTTGTACTAACAATCCTGGTAATGCTTTAGTTTTGTCCCCAAGCCCTAGGCCGGGAGTTCGGGTATTTTCTTCATTTTCTAAGGCAGCACAATCAATCTTTTGCTCTCCCACCTCCCATTCTTTTTCTTTGAGTTTCTCGTAAATACCGGCAGGCAATAATACTTTCAATATTTTCATAATGTCAGGATAGGTATAATCACCCATGAGTAACATGTCTTTTATTTCACGGTGAAAACCTGCTGGATCTTTGTCATGGCTGGGCACTAATTTTTTCATTTCCAATAGTTCTATTTTAGTTATGGGTGTGTACACAAACACGCGTCTAAAAGTATTATCATCATTCCTGACTGGGTGCACTTCTCATAAGGGATTCTGTCTGTCTATGTAATACATTTTTCTTTCCATGGATGGAGCTGGATCAGGCTGTGGACACAGGAAGGCACTATATCTGTGCCGGTGTTCTAGAATTACTTTAATTAGATCGGTACCTAGACCTCTCCATTTCTTCATGAGTAGTTCTATTAATATATCAGGTAGGGGACCTGGATCGGAGTGTTGGCTTTTATACAATATAAGGAGGTGTTGTATCATGTACATACCAGCTAAACGCTGTTCGTCTGGTGAAAGATTCAAAAACGTATGTGCTAGCGCGTCATCACTATATTTATCAGAACTGTCAGCACATTGTACTGCTGACCTGGCTAATTCTTGTTCGTCCATAGAATCGAGTACATGATACCCCATTCGTTCTTGAAGTATTTTATCAGTGGCCTGAAATAAATGTTCAGGGGTCTTTGGATTTGACATGGCTGCTTGAAAAATTCTCTTACTTTCTGGACGTACCGGACGCATTGAGTTATTAAAGGATCTTCCCTTACCTACATAAGCTATCATTTCTCTAGCTGGTAATTGTAATTGTCCTGTTGTCGTTTCTAGTTGTTCCTCCTCCCCTCAGGATTCAGTCTTATCTGCATCATTTTCTCTTTCAGGCTGTTCTCTTTCATGTATTTGTTCTACTGTTTTTCGGATCCTTCGGTACATATTTTCTATACTATTCTGTTTATCATGTTTTCCATCTGCTATATTCTGACCCCATTTGTTAAGTGCTTTCATTTCTTCCTGGTCTACACCGGGCCTATCTCTGTTTCTTATCAGGCAGTTTATGAAGAAACGCAACAACAATTTTTGAGTGTCCACTTTCTGGTATGCCATAGCATCGCCAATACTTTCAGGACCTTGCCCTGTTTGGACAAAGTGATATATTTTGTCTAGATGATCAACCATTCCTGGTAGTATCATTAAATAGTTTGCAACTCGTTGTAGACGTACTGATGATAGCATCATTCTGTCGTCTTTACCGGGTACTGGATCATATCTGCAGTCTGTAAGAGGCTCATTAAGTATGTCGTAATTCGCTGTTTGGGGTGTACGTTGGTGTGCTAAATCCCTATAAGTCAATCGATGTGTTGGTGGTGGCGTTTGAAATCCTCCTGGCGCACCTCCTGAGGTGCCAGGTCCAAAAGGATTTGTTGGGTGTAAGGTAGGGAGAATAGGTGCAGGAAGGAGTGGAGGAACGGGCGGAAGGGTTGGAACGGGAGGAGGAGTATGTTGCTGCGGAGGTGGGGGCACATTATCTCGGGGTCGAGCGCCGCCAGCAGGTGGTGTGCGTGGCGGTGGAACATTAACATATTCGGGGGCTGCATCGTCTAAATAGGAAGAAAGGAAAATGTCCTTTGCGGTCTTGTGGTGCAATTTAGTCGGAAGCAATGGAGGTGGCAGATCTTTTGGTACTTCCGGGGTGGCCTTAGGTAAACCCTCGGCCAGAAGAGGATACATACCATTCATAAGAGTGTTTCGTTGTCTGTCTACTTGTTCTGTTTTTACTAGGATACCTTCCTCAACTAATACGTTTTCACGGGCTTTGTCTGAATCCTCCCTACTTTTCTCTTCTTTTCTGAGTGCTTTTTCTGTGCGTCTATGCGATTCTTTACGCCATAATTCAATGGCATCTTTCTGTGACTGTCTGGCTTTCTTTTTCCATAATGCTTCTTCTACTCTCATGATGCAATCTGCATCCCATGTCCCAGCAGCGGGCCATCTCTGATTCTCTGCTAAATCCTTGGTGTAGTCCACCCACAAATCAAGATATAATACGGCATCTAGGCCATGTTTGTGGTACATAAAGTACCCTGGAGTGTCCCTAGGTGGAATGGGAACGGCTTCCTCGAGGATCCCTTTTCTAGTTTTTATCTGTCTTAATTT
The DNA here is from genome assembly GCF_964263255.1 of Lissotriton vulgaris. Taxonomy (NCBI): domain Eukaryota; kingdom Metazoa; phylum Chordata; class Amphibia; order Caudata; family Salamandridae; genus Lissotriton; species Lissotriton vulgaris. Next base: position 1,983,945,601 of record NC_141689.1, read on the forward strand.
TGAGAATAACGGCATCTTAAACCTTGCTACTTGATTCTTACTCGGACTTGAACACAGTTAATACAATAAACACAGTAAAGAAGATCGAACAATCACTCATACCACGACATTTAAAACACATTAAAACATTTTAAAACGAACAACAATAATTAGAATAAAACTAGCTAACTGCATAATACTGGATGTACTGCTAAACAGTACAGATACACCGCTAAAACAGTGCACACCGGGTCTGTGTACCCAAACCCGTCTTGACCGGCAAAAATTAATGCGCACGTCTATATGCGTCCCCAGCAATGGTACTCACCGGGAAGCACGGAACGGAAGGCCTCGGAAACTCTGGACTGGACTAGACCGGACTGGACTCGACTCGACTCGTGACTGGACACCACTCGACTCCTGGTGGGCCTCTGTAAACCTCAGATCTTGCTCTCTCAGCTAGGCTCTGGTCGGGATCCTCCGCACTCCTCACCGCCTCGTCTGGGTGTTGATCGCAGCCTCAGTCACCTCCGTTGGCCTGAGGGAGGTACAGGAAATCCTGCAGGTACGCGTAATTGTCCGTCCGGCTGTGGCAGGGGACTAGGCCTGAAACGCACCTCCGGCGCGTGGGGTGGGGGAGGGGCCCCTGTTCGGGCGCCAATTATGTGGTAAATTCAAATTACCTATACTTAATTTATGCGGTAAAGTTCAATAAGAATAACTCAGGAAAAATAAGAGGCAGAATCCGTGATATTTGAGGTTTAAAAAGGGGTTTTATTCCTTAAAAAGGAATTGGTTCGAACCAGGCAGATCGCATTCCGTCACCACGAAGGTTTGGGAAGGGATAGACAATACTTTATTGACAGATTATCATATATATAGTCAATGCATTACAGTAAAGGCAGATGCAGAAGGCGTAACAGCTGAGAGGAGAGATAAGAATACACATACGTAATGAAAAAGGCGTTACAATAGGCGTGCATAAGGGCGTGTACTAGAAACGTCATTTTGAGGATTTCACAGGTAGGTGGATCCATAAGAGAATCCTGCAGTGTCAGCAGAAATACATGGCAGAGATGCGCGCGCAGCAGCATGACGTGTGATTGACGTGTAACTGGAGGGTGAAGGGGACTTGACATTTAGCCCTACATGAGGAGACAGAAGTCTGGGATGTCAGAACAACCTAATCCCAAATCGTATCTAATATCTTGTGTTTAAGGAACTGTATTATCTGGAAGGAAAGGTCTCTCGGGCAGAGGCTATTCTATACTGACTGTTAGTGCGTGTATAAGCGTCTACGTGTCTGCATGAGATGCAAGGGGTCATGGGCCTACCATGGTAACAGGAGCTATGAATTACTTGCACGGAGACAGTGAGGCCGGGCCCTTTGCTCTGCAGCTGGAAGGATGTTTACCTAAACTACTAGACAGGAATGTATTTTTCGAGGAGCGGAGCAGATAACTTGAAGGCTGAATACAGTCTTGGCAGGCAACAGGCCGAGCCAGGCACCGTTAGCCGCGCAGGGAGTAAGACAAAGGTCATGGATACAGATGCAGGTCCAGGCTGAAGCATCCAGAGGCAGAAGGCAGGAAAAGGCTCGATGGCAGAATTCAGGGCCTAACTCGCCAGAGCTGAAAAACGTGTAAAGTACACCATATAAAGACGGTGGCAAGGCATACTTAGGAACGGAATATTCGACCCATTCATGGTGGATCTGAAAGAGGACATGTTAACGTTGGACGCAAATGTAGTTGCGTCTTCATAGCTGGAAGTGGAGGGAACATACATGTACTTGTAACACGTACATGGAGCCGTTGGGGTCTAAGATAGAGGACACAATTGATCATAAAAATTCATATTTCCTCAAGACCGGCCCACAGCCTTGTCCTGCTCCGAAGGCGCGTGTCATCGCATCGAAATCTTGAAGTGTAGCCATGGTCAGTCAATGGACTAGTCGAAGAAACGGGAAGATATTTTGTCAAACTGAGACTCCACATGTCAGGCGGTCAGCTGCATTTTTGAGCGTCTGCAGTATACGTAGCAAGCCTAATGTGAGACACACGGATGGATATTTTGCGTAGTCAAAATGGGAGGTGATCAGTGTGTGAACCACCGTTTCCTGGGGTTCATTGTGCAGATAGCTAATAGATCTGTAGATGATTAAAATGTTGCCTACAGAAGCGGCACCCGCCTCTTGTACCTGTGTGGGAAGGGATAGCTGATTGTCCCATCTGACTCACAGATCCCCTGACCAAGTCCTTGTGTGCCGGAGCAATGCACAGTTACTCTGGCCACCAAGGTTGAGAAGAGAGGGCAGAAGGTTGGTTTAGGAGTATAGGACCTAGGTGTTATGTGGATGAATTTTCAAGAAAATGTGTTCCATCCAGGCCGCAATTTTAAGACCATTTTGGAGAGGATCAAAATTTGCGGCTCAGACAGAATTTTAGGTGATTAGAAGCTGACGATCATCAGCATATGATATTATTTTTACTGCAGACATGGCAATTGATTCAGCCAGCGGGGTTAAGTAAATATTACAATTCAGCAGTCTCAGAGCAGAGCCCCACTTCAGTGGTCTTACTGGGGAGAAGAATGGTTAGGTACGGATCTGCTGTGTGTGGTCAGATAGTTAGGACAATATCCAGTTCAGCACTGAGTCGCCCACACCTATGGTCTACATGTGGTTCAGAAGTATGGGATGGTCGACGGTATCAAAAGATGTATCATGTCTAACAGCACCAATGCTGCCTTGGAACCTCCGTCGACCTCCCAGCGTATTGAGTCTGCCATTTCTATGCGGCCCAACTGCGTACTATAGCCGGGATGGAAGCTGGAATGCGAGTCGTGAAGGAGGCTATTATCTTCAACAAAGGGCATCAGTTGCTGCCAGGAAAATTTCACTGGATTCTTGGCCGGAACAGATAAATGGAGTTCGGTGTATGATTGGAAGGATGTTCAGGATCTGCGTTGCCTTTACTTAAGATGGGCAGGAGGAACGTGTGTCTGCACGCAACCCGATTAGAGACCAATGTGAGCTAAAGGTTCCAAATGGTGTTTAAATGGTGAATGTGAAGCTTAGCAAGGATGATGTATTGCTGGGCGGGCAAGGGGTCAGTAGGGAAAGTGGATTAACACATCTGCTAATCGAGCAGAGAGGCTACCCCATAAATTGTTTCAACATCTGAGACCACTGAGCTGGGACATTACTTTATTGATTGCTCCTCAGACATTGGAGTACTACATCAGCATGCAGGCCCGCACCTACACAGAATACATGGGTAAGGGGTAGAGCAACTCATGGCTGGGGGACAAACACCACCATCCTGCATTGGTGCATAAACATTTGCATCCAGTTCTCCAAGTCAACACCATCACTACCTCATGCTGCTAGTCCCTCCACATGCTTTAAATTATCTTCAGATGGATCCAGTCCTAGTCAAGACAGACAGCCACCCAAGTCCACAACACCAGCCGGTTCAACTATGGCAACAACCTCTACACAGGAACAAGAGCCAGACTCCAGGAGTACTTGTGCACATCCAGGGTGCATGCGCACACCTCATCCTCAAAATACCCTGCCACAGCCACATGACTGTCCACCTGGGATAACTAAAATAGTCCCACTGTCAACTGCAGGATCACCTTCATACTCCTCAGCCACACTCAGTAGGCACTCCACAACCACAGCCCGAAATACGAATATGGATGTCTCCCATCCAACACCCCGTTGCACAAAGTCCGTCCAGCCACCCTTGCCCTGGGCAACATTCATCACATTCACAGTACAGGTGCATGCGGGTGATAGTTCTCCCACCTCAACAAACAGACCTGGTACTCCCTCCCAGGACACCTACACATTACCCATGACCTCTACACCTTCAGAAGACTGTTCCGTAACTGTCTGTCAGAGCAGTATGGCACCCCCCGAGCAGATAGTCCCCATCACGGGTGAGTATTGTCCTCCATGTATGTAGCTGATGATACATTGTGACATATGTGTGTCCTCAACCAGACTCAGATCCCAGTGTATGGATGGCTTGAGTTTGTTCCACACTCTGGCATACTTTGACATATCCCCACACGCATGTTGTTGACTTCCACATCAAAACGTATTGTGTTTGTTATATTTATTTATCCATCTTGTTTGTGAAATGTGAGTAGGTGGTAGGTGATTTGCAAAAATTCTGGGAATCCAAAGTTCACAGAAGGAGATGTGATGCCTTGCAGTTTGAGTCAACAGAGTCCAGAACACAGTGCTTGGCATCATTGGTGACACTGTGACCAGCAAGTCCATGTAGTTGAGTCAGACAGTCAATAAGGTGATGCTGTTGCACACAAAGGCAAGATGCCAGACCAGGTGACCTGGGAGATGTGCATGGCCCACTGCCTCTCAACGTCTTCTCCGTGGACGACCCACCTTCCTTGGGGGACCCTTATATGCTGGCCTTGACGATGCCTGGTACGCTCCATCGGACAATTCCGCCTTCTCCTCCTTCCCTGTGCCAGTTGGCAGTCCTTGCCTCGATGTTTCTAGCCTGGTCACACAGGGAGGGTGCTGCATGTTGTCAGCAATCCGACAGAGTGAATTGCTTATGTCCCTCTGCACCACCAAGCGCTCAGCCAGTCTTGCCTCCATCCGTCATTGGTGTCATCGTTGACTGGCGTGTTGCTCGGCCTGCTGGTTTTTTAATTCAATGAGGGCCCCCACTCCCTGGCTGAACTCCCTGGTGTCCAGCTGGTATACCTCCATGATGTTTCTGAGTTCAGATATACCAGAGCCTGCAGCTTGCTGGTCAGGTTCTCGCCTCTGCCTTGTGCCACTCCCTCCACCCCTGCCCACACGAGCCTGGCCTGCTGTTGTGGGCACATCAGGTCGACTGGGACCCCTGAGGGTTAACAGTGGTGGTGTTGTCTGCCATCTCCTGGGTGCCCGGCGAACCTTGTCCCTCATTGTCAGACTGGCTCAGTTGGGGATTGTGGGAAGGGCTCCAAGCTGTCTGCTGGGATGTGGCAGGAGGTAGACAGTCAAAATATCGAGTTGTTAATGTCGAAGTAGCATATTATCGAGTCCTAAATATCGATGGTAAGAAATATCGAAAACCAAAATATCGTCGTAGAAAATATCGATTTATGTGTGTGTCAAAAATATCGAAGACATGAATGTCGAAATCAGTAATATCGAAGCTGAAAATATCGATTGTCAAAAATATCGATATGTAAAAGTGATGTTTTAAAGTATGTTAAGTAATGATATAGTTAAATGTTGTTTATATATAAGGTAATTTTTACATATAATTTAAATAATTTTAGTTAGAAGTGTAGGAGCGGGATGTAGAGTTTATAGGGGATAAGGGTGGGTAGTGTATTAAAAAAGTATAGTGTAAATATGGAATAATAAATTTCGCATTTGAAGTAAAATTATAAATTTGCGAAATTTAATTCAAATTATTTAAAATTGCGAATTTTTATATAAATTTATTGAGTATTGTTAAATTATTTGTACTTTGCTTTTGTATATATATTAATAAATTGTGTAAATATATATAATTTTTTTATTTTTTACTAAATAATTGTATATTAATGTTAGGAGCGGGATGTAGAGTTTATAGGGGATAAGGGTGGGTAGTGTTTTAAAAAAGTATAGTGTAATTGTACAATTTTAAATTTCGAATTTCCTTTAAATTTCAAAATTTCGATAATTTTAAAAAATATTTGTAGTAGTCGAAATTTGATCGAAATTTAGGGAGTATATAAAAAAAAAATGATTAATTTTTGTGTATGTACAAAAAAGTATTATAAAAATTAAAATATTAAATTATATTTTAATAATATTTGTACAATAATTTTAGGAGCGGGATGTAGAGTTTATTGGGGATAAGGGTGGGTAGTGTTTTTAAAAATATAGGGTAATCATATAAATTAAAATTTCGCATTTTCATATAAATTTGCGAAATTTCTAAAATTAAAAAAAATATTTCGAATTATGCGAAATGATATCGATTGTTATCGAATATAGTACATATTTTTTAAGTTTGCTGTTGTGTATGTACTAAAATAGATTTGTAATTATAATATTTTTATTTATTTTCAAACAATATTTGTCTAATTATTTTATGAGTGGGATGTATAGTTTCAAGGGGATAAGGATGGGTAGTGTATAAACAAAGTATACTGTAATCATAGAATTAAAAATTTCGCCTTGTATTTAATTTTTGTTTCTATTCGAAATTTTATATACATATTATTTAAATCCGAAATTATGAACACTATTATGTTTTGTTCTAAATTGAGGTATTTTGTGTATGTAGTAAAAAGTATTAAAAATATATAATTTAGTAGATATTTACTAAAGAAATGTATCATATTTTTAGGAGTGGGATGTCGAGTTTATAGTGGATAAGAGTGGGTAGTTTTATCAAAGGTACATTTTGTGCGTTTAAGGTCTGTTTTTAGTGTATGTGCGAAGGGGTATTTTAAGTGTTCAGGGTCAGTTTTTTGTTTGTGGGTGAAGGGGTTTTGTAAGGTTTAAGGCTCCGTTTTTTGTTTGTGGGTAAAGGGGTATTTTTAGGTTTCAGGGTCAGTTTTTAGTTTGTGGGTGAAGGGGTCTTGTAAGGTTTCAGGGTCAGTTTTTAGTTTGTGGGTAAAGGGGTATTTTTAGGTTTCAGGGTCAGTTTTTAGTTTGTGGGTGAAGGGGTTTTGTAATGTTTCAGGGTTAGTTTTTAGTTTGTGGGTGAAGGAGTTTTGTAAGGTTTCTGGGTCAGTTTTTAGTTTGTGGGTAAAGGTGTTTTGTAAGGTTTCAGGGTCAGTTTTTAGTTTGTGGGTAAAGGGGTTTTGTGAGGTTTCAGAGTCAGTTTTTAGTTTGTGGGTAAAGGGGTATTTTTATGTTTCTGGGTCAGTTTTTAGTTTGTGGGTAAAGGGGTATTTTTAGGTTTCAGGGTCAGTTTTTAGTTTGTTGGTAAAGGGGTATTTTTAGGTTTCAGGGTCAGTTTTTAGTTTGTGGGTGAAGGGTTTTGTAAGGTTTCAGGGTCAGTTTTTAGTTTGTGGGTAAAGGGGTATTTTTAGGTTTCAGGGTCAGTTTTTAGTTTGTGGGTGAAGGTGTTTTGTAAGGTTTCTGGGTCAGTTTTTAGTGTGTGGGTAAAGGGGTTTTGTAAGGTTTCAGGGTCAGTTTTTAGTTTGTGGGTAAAGGGGTTTTGTGAGGTTTCAGAGTCAGTTTTCAGTTTGTGGGTAAAGGGGTATTTTTAGGTTTCTGGGTCAGTTTTTAGTTTGTGGGTGAAGGGGTTTTGTAAGGTTTCAGGGTCAGTTTTTAGTTTGTGGGTGAAGGGGTATTTTTAGGTTTCAGGGTCAGTTTTTAGTTATAGGGGTACAGGGAAAACATAAATTAAGATTCTATTTAAATTAAATGTATTATATTAAATTACATTTAATTATATTACATTATTCATTTTTTAACATTTGATTTACTATAGTAATTTTTTATTATTTAATGTCCTGCAGTTACTTAAATTATTTGTTAATTGGAGTTGGAAGAGTAAATTTAATATGTTCTGTGTCCTGCACTTACTCTAATTAAATGGTGATTGCAGTTGTAATAGTAAATTATTCACGGTTTTTGAGAAGCAATTATCTAAAGTAAATGGTTATTGGAGTCGGAATATTAAAAAAATTAATTATGTGTCTTTCAAATATTGATATTATATGTATATGGGTGTATGAATAATAATTGTTATAACTTCAGTGTATAGTATGTTATTTATTTACATGTGGTATATAGAAATAGATAGAACATTACAGTTATAATACATTTGCAAAAATACATAAAAATGATTTTGTCATAGGTAATACAAAATAATGACACCAGTTTTCTTTCCTGTAAATTTTTTTATTCAACACTTGAAATATATGATCACATATACATTTTATCAAGCTATGTTTGGTATACATATAAACAAAAAAGGAGGACAATGTTCTTTTAATAATCACATTTTAGAGTAGTTTTCTTGACAAGTACTTTTAATTTGTAGAGAAAAAATGGTTAGTTCACATAATGCAATGTATGATATTATACATACATAATACAATTATTGTTTCTTAATAAAACATTAAACATGTGTAATGAAAAACATAAGTCACAAAATTTTAATACATATAGTGATATACTGATGATGATATTAACATATGAACACTTTTAAATGTATAATATAATATAAATATCCTAATTAGAACATGTACATCATCATCAATGATTCTTTTAACAATACAATATTCTTTTGTATGATTATTATTATTAATAAATACGTTTTAATAATAACAATTTTCACATATTAGTCATATTGTAAACAATTAAATCTGATAAACAAAGACAATATTACACATTTAGTTATATAATAATTTTAATAAATATTACATTAAATATTTTTATATTTTCATACTTAATGTAATAAATATTAAAAGTATGTAATATATATTTAATATACAGGCAAAAAGATTTTCTATTCACAATATACTATACAATTTTTTTAACATTACACATAATTTCGAGCCATATATATAACAATAATGGACATTTATAGTAGTACTTTTCACAGTTACATATAATTTGGATCTTTTAATTTTGTAACCACTCTGTCTTTTTGCGTTATTTTGGTAAAGGGAAAGTCGCGGTTGGAAGCAGGTTCACTTTTGAGTAGGTACGATTCTACTTTTATCTTTTTAAAGTATTGTAAATTAAAATTAAAGGTTATATTTTGTTATTTTGGGGTTGGTAATTAAAGTATGACTATTTACATATAATGGAGTGGAATCAATACGTATTTTCGTTCACGACTTTTTGAGCCATTTAAAATAGTTGGAGTTAATGAGTATGTGGTATAATTTAATTAAAATAAAAATAAATAGGAATGTTATGTTTATATATTATGGGATACTCGTTAGTGTTATGTCGGTGGGATTGTTTAGCTGTTTTTTTTTCTCGTATTTTGAAACAGCTATTTCCGTTTCCGATTATTTTTTTTTTTGGGAAAGGAAGTGTGTTTCAGTTGTTAGAACGGAGATGATTTACATTCTTCCTTTATATTTTGAGTTCTGTGAAATATTTTTCACACTTTAAGATAACAGTCGTTATTTTAAATGGCATTTAAATAGTCGTTTAATTTGGATGATGGATAGTTTTAGCAGAGTTAAAGAAAACATAATTAATGATTTGTTGGATTAAGTCTTTGACATTTACACATTGTATTGTCGGTAAAGGATTATCTTTATGATGTTCTATTTAAAGGTAAGTTATAAATTTATGTTATTTTATTTGGATGGAAACAGTTTTTAAAAACAAATATTGTGATATAATAATATATTTATTTAGTCTTTTTATAATAGTGTTAAAAAATAAATTAGACTAAATAAATATTTTTTTATTATATTAAAATATGTGTTTTATTAGATTAAGGATATTGTTTGATCTTTATCAATTAATTTAGTTATTGCAATTAGTTCAATGTTTTGGCTATCATTTTTAAATATTCCAGTCCTCTTGTTGTAGGATATAGTTGGACTTGCTGTTGAAGATATAAATACATTTGAGCAGTTTATCTAGAGAGTTTTGGTTTCAGTTGTATGACAGATTGCTGCATACGTAGTTCCTGAAAGCTTTGCTCTTTTTGTATAGCTGTGACTAGCTTGTGTAATGTGGGTGTTGTACGTCCAGTAGAAGAGAGGAAGGCATTGTGCCAACCTTCAACAGCATTGTTCGTTTTTGCCTCTTGGTTGAGTGTTGGTAGATATACATTCCACCTGGGAATTGCAAATTTTGGCTGGCGTCTGTGGCCTGACCTATGTAGTCTTCCTACCCAGTTGTCCTCAAAGTAATCTAAAAGTGGGGCGAGTCTTTGCTCATTTTGGGTGTAGAAAGGACTTTCAATTAACAAATTGTAATGTTCGGCCACATCAGTTACTGGTACATATGCCAGAGCAATGAGATGTTTGATTTGGCATGCAAAAGTTATATTTGTTGCATACTCAACACTAAGGGCAGATTTTTGTAAATGTCTCCAGAGACATTGATTGAAATGAAAATAACATCCTTGAATGGATGTGTGTGGGTAAGTTTTCAAAATAGAATTAATCATAGCTTGCTCGAAGTCTATGATGATTTTCATTGGGAAGTAGTCAGAAGTTTGTTCTTTTATTTTTTGTAAGATTTCTGAGTAAGTTGTGGCTTGTTTGTTTGGTAATAAACAATATATGAAGGGGATACAGGTATTATGATATTGCCCATGAATTGTGTATAACTGGTAGAAAGGTTTTGGGCATATAGAAAAAGTTCCATCCATCATCCAAGTAGTACTTTCAGCTAATTTTTTTATATTTTTATTAGTTGCAAACATGATTATTCTTTTGTCCTTGCTATGATTATCATAAAAAATAAATGGCTCGTCATTATGAGTAATTACAAGCTCAGGCGGAATTATGACTTCTTCAAAAGTTTTGGGCGTTGGTATATTGGGTCTACTTGCTTTTTTTGTTCTTGCTATTGTTCTTTTAATGGAAGCAATAGATGGTAGCTGACCTCTTGCTTCTTTGGGAACTTTAGGTAGTAATTCTTTCCGAATTACGTTGGTAGGTAGTTCTGATCTGGTACTTAATTCTTTGATATTCTCAAGAGTGGATCTCACTTCTATGTCCGAGATGTTTGGTGGGTGATTATGTTCAGTGGTATTAATAACACTAGTTTCCCTTGTTGTAGCACGGCCATAGCATTTATTGGAGTAATATTTTGTACACTTCCAATTCATTTTAAGGTCTTTTTGTTTCTCCTGAGTATAAATGTAGCCCATATAGCATAACAAAAATTTGCCTTTCTGAGATGTAATAAATGTTGCATCATCAGTCATTCTTGAGTTCTGGTATCTAGAAAAGTTAATATACAAATATTAATACAATCAGAAATGTATAAAAGATTTTAAATAAAGCTAGTACTCTTCTAGTAATTTACTTACCAGCAGTAATGTTCTATTTATCGAAAGTAGATGCTTGTTCAGTTTGATGTTGTTGTTCTATTGCCACGGTCTGTTGAGAAATAATTAAGTATGTTATAGGAAAAGTTACAATTTGTTTTTTGGTAACATTTTTTTTACTTTATAACGTCTCTAAAAATAGTTTTGTTTATTTGGATTTAAAAAGAGAAATTTCCTAGATTATACTAACAGATGCATAAAAAGAGTCATTTTTATTTCTAGCACATTCTATAGAGTTTATAAAGACTAGTTATGTTTTATTTATGAACTTACCAAGAGAATTATAGTAGTAGCAGAATGTTTGTTCTTTGATGTGAATTATCTCTTTTCTGTATCTTTGAGTTCTGTTTAGAGAGAAAGTTGATGAAAATTACTAATGCGTTTATATGTTATATAAATAATACACATTTGTTATAAAGCATTGTTACTTATTTGCTAAAAAGAACCGGGGATGACACATGTATTATGAGTAAAAGCACAAAAAAACATATTTAAGAACAGGAAGATTATACTAACAGATGCATAAAAAGAGTCATTTTTATTTCTAGTACATTCTATAGAGTTTATAAAGACTAGTTATGTTTTATTTATGAACTTACCAAGAGAATTATAGTAGTAGCAGAATGTTTGTTCTTTAATGTGAATTATCTCTTTTCTGTACCTTTGAGTTCTGTTTAGAGAGAAAGTTGATGAAAATTACTAATGCGTTTATATGTTCTATAAATAATACACATTTGTTATAAAGCATTGTTACTTATTTGCTAAAAAGAACCGGGGATGACACATGTATTATGAGTAAAAGCACACAAAAACATATTTAAGAACAGGAAGAAAACATTTTTTACACAGCATTGTAACGTTTTTTCCTCAAAACATTCTGGCTTCACAATATGTATTAAGATTTACAGGCTAAGAAACAAAGTATAGAGTTTTAAATTAGGACAATAATTGGCATATAACGTTAACTAAATGTTAAACATATGTAGATACCTTTTTTAAATTTAAAGTGTCCTGTATCTTGAAGTTGAAGTATAACGTGATTTGATGTAGAGTCTGTTTAAAGGTAAAGTACATAAAGAAACAACAAATTAGGTTACAAATCTTGGTCTATAAGTAATAGCAAAAAAACATTAGAATTTATTAACAGAGGTATATGATTACTTACTTGTAGTTTCAGGACGAATTTTCTTGCAGAGAAGAATATAGATGGTGCTCCCAAAATTGGCAGTATGTGGTCACGAAGAATATTTACTGCAACTTGTATGGCTGTTTGTGATTGGTTTATATAGTCAATGTGTAATTAAGTTTGCTATCTGATTGGTCAGATATGTAAAGACGAGTTACTATTGGTTAGTTTGATTTTTTTTTAAGTTAAACATTTAAGATATATCTTCTTATATAGTTTATGTTGAGGAATTGAAATGATATATTTATGTTAAAAAAACTCTTGTAATAAATAAAGATTATGTAAAATGAGTACTAAGTATTAAAAAAGTATGTTTACAAAGAGTTTATATACAAATTTCGTCAGTTTGCGAAAACACATTTTTGTACACTAAATGTTACTTAATAAATTGAAAATACATTAGTGAAGTCATTTGAAATGTGTGTATTACTTAGAGAATAGATTTATTGGTGTTATATATAAAAAATGGAGTATTATTTAGCTATCGATATTTTGATATAGACGAAAATAGTGCTATCGAAATTTTAGTATTCGATATTATTGTAGAGTGTTATATGTAGTATTGAGTGTCGATATTATGGTTTTCGAAAATAATGTTAACGATATTTCTGTAGACGATATTTTTGTGCATCGATATAGTTTGCTCGATATTATTGTAGTTTTCATGTTAAGTATAGGGTGTCGATATTAGTGCTATCGATATTTGAGACTCGATGTTATAGTAGGTCGATTTTTTAGAAATCGAAATTCTGTCAGTGATTCGTGGCAGGAATAGGTGTGATGGTTGACACAGATGTCCCTGATCCAGATGCTGCTCGGGTTTGGGATCCAGAGGTGCTAGGTTGGTCGGGGTCATCCACGGAGTGGTGAGAGGCCTCGCTGTTGGTGGGTTCAGGATCCTGCATAGCCTGGGACTGTGATCCATCTCCCCCCTGGTTGGGGATAGGTTCCGCACGTTGCCCTGTGGGTGTGTGAGTCAAACGATGTTAATGCCATTTCAAGCAACATCCAATGTTCATATACATTGTCATTGTCACTGTTCGACCAGCTTAGGATTTGTCTCAATGTTCACTTGTGGATGGGTATTTTGTGTGGTCAGATAGATCTGTGCTCAGGAGTCATTGACATGCGAGGGTCTATTTACAATGACTGGCACAGCCAGGCATTTCAGCAGGGATTTGGCAGTCATTGAGCACCACAGCTATGCCAGCATGGATGAAACACCTTTACACTGTGGATCACCATGGTGGGAAAACATAACAGCTGGGTCCTGCATCTGTGCCATGGAAGTGGCACATTGCTAGAGTTGTGTCGCTGGCGCTACGCAGATAAAACAATGCTCTGTGTGGCCCTATCTGCACAATGCTGTGTCAATCCTTACGTCTGCTTCAAGCATGCACAGGCTTTTGAGGCAGCATGTGCCTAAAAGTGACTGAGTGAAATGTTTAAGATTTCACTCAGCCACTTTTGTGAGGTGTTGCTGTGCCATGACGGACAGCCATCCCCCACCACAACACAACCAGTACACCGACTTCTGGCGCAGGGCTTTAGAACATGGCACATGTCCCAGATGCATCACCTTGTCAATACCCAGCACCATGGTGCAAATGTTGTGCGTCCGTTGCCTCACAAAGGTGATGCTACGGCGTCGTGATATAAGCGCAAGGTACTTGTGAATCGGCAAAGTGCATTTTTTTGCTTAGCTGCTTCATCAGATCTGTATTTGTTGTGTTACATGCAATTGTGACAGTGGGCCACTCCATTGCCTGTCCCAGGTGGCTATGTTTAGTAAGGGTGAGCGGGAAATCCGTTACGCTCGCGGATTTTGCGGATTTTTGGGAAATCTGCAATCCGCGAATTTTGCGGATTTCCCGCAAAAAAACGCAAAAAAAATCCGCGAACGTAACGGGTTCAAAAGTTGAACCCCCACTCATGTAACTATTTTACAATGGCGCCAGCAAGCTGCCAGCGCCGTTGTAAAATAGTTACAAAGTTAGCTTGCACAGGAACCACTAGATAAAACGAAGCAGGTGCTGCTTTATTTTATCTAAGTGCTTCCTGTGCAAGCTAACTTTGTAACTATTTTACAATGGTGCTGGCAGCTTGCTGGCGCCATTGTAAAAAAGTTGCATGAGTAGGCTGAGCACAGGTCTGCAGCTCACTCAAGGGACCCCTGCGCCCTTCGGGGCGATTGCATAGTAACACACACATGGTCGCTCGGACTTGTTGATGCTCAAATTCAGTGACTCATTCATTAGCCCAAAAACAATCGTGAGCGTCGTCGAGGCTGGACAGGTGTGCCTTCTTCCCAAATCTACCGTGGAAAATCAGCTGTGATGCTGGATAGGCTTTGCATCCTTGACTTTCACGAGCGCAATACCCGTGCTATTCCTGTGACCAGGAGCTTCTTTCTCTTCATCTGCTGAACTGATCTTTCTCTGACCTTTTATACACACAAGAGGCACATACCCTACTGGGCACATTGTGTTCGCACGGGTTTCTGCAAGTTCGCGAGCGTTTTGTACAATTTCGCAATTTGCGAAATTGTACAAAACCCTCGCGAACTTGCAGAAACCCGTGCGAACATAAAAAAAAAAAATCCGCGAGGATTCGCGGATTTTGCGGATTTCCGCAATCCGCAAATTCGCGGATTGCCAATCCGCAAAATCTGCTCATGCCTAATGTTTAGTTAAGGGGTGTGTGTGACAGGCAGTGCTGGTAGTTTGAGTCTGATTTGCAACTGGGCGACACTCGTGGTGTAGCTGTCCCCCCATGAAGCATGCTGCAATGACAATGGTTGTGAGTTCCTGTGCAAGATATCTGACCTTGTTGTCCTGGTGTTAGTGTTTGCACTGGTCATAGAAGGGCCTTGTGCTGCCTACACCAGGGTCCAGTGTCAGCTATCTTGTCAGTACATTCACACACCATGTACATTGAGCATGGTGCATGGGTGTGTACCTGGGCCATATGAGATGACTGCAATTGGGCATGGGCGTCCACAGCATTGTTGGTAGGGGTGGCCACATTTTTATGTTCTTTCCCATCCCCCTTGCACCCTCCTACCCTCCCATTGCACCCTTCTGGTCCTCCCCCTTGCAACCTTCTGGACCTACTCCTTGCACCCACCCCCATACTGTTGGCCACTGCTAGGAGTGATATCCACCCACCCCTCTTATGTCTGGGCACATCTGGGACTCCTCTGCACCCACCCCTCTTATGTCAGGGCACTGATGCGACTCCACTGCACCCACCCCTCTTATGTCTGGGAACTGCTGGGACTCCTCTGTACCCACCCCTCATATGTGTGGGTACTGCTGGGAGTCATATCCACCCACCCCTCTTATGTCTGGGCACTGCTGGGAATCCTCTGCACCCACCCCTCTTATGTCTGGGCACTGCTGGGACTCCTCTGCAACCACCCCTCTTATGTCTGGGCACTGCTTGGACTCCTCTACATCCACCCCTCTTATGTCTGGGCACTGCTGGGATTCCTCTGCACCCACCCCTCATATGTCTAAGCACTGCTGGGAGTCATATCCACTCACCCCCCATATGTCTGGGCACTGCTGGGAGTCATATCCACCCACCCCTCTTATGTCTGGGCACTGCTGGGACTCCTCTGCACCCACCCCCTTATGCCTGGGCACTGCTGGGACTCCTCTGCACCCACCCCTCCTATGTCTGGGCACTGCAGGGAGTCCCCCCATGTGACATGAGTTGTTTGTATTCTCACCAGGCTCCACGACTCCTTCAATTCCATGTACTCCCACCGGTGGTAGCAGAGCCATGACCTTCTACTCCCAGGGATGTTACTGTACTGGTCTGCAGAGATCACCAACTCCAGTGTACTGCCTCTGGGCCTGGTCCTCATCCATCTTCCACTTCACCATCCTCCGCAGATCATACCACCTGTTCTCGCAATCCCTCCTGGTGCGCCTGATGGGTGCAACAGCATTTACCCTATTGACAATCCTCTCCTACAGCCGTGTTTTGTCAGCTATGCTGGTCTGTCTGACCAAGGCGCCAAACAGCTGTGGCTCTACTCTGATGACTTCATCTGCAAGGATCTCCATCTCCTGGTTTGTAAACTTTGGATTCTTCGGTGCAGACATGTTGTGGGGTGAATGTGATTGGGGGGTGACGGTGTGTATGGATGTGGGGGTGTGGGTCTGAATGTGAAGGGGGGGTGTGGGTCAGAATATGATTGGGGTATGTGTGAAGGTGGATGTGTGCAGTTGTTGGTGTGTTGTCAGTCTCTGTAGGTAAATGGGTATGTTGCAAAGGATGCTGGTTTGTGGGTGTGAGCCCTTTTTATTGGTCCATTTGTGGGTGTGGCTTAGTTTGAATTTTTGGTGGGTGCGTTATAAGGGGTGGGGTGAGTTGGACCCTCTGTTTGCCAGTTTGGATCTGGCCAGGACATTGCTTTCCAATGGTTTGTACACAGGAGACATGCTTTGTGGTGTTGTGCGACTCGTTTGCACCCTCCTTGTGCTGTTTTAGGGGTGCGCGTGTGGTTCGTTGAGGGGGGGTTCGTTTCGTAATTTATTGTGTAGCTTTCTCATACGCGACGTTTTTACAGGGTACGCGCGCGCTTCCTTGAGGGGGGTTCGTTTAGTAATTTATTGTGTAGCTCTATCATACACGACGTTTTTACAGGGTACGCGTGCGCGTCGTTGAGGGGGTTAGTTTCGTAATTTATTGTGTTGCTCTCTCATGCAAGACGTTTTTACGGGGTACGCGTGCACTTCGTTAAGGGGGGGTTAGTATCGTATTTGATTGTGCGGCACGCTCATATGCGATGTTTTCCGTACAAATCGCAGTTCATACGCGATGACGTTTTACCGTACGAATCGCGTTCTCGGTCCCCGGTCTGGATACTTGGCGAGTCGTACGGCACGTTTACAAATCGTACGGTTCACTACCAAAGTCCGTATCATACGGAGCTTCGCTTGTTTTTCGGACGGTTCGTAAACGTTCGGACGAATTCTTTGGAAACAGATCGTACTACGCAATTCGGACGGCTTTGTACGATTCATACGGAAATGGTTACGAATACGAATCCTAGGACGGTTTTCTTTCCCACCCAGTAGGACTCACCATTTTAAAGGGATTTAATGGGTGTTGCTGATTCACAACTTTCGCCAATTCAATTATGACTATGGCAACAGAAAGGCTAGGTATTAAATTAACACTGAGCTTGAATCTTCCCAAAACCAATGGATCAATGAGTGAATACCTTGATGGTAGTATGAGATGGATCAACTCAAAAGTAAAAAAATAGTGCAGAAGAAGTTTATAAAAAGGAATAGACTAAAACGTGGAGGAAGGAAAAAAAAAGGTTTTGAGAAGGGTTCCAAAAAGGAGATAGCTCTGCTGCTGACAAAGATGTAATCCATGGGTAATACACTGTTTGACCGTAAGAAAATAAAAATACCTGCAGCCAGAGAGAGATGTGGAATTTAAGGAATTTGGACCAGCTAGACTGAATAAACATAACAATCTTATGGGAGTATAGAAAAGGATTTTCTTCTGAAGATAGATAGACCCAGCACCATTAATGGCACTATGTCAGATTCCATTTTCACTATTGGTCATCATTGAAGATGTTGAAACTTGTCCAAGACAGAGAGGTATGCTGTTAGGCCAAGAAGAATCTTCACTGCTGAGCTTTAAATCCCATGGTACTGATGCATGCAAAGTACATCGAGTCCTTAGCACAGGGGGCTTCACCAGTCCATTCTAAACATGATGAAGACTTGAGTGACTGGATTTGACAATCCGTAGTGAGAATAAGAAGGGGTTTACAAATAATATTTCAGGCAGTTCCAGCAGGAGGAAGTCAACTTGTTAACCTGCTGGACGAAAGAGAGGCTGCTGTGAATAAATATGGCTGGGGTTTTAGTATAAGGCACAGGTGTTGGTGCATCACTAAGTTATTGAGGCCACTAGTTGGGGGATCCAGATGAATGGCGAGCGCCGTAGAGTGATGATCTCAGTCTTGTAAGCATTCAATCTTAGGCAGTTGCTTTGCACCCAAGGGTTATTACTTTTAGGCATGAGTGAAAGTGGTCTTTGAGTGTACTGAGGCAATCTTCAAAGAAAACAATAATGTGTGTGTCATCACTAAATGATAATAGAGAATAATACAAGAATGATACAAGAGAGGATTCATAGCTTTGTATTGTGGATGCCACAGGGGAAACATAAAGGTTGAAGAGAAGAGGGATGTGAGAAGCTAAATGAGGAACTCCACCAATGATATTTATGAATGGAAGGGTGGGAGAGAGAGACAGGTTGAGTCCTGGCGAGGAGAAAGGAGGCTCTCCAATTCAGGTCAGTTCGAAAGGAAAAAGCTGAGAGAGGAAGTTGGTATGAGACACTGAATCAAAAACTGCAGTTATTATGAGTGCTGACCACCCCCTTTAAAGACAAGACAGATGTCATGAATGACACTGAGAAAAGCAACTTCCATACCACCAAGGACACAGAAGATGGTTTGCATAGCTACTAAAAGAAAGTTTATTTCAGAAACTGCAGATGTTTGCTGATTAATTTCTTTTTCAATCCTCCTTAAAGAAAGAGGTAGAAGAGAAGTCAAGTGAAAGTTAAAGGTCTGCAGACAGTTTTTGAGTAGAGGAATAACAAGAGTAATTTTCACAATGAGGGGCATTGTATCTACTTGAATGGAAAGACTGGAGAGAGAGGTAAGTACAGGGACGATGATCAAGCTTGCTTTTTTGGCTATTGAAACTGTGCAACGGTCAAACTGGTATCCTCACATAGTGGAATTCAAGAGAGTGAAGGCATGAATTCAAGAGAGTGAAGGCATTCTTCAAAGAGAGGACAAAGTGGGAGAGACAGGACATTGGGAGCAAAAGAGGGAAGTGCATCTAAAAGTGTGCCAAAGGATTGTTAAATCTTCAATGTTGTTTCTTCAAAATATTGGATATTGTATTGTATTGTATGCTGTTGGGAGCTGTTGGGAGCTCTGCTCTCCTTGGGATATTAGCGCCTTTCCGGGACCTTGTTTTGTGATATTTTCTACTGACATCTGCTGGGGCATTTATGGCATGAAATAGAGCCCCGGGACCTTGCCTCTTGAACCGCTTGCGTTTCACCGGCTGGTAGAACACGAGTCCTGTGCTTCTTCCTGTAATTTTGTAGCTACGCCACATCGTTATGTGGAGTTCGGGTCATAACGCGAGTAGCTTTGTTTTTATTGCGTTTTTCCTGGGCTTCTTCTGAGTTAGTTATAGTGGCCACTATAACAGAAGAAAGTGGGTTTAAATATATCGTGTACCCATTCTGGGAGGGGTTTTTCTCTGATTCTAAAAGAGTTTTTTCACCTGGATCCTTTCAAAGATTTTGTTTATCGAAGTCAGTTGCATCATGGGACTCTGAGTACAACAAGGAATCATTGTATCCTGCTTCACGCTTTTCAACATTCAGGAAAGCTTTCACAGTTGAATTGGAAATCTAGTGGAGCCTTGTCCCTTGCTAGGATCACCGGGGAGAGACCGAGGTTTGTCCGGTTCGTGGGCGCAGGACTGCGAGTCCCAGCAGGAGCAGCGCTTGAGCCAACAGCACACCTGTGACTCTTCCCGCCCCTCTCCTCCCCCTGCTGCTTGAAAACGGCTCGTGGCCCCCGCTCCGTGGGTGCCGCTCATAGCCGCTGTGTGTAACTTTGGACTTTGCTGTTCCAGGAAATCTAGTGGAGACTTGACCCTTGCCAGGATCACTGGGGAGAGTCCGAGGTTTGTCCGGTTCGTGGGCGCGGGACTGCGAGTCCCAGCAGGAGCAGCGCTTTAGCCAACAGCGCACCTGTGACTCTTCCCGCCCCTCTCCTCCCCCTGCTGCTTGAAAACGGCTCGCGGCCCCTGCTCCGCGGGAGCCGCTCTTAGCCGCTTTGTGTAACTTTGGACTTTGCTGTTCCAGGAAATCTAGTGGAGCCTTAACCCTTGCCAGGATCACCGGGGAGTCCGAGGTTTGTCCGGTTCGTGGGCGCGGGACTGCAAGTCCCAGCAGGAGCAGCGCTTGAGCCAACAGCGCACCTGTGACTCTTCCCGCCCCTCTCCTCCCCCTGCTGCTTAAAAACGGCTCGCGGCCCCCGTTCCGCGGGAGCCGCTCTTAGCCGCTGTGTGTAACTTTGGACTTTGCTGTTCCAGGAAATCTATTGGAGCCTTGACCCTTGCCAGGATCACCGGGCAGAGACCGAGGTTAGTCCGGTTCGTGGGCGCGGGACTGCGAGTCCCAGCAGGAGCAGCGCTTGAGCCAACAGCGCACCTGTGACTCTTCCCGCCCCTCTCCTCCCCCTGCTGCTTGAAAACGGCTCGCGGCCCCCGCTCCGCTGGAGCCGCTCATAGCCGCTGTGTGTAACTTTGGACTTTGCTGTTCCAGGAAATCTAGTGGAGCCTTGACCCTTGCCAGGATCACCGGGGAGAGACCGAGGTTTGTCCTGTTAGTGGGCGCGGGACTGCGAGTCCCAGCAGGAGCAGCGCTTGAGCCAACAGCGCACCTGTGACTCCTCCCGCCCCTCACCTCCCCCTGCTGCTTGAAAACGGCTCGCGGCCCCCGCTCCGCGGGAGCCGCTCATAGCCGCTGTGTGTAACTTTGGACTTTGCTGTTCCAGGAAATCTAGTGGAGCCTTGACCCTTGCCAGGATCACCAGGGAGAGACCGAGGTTTGTCTGGTTCGTGGGCAGGGGACTGCAAGTCCCAGCAGGAGCAGCGCTTGAGGCAAAAGCACACCTGTGACTCTTCCCGCCCCTCTACCTCCCCTTACTTAATCCTACCCATTCGCGCGGACACGGGACGCGCGCGGGACGGAGCACGGGGCGAAGCCCGGGCAAAGGGCGGGCCCTCTGAGGCCCTCAGAGACCGATTGAGGCCGGGCTGGGCCTACTCTCTTTCATCTTCTGACTCATATAGCCACTAGGCTCTGATGGCTCAAAGTCCGGGCCAATCACTTTCAGAGAAGGCTGGGTGTAGCTTCAACGGCCCCTTGGATAATTATTTTATGAAGGCTCTGATCAATCCAGAAAAGGATAAAACCTTGGCTGAGCGCAGGGCAGAACGTCGTCGATCTGTCGAGAGCCTGAAGAACAAGGCTCTTGCTGACCCCCCACTCAATGCCCTTCCTCTTACTCTCGGACTTACTTCCACTAATGAAGATCTTTTATCTTTGGAAAGCTTTCCACTTCTTTTGCGTGATTGCACTCCAACACCTCTGGGCAACACTGTCCAGCCTCTCAATGACGCGCCTCATTCCAGTGTGATTATGTCCGACGCAGATCCATCTATCCGGACCCTGCTAAAGGCCAAACCTGCTCACCATAAATTGAGAAAATCGGTGCAGGCAATGAGCCATGGCCCACCGCCTGCAAAAAGAAGACGGAAGGGGGGGCTCTTCATAAACCAAAGATTAGTCATTCGGACTTTGGGAAATCACTAAAAACTACTACCAGAACTGCTCAGGCCTTAGTGTCCGCTCAAGATAACATGTTACCTCTGGCTACCCTGATACCTCCCGCTCCAGCTGTAAAAACCGTGAAAACTAATGACTCATGTATAATTTTGGATGCCTACCCTCAAATAGAGGGTTCTACTGTGGCCTCATTGGATAATATGGAACATATAATCAGGTCCTTCATTTTACCAATTATTGAGAGGCTGAGGAGGGTGGAGAAAAAGCTTGAAGTGATCGAAGCTAAAGTTAATAACCACCTGGGATCATCTAAGGCAGTGGGGAGTGGAGTCTCACTTGAAGCGCCTTCAGCCGCGGTGGCTTCGAGCACTCCAGCCACTCTGAAAAGTATCCCCCAATCTACCAATTTAACGATCCCCAAGCAAAAGAAGGGTTCTCCCCCTAAAAAGCGTACCAACATACTCCCCATTCCATCTACTGTAGCCGCTATAGGGCCGGGAAAACCCTCTGCTGGGATTGCACAGCACACCACAAAAGGTCCTGCCAGACATATTAGGTCACCCTTTCGAAGAAGTCCACAGGCAGAATTGCCCCCTGAAGCCGCCCCGTATGTGGTTGTTCTCTCGGGCATTCCTACCTTGCCAGTAAATAAGAGGGAGGGTTTTTTTCAGCTTAAAAATAAAATCATGCACTGGCTCGCCCAATTTAGACCTCTTGCACATAACATCAATGGCGAGATAGTGCATGTCAGAAGACTCCCTTGGTTGGGTAGTAGGCCCAAGGACATTGAGGGGGATTTAGTAGTCATAAATTTCAGAGACCCCCGAGCAGTCACTTATATATTAAATTGGCCTCAGGGTGGAGGCTGTAACTCTATAGTCCCGCGCCCACTGACTTACTTCTACCCCAGATCTCTGGTGTTTCCCCCTACTTACACCGGTGGTCAAATCCCAAACCATATTGCTCCCTTACTGTCCTACAACACTGGGTATCCTCCGCAACCTCCATATTTCCACCATGTTGCTGAACCCTTTGGGTGGAATACGGTACCTTTTAGGTCCAGTTTAAATCCTAATAAGAGGATGGAACATTTGAGGCCCTTCACACCCTTGGAGACAGCAAATAGGTTTGATGTCTTCTCTGGTCTGGATAACTGCGACTGAAGATTACTGTCGGACCACAGTAAGGATGGTCAAACAATTGAAATGGGTGTGAATTCGACCTATGGGGAGGCTCAAGCCATTGAACCCCTTTCTGAGACATTAGCTAACATTGTGCCCCCGACAGCTGATCCTATTGTGATGCGCAACAGCAAGCGCACATCTTCGCTGTCTATTCTCTCATGGAACTTAGCTGGCCTCCAGAGCAAATTAGACTGCCCTGACTGGGGGTCATTTATAGATACTCAAGATGTTTGTATGTTTCAGGAGACTTGGGCACGGGAGGATAAATGGCGCTCAGGCTATGCGAGCTTCTCAATTCCAGGCAAATGGGAGGGGAGAGGACGGCCTTCGGGGGGCCTTTGTACTTGGGTGGCAGCACATTTGGGTTGCAAGGCCAGGGCCCTTAACACCAACTCACAGGATGTCCAGTGCGTAAGTTTGGACTGGCCTAACCATTCACAACTCATCCTGATAAATGTATACTTGCGACCAGTGGGCATAACCAGGCCATCACCCACCATTGAGGAGCTTTCTAAATTTTTTCCAAAAATACCCAAGGGTGCTGTGATCGTGCTGGGTGGGGACTTTATTTGTCAGTTCGAGCCGTTATCTCTGACACTGGAGGGAGCACTGATGGAGGAGGATGAACAGTGGGGAATACCGCAACTAGTTGGCCCTCCTCCCAAGCCATGGACTCCCCTCGCAACACAAATCTTGGCTCTTACCCTTAACAATTCTCTGAGGGCCTGTAATGGTAGATTTGGGAGCGATATCCCCCCAAAATCTACGTTCAACAAACCAGGGCAGGAGTCCCACCTGGATTACATCTTGGTCCAGACTGTGGACTGGAATAAGGTCGTGGAGTTTGAGGTAGTTCATAGAAGCGACAGCGATCATAATGCGCTGATTCTAGCGCTGGTTCCACTTTGTGGCTCCAAGAATGACCAGCTGGATGAGGTTGCCCCAGATCATAACTTAATTTTAACCAACGATAGGCGCAGAGTCCGATGGACCAAGCTCCTGGATAATCCTGCCTCCATCTCTGAGCTTTATGCCCGGATTCTCCCCATATTAGAATCCGTAGGGGTGATTATTGGTCAAACTGCCCTGGAAGATCCTTTCACTAAGCTGGCCAATCTCCATATTGACTTGGTGGTCACTCTGGCGGACCTTTGAACCCAGTTGTTAGGAAAGGGTCCCGCAGAGCCCAAAGACCTTCATGGTTTAACCCAGTCTGTAGAGGGGCAAAGGCCAAACTGCTCGCTGCACTGAAGCACCCCAGAAATATAGAGGCAATTAAAACTGGGAGGGCGGAGCTGAAGCAAGCCATTCACCATGCAAAGGTGGATTGGGATCGCTCCAATTGGGAAAAAATGCTGGCCTCATTACAGGTTAGAGACACTCGCAAATTTTGGCAGATTGTGAGATCAGGATCTGCTGAGCCAACTCAAGCTGTTGAGGTCAGCATAGCGGCCTCAGTGTGGGAAGACCATTTTTGCTGCCTGTACAAAGAGGCTGACCAGGGCTTGTTGAAGCCCCGAGCCGGCTCTTCGCTTGAATATTCGTCTCCCAGGGATGAGCTAACAGCGCAATCTCTGCCCAATGAGGGCGCTGACCCTTTGCATTTCTCCTTGGAGGAGGTTTCTAGGGCAATTTCCAAATTACCAGTAGGAAAATCCCCAGGATTAGATAAAATCCCGGGTGACCTATTTAAGCACCAACCTGGGGTTTGGGCTCCCTATTTGCTGCTATTGTTCAACGCAGTCCTCGCGGGAATGGCGTTCCCCAGTACTTGGCTGGGAGCAGAGATTGTACCTATCTTCAAGAAGGGCTCTCCTCTGCTCCCAGCCAACTACAGGCCTATCAGCCTCATTGATGTTTCGCAAAAACTTTTTGCGAGGCTGATTCTCGACCGCCTCAAGGAATGGATGACGGATCATTCGATCTTAAGTACATTCCAGGCGGTATTCAGGAGCAAGGTGTCAACCACGGACCAAATTTTCCGGCTGGCCCTTCTCTTTTGGAAGACGGTCCGGGTAGAGGGGGGAACACTATATACCGTCTTTGTCGACCTTCTTGCGGCATTTGATTTGGTCCCGCGAAGCAAACTCTGGACGGTACTTGCCAAACTTGGTATCCCCTCAGATCTCCTAGATATTATCATCCGCTTACACATGCACAACTATGCACAGGTAAGGTGCGGGAGGTTGGGCTGCCTTTCTAAAAGGTTTCCGGTTGGCAGAGGGGTAAGGCAGGGCTGTGTTCTTGCACCGACCCTGTTCTGTCTCTTTGTCAACTGAGTGATTGACTTTTTAAATAATGCCACTAACTCTGATGCACCCAGGCTTGGCGGCAGCAGGGTGCCTGCAATCATGTTTGCGGATGACACTCTGCTGCTGTCTAAATCCCCAATGGGGATTCAGCGCATTTTGGAGGGGTTCGAGGCTTTTTGTCGAGAGCATGGTCTCGAAATAAACGCCACGAAAACTAAGTTTATGATTTTTAATCCCCCCCAAAAAACACGACCTAACCCTTCTATAGGCATGAACAGGCTTGAAAGAGTCTATACGTTCGAATATCTGGGCGTGACCATTAATGAGAAATTGGAATGGGGTGATCACCAGGCCAAGTTACAGCTCAGATTGGCACAACTAACAGGGCGAATAATCAGGCTAGGAAATTCCAACAGATCATCTATCAGGCTGCTAGCCCCCCCGTTGGAAATTTACAGACTCCAGGCCAGAGGAGCAATCCTCTATGGTAGTGAACTTTGGGGGCATACATGCAGAAAAGATCTGGTCACTGTAGAAAATACGTTTCTGAGACAACTCCTAAAGTTGCCGGTAAGCACATCACTCTTCCCACTTAGGCTGGATATGGATCTGAAGCCTCTGAATGAAGTGGTGGGTGTAAAACCCTTACTTTTTGGAGAAGATTATGGTCCACTCCTGAGTTAGCTAACTATAGACAGGAATTACAGGAAATTCTTGCGTTTCCTGTCATAGAGAAGATTCCTTGGTTCAAATATATAAAATCTGAATTTGACCGGTTGGGCCTTCCATCCCTTTGGAGCGACCCTGAAGTGGCATGCCAGGGTATGTCCGGCAAACATCTGGTGGCAGCCTTCTACGCGTGTAACCTGGCAGCTCGCACACAGGGTACACGTCCAGATTCCTTGGTTAGCACTTTTCTCGGGGTGAAAGACTCTTATAAGTTTAAGTCAGTAATCAATGACATTTACCCAAACTTGGCTAGAAAATTATACCTCCAATGGCGGTACAGTACTCTTCCGCTAAGAGCATTTGCATGTAAATGGAAACAACAGACCCTGGAAAACTGCCCTGGTTGCAATGGAAGCCTGGAAGACGAACTGCACCTAGTCTTCTTTTGCCCTGCCTACATTGCGGCCAGAAGGTATTGGGTTATACCCTTATGTAAAAATCTAGGGTTCGCAAATGCTCGGAGGCCTTTAGAATCCTGAAAACTGACTTATCTAAACCGATTGTGTTTGCAATGGCCAATTTTTTAGAAGCAGTATGGCCTAAGAGAATGCTCCTACTGCCAAGAGCATTGAATCCTTGAGTCCTTGATTGCTCTTCAAAGTTTTCTGATATGCAGCTATATATAAGGTTTTAGATTCATCTGATCATTTTTTAACTGGAAATTATTAACATTTTAGATTGTTGTAAGGAATCATGGTTGGCTTGTGGGATTGTATATAGGAAAGTTGATGTTCCTTCTTCGTATTTATGTGCCTGTCGATTTTCTGATGAAATGTTGTGTTTCTTTTTTTTTGTTTGTATCAATTTTATGTATATCTTTTATGGCAATTGCCGAAATAAAGATTAATAAAAGAAAGGATATTGTATTGAAAAGAGTTTGAGAATGGATAATAGGAGCTGATAGTGCAGCAGGGTCAATATATTATTTGACTTGAAAAAAGTGTGGGCTGAATTGCTTTGATCCACTGATGTATTCTTGTATGTGTCCATAATTATCTGATTATCTGTCTGTCTCCTTTTTTTTTTTTTGATTCCACAGTATATTAACAACCAAAATACATATATCCGTTGAAATATCACTTCAAGCATGTACCTCCATATAATCGGCAAATGATTCCCATATAGCAATACCAATCTTGCGTTTTTTCACCCCTTTAACTGCATATAAACTAAACTCAAGAATAAATAAACTATACATTCTATTCCTCCATCGTGAAAAAGAGGGAGCTTCCGATTGGAGTCAGTCTGCCGCAATACACAACCTTGCTACGGTCATCGCAATAAATATTAAAAATCAATATTTAAAGAAAGGACCAACCCTCATAAATTGCGGCCCGACCCCAAGAGCATAATTGCAGGTGTTGACTACCCAATAATTCTACTTAGAAATTTTTCAAGATTAGCAATAAAGTTTCCCAAATGTCCACAACTAAAAAAGATATGTAGCATATCGGCGTTGTCTGCACTACATCGAAAACTTTTTACATCATGTCCAGATTTCCACTTAGCCATATATGCCGGGGTATAATACAAATTAAAAAACATTTTATAACATTGCACACGCAGATTGGAAGATAAGAGCGATTCCATTAACATGGCGTAATTCAATGATATATTATCACCCCCCAAAACTTCAGACCATTTATCTGCATTTTTCTCTAGATCATCTTTTCTATATGCCAGCAGTAACTGAAACACCTCCCCAATTTTCGCCTGTCTTTGTGTGGCCTTTATAACTGAGTTGGAGACAAATACATCCCTCTGCTTTATCATAAAATCACGAATTTGCAAATATTTAAAGAATTGTTGCTTTGGTAAATTAAACAGTCGGGATAAGTCAGCATAAGAAATTAATACACCATCTAATCCTAAAACATCCCCCAGTTGCACAGTACCTCTAACCCGCCACCCGGCAGCCACCGGGTCCCATAAAATTGATGATAATAGTTTTATGCCATTGGTAGGGGTATACCAAGATATTTTCCCCACTTGGCACTGTTTTCAAAATTTTTTCCAAACATTAAATGCCGATATTAACACCTTAAACCTAGTCCATTTAAAGTAGCTTCCATCAATTTCTTTAAATAAACATTATCTCGCCTCCGATCCTAACAGCATTTGAAAAATTGAAGGGGCCTCCACTTCATTAACTATGTCTTCTCCAGTCAGCAGAATCCGCATTCTTAACAAAGAGCATGTATAGAAATAAAAAAGAAAATCAGGCATAGCTCGTCCCCCCGTTCAATTGGTAAGGTCAAAAATCGCATAGCCCTTCTCGGATTCCCAGGTACCCAAACAAATTTCGAACAAATAGACTGAAGTTGTTGAAGTTGAGATACAGTGAATTCTAATGGAATCGCTCTAAACAGGTATAATACCTTGGCTAAAACATTCATCTTAATTACATTCACCCTACCAATGAGTGTAAGATGTAATTGTGATCATTTATCTAATGAGTTCAGAATGTTAGCTACTAACGAACCCCAATTAACGTCCAATATTTCCTGCATGGATGATCGAATTTTAATACCTAAATATGTTACTTCCTTTTTGACTCAAGCATCATCCATTATAACAGTCTCTGAAATAATACTTGTGTTTTAAATGCATTTAATTTGTATCCTTATGCTGGACCAAAAACTATAGCCACTCGTTATATCTCTTGCAATGCCAAATAAGGATCCGAGGAGGCTATAGCGACATCATCCGCATAAGCAAATACCGAATATGGTATATTATGTACAAAAAATGGTTTCATCAAATCATTGTTGCCCAATAACTCGATGAACGGATTAATATAAAGTGCGAACAACAATGGTGAACAGGGGCACCCTTGTCTAGTGCCCCTGGTGATGTTCACTGTCTCAGATGTTAATCCCATAGTAGAAATTTTAGCGACCGGTGAAGTGTACAAAACCTGTAAGGCTGTAAGGAAACATTAACCAAAACCTAAAAGATGCATTCATTCCCACAGGTATGCCCACTCCACACGGTCGAAAGCTTTTTCTGCGCCCAATAAAATTGGACCCAGATCAAGTTTCTAGACTTGTGCAATATCAAATAGTGTCACTACCTTATTAATATGCGAGGTGGTGTTATGTCCTGTTATAAAACCATGTTGGGATCGCGAGACGAGTGAACTAATGACTCTAGAAATGCGGGTGGCCAATATTTTTGAATATATTTTACTGTCACAGTTCAATAGCGATATTGGCCTGTATGAACCTACTAACTCCGGGTCTTTACCTTTTTTATTAAATACTACTATCGTAGCTTCGACCCAAGATTTTGGTGCACATCCCTCGTGTGCGGCCCTAAATATTTCTAACATATCAGTTTTAATTAAGCTAAAAAAAAGCTTGTAAATCTCCGCAGGTAATCTATCTGGGCCAGCAGCTTTTCCTAAAGCTAGTCCTTTAACAGCAATTTCTAGCTCTTCTATAGAAATAGGCTCATCCAGTGATGCAATATCACTGGAACCTAGATGTCTTAAAGTCCCCTCAATTAGGGTAAAGAAATAAGTATGATCTTGAACTTGTTGAGTATATGAAACAGAGTACAATTTATGGAAAATCGATAAAATCCATTTAGGTTCTTTACAGAGTACCCCATCCTTATCATTCAAGGCCTTAATCCGTCCCATCGCTTCTTTCCTGCGTAACCGCCATGCCAGACAACGACCCACCGATTCCCCATATTCATGCAATTGTTTTTTATTAGCAAGATATTTGCGAGCGTTTTCAGTGTTCCAGATCCCTTGAATTTTAGCCCTCACCTGTTTAGTAGCTTCTTCACATTCCTCAATATTATTTGCCCCTAGTCTAACACCCTGAGTTAACTTGTCCTCAGCATCCTTACGTCTTACATACAGATCCTGTATCTCTGCCTTTTTCGTCGGATTTTGCCCATAAACAAAACTTAATACTTCCCCCCTAAAACATGCTTTAAATGAGTCCCAGACTATGACACAATGAGCTGAATCTCTATTATTGATTAAAAAAATTCACGAATCCACCGGGACAGTTGTTCCCTGAAACGCTCATTTACACAAAGTTTGCAAAGAAATGAGAATGACCTCATGGGTGAGACCTGAGTGTTGACATTTAATATCATTAAAATCAATCATATCTGTCGGTTTCCTTGTATGTTTTGTCCCCCTGTCTGTCAAAATCCAACTATCTCGGGGAGTCAAGGACAGAAAGCTGCATTGGGAAAGACTTTAGAGGAACAGTGGAACAATGTACTGGGAGCTTTTGGGAATAGAGTTTCGTAAATAACGGATCTAATAAGGACAAGGGGCCAGCATAACATGAGTCACAAAACATGGAGAAGTTACTACTACTGAGTGCAGACAATACCAATTCAAAATGTGTAATCTGTCATTATTTGATGGCTTACTCTGCACAAGTGCAGGCTGGTGTTATGTGTGCACTGGGAACTCACTTCAGTCAGAAGCATGTTAGTCAAACTTTGTGTCCGGTGAGAAGAAGGCAGTGTATTTCTGCTCTCTACGCTCAGTGTGCAGTAACACAGAGCAGCTCTAATCTTGCACTTAGCTCTTTCCAACTGAGATCATTTCACACTAAGATCATATATAAAGGGGTTTTGCCATGAGATGGATACATCATAATGCATCAATTCCCAGACGTTTTGCACCATTCCTCGACCACTCAGCAACTTTTTTAGTCCATAGTTTTGCCTTGACTTATTCTGAAGCAGGATTCCCCCTGGATCTCCTTGTTTTTTGAAGACTTCTATTTGGTTATTTCTCATCTTTCGTTCAGGGTGATTTTGTGCTTTGTTCACCAACTCATATACTATCCATCGTGTTCAATCAAGAACTGTCAATATTTCCAAAGAGGTTTTTTGCATTTGATTCTTTTCACTCCTAATTGAACAAGACAGTTGTCACCTTTCATGTGAAAAGTAATGTGCAGTGTAGCAACATAGTTATTGGGGAATGGAGCCCTCTCTTCTGGCAATCAAGCAGAAAACTAGTGAGACCTTCAAAGCGCCCAGTACTTGACAGCTAGGGAAATCATAAAGAGCATAAACTGGTTTCATGATCTACTCTATCAACCCTGGTATAAAATTCACTATGTGCCAGCATATGTAGCATAATCATCTTTGTCCTTTAAAATTACAGGACTCATAATGCTGAAGAACTAGTAATGCAAATACAGGGAATTTGGTTCAGCTGTACCATCAAATACTCCATCCCAGCATTCATGTATTTTGGCAAGCCAAATTACACCCTATCAATAATAATGTGTTGTGCAGTTTCTGATTGCCTCTAAAATGTCAGTTTGCACAGTGAGGGGTTTGGCAATGTGTTTGTACGTTATGTAGCGCTATCCCAAACGTGGGTAGCGTCACCAAATGCACTCAAGTAGAAAAAGTTTCAAAATGTTGTTATGCGTTTATATCAATAAAGTTTTATTGAAGAAAGTTTTTTTTTATTTTTGACGTTGTATTCACATCATTTTGCTTGTCAAGTTTCAAAATTCATAATTCATTTTCAATTGCCCAATGCATTTCGGGCCCTTGGCCCTTTATCAGGGGATTAAATGTGCTGCCAACAGAGGATTGTACACAAATGTTAATATAAAGACATAAACCAATCAAAACTGGATACCAATGGTTCATGATAAGTAGTATACGTCCTACCTTTGGACATGCCCTGAAAGGAGTACCAAATAGCACCTTCAGACCTTATATGCAAATTCTCAACCTCCATTTGAACCAGGAGTGCGATTGTTCTACTACCACACAATCATCATAGTTTCTTCTGGGCAAAAACCAGAACAGCGCACCCACGGACACAATGAATCTAGATGATATAGACATCACAGACCAAAGGGCTGAAACATTAAGATACACAGAGGAGGACACACAACGAATATACGCATCAATTCAAGAAACAGAAAACCTCACAACCAGCACAGGATCTAAACAGAGTAACATTAAGCAACTGTTGTACATGTCTAAGAAAACAATTAACCAAAAGCTACATGCAAGTACACTAATTAAATATCATAAGGTAAAGAGGATACCACGCGGACTTCGCCTCTTGCTGAAATCTACATTGTGCAAAAATAACTCAAAATTTACAGAAAAATGGCAAGCCATACTTCACAAATGCTCTTTGGACCTCATACTTCTAATCATAGAGGAACTAGCGAAACTCATCCAGGAACTAACCAAAGAAACTCAACAACTTAAATCAGAATTCAGCCAAATGCTCACCACTGAGGAAATGGATGATATAATCAATGACATCAATAAACAACTCGACATCTATACCAAAGAGATAAACGAACGCAAAATCAGGAAATTTAAACGCGACTCGCTAGATTACAAACTAGGCAGGGTATACAACTGGGCGGACATTTATGCAAGGCGCAGGCAACAAAAACCAAACACAGGCAGATCCATGGATGAAACTTCATCATCGGATGAATCCCAACAGAGAAGGTATCCACCCAGTAAAACAACCCAGAGCAAAACTAATGAAGGACCTCCCCCATCCAGTGAAGGAAAAAGTGATACGACCATCGGGCCTTTTTTAGAGAAAGGCCCAAACCCCTTAGAAGAACCAGGAGGGGCAAAGGGAGGGATACAAAAAGACCCAGTTGCAAAAAACACGAGGAGTCAAAAACCCTAATTATAAACGTGTCTAAACACAAAATTACCAAGTTGGAGGTACAGGTTTTGCAGAAAGGTACCACGTTCGTTTCTACCTACCATTCAAACTCTTTGGACACTCATATATGCGTATACAAATTCATGAGATTACTACGGCTTAGACATTTTTTTACCAATGTTATCCCAACATCCAGAGAACCAACAAAGGATACCCTTATGGGGCTACTAAACAAAAGTAAATGTATGCCTCCAACAAGCCATAAAGTATTAGATGCCTATGAGAAGGTGATTTCTAAAGACATAGAGGCGATGTACAAGCAACCACAGTCTAAACTTTCCAACATGTCTAAAAAGGAATACCAAATCCTAAGAAAACTGGCAGACAAAACCGACATCACAATCCGCCAGGCAGACAAGGGGGGGGCGCCCTCGTCATTTTAAATACGGAGTACAACAACAAACAAGTGAATGAACATGTAACAGATGTAAACACATACCACAAAATTCTACATGATCCAACCAAAGAGTTCATCTCTA
This sequence comes from Lissotriton vulgaris, assembly GCF_964263255.1. NCBI lineage: Eukaryota > Metazoa > Chordata > Amphibia > Caudata > Salamandridae > Lissotriton > Lissotriton vulgaris. The sequence continues at coordinate 1,983,978,545 of NC_141689.1, forward strand.
TACTAACAACCATCATTGACAACGCCATTAGTTCAGGCATTATAGGTCCGAAAGAGAAGGAATGCCTCATCAAACAAAATCCGTCATTACCATACATATACATGATCCCAAAGGTTCAAAAACATCCTACCCACCTACCATGCAGGCCTATCGTTTCCATTGTGAATTCCATTCAGGATCCTGTTGGAAGGTATCTTGACAAACACCTGCAACCAATAGTGCAAAAAATGTCCACGTACATTAAGGATACAACCAACTTTCTCAACATTTTGGAAGAGCACGCAACCGCATATACCAAGGAGATGCTACTTTGCACCATAGATGTACAATCTTTGTACACCTCAATTCCCCACAATTTAGGGATTGAAGCAGTCGCATCATTTCTAATGCTAACTGAAATGGAAGAAAATTTCATGATATTTCTCTTGGAGTTATTGAACTTCACGTTGTACCACAGCTATTTTCAGTGGAACGTGGAGTATTTTATCCAATGCTCAGGCACAGCCATGGGAAATTGCACGGCGCCGGCGTACGCGAACCTTTTCATGCACAGATATGAACTGGAACACATACTTAACAATAACCCATGGACAGACAACCTAATTCTATATAAAAGGTATATAGATGACATATTCATTCTCTGGAAAGGATCAAAAGAAACTCAAATTGATGCAATATCTGGTTTAAACAAGGTCAATGACAGAATTCAAGTTACCCACAACATACAGACTCAACAAATATCCTTTTTGGATGTTATGATTGAAAACAATCAAGGCAAACTGGAAACCACAGTATTTACTAAACCCACAGATAGAAATAATCTACTACATTTTCAAAGTTTTCATCAGCCCTTACTTAAAGAACATCTTCCGTATTCCCAACTATTACGAGTCAAAAGGGTTTCGTCTTCTGACCAAGTATACAATGAAAACATGCAGAGTACCATTGACAAATTTCGGGAGCGAGGTTATCCAACTGATATCCTCAATCGAGCAACCAATAAGGCATCATTCATTCACAGATTGTCCCTGTTGAAAATTAAAGAAAAAAGCAAGCAACAAGAAAGAACAGCATTTGTATCCAAATACTCCACAGAAAGCCATTGCATCAAAAAAAACATACTCAAACACTGGTCACTACTGGCAGTAGAAGAAGACTTTAATGGTATTTTTTCCACTCAACCTAGGTTTGAGTATCAGCGGACAAGAAATTTGAAAGAAATACTCAATAAAAGAAGTGAATTGAAACCATCCACATACAAAGGAACTCTACCCTGCCACAACTGTGCGGAACTGCAATGCCATCATCAAAGGTAATGAATTCCGACATTCCAGCCAAGGAACGGTAATCAAATTGAAAGTATCTGCCACTTGCGACAGTCGCAATGTAATTTACATGCTTAAATGCCCTTGTGGCTTGGCCTACGTTGGCAAAACTGAACGAAAAATAAAAACAAGGTTGACTGAACATAAAAGTAACATTCGAACGAAGAGCCTAAAATCACCATTGGCAGCACATTTCAACACCCATAGTCATACTCCAAGCCAACTCAGATTTCTTGTTTTGGAGCAACCAAGTATTCTACCAGGAAGAGACAATAGTCAACATTTACTCAGACGTAAGGTCTTCTGGATCAACCGTCTGACCACGATCCAACCCAAAGGACTTACTGATCGGCTGGATTTTAATTGTTTTCTGTAAATAGACAACAAATGTGAAATTACTATCTGTTGATGTGATGACGTATATACACTGGTATACGAGGATTTTTTCAATAATTTTTTTAATAATGTTTTTCACAATTTATCGATGTTTTCTATGTACATGGTTATTTATCTTATAATAACTGATTGTGAAATTGACCTGATTTTCAACAATATACTATCTGTGTTACACAGGTACACGTTACTTGGACATGTTCACAGTGCTTAACGACTCTGTCTGATACCTTTTTGACCCACATATTCCCTGCCGACATTTCCGACCGTAATCTTTGCACCTCGCATTTCATTGGCAATGCGGGTTCACTTTCGTGGTTTCATGTTTTTTCACGTATAGATACCAGCATCACGTATCTTAGAACGGTTTGTTTTTTTGCCGTCCACAGTCTGTTTTTGTGTCACGCAGGACGCGTGAAGTATTTCTTTACTGTTGAGTCACGTGACGTGGCCGGTCATGTGATTTTGATTACATACCGATAGCCGGGATTTACGCATTCCATCCCGCTGCCCGTAGCAGAATTTCGTGAAACCTTTTGCGAGCAGACTACACGCGACCTACTTAGTATGTGACACTGGTGGGCTCGATACACGCACTCCCCAGGCAGGACTGAGATTAGTGTGGCGATTACTTTTAAATTGCCTACGGTTATATCGGGAACTTTTTTTTTTCCAGACACATCCTATACAACATTGCGGAACTCCGTGTGATATACGCTGATAAGGTATGACACTCTCCAGATTGTTAAAAAGAAGGGGTATGACACCTCGATCACGCACCTTCCGTGCTGTATTACGTCGTAGATTGATTATACTTTTCCGTTTTTTAGGACACCGTTGTTCCGACATGTGCGACTTCTCAGTTTAAACATAGCAGGTCCAAAGGTAGGACGTATACTACTTATCATGTACCATTGGTATCCAGTTTTGATCGGTTTATGTCTTTAGGCCACGTTTCTTTTCACCCCCACAAATCACCCGCAACAGGCACCATCTCATAAAACAAACACCACATGCATGCCTATTTGTGCTTGATCCTTTTTTTAACGCATTGCAAACGAGTGTAAAGATATGGAAAAGTGTTCTGAACTATGTGGGATATAAGGTATACCATACAGGTCGTAATGGTTCAAATTAAATGAAGATAATGTCGATATATACAATTATGATATGTTTCATGATGATCGCAATGAATTATTGCATATATTAACATTTGTGTACAATCCTTTGTTGGCAGCACATTTAATCCCCTGATGAAGGGCCAAGGGCCCGAAATGCATTGGGCAATTGAAAATGAATTATGAATTTTGAAACTTGACAAACAAAATGATGTGAATACAACGTCAAAAATAAAAAAACTTTCTTCAATAAAAACTCATAACAACATTTTGAAAATTTTTCTCCTTGAGTGCATTTGGGATAGCGCTACATAACGTACTGACTGATCCTTCAGCCCTGAAAGGAGTACCAAATAGCACCTACAGACCTTATAAGCAAATTCTCACCCTCCATTTGAACCAGGAGTGCGATTGTTCTACTACCACACAATCATCAGGGTTTGGCAATGTCTCATACTGCAAAGAATGAGGATGGTTGCAAAACTCATAGAGCAGGGTGTGCATGACACAAATTGTGTATTGTTATTAGTCTGTATTTTGAAAGAGGAGCAGTCAAGCAAACCTATTGGGCATATTTACAAGCCCCAATCACAACCGGTGCATCACTTTTTTGATGTTTTTGATCTCATGTTTACAAGGTCATGGAAAGTCACTTAACATGGCTTAACTCCACCTTTTAAATATGCCCCTTTCTGCCACTGCAGTCCTCTGGGGCAAAGGTGTGTGCCATGTGTGTTGCTGTGGGCGTTTCACCTCAAGATTTACAAGGCTGAGGCATGCTAAAAACAGAGCCATTCTAAAGCCATGGATCACCCGGCGATACGAGGAGAAATCATTAATTTCTCAGCGGTTTTTGCTTTTTCCATGTGTGCTTCATTTTGGGTGCTGGGGTCCTGCAACACCCCAAAAATAACCATGCTGGAATTCAGAAGGTGAATAAACAATAAAGTTACCTTTAAATTTCATTTTTTACCTTGTCACATTTTGATGTGCTTCAAAGACAGAGGTCAAATGTCAGGTTATGTAGTGTACAAATAGCTACCTATTCTTTAAACATGGAGATGGTATTTATTTTCTTTGAATGAAAAGTTAGAAGATTTTTTAAAGTAAATGATGTGACACTCTTACTGGGGTTCGGGGAATGTTAAAGGAAAGGCCAATAATGTTTTCCCCCTAACACAACTCAAAATTTAAATACCTGTAAATAAACTGTACAAATAATCCAGAATATATCATCAGTTAAAAAGCAAAAAGGATGCACATTTTGTGTAGTTCTGAAGTGTGATAGAAAGATTGTAATCAGATCAGACTAAATTAAAACACTTTACTTCATAGCATGTAAATGATACTCCTGGCTGTAACTCTATTTCCACACAATATCGTTTGCTGCGCCATATCGTTTTTATAGGTAAATAGTGTGCGCTATATCGTTTTATCGGTGAAACCGTACAATTTTCATTGTAAAGAGTACTGTCTGTTGGCAATAGTATGCCACCACACCATGCCTTAGTAATATATTGTTTTCCACAGTGCGCTAAAACATAGACAACGAGCTCCATTTTACACCCATATTTCTCCACATCTAAATACATTTGCTACATTTGTTCTTTGTTTGACTCTTGGATTGTTCTCAATCCGTATGCCCGGTCTGAAAATTGTTCCAAAACCATTGCTTTTATGGCTCAAAAAGTATAGTTCAGACATATCTCAGAGCACCGTCTGATCAAAGTTACTGGTTGAAAGTGCTTGCATTTTCTCTAATTATTCAGCCGCATAGCTCATTATTGTGTTCACGCCAACAGAACAGGCTTCGCACTGTACTTTAGGACTGGGGACTCCCCATGTTACTTCACGGTTTTTGGAACGTGAAGTTTACATTGATTTTCGGATTATGAGCTGTCCCCGGAGCCAGGCCACCTAGTGCCTTGTCATTTTGGCGCATATGTTCGCTAACGATTGGGAAGGGCAGAAGGGAAGGAAATAAGGCGTTGGAATTCAATGATGCCACATCATTTCAAGACTCGTTATGTGTCCTCAGTCAAAATGTGTGCACGCCTGACAGCTGGGCCCACTCTCCGTTCACCCAGCCTAGCAACTATTTTATATCCAGTGACGAAACTTAAGGGCCATCAAATGTGTGCACGGCCATCTGCTTTTGGAATTAGTTTCATACGAGGATTCGGTTTTTTATTACGTTCTTCTGTTTATGATGCAGAAGTCATGCAGAATTTTTCAAGCAAAAACTTTGTGGAGCAGTAACCTTTGAATTGATGTTTTTATGTTAGCTTAATCTGAGTAAGAAAACAGGAACATGCAGTTTTATAGTTTCCATAACAAAAATGTAAAAATTACCAGAGGCATGCTCTAGCTGTCTTTTGATCAAATATATTTATATCAAACTTTTTATTCTCAAACACAATTTGTGAATAGCTACAATGTCTTAGTCACAAGTCTGCAGTATTACTACACCTGCTCCTTCTTTTCGTTTTTAACTCTCTCTTAATCAAAACTGGTCGTTTCACGTGCTAATGAGAGGAACTGCTTGCTGCTTGTTTAACTAATTAAATATGTCAAGAGAAAGCAAGCATCTGCAGGTCAGAGGATTTTGTAAAAAACAAAGTAAAAACCAAAGTGTTTTTCAATTGACGATTTTGTTTGCAATAACGATGTTGTGCTAAGAAAGGCAAACACCGCCATGCAGAAATGTACAGGTGCAGAAACTATTTGAGGCATGTCTGTATGCATTCCGTGTCTTTTATGGCTGTGCCTCATTTTATTCTTCAGGTTTGCAGAGCTTGCATTTCTATCAGGACTGCAGACATCTGGGAACAAATGATGGAGACGCTGACAGCTACAACAGCCTTCTCTAAATTAGGACAAAGCAGGGGCGGGTCCTTCTGTAGGGCAAAGGGGTGTTGCTCAACCTCCCCCCCCCCCTATGAGCAACACATGCATTACCATGGCATAAACAAGAAATTACATCGATTTACCACAGTTCTGTGTTGCTTACAAGTTTGGTGTCAGGGCAGGAAGAGGTCAGTCTTACTGATTGCCAGACAGCAGGTATTAAGCCAAATGCGCATGTCAGGTTGGACAGGTCTGTTTCCCTGACCAGCTCGACATGCGCACTTTATGCTTCATGAAACCACCCTGTCAAGGAGCCAGAAGAATACAGCAAAGCTCCCCAGTCTCCTGTAGAGCTTTGGGTCCACCTTCTAACACCAATCCCTGCGTTGCTCCCATGACCTTTATAACTAAAAACAGCATGAGAGCAATGCACAAATTGGTTGTGTTTATGGCAGTTTAGGTTTGCCTGTCTCCAATGACCATTCCTTAGAAGGTAGTGCCGGGATGGAAGTACTACATGGCCAATCACAGTATGTATGGCTTTATTTGAATCCTTACAGTGACTGTGCTTGTTTCTGTTACTTGTATTGTCATAGGCACAACGTGAACAGAAGGAGAGATTGAAGAGGACAGTCAGCTTTTTCACGCCCTCTCCAGTTCAGCGTGCATGCTTTCAGGCCGTGGTTAGGTAAGTGGCGTTACATTTCAGTGTAGAAATGTTTTGATGAGAATTTGTCATAATACAGGTATCATATTAGAGCATAACTCTGTTTTGCTTGTAAAGCACCGAGTGCGCAGGGAAACCCGTCTGTGAAGTGATTCCTTGATTGTATGAGGAAACTCGGCACACTAACATTTGATTTTTACTTCCACTTTGATACCTTCTAGTCTGAACACTTCCCTGAGACTTGTCAGACCTGTTTGTGCCCAGTTTCTTGCAGTAAAGGTATTGAACTTGTCTAACGCTCCGCTGTTAGAAGCAATTGCCACTCTGTTATGGCTGCAGTTTGTCACAGAAAAGGAATGTTTTCAAATGAAAGCATTATGTAATGCAATACACGAATGCCAATGCCGGCCCCCAGGGAAAATAGGGTTGACAGAACAATCTTCCCCCTGGGTGCTCGTGCATAGAAAGGAAGGATTAGGTGTAGCGGGGTCAAGGGGTTGGGCAAGGGGTGGGGTTTAGGCCGAGGGGTGATAGGGGGCAGGAGAGGAGGTGTCATCCTCTTCCTGCGTCCCAGTGTCATTGGGGGAGGGTGTTAGCAATTTTGGACCACCCGCCCACCCTGCAAGTTTCAGGAGTGGGGACTGGGGTTTCTTTCCTCCTTTTTATGGCATGCCAATTTAGGACAGGTTGCTAGGAGGTGTTAACAGTATTTTGGGGGGTGCGGAGTCAATGATGGGCATAATCACCCCTGTGGGGAGGGGGATAAAGTTGCATTATGGGGGTGCAGAATGCATGAGTGCAATGGCTGGAGATTATTAATAATATTTCAGGATTTATTTTGCGCATGGCTGCCCCAGCAACGGGGCGTCCCAGCGCATACAAGTACTGATAACTCAATGCCATAATTAGAGGAGCCAGGTCTTAATCGCTTTCCGAAACATTAGATGATTCTGAATTCCTCTGATGTAAACTGGGAGCGATTTCCATAATCTAGCTGCCAGGACTTTAAACGAGCGCCTACCCGATCTAGATCTTAGAAAGCAGGGGGCACAAGCAAGCTTTTGATCCATTGAGCGCAAAATGCGCCTTGGTGAATATGCCGTTAGCAGGCCGGCCAGAACCAGAGGTGCTTGTTGGGCAATTATTTCATGGGCCAAACAAAGTTTTTTAAACTGTATCCTTTCTTCTACTGGCAACCAGTGTAACTTACGTAAAGATTAAGACACTGGACAGTGTTTTGGCAACGTCAGCAGAGTGTGGGCGGCTGCATTTTGTACTATTTGAAGCCGTTGCACGCTAGATTTGTTGGCTCCCAGAAATAGGCTGTTTCCATAATCCAGCCTGGAAAGAATTGTCGCCTGAACAATGGTTTGGCAAATTTTTGGCTCAAAGAAACCCAGTGGAGGTTTTAGTCCTCCCAGGAGTCCAAAAAAGGTCCCTGCAACTGATTTAGATTGAGTGTCAAATGTTAATTATAATAATAAGATGATGGAGAGGAGGTTAAAAGATAAGTGAGGAAGTGAATGAAATGAGGGAGGAGGTTGCAGAGTGAAACAGGAAGAGAGTAACAGGAGTGTGCGAATGGATGGTGGATGAAAGGTTTGAGGTGTGGGATTGTTGATAAGTGTTATAAGTTTAATGATTATTTTTGGTTAAAGAATTTGTGTTGTCAACCTAGTCCTAATAAATGGCCATTTACGCTAGCATACAGCGTGGAGTGTATGCATTGCGCGAATGTGCACCAGCCCCAATTTGACTGAGAAAAGTATTTGTTTAATAAAATCAGAGCATTCCCCATGTTGTCGCATCTTTGAAGCTGCTTCTCTGTAAGTGAGGAAGTGAATGGAATAAGGTAAGAGGTCGCAGAGTGAAACGGGAAGAGAGTAACAGGATTGTGGAAATGGATGGTGGATGAAAGGTTTTAGGTGTAGGTTTGTTTATAAGTGTTACATGTTTAATGATGTTTTTTGGTTAAAGAATTTGTGTTGTCAACCTAGTCCTAACAAATGACTTTTTACACTAGCATACAGCGTGGAGTGTATGTATTGCGCGAATGTACACCAGCCCCTATTTGACTGAGAAAAGTATTTGTTTAATAAAAACAGAGCATTCTCCACGTTGTTGCATCTTTGAAGCTGGTTCTCTGTCAAAAGAATTTCTGATGTGTTAAGACACGGGCATCGACTTTAGAACTGGGAAACCAGGCGGAGTTCTGCAGTCAGTTCAACATCCTGTGATTCTGGGCAAATCACTTTATCCCCCCATCCCTAAAAATAATCAACAAGACCATGTGTCACATAATGGTCCTCATGTAAAGTGCTCCAATATCTTCGGATTGAGTTGGTGGTATTTAAAACTGAAAAAAAAAGGTGGGAAATATTTACACTGATCAAAAAACACATGTTTACTAACAACAAATCCTGCATCATTGAACAAGGCTCCTGGAAAGGGCTGTGTAAACTAAACAAGTATACATTTACTTACAACAAAAGAGTTCGGTAATTTCATGTTCCATGTTGTGTTTTATTTGTACGTTTGACAGTTCATTTCATGTTAGGTATAATAGCATCAAATAATGGTAATAAGTAACAAAAGATTTAAACTGCATTCATTCTCAATACTGCTCTGTTCCATTTCTTCCCTACAAGAACACATGGCAAGTAAAAAAGAACTAGCCCTAAACAAGAAAGATATGATGGACTGAGAATCACAATATTTCAGCGTGTAACTACAGGCTCTGCCCCCTTGCGGGATTCATGCTGTACATGGCGAATTACCATAGTAAGCATCTCCTCTCAAACACCAAACCCACCACAATCTAGCCGCGGTGGACATTATCACTGTAGCGTAAACAAATCCTGTCAATAAATTGCTGCACGCATGGGTGAAACATACTGTCACTACTGCATCGATCGATAAAAGATCGAGTATGACACTGCATGTGGCACACATGAGTGCACGAATCTCTCATGTTCAAGTAATCATATGTCTATGTTTGTGTATTTGTGTCTTGTCTGTTTTTTTCCTATTTTTTTCCTTTTCAGGTTTCTACAGCATAGCCAGGAGGACATAACTAGCCCCTTATATTTTTTCTTCAAAAAAAACCTTAGCGCGTGCAACACTTAAAAAAAAAACTTGGCCATGAAGACTCAGCCTGACCAATGCACGATTTTTCACACACCTCACTCCACAGGTCCTGCAGAAAGCCAGCATATTTTAGAGACTGACTGAAACATGTAGAACAAACTCCAGGATATTAGAGTCATAATAATTAACTCTACACATATCTGCACTTCTCTATTTTAACCGTGTCATAGGGCCCATCATTAAAATTTAACTTATAAAAGGGACACTATATGCAGTTTTTATTATCACTTTCACTGCACCATACTACACAAAAAAAACCACTCAGCTGTAGTCCAGGCATGGTAGCACACCCGAGGTGCACGCTGCACCTTCGATGGGACTCGATGATGAAGCATACCACCAACTAGGATCGGGGAGGGTCTTCATAAAAAACCTACTGGTTTTCCACAAACATGAACGTAAGACTTCAAGGAGGGACCATGAAACACAGGCCGGCTACAGGTACCTAGTTAGGCTCGCTTAACAAAGTACCTTAAATCCTGGTTTGCAGAGTGCTTTAAGGATCCACCTAGAAGATGTGTTGCTCAGCCTAAGTGATGCGCCGGTACCGAGATGTGGCAATGGTGTGTAAGCTTAATCATCAAGGATCCCATCAATGAGGGCTTGTGCTGCAAAGTCCGGCATTCAGATTGGGTTAAGCTGCTGAGCCAATGCATCAGTTATGAGGAGCTGCGAGGCTGCGATGCGGAGCCCAGCGTCATCATCGAGGGTGCCATCGACAAGGGATGCGAGGTCCTGTGCCAATGATGTGTCACACAGCTGCAGTTCTTATGTGTAGCTGTGCAAAGTGAGTCTTTGTGATGGGTACAATCCATGCAGCAGGGTAGATGCATTGGTTCTGCTTGGGTATGTGTCACAGAGGCAATACGTTGATTCTGCTGGATCCACAGAGGCTGGTAGAGCACCTTAGGCTCACTTCCAATGGTCCAGGGCTTGGGTGGCACCACTTGGCATGGTAGGCTCACAGATGGCAGAGTCCAGGTTCAGGTGCAAGGTTGTTGAATGCCAACTAGCCCATGGAGTCACAGATGCAGGACCAGATGTTCTCACACAGGCAAGAGGGCAGCAGGCCAGAAAATCAGGGCAGTAGTCCTTCAAAATAGGCAGCAGTCCAGCAGAGTGGCATAACTTTCAGCATCATAGTAGTTCTTCTTCCTGGCAGAATATCCACAGGTCCAGAGTGTACTGAAGAGTTGGTGTCTGATATGTATACCCACTTGTGCCTTTGAAGTGGGGAAAAACTTCTAGAGGCAGGCCTTTAAAATGCAGAGGTGCCCTGGCTTCAGACTAACTACAGGGGTATGCAGCCCTTTGAGGCAGGACACAGCCATTTCAACTGTAAATGGGGCTGGGCGCGGCTCCTCCATCCCATCCTGCCATTGATAGCCGATCCAAGTACACCCAAACTCCCTATTTTGTGTGGCTGTCAAGGAGGGATACACAATGTCCAATTGTCAACTACACCCTATTATATGACCCAGAGACAGGCAGCAGGCACTTAGAGGGTAAGGCAGGAAAATACCACCTTCCTAAAAGTGGCATTTTCAAAACTGTAATTTAAAATCCAACTTCATCATACATCTTGTTTTGTCATTACATTTCCAAAGACACCAAATATGAAATGGATACCTATTCTCATTTGGAATTTATAGGTTTTTAAATGTAATAAGGGAATTCCAATAAGATCATATGGGAGGAGTAGGTCTTGCAGTAGTGAAAAATGTTAAGCTTAAAAGTCCATGTCCTACTTTTTAAATACATTGCACCCTGCCCTCTGAGCTGTCCAGGGCCTACTCTAGGGGTGACATATATTTATTAAAAAAGGGAGGTTGGGGCATAGCAAAAGGTTTAGTTTGCCTGGTCTTAGTGGAAGTTTAAAACTGAACACACACAGGCTGCAATGGCAGTCCTGTGATGTATAAAGTGCTAATTGAGTGGGTGGCACAGTCAGTGCTGCAGGCCCACTGGTAGCATTGAATTTAAAAGCCCCGGCCACAGGATGTGACACTTTACTAAAGACCTACATGTAAATTAAATATGGCAATTGGATATAAGCCAATCTTACCATGGTTTAAGGAGAGAGCATAAACACTTTCGTACCAGTTAGCAGTGGTAAAGTGCGCCAAAAACTAAGGTCAGCCAACATGAAGTCAGCCAGCCAGGAGGTCTGAAGGAAAAATGTAAGGGGGAAAAACACACCGAGGATCCCAGATCTAACAACAGCTTTAACCCCTTCCTCCTCCCCCAAAACTCTTGGAAGCATTGAAATGCATTAGAAGCCCAAATAAAGACAAAGCAGGTGACTTCCAAACGTGTGATGTCAAGAAAGCTAGATACTGTCAGAAAATGCATTGCTGGCAATGACTTACTTTTGAAGCCATTTTCAGCAATACAGTAAATGCTTGCATCTGGACACCAGGACAGTTACTGTTGCTCTAAAACAACCAATTAAAAACAATAGCTCTCAATAACACAATGTCCATCAGAATTCAAATCATGACAGTGCTTCACTCAATATCCCCACTTACCAACACATGGCAAACTACAGTTTTGACTCCTTCTCCTAATGATCCCTCAAATACCTTAGGGACTGCAGACTGTAAAACAATCAAGATGCTTGTGGTTGTTGGCCCCATTGTTATTACAATTAAAGTGTGGGTGAAAGGCAAACAAAACCTAATGTACACTCTGCAGTAAAAAAAAACTTGCCAATGTGCAGTGCTCATTGTTACACTATACAGTTTTCATTCTGCTTCCCTCAGTCAGGCAAACAGTATGCATTACTTTTCCTAAAACACTAATTTCATTTACTCAGAACAAAATACATTTTAAGCTCTCATGCTATTATTTAAATACATAAAGTAGGTGCACCACAATTTGGGGTGGGCGGAATTGGCGGAGTTTCATTCTACGGAATTTCATGGAATTACATTAAACTGCCATAAACTTCCACAGAATTCCATGAAAGGGTAGAGTGGGCACCACAATGTGCAGTGCATACCCCTTGTCACCCTTACATAAGTATGAAAGGGCACCAAGGGGTATCCACTGCAGTGCATACCACTCAGCAATCTAACATACTTATTTATGGGCACCAATGGGTATGTGCTGCAGTGCAGTACATACCACTCTGTGCCCTCAAATAAGTATGTAAGGGCACAGACGGGTATCCACTCCAGTGCAGTGCATAACCCTCAGGGCCCTTGCATGCTTATGTAAGGGGAACGAGGGACATGTTTTTCAGTGGAGTGTATTGCATTCCCCTAGTATGTAAGGACACTAAGGGGTATCCACTCCAGCTCAGTACATACCCCTCAGTGCCCTTCAATACTTATATAGGGGCAGCAAGGGATATATGCTGCACTGCAGTGCAGCACATACCCCTTGCTGACCTTATACAAGTATGTAAGGGCAACAAGGGGTATGCACTCCAGTGCATACCCCCCTGTCCCCTTGCATCGTTATGTGAGGGTGCAGAGTGGCAGCCACTTCAGTGCATGCCCCTCAGTGCATGCCCATCAGTGCCCTCACATATTTATGTCAGGGCACCGAGGGGTATGCGCTGCACTGCCTTGGCTTAAACAGGACTGGTAGAGGGAGTAGTCCCTCTTTATTTAAATAACTGCAGATTCAAGTTTAATCTGCAGCTGTTTTTAAACTTAGAGGGACTGCTTCCTCCTCCAGCCCTGTTTAAAAACCAAAGAAAGTGCTGAATAATACCGCCGGTGGCGCAACGGAATTTATCTGTAATTTCATGTTACATAAGAAAAGCGGAATACTAAATTCCTTCAATTCTGCTGGATGATTTAAAAATTCCGCCCATCCCTAATAACAATAGGAAGTTCAAAGGAGTACTTGGGCAATAGTAGTCCTTGATATGTACAGGCTGAAAAATTTCTGCTGGTCCAACCAGGGTCAGACTGGGAGAAAAACTCGTCCTGGGAATTAAAGTAAAAGTGGCCGCTATTATAAAACCAGAGAGCGAAAAAAATGGCACACACTTGCAAATCAAGCCAGTTTTAAATTACTGGAGTCATTTTGTATGGGTATTTTGCAAGGTGTGGAAGACTGCCTCCATTTGGGTTTGCTGAAGGGAATGTTTTTGGTAATATCTGGGAAATCAACAGTAAAAACAGGCCTACCTGGCCATAAAGCCGGCCCACAAACGACTAAAAAAACGGCCCAGATACTGATCTGTCAGACCAGCCCATCGGGCACTTCCTGATTGCCCTATAGGCCAGTCAGATTTTGTGTCCAACATCTATCTGTTTAGGCTCTTCTATGGTATTATGGTGGTATTTAGCGGACATGTGGGTATTGCAGATCAGTTTAAAGGTTTATCACTGTGAAGCTTTATTATTGTACTGTTTGCTACATTCACAGAAGTTAGTAGTCCTGATAAAGTTAGCTGGCATCCTTGCACAGCAATCTTCAAACATTTCACAAACTTCAGTCCTAGGACAGTTGTTCCTTTCTGAAAGTGTACAAGCAAACTAAGTCATGAGCAGACACACCTCTTGTCTTGGAAGATGACAATTTTAGGGTTTTTAAAATAGGTCGATAGTAATTCATCACTTTTTTGTATCGTTTTTACATGGACGGTCCACTGCGTTGGGACATAGCTTTTACTTTCAACACATTTGCTTGACTTTTCACAGCGTGCTGGGATAAGTGGAAGTTTTTAGCAATAAAGCTGTGTATCATACATTATGGACCACTTATGAGCTGCAAACTGCATTACTAGATTTATACAAAGTGCTCCACAGTGTACGTACAGTACTAATGGCTGCTCTTAGCATATTTACCCTTGGGCACCATGGCATTCACCTTCTATAGTAGCTGCACAATCATATGTTTGTGTTCCCACCTTCAACAAAGAAACACCATGACAGCATGAAGCATCTATCACAACTATCAACATGCACAGTGCTATAATGAGCCTAAAATCATCCAATAAAATACCCGTGTGGATATAGATCTTGAGTTGCTTAATGAATACACAATCTTTCTTGTTCGTGGCCAGATATCTGCTGTGTTCCAGCAACTGTTATTGTACTTTGATTGTCACCAATATGTTTACAAATATGATGCAAAATTGCATGGGACAATAACCAAAGAACATCAATCTGATGGAGACATCTAGCTGCAGATTCCTTACCTTGTGAATTCTCCCCAGACAGCAGACTGGATCTGGAAAACTTTCCCAGGAATACCTCTGTGCTCCAGTGGAGGGCGTCGTGTAACTCTGTACTGATGTCATCTCCAGACATGATGTCAACGGAGTCCATATAAGCCACCACTGACGCGCTGGTGTCAGTTTCTTCCTTTTCCGTGCTGCAACGCAGACACAGTGAAGCGTACCTCTGGCTGTTTTCGGCCTCCTTTTTTCGACCTCTCATCGAGAAAAGTATGCCATCTATGCCTACTGAGTTTAAGCCCTGCAGCCAATGGTTCTGCAGGAGTGCCATATGAAGCTCCTGGCGTCCCGGATGTTGTGACCTTCTATGTCTAATCGACCCCACTCCTCTTCCAGGAAGGCTGCTCATTCCAGGGGTTGATCCAGTGGATGTCACTCTTCCTGTGACTGGCAACAGGCATTGGTGCTGCTGTCTCCGTCCTGCAGTACGTGTTGTATCCAGCAATCTGAGTCGCGGCTCTCCAAGGCCTTATTGCCTCATGACGTAGGAGTGAGCGCTCCCATTCAAGGGGTTGGTGACCTCTCTTGCCCTCGTGCTAGTGACCCCATCCTGGATTCAGGGGTGAATGATTCCTACTGCCCTCGGGCTCAGCAATCGGTCTTGGATTCTGTCCTGCACCTCCCTACCTATCCAAGAGCTGGGGCAATTATGACCCAAATGAAGGAATTTTACTTGGCTCTTAATGCCATTTTTGGGTCTCTACTTTCGGGCCCCAAGGAGGTGATGACTTCGTAGACTGCGCCCAAGCGGGCAGATTCTCCCTTGGCAGCAGTTAGGTCCTCCGTCATATTGATGCCAGTGCACTGCCCTTTGGGGTTTCCACCTATCGCACCGATCGACATCGCAGTGGTGTTGCTTCCTCTACTTGGGATTGCTGTGGCATCACTGGTTGGCTGACAGCTCGAGTCGGTGCACGTACATTCTGCTAGTCCTGGGGCAGCGCTGCCTGACGCCCTACCGACCTCAATCTCCAATGACACGGCACCGCTTCAGCATCGGTCAGCATCGTGCCCGGATACTCTTCCTCCTTGCTCCAAGGGAGGTTCCTTTGGTTGTCGGAACTGCATCAGAAGTTTTTCTTCCATGCCCTGGCTGTCCAATGCCTTCAGATCTACCTCTTGATGTGTGGATTTCTGATTTGGCTGAAGCCATCAGTCTAGATTCCTCCACTGCTTCTATCCAACTGTCTCCTCCAGGCCTGGTCACTGAAGCCAGCTCTACCCTGGCAGACATTTTGTGCAGTGTGACTGTTGTGTTGGATTTGTCCCTCTCCTTAGTGCCTAAGTCCACAGACCCCCTCATTGGGGTTCTTCACCCGAGTCAGTCAGGCCTTGAACCTGTGAGGCGTTGTATGACGTTTTACTAGGAGCATGGGCTAGGCATGCTACTGGTACCCCTGTGGACAGGGTTATTGACCACATGCACCACCCTGTCCCCAATGACTCTGAGTGTCTCCATCGTCAGCCAACGCCAGACCACTATGGCTTTGCATGATCTTCCTCATACTCCGATTGATAAAAATTATAGGAAACTGGACTCATGTGGGAAGCATATCTATTCTTACACCAGTGCAGCCTTAAGTTCTATTAACACATCGTCTGTTCTTGGACATTTTTCCCATGCCCTATGTGATTCCTTGGCACAGGTCTTGCCCTTGCTCCCAGAGGGTCATTGAGATGAACTAACTTAGTTGATTTCAGATGGGCAGCAGGCAGCCAAATTGCTCATTCAGTTTGGCTTGGACTCCACCGACTCCAATGGTCATGCCATGGCATCTGTGGTGGCCTTGTGCAGATATGCTTGGCTTTGATCCTAAACCTTTCCTGAGGCAGTCCAGTCGGCGCTATTTGGCATGCCCTTCGATGGTACTCATTTGTTTGGGGCCTACGCAGATTTTGCTCTGCGTAGATTTAGGGACAGTAGGTGTAGTTCAGACCCTTGATTCTTTCCCTTTTCTTCCCTATTATTCATAAGGGCGGACTTATACATAGTCTGCCTGTCCTCATATTCACCCTTTGAGTCGCAACTGTTTTCGTTGCTTTTGGTCCTGCTCTTGTTGCCCGAATGGGGGGTCCTGCGGTTGCAGATCTTCATTTTTAATCTTTTCCACCCTTGTGGGGTATCTATTCATTAGGCAGACCTTCTGTTTGACTATACTGAGGTGTTTTCCCTCAGTCACTATCTTGGGGTTTCCTTCTCATATGAGGTGTTTTCCCTCTATTCCATGCTCGTGGAGGTATTTGTGCTAGGATTTTTGCCTTCTTGTCCCTGCTATATTGTTCTTGGGGGTTTTGTGCAGTGTTCTTCTTGGAAACCTTCTTGAAGCTCTATGTTCTCCAGCATAGTTTCAGGTTGCCTGTTCTTCAGTGTTTGAAAGGCTATCTGTCCCATAGGATAGCATGGGAGATACTGTGTAACATCTTACAAGTATTCCTTTCGATTAGGAAAAGATAGAGGTATACCACTTAGGCTCTCTGAACTCAGAATTTCAATAACACATCTTTTAGTAAAGATAGTTTTAAAATGATGTGTTGGAAAATGCCACTTTTAGAACGTACAATTATCAAGGTTCCACCCTAATTAGTGGTGCACAGTTGATTAATCAAACAGTAAATGAATAATTTCTACTTCGCAGATTACTGTCTTAAAAACACAAGATATAACACACAGGGCGAAAATCTACTTCAAAACAAACATATATTTAATATATGATCAATTTACAGATTAGGGAAACGAAAAGATAAGAATAAAACAAACATAGTTCATGAGGTAACAGAAATCAACCTACAAAAACACTATGTAGGCATTTTTTCTGTAAATTAATGGAAGGAAATAATCAGATATATCAATGAAAGAAGTTCCTTCAACACAATAAATGTACATAGAAAAAGATGCCGTAGTCGACGTTTCGGTCTGTGGTAGCAATGAGACCGTCAGACCACTCGTGAAAAAACGAAGGTGCAGACTTTAGTTCTCTTTATCGCGTAGCTCAATACAAGCCATCACTTGTAAGTTGTGGAACACTCTGTATGAATTCAGAATTCATGCACGCACACTCCGGTTCCCGTCAGTCTGGAACTGAAGAAGACAGGAACCGGAGTGTGCACCACCGTTTTTTCACGAGATAACTCGTAAGCTTTATTACAAAAATATTAACACCTTCAGCGCGGCGCAAATTTTCGTGCTGTGCTGAAGGTTCTAATGAGCCAACGGGCTCTTGACGGAACGGTTCCGTCATGAGCACAGCTCAACCGATGGTCATGACGGAACTGTTCCATCATGAGCATCGAAGGGGTTAAAAGAGCCAGGAAGCCAATTGAATTGCGCCCTTCTAAGTCGTGTCTCCACCAACTGTGGGTCTCTTTCCTGAACCTGAAGGAATTTAATCTTGTTTTCATGAGTTAACAGAAGAAATTTGCAATTAGAATTTTCTTGAAGGATATTCATCAACCTTTTGTCCTGAAGATGGTCTGACGGTCTCATCGCCATCACAGACCGAAACGTCGACCGCGGCATCTTTTTCAATGTACATTTATTGTGTTGAAGGAACTTCTTTCATTGACATATCTGATTATTTCCTTCCCTTAATTTACAGAAAAGATGTCTACAAAGTGATTTTGTGGGTTGATTTATGTTACCTCATGAACTATGTTTGGTTGTTTCTTATCTTTTCGTTTCCCTAATCTGTAAATTGATCATATATTAAATATATGTTTGTTTTGAAGTAGGTTTTCGCCCCGTGTGTTACATCCTGTCTTTTTTAAGACAGTAATCTGTGAAGTAGAAATTATTCATTCACTGTTTGATTAATCAACTGTTCACCACTAATTAGGGTGGAACCTTGATAATTGTATTTGAGATAATAAACAAACAAAATCCCTTGCAGGCAAACCTTCACTTATTTAAAGCTTTTATCGCCAAAGTCTCCAAGGGTATATTGGGTTTCCCACCTCTTTTGAAACTTTTAGAAAGTAGGCATTTCCATGTTTAACTATTCTGTATGCCTCTGCCTGGTTGTGGATTGAGTATCTGGTTCTGGAGTGACAGGGGCTGGGGTTGTGCATTCACTGTAGGCAGCCACTGGGGGTTGATGTGTACCTGGCCCTTCCTTGATGAACTGAGCTGAATAGACCATGGCTGCATTAGAGTAGTGGGAAGATTTTTCCTTGCACCTGAATAGGGCCTGTCTCCCTTGCACAATGCTGTCTCCACCCCCTGTGTTCATACTGCACCAGCGAGGACAGAACTGGAATGGACTGGGCTCAGAAACCTTCATACAATGAAGAACAAAGACAAAATGGGGCATAAGTAGTAGACATTAAACCCCAAAACTTTACATCTCGTCTGGACTCAAGAGGAACCTTTGCCATGGAGAAGAGTTGGAGAGCTGTGAGGAGGAGTGCTGCATCTTTGCTGTGTGCTGGTGGAGTTGGCCTGCAATTGCTGCTTCTGCCAAGGAAAGGACAAAGACTTGAACTTTGCTGAGAAACCTGCTTAAAGAAGAATCTCCAAGGGCTTGTGTGTGCTGGCCTCCTATTCTGAAGTCTCAGGGACACAAAGATCTCACCCCCATCTCCCCTGAACTCTACGGCTGAGAGTTATGGCCTGCCAGGAAGTGCTTGTTCCAGTTTTGTGCCTCTGGAGTTTGTACTTGCTGTTGGGAGAAACCTAAGAGAAGCAAGAAAAGCAATCCGCAACGCCGTCAGCGCCACTGCTGTGATGCTACGACCTACACTGAGGCCTGGGGCACCACTCATGAAGTGCACAAAACACCGCTCAGCCTCCACCGCAGCTCTGACGCCCTTCGACACCTGCCAATGCCTGCAATTATCTGCATTTCCAATGCCAGCACTTGCATGGACTTCCTCATCACCAGCTCCTGCATCCTGTTATCGCATCGGTGATAACCGTGAGGGTGACTCCATGAACTTATCAATTTTGCACCACCTCACCGCCGATGCAACCGACTTCCTCTGTCCTGGATTCGACTCATCGCCTCCTCACTGACACAACGTCTCGCTTCCCCAGTGGCAGCCAGGGAGCCGGCCTCGACCTCGGCACCGATGCCTCACCTCCACAATGACGTGCATCATCATAGACATCGTTTCCAAGGTACTGCTTGTTTGGGGATCCGTGTGACTCCGTGCCCGACGCTGCGCTCCTCGCGGTTGGCGCCTTACTTTGGATTTATTGCTGTGATGAAGTCATAATAGCCCCAGGTGGAGCTAATTGTTTTCTACAAGCTTTAATTGGGAAATATTTGTTCTTAAGTGCTATTATTCTACATATATGCTTGTCAGATTGGTTCAGTTTAGATAAAGATACTTAATTTTTCTAAACTTGTGGTGTTCATTTGTGGTGTTATCTCTGTACTACTGTGTGGTTTGAGTACAAATACTTTACACATTGCCTTTGTGATAAGCCGGTCTGCTCGTGCCAGGCTACTAAGGGGGTGAGCAGAGGTTATCTAGAGGTGTATCTCCCTTGCCCTGACTAAAAGCAAGGGTCCCTACTTTGACAAAGGTACCTACCTCTTCTAATTAGAGACCCCCAGTTCTAACACTGTCACATTGCCATCATTGTGTGGGGAAAATCGATACCGACGCATCACTTGTCTGCACCTCGCATCTCGCTGTTGCGGCCAGGATCAAGGTACTTTGATCAGTGGGCATTGCGTGACTCTTCTATCCTGCCTGTGCTCCATCTCAGTTGGCTTGACCTCTTAACTTTGCCCCGGTCCAGCGTGACCAGATATGCCCCATAGCCGCTTATTGCTTCCAAGCGCTGTTTACACTTTTATTCTTTAAAAAATCATATCTAGACTTCTACTTATTGGATTTGTTTTGTTTTGGTCTTGTTTTATTTATAAATCATAACACTAGGCATGCGGTTATCTCGACCACTGAGCTAGAGATTTTTACACAGAAGAGATGGGAGAGGCGCAGGCAGAGACCTTCAGTCATAAGTTGTGAATTGAATTTTTTAGTATGCAAAGTAGTACTACTGGGGCCATAGTATGTATGCAGCGCATTTTCTTGGTTTGATTTGGGTGCATTATTTAAAAAGTGCACCTAGCGCAATACCGGAAAACGTGCCGCATTATGGTGAATGCTCTGCCACCAGGGTAGCTGCAAACATGTGCTGACCTAGGGGCAGCGTATTCGGGTGAATAATGGAGTGGCTGCTTTGAGGCCACTCTGTGTTTTCACAATGCAGGCAGCAGCCCACCTGCACTTTTAAAGGGGATTAGAGATCCCCTTGTAGGTGTGTGCTGTAAGTGACGTCACCCGTCTGCAATGGGATGTCTGGAGGGTCCATGGGACCACCCTTTCCCGCGCTAGAGGACTGCCATCATGGGAAGCACTGACAGTGCGCCTCCTGAGAGCTTCTTTGCCTCGGTTCCCATGTCTGTAATACAGTGCAGGTGCAGAGGCAAAGGGATATGCCCCCATGCAAATGAAGGGAGCCGCCTCTTGAGGAAGAGTTGCCATTGTTTGTCCGCCAGCGCTTTCAGTATTATAGAAAGGGACGCACAAGTGTCAGCACCCCCTTCTGTAATAGCAGTGCCTCAGGAGTTCGCAAAGCGAGCGCAAATGCCCGGTACGCTCCGGGGCACATTGTGTAATTTGTCCCCTGGTGTACTACTCTACATACTCTAAAATGACTTTTGTGAATCAAGCTCTGTATATTATCAGAGCAGATGATAACTACCCTTGTTCTTTTCATAGTGTTAAAGTGTTCAGTAGAGTTACATTAGTTTTCACAGAAAGCGAGTGTGTGCCATTGTGTATTGGAAAAAGCATAGCAAAGAAGAGGTTTTCTCATATCGCGGATTCTATGCTAATGTCCATCCTGATTTGGTCCATATAAATCAGCAGCAAATACATTTTAAAAAACTTGACTGTCTGCTGAGCTTAGTGGGGGAGGTAGCAAATGTTTCTTTTTATAATGAACACAGCACAATACTAACATCACTATTTTTATAAAGAAGATGCATGCAGTAAATGTTATTCTTCTAGAGAAAACACTTTTGTTCTCAAGTACATTCTTGTCAAAATAAAAACAAAACACATGGGGCCATATGTATCAACATCCAGATTTGCGAATCTCAAATAGCGATTTTTTAGAAATGTATGTAGAAAATCGATTTTTTTTGCGAGTTCTTAAAATTCCTTAATTGCGATTAGCAAATTGCAAATCCCAATTAAGAAATAATTTCCAATTCATTACTATGGGCCAGGAGGCCCATAGGAATGAATGGGAAGGTATTCTCAATTTGCGATTCGCAATTTGAGAATCGCAAATTGATAATAATTTCAAGGGTGCAGGGGTGTCCAAAGGACACCCTGTTGCACCCCTGAAATTAGCATGGGTGCACATGTGGTGCACATACATGCCCTAAGGGCATGTATGTGCTTCAAATTGCACTTTGAAAAATGCAATTTGCAAATCCTTAAGGCCAATTTGCATTTTTTTAATGCTGCTTACATTGCATTTAAGAAATCGCAAAATTTGTGATTCCTTAAATGCAATCGCAAAATAAGGAGTCGCAAATTTTGCGATTCCTTATTTTGCACTCAATTTTGCTACATACTTACCAGTTACCGAAAATGAGTTTGCAAACGCCGAAATTCTGTGAATTTCGGCGTTTGCGAACCCATTTGAGCTTCATACATATGGCCCATGGACATTATTTTTAAAGAATCGTTGCAATTTGTAATTAGAGATTTATTTGCATTAAGTGGAGAGAGTCCAGCAATGAAGCATCTTTCTTTGGAAGGGGCAAAAAGAAAACCAGAGCACAAGTGAAAGAAAAGAACAATTGTCAAGGTAATCCACAGGTGGAGCTATATTCCAACATCTTGAACTATTGAAGACAGTAAAGTATAGCATTTAGATTGAGAGGCTATTTACTAAGGGCTGTGCTCTTGTGATGCTGCCACAAAAGACCCCCTGGAAAGTAAATAACCCCTTAAGTGATTTTGCATGAAGAACCCACTGTCTCCAAATAACTAATTCTCAGAGTTAATTACTATGGCCCAGCTAATCCTAGTTTTGCAGCCTACAGCCAGATTATTTGAGAGATGTATTAATGATGTCTTCATGAACATACGGTATTGTGTCTTAGGTTTAAAAGAAACATAGGGGCATATTACCAACAACTAGCGATAATTTTTGTCTCTAACTTGTTTAGAGACAAAAATTATCGCAGATAAACCTTGCTATTAGCAAGGTTTATCGCAAATGCGATAAAAAACGGCCGCAATGCATGAATATCGCTGAAAAGTCAGCGATATTCATGCATTATCGAGCAAATGCTCTTAGCCATGTTATCCACCTCTCAATGGATAACATGGCTAAGAACTGCTCAGGGCAGGTGTCAGCTTTTGGAGATATTCGCGCTTAGCGCGAATATCTCCAAAAGTTGGTAATAGGAGATAGCGATGTTAGGGACTGTTTCCAGTCTCTAACATCTTGGCACGCCCACTTTGCATGTCATTAGTGATAAATATCACTGACATGCAAAGCGGGGCCCAAGATGGTCGCTATCTCCTTTTAGCTGTCACTAACTGGTGTTAGCGACAGCTTGGTAATAGGGAGATAATTTTATCTCCGCTTTCTTGGCTTTTAAAGCCAAAAAAGCGGAGATAAACCCCCTTGATAATATGCCCCATAATTCCATCACTGTTCTTCTAGTTTACGAAATGGGAGAAGCTGTAAACTAGCCTTGTGGCTAGCCAAGTGTAGAGCAAGGAGCCCTTACTTCTAATTAAAGCTATTCTTCTTGGTCATATTTGTGATCTTGTCATAGCCAAATACCTTTCCATATCTGAACAACAATACTTCAACCAAAAATCGGAAACATCCGTTACAACGCAGATGTTTCAACGCGGTGCTGTTACGACGCGTCCGTAACAACGCAAGTCGTTACCACGACTTGCGCTGGAGGGCGCTAGAAGATTAAAAACAGTAAATTTACTATTCCAACACCTTCCCTAGTGTCCACGGGGACTGGTGTTAGAATAGAAAATTATACTATTCGATATCCGAGCCCCCAACGCAAGTCGTGGTAACGACTTGCGTTGTAAGGGACGCGTTGTAACAGCACGCGTTGTGACGGTACGCGTTGTACCGTCACCCATCCACCAAAAATACATTGAAAACAGAGACTTTCACAGATTTGGGATTTACTATTGAAAAAATTACATTATGAGAGAAATACAACGTGTAATATTGCTGTTTTAGTACACACATAGGACCATATTTCCGAGGGTAGTGCTGCAGCGCAGAGCAGCAAGTTGCCTCCCTGCTCTGCACTGCGTCACAGGAAAAAGGCAGGAATGCGGCCTATTTATCCAATAAGGCGTATTCCTGTCCTTTTCTGTTGCGTTGGAAATATTTTGGCAGCCTAGCTCCAACGCAGGCACCCGTTGTAGGCAGGATTGTTTTGTGCAGGGGTACTTTCCTGCTCAAAAACAATCCTGAGGGGCTTTTTCGTGACACAAAACAAAGGAGAAAAATACATATCTCTCCTTGTTATGCCTCCCCTGGGGAGGCATAACAGATTTACAAGATCTATTAAATCCGGGAATATGTCAAAAACCATGGGATTTGCTCTGAAACAACCACGCAATGCCCATGGAATGCTTACCCAAGGCAGAGTAATGCAGCGATTTGTAGTGTTACTCCATATTTTTGGAGTCACTGAAAGCCACGCAATGTGGCTTTGTGTGGCTTCATAGTATGACTTCCTGTTTGTGTCGCTCTTGCACCACGACTCAAACCTAGTCATAAATATGGCCCATATTGCTTACAACATAGGTTTATTTGTTTTGTGATGAAAAAGGCAAAGCTGGAAAACAATGGATTCAATCTACCCATGTACGTTACATGATCTAATAAAAAATACTACACAGCGATTCATACATCAGAATGTCGAAATATACTGCAACATTGCTTTAAATTAATGTTACTGTTTGCAAAAAATCATTACTTCAATTACTGTATTAAATTCCTTTAATATTTACTAGCGGATTATTATGATACATATTCCTTCAAATCCAATTTTTACAAAGAAAAAGAGTAAATGCCTGGCAAATTCAAGATTAATTCCACAGAATGGAATTAGTTTATTGTTCTTGTTTAATTATACCCATGCCTCAATACGTTTTAAAAGAGTAGAGCGGCCCCAGAGAAGTACGTTTAAAAAACAAGCATTGACAAAACTATAATGTCTTGCCTTTTTTTGACAATGTAGATCTGCTGGTTTTTTCATTGCTCTTTGTCAATGCTTTCTGCATCTGCCGAATCCGAATAAATAATTGTAGCAGTACTGCTGTTGCTGAACAGCGATGGCAAAAATAAACCAAGAAAAAAGTGCACTGAAGCGCAAGTGTACATATGTCATCCAATGAGTATGGAGCTTCCATTAAAGAAATAAAGTTTTAAAAAGTGACATGTCACATCAAGTATTGTGAATGAAGGGTAGGGTTTTGATTATGTAAAGTGGTGATCTCCTCTTGTAAATAAAATACACTTAAAGAAGAGGGTTCTTAGTTTTATCTAGGAGTTACCAAACAACCTAAGCGGAGAAACATCTTTTAAAAGCAGTAGTCTGGTATTAATAACCCCTATAAAATGTGAAAGTAATGAATCAGCTCCTACAAATATGCCACCCATGCATCTGTTTTAACCACATACATGACAGAATGAGCCATGCAACTCAAAGATATAGTCCACTCCCCCAAATCTTTACTGACAAATCTAAAGTACCAGTTATCCGGATATACCACATAAAACACACAGTGCCTCACATCAGAACAAGCTAGGTAGGAAGTCAAAATGGAGATAATCTTTGCAGTTAATGCAACCCGTCAAAGGATGAGCTGTTCAACATCATTTCCAGCAATACAGAACACCCAAAGATGCAGCAACATACAGCACGTGCCCACATGCGACAACTACCAACCCTTCTTCCTATAGCCACTATTGGTAACTCAAAAGTTCCCACCCACTATATTTCCAAAACCCTAAATGAACATTGACTTTGAATCCAATCTACTGATTATGCCCTCTCTTTCTTTTCTATTGAATGTCCCCATACTCTGGATGCCTTACTCTGTATGAGTGTAACCTGCTGTAAGTACATGCCTATCACCCTATTCATTTACAGACAACTGGCCATACCTCTTCCCATCAAATATAACCTCTCCTTTTCTGCAACCTATCTTGCCAATCTGACGAAATCCAGCATTTTTTGCATGTTGGGATTTGTAGTTCTGTTTTATTACATTATAAATTTAAAACTTCAAGATCCAGAAGTCAAATAATAACCTGGATTGAACAAGCTACTCAGGCGTGAACCTGAGGCATGTGAGCGGTTTTCTGAGGTCATATGTGTCACTCTTCTTGTATTCCAGTACAGGAAGAGAGATTCAAGACCCTCAAAGGCTGTACACACATCTCCTAACCTGTGGAACTGTCATGCCATTCACTTGGGATCTCATTGGTTTGTGTTTTTTTATGTGAAATACCCTACGCAGCAGGGGAAATCTACAGGAACTGCTGAATATATCCTTGGCTCTGAATCACTACAACTAACACAGGGGGAGGGTTTAGTACAATGCTTTAAGGAGACTGGTTGCACCTGAGCTAAATAATCACTGCTATTAACAGACAGGTGGACACCTCCAAACAGGCTATTGCATGTCTAGCTTTAATTACTGTTCTAAAAGTGTATTGTGTTTGTTTCCTTTTGGATGTGGTGACTAAGATGCATGAATATATGAAAACAACTATTTACTGCATTTTAATTCAGGACATAACCAAGGCAGCATAGGGTTAAGTGTTAGAAAGGTTCCAAAAGCAGACATTCCAGAGTTCAAAGCATTTACTCATATGCTTACCTGCAAGACCAGGACCATGCATCAAAAATGTCAGCAAACAGCCTGGAATGATTAAATGCTTCAATAGATCACAGGTGAGTGTGCATCAGTTTCCTGTAACACACCTTGAACTGGATCAATGTTCACGGTTAACAAAAATAAGAGTCGCACAGTGAGCGTTTGAAGCATACGCCTATGACTCTACTTACACAATTGTTCTGGGTGTGTGTATTGAAACTCCTTAGTAAACAGGTCTTAGAATGAGGGACTACCTACATAATGCACACCTCATAACAGGTGTGTTACAGGTAGTTCTTCATTACTCAACAAAACACAGCTCATAAATAGACCTGCCATTAAGGGCAGGTTTCACAAAACTAAAGCAATGACAGGGTGAGAGGGAAGGGGCAGTCACAATGGGCGACGAACAACACAAGAAGGTGGAGGGAGGAATGACAGACAACAACACAGGAGGTCGAAGGGTGAAGCAGCAATGAGGGGGGAACAAGAAGCATCAACGAGGGGAGCAACAATGACAATGAGGAAGCAACGAGAATGGGGGAAGCAATGAGAAAACAAAAAAGCATCTTAATCCTGGCCCCTGCAGCAGGAGGACATCAATAAGGTAATGCATAAGTACTTGGTTCATTCTCCATTGAAGGGACTAGCACATGAAGAAGAAAATGAAACAAGGTAGCGCTGATGAATGAGAAGCATGGAAATGAGAGTGACGATGAAGCCAACCAATCATATATTGTGGCCGGATTCTAAGCCCCCTAAGGATCTCGCAAGCGACAGCGCCTACGCTGTCTCAGGTGAGACCAAAAAATGCCTAGATTATGTCAGATTCAGATGTCTGACACTAGCTGTACTAACTCCAAATAAGATGAAATAATTGTGTATTTCCCAGGTGTCATTTGACCATTATTTTTTATTATTTTTTACATACTCTATAAACTTGAGATTTGATGATAGAATTATTAGAGCAGTGCTCATCAATGACAGTTTGAACTAAGAAGCAGCACTGGAAAGTACCTTTACTTTCAGATCATCGTTTTCCTATAATTCAAACAGTATGTTACAAAGTGCAGACCTAATGTTGAGCATTATGCTGTGATAGGATGCAGTTTTCATTGAGTTAACACAGAAATAAGCAGTTTCTTGGTTGCAACGACCATGAAAAGAGGAAACGACAGCCGGTGACCGTGAACTTTGGTTTATAAGTCAGATGGTCCAATCTCGCTTCTCGCTACCTACTTGAATTGTAGACTAACAATGACATTGCTGTGAATGTTGTCAATGTAAAATATTTATATCAAATAAAATGAAAGCATTAATTGTCTTGCTGGAGTGTTGTGGTGGTGGTGGTGGTGGTGTGGCTCACTGGTTAGAGGCGGCAGACCCGTAAGCAGAGAATGGCCTGGGACCAGCGTTCAATTCCCAACGCGGCAAGGTCGTGGACCAGGGTCAAAACGGACTCAATAATTCTCGCCTCGGTGCCTACTCTAACCAGGGAACACACTCGGCAACTCTGTGCATTAAGCTTGCCTCATCTCTACAACGGCCCCCCACAGACGCCGGGGATGCCTGGTTTCACCTTGGAGATACCCAGAAAGGGACCATCTCACAGGGCAAACCAGGACGGGTTCACCAGTGGTCTTCAGCGCCAGGATACTCCATGGAGTCGCAGTGCGCTTTACAAGTACACCCACATTTTGCTGCGTCTTGTGCTCTCTCGTATGTTTTGCGTGAGATCTTTTATTTTTCAGTCTTAAAGATGTAAACTGATATTCATACAATATTTTAAAGAACATTGATTAACTATACACTTTAAATAGCTAATATAATTGCCGTTGAATCAGAAAACACATTGAGTGCCACATCTTTCACGTGTTACTCCATTCCCATACAAGACATAGGAGGTTATATCCCTGTTCAAATGGTGAATAAATTTTACCTTAAATACTACAGTGACATGGTGAAAGGGTTACACCACGCGACCCTGTAAATGCAAGACACAGCCAGTAGAGCATTGTCTTCATATACACCACTGGTAATGACTTCATGTAAAAGAAAGGGACGGACTACAATTTGGCAGTAAAGATTCTTGGTTGTAGTCTACAGAAGCTGCTAAAACCAAGGAACAAACAGCAATTTATTAAGATATTCCATTAATTCCAGATGGGCAAGTATTTACCTGGGAGCCACAAGGGGATCCATTCCATCACCTCCATCTTAAAACTGCTAAGTTTTTATGAGCCTGTTCACCATTTTACAGTTTACCATTCTGAGTTGTCTCCAATACTCACACGGCAGAGGATGGATTTTACCATACTTACAGGTATCATGCCATTTAATATTCTATCAGATGTTGTTGTCTGAATCGCCAAAGAGCCACACCGTTTTGCATGGGGTTGACTGCTACTTTGCTTCAATTTATGATTTACTTATTTAGTTTTCTGCTCGAACCTTGGCATGCTTCCCTGCCTGATATCAGTTGGATGTTAAAAAACGACCACGTAGACGAAGATGAAAGTCTGTGCTTCTGAAAGAAGAGGAACATTTGGTCTCATTAAAATTCTTGTGAACATTCTCTTGATGCTGTATACCTCATAGATAGTCTTTCTGTGAACCAATGGTGTGTCTGTCTCACAGATAAACATGATAGCATGGTTAAATGAAAACATTTGCCAAATGAGCAGAAGCTGTTTAATCACACATCATTTACTGTGTTTTTCTGTGGAAACACCAGAAAGGTGAATTCTACCTTTAGCTCTTCTATTGCCTCCATTTGGAATTATGTTTCTTTGATTTATCATTCCGTTGATTTCACAGATTACCCAGACTCTTTTGGGGTTTAGTCTTCTTACTTCTGAAGTTACTTGCTCTCCCTGCCAATGTATCAAGTCAGAATGCTCTTAGTACCCTTGTACTGCTCAGATTAAACAGCCCAGCACACTATCTCCCCAGTGATCACTGCTCTTTGTTGTATCTTCCTGCCAGCCCAGTTACTCTCCAATAACTGCGCTACACATGGAGAGTAATTTTGCACGTCTTTATTGTAGTCAGAACTCAATTTTCTAAGCTTGCCTTCAACTCATCTCTCCAATGCTTACGTCATAGGCCTACGGTGTATAGTTGGAACCAAAAGACTTACAGCATTATTTTATTTACAACTCACTACATCTTCTGCTTTGTTAAATAAAAATGTACAACTTTTTCCAAAGAAATAAATACACAAATAAATACATGAATTGATACATAGCTATAAAGGCAACATAGGCTCGAAGAGTAGTGTTCAAAATAACTTTGAGTTCACATTTTCCAATGCAGAACACTGAACATCTTTCTTTAGAGTACTCATGAACTGTTCTGCGAGACCATTGGTCTGGGGTTAAAAAGTGTGTTTTTTGATGCTTTATAATGAGATGATTTATAAAATCTTTGAATTCTTGACTATTAAAAGGTAGGCCTTTGTCACAATGTAAAATTGTAGGTACTTTCCATATCACAAAGATGCCTTCTAATTTTTATTAACCTTTTCAAATGTAGAGGATAAAAGATCTTCTACCAATGGAAAATGAGCGTATTCAACAACAATGACTAGAAGTTGATGTCAATTTTCAAGAGGACCAAAGAAATCAAGAACGATTCTCTCCCAACCATGATGTGGAAATTCTGACATGTTCAGAGGCTGATGAATAATTTGAGATGAAAGACTGTTGCATATATGATGTCTTGAATCCTTTTTTGGCCCTTTCATAGAGGTAAGGAAACCAGACTCGTTCACAGAGAGATCTCTTAGTGGCAACTGTTCCTTGATGTCCCTCATGGGTGACGTCAATCACTTATTGTTGTAGACTCTCTGGAATAATGTGTGTACCTCGCAGAATGAGGCTTTCTTGGGTCAATGAATATTTATCTCTTACATTTTTGAACTTCAAATACTCTCTATCATAAGTGAAAGGTCTAGAGTTATGGTTCCATGATTGATGAGCAATAATGTTTTTTAACTTTAACATGTCACTATCTTGGCTTGTGGCAGTAACAACTTGTTCCAAACGTATGGTCGATTTCAGAATAAAATTGATGTATTCCTCCACTGTCTAAACTGTAATGGCAGTCTTTAAAAATAATCAGCTGGATTTTGATCTTTCCATGGATGATGAAGAATTGTATAGTTGGATTTTTGTAACCTGAAACAGTGCTTGATGATCAGCCACTACTGTGAAAGGCTATCCGTACAAGAAAACAAGGAAATATTCACTCGCCCAAACCACCTTCAAACATTCTTTCTCAAGTTGCAAGTAAGCATGTTGTGATATGTTTTTTCTGGCATATGCCACAATATGTCTCTGGGCATTTGGCTGTCTGTTGTGCTTTGGAAGGATTACGCCTAACCCAACAGGGCTAGAGTCAACTAAAACCTCTGTATGAGGTTTGGGATCAAAATAGGCCATTTCAGTGGCAATCTCAATAGCTTGCTTGATTTTTGGAAGCTCTTCTCACATTCATAAGGACAAATGAAAGGATACGTTCCTTTTTGTTAGTTCTCATTACAGTGCACTGACCGTATTAAGTCTTGTATGTATCTAGAACAGTAACTGGTCAATCCAAGAAATGATCGTAACATAGAAATGTCGAGTGGGGAATTTGTAGTAGACATTGGTTGCACTTTAGCTTGATCAGGTTTTATGCCCAAGCAGGAAAGGCATGGACAAAAATGTTAAGCGTTTCTTGTGGGAATAACATTTGGGAGCATTCAGAGTTAAAACTGCATCATTCATCAAGCAACATGTTTGCATGAAAGCTTTGTCATGCTCTTTTGGAAAACCAACATGGAATCTTTATAGTTAAATACATTTAGTACAGGCTGTATGATACGTCTAGAATGGGAAAAGTTCTGCAGAAGGGGATACACCAAAAGTCAATCATTTATGACAAAACAGACCAATATTCGTAGAAAAGGTTGTAATGTACTTGTATTTTTCTTCAAGTTCCAATTGGTGATATGCTTTATTTAAGTCAAGTTGAGAGAAGAACGTCGCACCTTTCAATTGAGTTATCATATCAGCAGTGTGCAGACTAGGATGTCTCTCTCTTCCTCAATTGCCTCGTTTTGGAAATTCAATGCACATTTCAATAAATATACTGACACCAAAACAAACAAAATAGAATTAGTACAACCAGAGTTATGAATCTTAAAATTTGTAGTAAAATCTAGCACCAAAAAGAACAAAGCACAGACCAAGTGTATCTGGGGACACAAGACTGGGTCAAGTCAAAGGTTAATGCCAAATGGAATGGTGTGCAGTTTGGATACATAGAGAGGGAATAGGCCCAATCTTGGCATATCCTAACACTTAGAAGAATTTTCAGAAGTTCTTTAAAGTTAGAATTTCAGCTGTGCAAGGCACCAGGCTGCATCTGAGGATGGGTTGTTGATAACAGAGTCACTGGATGAGATCTTGGTGAAGCCGTCAAGGAAGGCAGGAAAAGCTCCAGTCGATGATTGGAATCCATGCCGAGGAGGTTGTTGTTATCAAAGTGGAGTTGTTTGTCATCGAGGCTGGTGAATATTGCTAGTTTTGAACTTAGAAGTTTTTCTGGAGCATGTATTGTTCCAGGGAGACTGAAAGAAAATACTGTCAAAATTGCTTCAGCACTAAGCATTTTTCAGCACAAATGCACAAAATGTTGCCTAAAATACTATAGGCAAGACAGGTTATTAAAAAAATGGGATATAACATTTTAATTTTTTTTCCCCTTTTTTTCCAATGTATTAATCATCTTTTTTCACGTCTGAATATAACCTCCTTTAATTTTCCCATTCTGCTGATGGTCTATCCTCAACCCACAAAGAGTATCAGTGATAAAGTGTTTTGACTTAAAATCTACTTAGATAACAACATGCAAAAAATAATAAGTTAGTGAGATCTTGTCCAGCTAACTATGAAAAGAATATTTGTGACTCTGACCATGGGCATTATAATACTGAGAGGGGCATTTTCCCAAGGATAGATCACCGAAATATCCCCACTTTAACGTATCAAAAGTGGTGATAGAATTAACACCCCATTCACAAGCTCGTACAAACTGCAGACATCGCCAGAATTCCCGCTGTAACATCCCCAAAACCTAACACCTAGGAACTCATTGCCCACTACAGGCTCAAAAAGACAACCTTTCACCCCATCCTGGCCCACATCGCCCACAGGCTGACAGTCCCAACACAGTGGAGAACCAAACATCCCTCTGCAGACAAAGCTGCTGGCTGTGCTGCACCTGTTTGCCTTTTGTACCTTCCAACCAACAACTGCTAGAGTCAGAGGGGTCTCACAGTCAGCCCTGTCAAAGTCCATCACACCTGTCCTGGATGCTATCCTCAGCTTCATATCCTAGTACCTTTACTTCCCCATCACTCCGGAGGAACAGCTGGAGACCAAGCAAGGCTTCCACACCATAGCTGGATTCCCGGCCGTGTTGTGGCAATCGACTGCACACATGTCCCACTTGTGCCACCAGTGGATACTGCACATCACTACCGCAACAGAAAGCATACGCATTTCATCAATGTGCAGGCAATAGTGGACCACCGGGGACTCTTCACCAATGTCGTCGCCAACTACCCGGGCAGTGTGAAGGATTCATACATCCTTCGACAGTACATCATCAACCAGCTCTTCCAGGATGGCACATGTGGGACAGGACTGCTCGTTGGTAAGTACCAAGTAAACACACCATACATCCCAATGCCTCCTCAGCACATGCACCACTGTGGGGTTGCACACGTGACTAAATCATATTCAACATGTCAAACTACACGTATACCTAGCAGACACAACCACAACACTCCATGGTCATCCTGGCCTACCCCTGCACCCTATACAGACTGGTGGTGTAGTTGCCAGCATCAGCTAATCCCTGTGGGCAGGTGAACACTCACCCCACACACAGCCAGCACAGCATCACTGGATTGGTGGACCTGCCAACACAATCTGCCGAACCAAGTATTGACTCTTTTCTCCCTGCACTGTCACAGGTGATCAAGGATATGCATTCTGCCCTTGAATGATGACACCCGCCCAGAGGCTGTACAATGCGACCCACATACGCACCAGGGGCATCGTGGAAAGCACATTTGGCGTGTTGAAGTCACGTTTCAGGTGCCTGGATGGCACAGGTGGGAAGCTCCTGTACAGCCCGGACTTCGTGTGCAAGCTGATCGTTACATGTTGTGTGTTGCACAACATCTGTGTTTGCACCAGTGCCCCATGGATCCCTGTTGCAGAGGTACAGGCCGATGATGGTGATGATGGGGCACGTGGCCCACATCCCACTGCAGCAGCGGCAGGAATGGCTGGTAGGAATACCATCATTGACATTTACTTCTCATGTCACATTGTGAGCATCCATGGCAATCATGCGACAGTAGAAAATGTCCAAATGCACTGCATGTGTGTATAAAATTTTTTGCAGGTCTCAGCTTGTACTTGTACATTTTGATGTTACGTTTCCCTGCCTTCCAGATGGGATTTGGCAGGTTGTGCACATTTCAGTGCTTAATTCTTGTTGGTGCTTTCCAGTGCTCAGCACCGGCACTTATTTGTCAGGGCCGGGTCTACGAGCAATATTAGTGGCTGCCTGCTCAGTGCTCACTGGGTTAACATGGGTCTCCCTGGTGGCGGCGCAGAGCTGATATTGCACGTGATTGTGCTTAAAATCTTTCGAATTGGACACTGCAGTCGCCTGACCTATTAAGAGACACGCACACTGTCAGAAATCGGTGCCTGGGTCCCTTGCCTCAGTTTACTGGTCACTACAATCAATCACAGTAGTGCTACGTTGCTACCAATGACGCCTGGAAAACGTATTAGTCCGCCCGCCCCTCCTTGGCAAATCATCAAGTGTTGGTCACCAGTCGGACCAATGATCACTGTTTTCGCCCTCGGCCCGCTGCAGCATACTGCGCATGTTCAGCACAAATCGCCTGCGAGACAGAGGAACTCTCGCCACTGCCGAGCGTTCCTCGACCCAGGGCATACACGTTTGGAATTACCCATTGATTATCTTCTTTAAACATGCTCCCAGATGAAGGGCAGCAGCCCGAAATGCATTGGAGCTGGAGGAAATAATTACTGATATTTATGATTCACACTGAGTATGTGGGGAAACATACTTCAATGACTTTATTGAATAAAATATTACCTACAAAATTTGAACAATTTCGTGAAGATTGTTTTTTCAAGAGTGTGGAGGTACATAATCCTCTGATACCAGTGTGATACCAGTGTGCCCTAAGGGATGCAATCAATTTTCAATTGACAGCACCTCGTTTCTTGTATTCTTGCTCGTCCCTTGGGGAGAGGACGACACCTTAGGAGCACCTACTTTAAAGATTGAACTATTCATTCTATCTTTTGTCAAACCTGCTGTGCACTTGTCTACCAACCCACACAGTGTATTCTCTTTTGCAACATAAATCATTTGTGTCATGTTTTTTTATGTCATCACATGTTTGCTTTTGTATCACAATGCAATATACAGCGCTCTGAAACCTGGACGTGGTGGAAATGGGGCTACGGAAAACGATACATAAATAGTTAATGACTAGATATTTCCTTGCAGAAAAGACCCATATAAACAGGTGTAATACGAATGCATTATGCTACATGGCTACTTATTGCTCATATTCTCCTGATGAGTTACAGAGCAAAATCCATATTGGGAGTCTCATTAAAACAAAATGTGAAAAATGTATACCCAAGGCAGGGAGCACTCAGCCCCTGATGCACTGGAGCATGCAGGCCGTTTTAACAGCCTTATAGGCCCCTGGACAAAGCATTGCAAATGTTGTAATTTGACAGCGATTAGATTAAGCATTAGCAGAAAAAATCTCAGTTTTAGCTATTATCGTGACATTCAGTGGACTCCATTTTGTATTCATGGCAGCCATTTTGTTGGCTACATGCTTCCGCGTGTCGACCATGTGCTTTGTCCTATATTCCTGTTAACTGCGCTGGAAATCTGCCCGGCAACGAGTTATATTTAGCATCCCCCACTTTCGTGCATGCCCGTTAGGGTCTACAGCTGTTAGTGATTAGTACCAGACAGGAATGTGTTTACCAGTTTCCAA
The DNA here is from genome assembly GCF_964263255.1 of Lissotriton vulgaris. Classification (NCBI taxonomy): domain Eukaryota; kingdom Metazoa; phylum Chordata; class Amphibia; order Caudata; family Salamandridae; genus Lissotriton; species Lissotriton vulgaris. Next base: position 1,984,014,261 of record NC_141689.1, read on the forward strand.
AACCGTTAGCTCCTCCCACTGATCAATTGTGCCTTTCTATATCACCTTATATGTACATAAAACCTTTCTATATCACTTTATATGTACATAAAACTTGCTTCTGTGTTTGTACCGCCTTCTTTTGAGCCCCTGTGTGGGTATAAATGGACCATGCTCTTTTAGTTCGTGGTGCTACTTCTTGTAATACCGAAGGGTACTGTCTGAACCGTAGCACCACCTCATGAGGTGTAATAAATGTTATCTTTTCTATTCCAGTTTCAGTGCCAACTTCTTTCTATTGGTCTGAGGACTTTGTGCAGAGAAGGGCGAACCCCTTACACTGGTGGGCCTTGCTGAGGCTTGCTACTACACACAGGCCACGCCTACACAACCACTCACAGGAAGTAAAATGTTTTTCAGAAAATTAGTATTCAATTCTGGTCTGCATGGCCGTTAAACATTTTTCTTCCTGTGAGTGGTTTTGTGGGCGTGGCCTTTGTATCCTTCAGCTTAGCCCAACATGCCTTCTCTGGTTCTAAGAAAGTAATCCACATTACCATGGTCTTCTTGTTCAATAATTCCTCTAGGCCCAGGGCTGTGCTATAAAATCGCCATCCCCCCAGCGCACCGCCAGCCGCTCGTTGGCGTATCTGAAGCCTCATTGAAGCCCTTCCTGGTTTGAAAGTATTGCATGCAGCCGCTCTGCTATACAGACAGCTTGCCACTATCCATGGGCATTTGTGCACACCTCTGCATGGAAGTGAATGTCAGACTTTCCTCTCCATGCCCCTTTTGCCAAAAAATACGTTAACCTCTTCAGTGCCTCACTGCACCCCCCCCCCCCCCCCCATTCCACTGCCCTTCGCCCCCTGGTCCAATTATCATGCCAAAACATCTTCATTTGGTTTGGATGGTTGATCCCATCTCTTCATAAAAACAAAGATTAAGCGGTCTTCTCTTCCTATAGCCACAGTGCCATTTCTCTCCACAGCCTCTTCGCCCCACATGTACTGCTCCTTTTACTCTCGCAGTTCTCCCCTGCACAGGTAAAGCCCACTTTTCAATAAATCAACCCCACAGACATCTCCCTTTCCTTCCAAAGTCTCTTCCCACAGGTCCCTGACTCTATTAAGTATGGGGTCTTCTTCACTGACACTGGCAGCTACCCATCTGAAATAATTAAGATGCTTGCACTTCTACACTGCCTTAAATTTCAAGCTAGAACCCCAGTAATATAGCTCGTTGGGTTAGTGCCCAGTAGCAAAGATTTGAATACAACATGAGATTCTTTTGTTCTACGTCTTAATTTTGAAGTCAATTAAATGAGCACCACTGATTAGCTTTTTAAGTGCTATGACGTCCCACAACGCAGTTGCTAACTACTATGCAAGAAACAGTATTCCCATGAAGCAAATTACCAAAGCACTGCTGCACGCCATTCTTATATCTTTGGGGGGACCGCAAAAGTATGAACTGTCGTCCTTGTAAGAGCATGATGGTTAGTAGTTGTGTTGTCTTTGGCAGCTGACAGGGGCAATGTGTAGTCCTGGCACCTATTATTTTACAAATTAAGCACTGGCACATTTGCTGAACCAGTTGTGTCCTGTGTTCAAATGTAGGCGGGTGCTGTTTGACCCGGGAGGTTGTCACTGCCAGGGTGCACTCCTGATTGTGTTCGTATGCTGCACAGTGTGTGTGTCGCTCCTGCGGCTCTGATTTGTCTGCCACTGGTATCTTTCATGCTGTGTGCCTGTTGGTTCTGTTCTTCCACGGTGCTTGGGTGTGGTGTACAGGTTGTCCTCTGCAGTTGGCCAGGGTGCCTTTTTTCGTACTCCTTTGCTGATGATTTTTCTTCAGTGGCATTTTCAGTGTGCTGGTCTTTTACTCTTTTCCCGCATTTCATGTGAGTATTACTGCCCTCGCACTGGTTGTCACTGTTCTCTTATCACACTTGTGACTATTGCAGGTTTTGTCAGATTGGGGAATGTATTTTTATCTCCTTTGCGGTGGTTATTTCGCGGACATTGTCCACAGTGTCTGCAAATGATTGCATGCTAAAGCTGTGTTGTGAATTCCACGTTGACACAGGGTTATTTTTCCGGGATAGGCTGTGATGCTGAAAGTTGCGTTACAATACTCTTGCAGTAGTTAACACACGTTCTTGTGAATATACCCCTTAGTGTCTCCGCAGCGTACCTGGAGCCGAATGGGGTACACAGTAAGTGAAAAGCGAACTAGAGTGGACTTCCAACTCCCAGGCCACTGGGGGGCTCCACCATTGCTGCATCATAGAAAGGCCACTGGGTGGCTCCACCAATGGTGCATCACAGAAATAGTGCTGAGGAGAATGACAGCAAAAACACTTCACTGACCAATAAGAGAGTCTATGGAATAGCTCTAGTAGTCATTACAGGTCAAGCATGTCTTACCTTATATTCATAAGTGCTCCTATGAGTCCCTGCTTCTTTCCTCATGTATTGTAGCAGCAGTCAAGGGTGCACCATGGGTCTGCTCTACTATACACTAATCCTTTTTACATCATAATTTGTACTCAGAAATACATTCCAGAACGTTCCGCTAAGGTTTACAAATCCCCTGATGCACTTTTAAATACTCCTGTGGCCAGCAAAGGTGACCTTTAGAGGGTTAAATGATGTTCAAGTTAAGTAAAGAAGAAAGATGTGGAGGTAAGATCTCCCCTCATTAAATATTCAATGGTCAGTCAATCATTAAAGGATGTGCTGAGTGAAGTATTAAAGTTTCAAAAGGCGCTTTCCCTGTTACAATATTACTGAGCCTTATATATATATTTATATAAAATGTTTTTTTCTTTAAATCTTTAAAAACAATGCTGCACAGCTGTGTCCCACCTTACTTGTGAACTGTATACGAGCTTGGATCAGATAGGATAATTGATGATTGAAATACAAACCTCGATCGTCATATCAACCACAGATCCTTAGCATGCTTTGACAATGCACAATTAAAAATAAAAGGTTCCTCTGGGAGAAATAAACCAAATGAAAGAAAATGTCCCACAAACTATTTCCCTTTTCGTATCCCCTGTTAATATTTTTTACGAGTCTCTTAAGCTTATCTAAGAGATTCTTAATGCAGCAGGGTATGTTATTAAGCCTGTATTTTATGCACAATATCATACATTTCAGTCTTTATCACAGTGGGAACAATAAAATAACAGGCCACAATGCATTAGTGTCATAAAGAAAATGTAATAAATGGCTTTATAACTGTAGTAAAAGTTGCCTGAGCACCAGCAGCTGTAGCAGAGATGTTGCTACGGCAGCATTTTACGATCTAATGGCACTCGGAGGGCTGATAATATTATGTGTGTGTGTAATGCCAGCCGCTTCCAAGGCCTAAATTTCAATTCAGATAAATAATTGAAAGCACTTTTAGACTTTTCCATAAAATGTATAATAAGAGACCAAAACCTTCTTCACTGTAGTGGAAAATAAATAGATTTTACCCGGATATTTTATGGTTTACTCTATTGGCTATCTATGGGAAAGTATGTTTCTACACCTGATTTGTTGGACGTCTTTGATAGAGTCTATGGTTATTTTTACCTTTCATTTTCTGGGTTTTTGTTATTATTTTTGTAGGCTTTGTGGCTCAACTACAATGTGATTTAGTGAGGTTGCTGGCGTATTTGTATAAATCCTTTTGTAAGTCGCATGGCCATGGGGGGTTTTAACATTTTATTGAAGGTGGCAGGACAGATAATGAAATTCCGTAAAGCGAAAACTTGCTCCAGGTTCTGGATTCATTGAAGAGGAGAGCTTATTTTCGTCGCGTTCCCCCGATCCCAAAATGGATGCAAGGTGAAATCACAGCGAGGGAGGATAAACATTTCATATCATGTTTAATTTGCTGCATGAATTATGATGCACGTGTAAAATATACAGATACAATTATTTTCTGACTTCTATTAAGTCTTACCTTTCTTTTAACATTTTGCCTTTTAGCATTTTGCAAATCTGAGAGTCAGCTCCAATAATTTTCTGATACGTGAGCGTAATAATAATTTACGGTACCTCTGGAACAAATGTTAATATACAGAAAATGCAGTCCTGAAAGAACTTGGGAAGGTACTTCAGAGGGTTGCACATTTTATGGGTAAATACAAATAGGCTTAGTCTGAAAAAAAAATAGCGCAGCTAAGCCTAGAGGCCTGGGCCCTTATTTATGAGGCCTTGCGTCAGTTTTGCGCCGCCGGTGCGTCACTTTTTGTGACGCACCAGCGGCGTACAAAATGCGCCTTGTTGCGCCATATTTAAAAAGTGACGCATCTAGGTAGATGCGTCACTTTTTAAACCCCTGCGCCACATTATACCTGCCAGGTATAATGTATGCAGAGGGGGCGTTCCCCCGCAAAAAGCCTCGTAATAGTGACGCAGTGAAATTTATGAGATTTTACTGCGTCACTTTTAGGATGCTGTTGCGTCAAAATCTTGCGCCTGCCTCACAGCAGGCGTAAGACTGACGCAAGCCCTTTCACATGGGGCTTTCCCCATGTGAAAGGACACATTGCTGGAGTTGCGTCACTTTTGTGACACACTCCAGCAATGCGTCACTTTTGTGGTTAGAGATGCGTCAGAAATGCTGATGTATCTGTAAGTCCTTGCGACATGATGCGTCATACATTAAATATGAAGCAACATTGGTGTCGCAAGGAGTGGCAGTGAAAAGTGAAGCATCGCTGTTTTCACGCAGCGATGCGTCACTTTTCATAAATGAGGCCCCTGATTTCACGTGGGCTCAATATATTGCGCCTTGGTACATACATATGTTTGAGTAGATATCGCAATTATAAGCGGTTCAAAGCTCATCGTATCCGATAATTATAGCCGACTTCTACAAACTTCACACCTTCTTTTAAATGTCGACAGGTCAAAGCTGTGGGGATTATATTATAGAAACGGAGTATTCACCTTTTCGTGCTATAAGTACAAAAGGCCATGTTTTCCTCCCTCAAATTTCGGAAGAGGTTATAATTATTGTTCTCGATAAATTTCGAATACTTCGGAGTCGATTTTTATTGGGTGCAAAAATTATCGCATCTGACATGCAGCTTTTGGGGCTCTATTCAGCAGGCTCCTACCGCCTGCACTACCCATTGTATTGTCAGGACCCCAAAGTAGCAATTATTAAACATTCTTAATGAATATTGAATTAATAAACAACAGTTTTGCTTATCTTTGAATTCAAAAAACAGCACCACCATGTGGCAGACTGTCATAGGTACATGTGCTGACAATAAGGTGCAGGTGTCGAGCCCCGGAAACCACCAGCTCAAATTAAGCACTACATTTAGCACCACAAACGGTTGGTTTCGCTCAGCGGAAGTGACTCAAGTCCGAATCATGGACAGCCTGTGTCCATTATCAATTTTAAAACATTTAGGGATGATTTTTACAATTATATTAACAAGTATATTCAATGGCTCATTTGAGACAGGGAGGCTTCTTTTAGTGTTAAAATAAGCAATGGTTAGTTACTCCGCCTTTTGAAAAAAATAACTAGCCTCAATCCAGCTAATACAGCAAAGTTCTGTGCCAGCATAACGCTGAAAGTGTGGAGAATTACTAGTCAGGTTGGCTCTCCTAATTTGTGGAAGACAACAACATTCTTTATAGGCTGCAGCAGAGTTTCCAGACTCACGGTGGAACAGAATGATTTCCTGTGCCTTGTTAAATACCTCAGTATACATCAGTGGCGACTGGTGAGATTTGAAAGTAGTGGGTTGTAAAAGTGAGGGATGAGTGCCCTGTTGCAAGTGAACAAGCCTGACTGCCGTAAAGTGGGTTGGGGGTTATCGCCCAGGGTAAAATTTTCAAAATAAGCTTGGGAAAATGGTGCATTTTTAAGCAAATTTGAGAAAACTAGAAGGTTAATTAACCGCTTTCGTGTGACGGACGGCCCCCGGCCTTCATACATCTTGGGGGGCATGTGCGGAGGACAGCCGGGGGCTGTCCGAACCGCGCACGCGTGGAATTCTCCAGCACCACAGTGGAATTCCGGCTGCAGTGAAGCGGTTAAGCAATTGTGGAAGTGTAGTTATGGCATCAATACAGATCATCTGGGTAGAATTACTTAAACTGAAGACACTGTGGCAAGCTGGGGTTTTCTGGACATGCATTCCAAAGGTCCCAGGTTCTTCTAGGTACCTGTACATTGGGGAAGGTATTGCTTTGGTACAGAGTCAAATGCTAAGCTAGAACCTCTGAAGGCTAATAGGGCTGGAAAAAATGGTGCACTGGTTTGCAGAACAACCGAAGTGTTACCAATTTAGGACAGCAAAAACAGGAGTGCCTTAAATGCATCATCTAACAGGGGAGTTAAAAAACACTACAAACGCAACAGAAGTCACAAAGAACAATTGCAATGCACCCTGCCGCGCTACAGTGCCACAACAGTGCTGGTGGTTCAATGATCGCTGCAGAGCCAAGTCTATCCTGTGCCTTTCATCCCTGTGAGGGATGGAAAAAGTGCAGTGTTATCACTATTCCATTTTTCAACCTTCACAGAAAGATAAAATCAGGACCACTCTGTCAGCTTCCAAAAACCTACCTGCTAATAAAGGACAAAGGGCCAGATGTACGACCCACCAATTTGCGACTCGCAAATTGCGTCACATTTGCGACTTCCAATTTATGACTCACAAATTGGAATTCACAACAGTGGGGTTGCAATTTGCATGCCTCATGAATATTAATGAGGCAGTCGCACTTTGCGACCACATTGGGAATGGCTAGCAATCCCAGGGATGGTGGCCTACTGGTGTCAGCAGACCACCATGTCTGGGACTGCTTTTGAATAAAGCAGTTTTTTTTAAAATGCAGCCTGTTTTCCTTAAAGGAAAATGGGATGCATTAAAAAAATAAAAATGTAACTTTTAAGTTTCATTTTGTAAGGGCAGGCAGTGGTCCCCGGGACCACTGCCTGCCCTTAAGAAATAATTGTGCATGCCTTCCCAAAGGGTAAGGGGTCCCCTGGGGACCCCTTTCCATTTGCAAGTGCCTTACCACCCTTCTGAGAAGGTTGGTAAACTGCGAGTGTTTTGCAAACACAATTGCCGTCGCAAAACATTTATACATTGGTTTTGGAGTCACTATTAGGAATGGATGCCCTTGGAACGCTCCTTACTAATAGCGAGTCGCTCAACCCAATTTGCGAGTCACTAATTGATTTGTGACTCGCAAAATAGGGTTGGTACATGGGCCACACGTTATCTGCAGTCGCAAACGGGTCTTAAACCCCCTTGCGACCTCAAAAAACTGTTGTACATCTGGCACAAAGAGAAACTCCAGTTATTTGATTGTGATACTTATAAATGGGTAAAATTAAGACTGCTACTACCACGTGGCACAGTGTAACCTTCAACAACTGCACTCATTAGATAAATATGAAATGCTATTGGCTTTTCACATGTAAGTTTAAAAGATAAATATTGTTTTGCAAATTGCAATACCACAGAAATACCCACCCTTGGTGCGAAAGAACACATGCTACCTCCATTTGCATCAGTTAAAATCGTCTAGTCTTTGCATCGACGTTCCTATGTTTAAAAGAAAATCACAGCATGTTAGTATTTTACTTAGAAGCTCGGTGTTGGACTTGGCCCTTTTGACAGGTTCACCCCAAAACGTGTGACCTGATGTTAGTTGTTTTGGGCTTCTGCACACTTTAGCACTGTGTCCCAGTGTAAAGTGCGAGCGCAATCTGAGTGCATGTGGTGAGATTTGCCTGCCCACCTATAGGAATGCCTGGGAGATATGTGTGTCCATGGTAATTCCTGGTGTGAGAGGAGTGCAGGGGCAAGTTTGGTATGTGCGAACTCGTGAGAATAAATGCAGCGCAATGGTGTGTGCAGATTTATTGTGTCTAGTGGAGAAATGCCACTTTTAGAAGTTGGCATTTCTGTGTGCAGTGAGTGAATGTGAATTGCCTGTCTGACTTGGGATTGACAGGGGCTAGCTGGTGTGCCTGGCTCCAGGTGCCAGGATGGGTCTGCCCGGTGGTGAATAGGGAGATCTGCATGTAAATGTGAGGGAGGAGTTGTGCCTGGGACCTGAATAGGGCTGTGCATTCCCTACACAATGTTGGCTCCACCTCCTGTGGTGCGTCTGATGTCCCTAGCCATGCCTGTGAATAGGGAGAGGTGCTGAGCAAAACAAAGTGCTCCAGAACCAGTTGTAACTGGTTGTCCCCTTGCCCTACAGTTTGGGAAAATGTGTGTATAAGAAGGGGCTGTGACCCCATGAAAATGTTCTCTTGATTCTGACTTGAGGGGGGCCTGCTGCTGCTGCTGTTGGGCCCCAGGAGGCACCGCCATAGGGACTGCCTCCCTGCTGGAGGGCCCTGTGAGCTGGTTGCCTGGGCCCAGCCCCTGCCCCCTTCCTGCTTAAAAGACCTTACTGGACTTTGCATTTAAGCGCCTGGGTAGCGCTTTATTCCGTTTCCTGGTGGGCGCTCTATTTCTATTCCAGAGGAGCAGCGCTCCTAGTTGTTTAAACTGCAGCCCGAAGCTGCAATCACTTTGAGAGGTGAAGCCCCGGCGTTTAGATTTCCCTGCAAACCCACTTAATTATGGCGTGGGAGCCCAACCCGCATAATTGCCGCTTGTTTGGTTTGTTTTTGAGCGGGTGCCCACCCCCCTAATTTTTTTATAATTGTGTCCTAGCGGGTGCCCACCCCGCTTTATATTACAATTCACAAGGGAGCCTACGCCTTATCTGCCCCACATCACTGCCGCGGCCCAGGACAGCAGAGAAATGCCGCTGCAACCAGGAAAACCCAGGAAGTCAGGCAGCCTCAGAGGAGACATGGAAGGGGCTTAATCAGGATGCAGCGGGATCCTACTCCTGTGCTCCTGTGTGTGCCCGTGAGGCGGACCACGAGCACCGAGGCAGCGTTTGCACCCAGGGCCCCCAAGAGCGAGGGAGAGCCCAATGGTGCCGGGTGAGGCACAGAGGAATGCTGCAGTGGTTGGAGGGGCGCCCGAGAGCGAGAGAGAGCCCCTTGTGCAGCTGCAGGAGACCCACCCGGAGAGAGGCAAGGAGGAGTCCCGTAGTGGAGGGAGCTCTGAGGCACATTGTCGGTGCCTGCCCCTCCACATGCACAGAAGCCACGGTGTGACCAGAAAGAGCCCAGTGACCTTTAAAGAGAGGTTCCCCGGAGCGGGACCTGCCGGGGCACGTTGTCGGTGCCTGTAGGAGGCCTGCTGAGTGAGAGAGCCCGCCGCCAGGAGTCCCGGTGAGTGAGGCTCTGGCCTGACATTGTTAGGGGCAGTTTTTACAAAGGGGAGCCCTGGGTGGAAGCTATTCTCCCCGCAGTTTGTTCTCTGCACAGTGAAGTGCACCATGGGGGCAAAATAATATTTGGGAGTCCCAGAGTGGGACTTACATACTGTGGACTTTGGGGCTTCGGTGACACAGTGGTGCCCGTGCTAATCTCTTCCAGGGGCATACTTTTGCTAAAGCCCCAGTGGTGGTTCAAGAGCACTGCGGTGCCATCCCCATATTTCTGAAGAGGCATGTTTTCCTTTAAAGTCCCAAACAGGGGCTCAAGGGGCCCGCTGGTGCCCAGGCTCCTTTTCACAGCTGCCCAGCACTTAGTGGGCAGTTGGAACGTTTAAGTTGTGCCCCCTTACGTGCTTTTGCTTTCGCTGCTTTGTGCCACTAGCCCTGACTATTTGGACTAAGGGCCTTTGGGCCCCATGGAAGGCCAGTTGGCCTGGTGTCAGTACTGAAAGTGATTCTGGCACAAAGTGATTGCATCCTGTGTTTCAGGTCTAATATGTTTTATGCTTATGGCGTAATGTATGTATGAACCCTGTTTTAGACCTCTAAATAGGTTTTCATGATTAGGAGGGTATTTTGCCTAGTACGGTTTATGCTAATAAGTTTATGTTTCCCTGCGTGATCTATGCCTAAGGTGATTAGTATTGTGTAGTGTGTTCCTACCTTTTACCTGTGGTTACTGGTTGTGTTCTACAATTGTTATTTTGTGCTACAGTTATTCTATGTTCTACATCGATTATTTCTACTAAGTGCTGATTCTGACAGTGGCCCACGTGGCCCTGTCATGTGTAATTAATACCCTGCCCAGTGCCAGTTGGCACAGTGTATATGTGTGATTATGATCTAATGTGTTAATTCTAATACAAAGGCTATTTTTATATATAACCTTGTGTGGAGTTCCTTTTTGTGGTGCGCCTAGTGTGTTGGTGCTGTGTGTGTGTTGCGCAAATGCTTTACACATTGCCTCCGGGATAAGCCTGACTACTCGTGCCAAGCTACCAAGGGGGTGAGCAGGGATTATCTTGGCGTGTAACTCTCTTGCCCTGACTAAAGTGGTGGTCTCTGCCTGGCTTTGGCACAAGCCTTAGCCAATCAGAGATCCCATTTCTAACACTCAGGTTGTGAATATGGATTAGTTACTTACCTGTAATCCTAGTTCTCTTCCAGGGGTATCCTCATCAAAGTCATAAGCATTAGAATATTCCCGCCCATGCGCGGGACCCCGGAAACACTATATTATATGTGCCCCACATATATATATATATACATATATATATATATATATATATATATATATATATATATATATATATATATATAAATAATATATATATAAAAACAAGCAATAGCAGCCAAATCACATTAGAGCTGAAATATGCTGTGAAGAATTTACACCATACATGTATAATAAGCATTAGAAACATGAGAAACAACACCAAAGATTGTTTAGAAATTGTTTTAATGCTCAGAAAGCAATAGAAATTTCATAACTCACTGGAAGCATAGGAAGCTCCCAGGCTGCATTGCAAACACACAGTCTAAAAAGACTGAAAAGCTAACCTGTAGCTGAATAGCAATAAACTGACACCGTGCCTTTAAGGCACTCATGGCCCCCTGTATCCCATCATGCCCCAGGGGTGACAGTTAGGTCAGTTGTTCTTTTCGGAGACTGAAAACAAACCCAATAACAAATAGGTTAACAATATCTCCTTATTAAAGAGTATCATTTGCCCGGGGAGGCGGGAGGGTTGCTTATGACTTTGATGAGGATACCCCTGGAAGAGAACTAGGATTACAGGTAAGTAACTAATCCTTCTCTTCCAGGGGTTCCTCATCAATAGTCATAAGCATTAGAATAGAGTAGCAAGCCTCTCCTCATCCCTGCGGGCAAAGGAATGATAAGACAGTAACTCATCAATAAGTCTGAGTAGACTATAGACTATCCAAACAGATTCCTCAAGGAGGCTGTCCCTACTTGAGTATCGGCCCTGGAATCAGATTCGAGGCAGTAATGCCTCGTAAAGGTATGAACTGATTTCCAGGTTGCAGCCTTGCATATTTCCGACATTGGAATGTCATGCAAGAAAGCTACTGTATCGGCCTTCCCTCTAGTGGAATGCGCTTTTGGAGACATCAACAAAGGTTTGCCTGCTAGCTGATAGGCCAACTTAATGCAAGAGACAATCCATCTGGAGATGGACCTCTTGGCCGCTGGAAAACCTGTTCTCATTGAGCCATAGTTCACAAACAGTTGGTCCATTTTCCTAATCCCTTTAGGTTTTTCCAAATCAAACTTAAGCACTCTCTTAAGATCTAAGGAGTGAAGTGACCGCTCGGCTTGGGTCGTAGGATTTGGAAAAAAGGAAGGGAGGGAAATAGACTGATTTATATGAAAATCAGAGATGACCTTAGGCAAGAAAGATGGGTGAGCCCTTAGGACTACTCTGTTGTGGTGGAAAATAGTATATGGTTCCTTCGCACAGAGCGCTTGTATCTCACTTACTCTGCGCGCAGAGGTAAATGCCACCAAAAAAGCTGCCTTCCAAGAGAGATGTTGTAAGGAAGCCTTGTGGATGGGCTCGAAAGGAGGAGACATTAACCTGGATAGAACTAGGTTTAATTCCCACGGAGGAGAAGGATTTCACACAGGGGGTTACACTTTCTTCAACCCCTGGAGGAAGTCCTTAACCACTGGAACCTGAAAGAAAGACATCTGATCAGGTGATTTTCTGTATGCTACAATAGCTGACAAATGCACTCTAATTGAAATGTACTTTAAACCAGCAGTTGCGAGGGAAAGGAGGTATGGTAAGATGACGTCCTCCTGTCCCTTAGTGATGATCTCTACACCACAAGTAAAATCTTTTCCATTTGAATGCATAGGACGCTCTTGTGGAAGGTCTCTTAGCCTCCTTTAAAATGTTCATGCATTCGGGAGGCAAGCTCAAATGTCCATATTCCATACAATAGGCCAAAAGAGCTTGAGGCCCATTTTAAATTGCCTGTTGTTGAATTGTTTGGCATAACATACACACTTATATTTTTAGGAGCACACTGAATGCTCCATTAGAGAAGAAAGGGGTTGGTACTACCTGATTTGAATAAGCATTTTTACTAGTACAAAACCATTTACTATGTCTATGGTATGTAGTTTTATGTTTTTTGCCTGCTCATGTCTACCCTAGTTTGTGGGCATGGGTACCTTATTTACTAGGCTTGCCCTGATATGCCTCTAACAGACTCCTGGGCGTAACTCTCTCTCAAACCATATCCCTCACTTTGTTTCATTGATTTGGATCCATTGTCCCTTGACCCTTGACCTTGCCAGGTAGGTCGCTTCCCCCGCTGCAGCTCCACCAGCGCTTGAGTGCCCCTGTGCCTGGTATCCGTTGTGCCCAGTTTTGCTTTTGTTTCCTGTGTGCCCATTCTTTTCCCTCTCTCTCATTGTGTGCCAATTCAGCTGTGTTCCTTGTGTGCCTATTTTTCCTTCTGTTCCTTGCTCCTCTGTGCCCATCCCGCTTGCAGTTCCTGCCTCTGGAGCCCATTCGCTGACCCCTGCCACCCGCCTCCCAGCTGCTCCTCCCTCCCACCTCCCCTTAAAATGGCGTCCGCTGAGCGGTGAAGAGAGCAACCTTTAACCTTGCCAGGTAGGTCGCTCCCCCCCGCTGCAGCTCCACCAGCGCTTGAGTGCCCCTGTGTCCGGTATCCGCTGTGCCCAGTTTTGCTTCTTTTTCAGGTGTGTCCATTCTTTACCCTCTGTCTTATTGTGTGCCCATTCAGCTTGTCCCTTGTGTGTCCATTTTTCCTTCTGTTCCTCGCTCCTCCGTGCCCATCCCGCTCGCAGTTCTCGCCAATGCGGCCCCTGCGACCTGCGCCCATTTGCTGACCCCTGCCAGCTGCTCCTCCCTCACAAGTCCCCTTAAAATGGCTGCCGCTGCGCGGTGAGGAGAGCGACCCTTGACCTTGCCTAAGGCAAGCCCGTCTGCGCCTGGACCGCGCCCAGCGCCAAAATCCCTGGCCCCTGCACCAGCCATGAAGACCGCCTCCGATACGACCCAAGCACCCTCCTCAATCTCAACCCAGGAAAGAACCCCCACCTGCTGCAGGGCCACCCCGAAGTTCACCCACGGTCCCTTCACCTGTCAGAACTGCAGCTTCTCCTGCATCGAAGACGCAGAGACACCCGCCACGACAAAACACAACCAGCTCTGATGCACTCTGATTAACACCCGCTCTGCACGCAAACACGCCCTGGAGCTTTGGGACCTACTCGATACCGCATCTCCAGACGTCGCCTTCCTGACCGAGACCTGGATGAACGAAGCCTCCTCCCCAGACATCGCAATAGCCATTCCCGACAGATACAAAATCACCCGCAGAGACCGCACCAACGGAGTCGGAGGAGGAATCTCCATCGTTCACAAGAAGACCATCAGGGTCTCAACAAACACCAAAAACATTCTCAGCACCGCCGAACACATGCACTTCCAGATCCACACGGACCCCAAGACCACCCTAAGAGGCACCCTCATCTACAGACCACCAGGACCCCAACCACAATTCTGCGCACTGACCTCCACCAACTATATCCTCCTTGGAGACCTGAACTTCCATCTGGAGAACAACAACGACAGCAACTCCTCCACCCTGATAGACAACCTTGCAAACCTTGGACTAGAACAGCTCATCACGAAGCTGACCCATATCGCCGGACACACGCTCGTTGCCATCTTCTTCTCAAGCCCACACGTCCCCTTCAGCCACATCTCCGAACCCACCTGGACCGACCACCACTACATCCACTTCACCTTCCGGAAACCAGTCGCACATCACTGTGCCCTGCAGATCCCCCGTCGCGGCTGTGGCAAAATCACCGTAGTAGAAGAACTACAAACAAACCTCACACTCAACCCGCCAACCAACCCCAACGATGGATGGACGACTGCACCAACACCTTAGCCCTGCTGAAAAAACAAACCCTCAAAGACACCAGCAAGAGAGCCAACTGGTTCACCCCGGAACTCCTAGCATCTAAGTGCAACTGCCGGAAGTTGGAGAACAAATGGTACAGCGAGAAGTCGCTTGGCAGTGACGCAGCCCACAAAGACCACATCCGCAACCACCCCCACCTCATCAGGACCGCCAAAAGGACCTCCTTCAAAGACCGCCTCAACAACAACGCACACAACAGCAAGGAGCTCTTCAACGTCGTAAAAGAACACTCCAACCCCAGCTCTAACGCCAAAGACATCCCGCCGTTGCAAGCCCTCTGCGACTCCCTCGCCACCTTTTTCCCCTGTAAGATTGCTGACATCCACAACAGCTTCAACCCCCGGATGACCCCTACAGGCCCCAACACACAGGAACCACCACACCCCACCGATTATGACCCCCTGACAACTTGGGCCAATGTGAGCATCGAAGACACAATCAAGACCATGGGCACAATCCACTCCGGCTAACCGTCTGACCCTTTTCCACAACACACCTTCAACAAAGCCGGCAACTCCATCGCACCCCACCTACAAAACATCATCAACCTCTCATTCGAGACCGCAAACTTCCCTGAGAGCTGGAAACACGCAGAGATCAATGCCCTACTGAAGAAACCCAAGGCGGACCCGAGCGAACTGATAAACTTCTGGCCCATCTCCCTGCTTCCGTTCCCAGCTAAGGTCATCGAGAAGATAGTCAACATCCAGCTCACCAGCTACCTCGAAGACAACATTATCCAGGACCCCTCCCAGACAGGTTTCCGCAGCAACCACAGCTAGACCTCTCCGCTGCCTTCAACACCGTCTGCCACCGCACACTACGCACACGACTCCACGATGCAGGGACCCGAGACAAGTCCCGGGACTGGACCTCCTCCTTCCTCTCTGGCAGAACCCAGAAAGTCCGCCAACACCCCCCGTTCCGATCCAAAGCCTCCGAGATAATCTGCGGCATCCCGCAGGGATCCTCCCTCAGCCGGACGCTGTTCAATATCTACATGGCGCCGCTCGCACGCATCGCTCGACAGCATGACCTCAACATAATTTCCTACGCCGACGACACGCAACTGATCCTCTCCATTACTAGGCCTGTGTGCATGGCCATTGCATTTGAGATGGTCTATATATATATATATATGGATATATACTGATCTATTTGAACGGGTAGGAACAGTTGTTATCTGAGTATGCATGGATATCTGTAGTCACATTTCTTTATTTGCACATTTGTACGTATGTTTTATTTTTGTAAACGTGTGCTTGAATATTGTGTATGTTTGTGCATATGCGCCTACATTAAAGATGCAAACAGTTTGGGGCTAAAGGAACACACAAGTTATGACCCACAGTCTCCCTCCACTTAACTGGAGATAATGCACACTGGAAATGTAGCAATGCAAGTTGTTGTCAATCATTTAGTTTACTTTGCTATTGTGAATTCAGGCAGCTTTTCACAATACAGGCACACACAAATCTCCAATCACTTATTTGGAAAGACTTTAACCTAAGCCATTTGTAGTGCTGGCTAAATGAACTAAAATAATTGTAGAAATCAGTAAAATTATCACAATATTACATATTGTGCATTTTAGGAATCCCCACATGTCTAATCAGTAGCTTCAAAAGTATTACAATGATGAGGGTCAATTTTTCAGACTCAGCACACATTTATACCTTTACTTCATTTTCTTTGTGTAGTTGCAAGACTGTCAATCAATAATCAATCATTTGTTAAGCGCACTACATACCCGCGAGGGTCTCAAGGCACTAGGGGGGAAGGTGGGGGCTGCTACTGATCGAACAGCCAGGTCTTTAGTATCCTCCTGAAGGTCAGCAGGTCTTGGGTCAATCAATCAATCAATCAATCACGGCATTTGTAAAGCGCGCTGCTCACCCGGGAGGGTCTCAAGGCACTGGGGGAGGGGTAAGTTACTGCTCGAACTGCCAGTTCTTGAGCTGCTTCCTGAAGGAGAGATGGTCTTGGGTTCGCCGAAGGTGGGTTGGGAGGGAGTTCCAAGTCTTGGCTGCCAGGTAGGAGAAGGATCTTCCTCTGGCGGTGGCTCTGCGGATGCGTGGTACGGTGACGAGTGCGTGGCTGGCCGATCGTAGCTGGCGGGTGGGCGTGTAAAAGGTCATGCGGTCGTTGAGGTACTTGGGGCCCAGGTTGTGGAGAGCCTTGTGTGCGTGGATGAGGAGTCTGAACGTAATTCTTTTGCTGACGGGGAGCCAGTGCAGGCCTCTCAGGTGTCCGGTGATGTGGCTGTGTCGGGGGATGTCGAGGATGAGTCGTGCGGAGTCTAGTCGGCTGGTGACGAGTGCCTGGGTGACGGTCTTCCTTGTTTCCGTGGGGATCCATCTGAAGATCTTGCAGAGCATGCGCAGGGTGTTGAAGCACGAGGATGAGACAGCGTTGACTTGTCTGGTCATTAATAGGGAGGAGTCCAGGATGAAGCCCAGGTTTCGTGCGTGGTCCGTTGGTTTGGGAGCGGTGCCCAGGGCCGGGGGCCGATTCAGAAAAGGGGTGGTGATGAACAGAGTGTTTGAATTAAGCAGACCACTCTTACCCAGTCCAAAGATCACCGTTATTTAGCTCACTGCACCATCCCAGCTCAGAACCTGGCTATATGCAAATCAGTCTGTCCCTGGCCCAGTGCATCATGGGAACAGGGCAGACTAAACTACCAAGCCAATTCTAAACCAGAAAGAAGATAAGCTACCAGTTACCGGTTTCTGGCATTTCAGCCGTCGTCGGCCCGGCTTGCTTGAATCCTGATGGTGCAGTGAGCAAGGGACTCATGTCTGAGTATGCCCTGCCACACCTATAGTGGCCAAAAACGATTCAGAAAAGGGGGTGGTGATGAACAGAGTGTCTGAATTAGGCAGACCACTCTTACCCAGTCCAAAGATCAGGGCTTGATCAATCACCGTTATTTAGCTCACTGCACCATCCCAGCTCAGAACCTGGCTATATGCAAATCAGTCTGTCCCTGGCCTAGTGCATTGTGGTAAATATTTTACCGTATACTATTTTTCCATATAATTTCAGACAGGTTACAAAAAGAATAGCTCAATCAAATGAGAGGCAGAGTCCGTGGTGTCTGAGTCATAAGGGCTTTAATCATAAAGGATGACTAAATGACTCGAGTCACTGGAGATCTAGTCCATCAATACAAGGGTTCGGGTATGCAATGACGGCAGGAAAAGATGTCAACGATTTATTCACAGTACATGACATATATAGTAAAATGACACAATAGCATTGAATACAGTAGGCGTGACAAGTGAAATGTATATGATAAGAACACATGTGCGTAGCAAAAAGGCGTGAACATGGGTGTGCACAGAGACGTACACTAGAAACGTCACAGAAAAGTGTCATAAGTGGGTGGATGCTTGGAGAATTCTTGCAGAGTCAGCTGAAACCTATGGCCTGGATGCGCGCGCAGCTAATATGACGTGTGATTGACGTGCAACGGGAGGAAGCTAAGAGTCTGACTTTTAACAGTAGTAGAAGAGACAGAAGTCTGGCATGTCAGATCGACCTGTCCCTATAACATATCTGATATCTAGTATTTGGAGGATGTTTAATCTAGAGGAAAAGGTCTCTTGGGCAGAGGCTACTCTATACTGAATGTTAGTGCGTGCATAGGTGTCTGCATGTCTACATGCGGATGCTCGAAGCCAGGGGCCTACCATGGTAACGGGAACTGTAAATTACTTGCACGGAGACAGGGAGACTTGCTCTTTGCTCTGCAGCCGGGGATATGTTTACCTAAATCACTAGACAGGAATGTGTTTTCGAGGAGCTGAACTGCTACGCTGATAACTTGAAGGCAAAATACTGTATTTGGCAGGCAGACCAGGCCGAGCCGGGCACCGCTCGGTTGGCAGGAAGTAAGGCAGAGGTCAGGGATGCGTCTCCATGCTGCAGCTTTCAGAGGCAGAGGCAGAAGTGGCTTGAAGACAGAAATCAGGGCCTAGCTCGGCAGAGCCAGGAAAACGTGAAAGTGCACCATATAAAGACGGTGGCACGGCATACTTAGGAACGGAATTATCGATCCATTCATGGTGGATCTGATAGAGGACATGTTAACGTTGGACGCAAATGTATTTGCGTCTTCAGATTCGGTCGTGGAGGGAAATTACATGTACTTGAAGTGCGTACATGGAGCCGTTGGGCTCTACGTTAGGGGACACAATTGACCATAAAAATTCCAATTACCTCAGCATCATGGGAACAGGGCAGACTAAACTACCAAGCCACCAGGAGTCGTCCCAGGCGGAGGGTGATGATCCCAGGATGAGGACTTCCATCTTGTCTGAGTTCAGTTTAAGGCGGCTTTTTCTCATCCAGTCGCGAACGTCTTTCATCCCTTCGTGTAGGTTGGCTCTGGCGGTGGTGGGGTCGTTGGTGAGGGAGAGGATGAACTGGGTGTCGTCGGCCTAGGAGATGATGTTGAGGTTGTGCTGGCGTGCGATGGCTGCAAGGGGGCTCATGTAGACGTTGAAGAGGGTTGGGCTGAGTGAAGATCCTTGTGGTACGCCGCAGACGACTTCAGTGGCCTCGGATCTGAACGGAGGGAGGCGGACTCTCTGGGGTCTTCCGGTGAGGAATGAGATGATCCACTCCAGCGCTTTCTCTCGGATTCCGACGTTGCTGAGGCGCTTCACTAGGGTGCAGTGGCAGATGGTGTTGAATGCTGCAGAGAGGTCCAGGAGGATGAGGGCCGCTGTTTCCCCGTTAATGATCAGGGTTCTGATGTCGTCGGTGGCTGCGATTAGGGCGGTCTCGGTGCTGTGGTTGGCCCGAAACCTGGACTGCGAGGGGTCGAGGGATCCGTTCATCTCGAGGAAGGCAGCAAGCTGTTTGTTGACGGTCTTCTCGATGACTTTGGCCGGAAAAGGAAGGAGCGAGATGGGACGGTAGTTCTTGAGGTCTGTGGGGTCCGCCGTTGGTTTCTTCAGGAGGACGGTCAGCTCGGCGTGCTTCCAGCTCTCCGGGTAGGTGGCGGTGTGGAAGGAGGAGTTGATGGTGTCTCGGAGATGGGGTGCGATGGTGGCGTCGGCTTTGTTGAAGACGTGGTGTGGGCACGGGTCGGTTGGTGCTCCGGAGTGGATGGAGTTCATTGTGCGGGTGTTGTCTTCGGTGCTGATCGGGGTCCAGTTGCAGAGGGTGGTGGTGGCGGGTGCTGGTTCGGTGGTAGGGTGCGTGGTCTGTGCATCGAAGCTGTTGTGTATGTCGCCGATCTTGCGGTGGAAGAAGGAGGCGAGTGAGTTGCAGAGGTCTTGCGAGGGAGTGATGTCGTTGTTTCCGGTGCTGGGGTTGGAGAACTCTTTGACGATGCTGAAGAGTTCCTTGCTGTTGTGGGTGTTGTTGTCCAGTCATTTTTTGAGTGCCGTCTTCTTGGTGGCGCGGATCAGCTGATGGTGTTTGCGGATGGCGTGCTTGAGGGCGCTCCTGTTGTCTGTGGTGTGGTCGAGCCGCCAGGCTTTCTCGAGGGTGCGGCAGTTCTTCTTGGATTCCTTGAGTTCATCGGTGAACCAGGGGTTTTCTTGACGCCTGGTCTGCTGGGAGGGTTCTTTAGTGGTGTGAGGTCATTGGCGCAGGCGGTCAGCCACTTGGTGAGGTTGCTGGCTGCTTCTTTGGAGTCCGTTGTGCTGGTCGGAGTGTTCTGGCTGAGGGAGGCGGTGAGCTGCTCGGAGGTGATCTTGCTCCAGCTTCGGCGGGGGACCTGTTGCGGGTGGTGGTGGGTCGTAGTTCTTCTGAAGCTGAAGTGGACGCAGCTGTGGTCGGTCCAGTGGAGTCCAGTGGGGTGGCTGAAGGAGATGTGCTTGCTGGATGAGAAGACGGGGTCAAGCGTGAGGCCGGCGTAGTGGGTGGGGGTGTTCACCAGTTGCTTGAGTCTGAGGTTGGCGAGGTTGTCCAGCAGGGCGGTGGTGTTTCTGTTGTTGTTGTTCTCCAGGCAAAAGTTGAGGTCCCCTAGGAGGATGTAGTCGGCGGAGGGAAGGGCGTGCGGGCTGATGAAGTCTGCGATGTCTTCGGTGAATTGTGTGCGTGGTCCCGGTGGTCTGTAGATGAGGGTGCCACGGAGGGTGGTCTTGGGATGAGTGTGTATCTGGAAGTGCAGGTGTTTGGCGGCAGTGAAGGTTTCGTCAGAGTTAGTTGAGATGTGGATGGTGTTCTTGTGTACGATGGCGATGCCTCCTCCCGTCTGGTTGACACGGTCCTTCCAGGTGATCTTGTATCCGTACGGGATGGCTATGGCGATGTCGGGCGCCGAGGAGGCGTTCATCCACGTTTCGGTGAGGAAGGGGATGTCCGGTGCTGTCGTGTCGAGCAGGTCCCAGAGTTCCACGGCGTGCCTGTGGACGGAGCGTGTGTTGAGCAGGATGCACTTCAGGTGGTTGCTGCTGGTGCTGGGCTTGGCGGGGGCGGGGCGGGTCCGGTAGCAGGTGAAACGGCAGGCTTGGCAGGCGAAGGGTCCGTGGGTACGTCTTGGGGTGGCTCGTTAGCAGGCAGGGTTCCGGCCGGCATTGAGTGCTTTGAGGGTGGCGGCGTCGTAGGTTCGTAGGTTCGTCGTGTGGTCTTGCATCGGCGGTTGGGACCAGGGGTCCTGGCGCTGGGCACGGTCCTGGTGCGGACAGGCGCAGACGGGCTTGCCTTTTGGCGCACCTTCGGCGCACAATCGGCGCGCCCGCTGCGCATCAACGCTGCGCGTGGGCGACATAAGTTAGGAGCCGGGAGTTTGGGTCTGTCGAAGGCTCAATGGGAGGGTGTTCCATGTCTTGGCGCCGAGGTGGGAGAACGATCTCCCGCCGGTAGTTGTTCTTCAGATGCGAGGGACGGTGGTGAGTGAGAGGTTGGTGTAGCGTAGCTGGTGGTTGGGGGTGTAAAAGGAGAGCCGTCTGTTGAGGGAGGGTGGGCTGGTCTTGTGGAGTGCCTTGTGTGTGTGGATGAGGAGCTTGAAGGATATCCTCTTGTTGACAGGGAGCCAGTCCAGGTTTCTCAGGTGGGGGGTGATGTGGCTGAGTCGTGGTACATTGAGGATCAGTCGTGCCAAGGTGTTTTGGATGCGTTGTAGTCGATTGATGAGCTTGGTCGGGGATCCCGCATAGAGGGCATTTTCGAGTCGAGTCTGCTGCTGACGAGGGCCTGGGTGACTGTCTTTCTAGTATATGTCGGGATCCATCTGTAGATCTTGAGAAGCATGTGGAAGGTGTTGAAGCAGGAGGAGGAGACGGCGTTGACTTGCATGGTCATTGGGAGCATTGAGTCGAGGATGATTCCCAGGTTGCATGCATGGTTGGTGGAGGTCAGGGCTGCCCCCAATGAGGTTGGTCACCAGGAGTCGTCCCAGACTGACGGGTTGGAGCCAAGGATGAGGACCTCCGTCTTGTCAAAGTTCAGCTTCAGAAGGCTGATCTTCATCCAGTTGGCGACAGCATTCATTCCTTCATGGAGGTTGGCTTTGGCAGTGATGGGGTCCTTGGTGAGGGAGAGGATCAGTTGAGTGTCGTCGGAGTAGGCGATTATGTTGAGGTCATGCTGTCGAGCGACATGTGCGAGAGGGGACATGTAAATGTTGAACAGTGTCGGGCTGAGGTATGATCCTTGGGGTACGCTGCAGATGATCTTGGAGGCTTCGGAACAGAAAGGGGGGTGATGGATGCTCTGGGTTCTGCCGAGAGGAAGGAGGTGGTCCATTCCAGAGCCTTGTCTCGGATCCCTGCGGCATGGAGGCGTGCGCGTAGTGTGCGGTGGCAGACAGTGTCGAAGGCGGAGGAGAGGTCTATCAGAGTTCTGTGATCGTCGGTGGTGGCAATGAGGGCGGTTTTGGTGCTGTGGTTGCTGCGGAACCCTGACTGGGAAGGGTCCAGGATTCTGTTCTCTTCAAGGTATCGGGTTAGCTAACTGTTAACGATTTTCTCAATGACCTTGGCCAGGAAGGGGAGCAGAGAGATGGGTCGGAAGTTCTTGAGGTCTCTTGGGTCTGCCTTGGGTTTTTTGAGTAGGGAGTTGATCTCTGCATGTTTCCAGCTCTCTGGGAAGGTCGCGGTCTCAAGGGAGAGATTGATGATGTTGCGTAGGTGGGGTGCGCTGGAGCTGCTTGCTTTGATGAAGACGTGGTGCAGGAATGGGTCTGACGGAGAGACGGAGTGGATTGTGCTCATGGTCTTGATGGTGTTATCGATGCTCACGCTGGTCCAGGCTAGCAAGGGGACATGGTCGATGGTGTGCGGAGGGTCTGTTGTGTTGCTGTCTGTTGGGGCTGTCTGGGTGTTGAAGCTGTCGTGGATGTCTGCTATCTTGCAATGGAAGAAGGTGGCGAGGGAGTCGCGCACGGCTTGGGACGGCGGGATGTCGTTGGTGTTGGAGGTGGGGTCGGAGAGTTCCTTCACGATGTTGAAGAGCTCCTTGCTGTCATGTGCATTGTTGTCGAGACGGTCTTTAAAGTAGGGGTGGGCGGCCAGCTACGCTCCATGTACGGAGTGTGCGTAGTTCCGCCCACTCCGCATTTTGCGGAGCTGGCGGAGCCAGGCGGCACTACGCACGCTCCGCAGACGGAGCATAGCTGGCCGCCACCCGCCTCCCTCCCGCCCTCCCTAAATACTTTAAAATAAAAGAATGCTATAATTTAAAAAGCACTTACCTTGCCGCCGCTGGCCGCCGCGTTCCCCGGGGCTCGTTATCTTCCGTCTTCCGTCTTTATCAGTAATGCGCATGCGCGGGCGGCCGCGCATGCGCATTTTCACGAGAAAATGCGCATGCGCGGCCGCCCGCGCATGCGCATTACTGATAAAGACGGAAGACGGAAGATAACGAGCCCCGGGGAACGCGGCGGCCAGCGGCGGCAAGGTAAGTGCTTTTTAAATTATAGCATTCCTTTATTTTAAAGTATTTAGGGAGGGCGGGAGGGAGGCGGGTGGCGGGGCTGGCGGCCAGTGGTTTTGCGGAGTGGGGCTACGCGGAGTGCGGAGGTGGGCGTAGTTTCTCGCCCACTTCGCGTAGCTCCGCGAAGCCCCACTCCGCGAACTCCGCCCAGGGTTACTTTAAAGGTGGTCTTCTTGGCAGCCCTGATGAGGTGGTGGTGTTTGCAGATGGCGTCCTTGTGTGCTGCGTGGCTGTCCGGAGTTTGTTCACTGTTCCATTTCTTCTCTAGTTTCCGGCAGGCTTGCTTGGAATCTAGGAGTTCTGGGGTGAACCATCTGGCTCTCTTGCTGTTGTCTCTATGGGGGGGTTTCTTCAGCGGGGCGAGGGTGTTGGCGCATTCCTCGATCCAGCGTCTGAGGTTGTGGGCAGCGACGTCAGTGTTGGAGGGTTGGGTGGATGGTCTGAGAGCTAGGTTTGCATGTAGTTGGTCTTCGGTGATTTTGCTCCAGCTGCGGCGGGGGATCTGTTGGGTGCGGTGGTGTGCCGTGGGTTTCTCGAAGGTGAAGTGGATGCAGCGGTGGTCGGTCCAGAGGAGTTCAGTGGTGTGGCTGACGGAGACGTGCGGGCTTGAGGAGAAGACGGGGTTGAGCGCGTGGCTGGCGGAGTGGGTGGGCGTTGTAACGGGTTGCCTCAGTCCGAGGTTAGCGAGGTTGTCGATCAGGGTGATGGACTGTCTGTTTTTGTTGTTCTCAAGGTGAAAGTTCAAGTCTCCGAGTAGGACGTAGGGCGTGCGTGCTGATGAAGTCGGCGATGGAGTCGCTGAACTGGGGGCGGGATCCGTGGGATTGGTAGACAAGGGTGCCTCTGATGGAGTTGGGGTCTGTGTCTGGAAATGCATGTGTTCGGCGTTGCTGAGCACGTCATTGGTGCTAGTCGAGACCCTGATGCTGTTCTTGTGGACGATAGCCATTTCTCCTCCGACTTGTTGGCGCGGTCTCTGTGGGCGATCTTGTTGCATCTGGGATGGCTATGGCGATGTCGGGTGCGGAGGAGTTGTTCAACCAGGTCTCTGTCAGGTAGGCGATGTCCAGGGAGGTTGTGTTGAGCAGGTCCCAGAGCTCGACGACGTGTTTGCGTGCGGAGCTAGTGTTCAGTAGGTTGCATGGGAGGTGGTTGAGGTCTTTCTTGGTGGGTGATTTGTCGGCTCTATGGCTGGTGTAGCTACAGTTCCGGCAGGTAAAAGGACTGTCTGTGCATTTCGGGGGGTCTTGAACCAGTTGTGGGTCCGTCTGGGGTTGAGAGCGTGCAGAGTGCTGGCGTCGTAGTGGCGGCGGTCGTCGTGGCGTGTGCGGGGGCCAGGGGTTCTGACGCTGGGCGCGGTCTAGGAGCGGACAGGCGCAGACAGGCTTCCTGTGCACCAGCGGCGTGACCGCTCAGCGGCCGGCATGTATAGGGAGGTGGGAGTGAGGAGCAGCTGGGAGGCGGGGGCAACACATATGCAATCAGGGGGGCGGAGCCACAGGGGACGCAGCGGCGGGGTGGTGAGGGGCGACGAAGGAAACAGAAGGCAAAAGGGCACAACAATTGAGGGGGAAACGAGTGGCACAGAGGGC
Organism: Lissotriton vulgaris; assembly: GCF_964263255.1. Taxonomy (NCBI): domain Eukaryota; kingdom Metazoa; phylum Chordata; class Amphibia; order Caudata; family Salamandridae; genus Lissotriton; species Lissotriton vulgaris. The sequence goes on from NC_141689.1 coordinate 1,984,039,042, forward strand.
AGAAAGGTCACAAAAAGGGCAAAAAGGTCACAAGAATACAGGGGTAAATGAGTGGCACAGAAGGCAAAAAGGTCACAAGAAGGGCAAAAAGGTCACAAAACATGGGGGGAAACGAATGGCACAGAAGGCAGAAAGGTGGCAAGAAAGTGCAGAAAGGTCACTGAGAACGGGGTGAAATGAGTGGCACAGAGGCAGAGAGGTCCCAGGAAAGGGCAGAAGGTCACAAAAAAAACGGGGGGAAAGAGCGGCACAGAGGGCACAAAGGTCACAAGAAAGGGCAGAAAGGTCACAGAAATGCAGGGGCAGCAAAACAACAGAAAGCAAAAATGGGCAGAGAAACACGGGGGCCACGAGGGGAGCAGAAGGAAAAACCAGGCAAAGAGACACGGGGGCAGTAATGGGAGCAGAAGGGAAACCGGGCAGAGAGACGCGGGGCCAGCGAGGGGAACAGAGGGAGAGAACGTACATAGACCACGTACAGGCAGCGGGAGAGGCAGACAACAGCAGTCACAGACACAACAATGAAAATGCAGTCACTACTACAGGAGCAATGAAAGAAAATACAGGCAGTACAATGGAGGATGAGCAAACCTACGGCCTACCACTGGCCACCAGGGATGAGGCGCAGGTGGTAGTCTGCGGGTGGTGGAGGGCCTCAAACTTCCTCAGCAGCAGTAGCTGGGGCAGGGAGGCACAGGCGGTGCTGTGCGGCGGGGGAGCGACCTACCTGGTGGGGTCGAGGGTCTGCAAAACAAGGCTCAGTTATGTTGCTCTTGTAAAATATGATATTAGAAAAATACCCTCCGATGGCCTTGAATGGTTCATCTCAGGGCTGTGCTGCTCTGCTAGCTTGAATGTAAAAGTCCAGATCTCTCTCCTCAAGTTGACTATTATATAGCATTCTACTAATTTATTTTAATAAAAATAAACCCCATAATTATCATGTAAGGAGGGAGAAATAACATGAAAGTTCCTTTGTGCACACAAGTTAAAATCAATCCTAAACCTATTCTGCTTTCTCTTAAGCACCATGTATTCAAGGATTGCGTGGCTATACAAACTATAAGTATGCAAATTGATGAGTAAACGACCAAGAAGCATGCTATCAAAACACGCTGTAAATGTATTGTAATGACACTGCTCTACAATAATGAAAATAATTGCATCATGTAATGCAAATGATATAGGGCCCCCAAAAGACAAATGAGACAATGGTATGTTGTAGTATGAAGAGCCTCATGTCGGGTAGATGCTTGTGGGTCATTTATCGATGTTAGACAAAATATTGAGTTTAAAATATCAGGAGACATAAATATCAGAATTGAAATATGGGGACACACAAATTTAGTGATGCAGAAATATTGTTGACAAAAGTATCGTTTTTTGAAGTAAGTACTATCATTTTAAGAATATCAATGTTTCTCATCTAGTTTTCACTATTCTAATTATTAAAAATATTGTTTTTTAATTATTTTATGTGATTTAGTTGATGTATTTATTTTATGCTATTGTTTGTATGAATGTTATTATATTTTTTTTAAATGGCTTATAATTTTCAGTGATTTAGATTTTTTATTTAATTATTATTATTACTTTATAGCACTGTGGGGGTAATTAGGTTTGTGGGGGGAAACAGTGGGAACTTAGAATTATATAATTCATTTATTTAAGGCGAACAGCCATTACAACGATGAGAGAACTTTGCGCTTGCATTAGAACACACATTTTACATTGCGACAACCTTAACCTTAAAATTGCATGCTTTTACATCGCACATGCTGTTACATCGCATCATATCGCATCGCGATTTTCCACAACGCATTTCAACAGTGAGTGCATTACAACGCATCACATCGCATTTCAACAGTGAACATTTATTATTGACTGAAAAAGCATTTGACAGCGCATTGCAGAACGCGTGCTGCATTGACTAAATACGCATTTCAACATTGAGTGCATTTAAGTGAACATGTATTAATTGACTGAAAACACATTTGACAACGCATTTCAGAACACGTGGTGCATTGACTAAAAACACGATTGGATATATTGGACGTATGGTGATGTCATGAACAGAGGTTTTTCATTTCAACAGTGAGTGTGTCATGAACAGAGGCTGTTCACCAAATGAAGTCTTAGGAATGTCACATACACGCGATTGGAATGTCACATAAACGCGATGTGAATGAAGTCTTACAAATATATCCTTCAAAATATTAGCTTCTTACAACCAATTCCCATTGATTTTAAGTAAACTACATTCCCATGCCTAAGGAAAGATGCTGTTTGCACTGACGCTTCGCATAAATGTGCATAGAGCTAATAAAATCCGCCCACGACACAGCCGGCTTAAAATAGCTTAAACGTGTAAAATGGTTTAAAATACTATCCATTTGTACTGCACATACACGCTTTAGAAATTGTCTTCAGTGTCCATTGGTTCCACAATTTCTTTCTTGCCCCGGAGAACATTTTTGTGCGGAAGTTAAGTCAGGCCAGCCTGGGTCATGTGCCGGACAGGGCATGAATTTTATGGCAAGACCGGAGGCTCCTATTATGCTTACTTATCTTGCTTTATTACCAACAGCAGCCAAGATAAGTGAAAAAACTACAGTTCCCAGAGGTCCGAGCAACAGGCTGGCCAATGGGAACAGTAAAAAAACGACATAAATGACCAATGGTATCCTAGTACAGTAATAAGGGTCACCACTGACTGCGCAGCTTCCTCTTTTCTTGCTGCTAGCAGTCAGATAAGTGCCCTTATCTTTTGTGCTCCGTTATTCTTGTGTTCTACTACTGTTTATGTGCTTATTTTAATTTGCTTGTTACTGGTTTTGACATTGGTTACCCCCGCGCTCCTCCGGCGCTCACTTTCCCTGTTCCTTGCTTGTTTTCAGCGCTAGGCGCCTCTCGCGTCTCTCTGCCCCCTCTTCCTGGGTAATGCCCTGGTGGTTTCTGCTGCTCGCGCGCGACGCGCGCTCTGTTCCCTCAACGCTCGGCGCTCACCTGCTACAGTTTTCGGTGGTGCGACCGTTATTTCCTCATTTTCAAGCATTTCCTTACCGTTTTTCCTGTTCCACATGCACCGGCCTTCCCCTTCATTGCTCTGCTGCCCGGAAGCCTCGCCTCTTCTCAGAAGCTTCTCCCCTTCCAGTCACGCCCCAGTTTTGCCTCCAGAACGGCTGGCCACTTCCTCAGGCCCTCAGTTAACCCTTACCTACATCCAGTTTTTTCTTTATGGCTATGGCAATGGATAGCTCTCCCGAGCCAGCACAGCTAAATGAAGAAGGCGAAGCCTTCAAGAAGGACCTTAATAAATTTATTAACAATTCTGTTGAGACTGCGGTTGAAGTCTCTATGAGAAGAATATCTAAAAATATGGAGAATACAATGATTAACCTTGTGTCCAAGGCATTGTCCCAATCTGCGGGGGAAAGCAGAAAAAGAAAGGTGGCCTCTTCTGCTTCTCGTGCTTCAAAAAATGCGTCTGGGTTGTCTGGCGAGGTTCCCTCGCATTTGATTGAGGACAGAGCTCCTCCCAGGCCTCCTTCTATGGAGGGGTTTGTTGATACCGAGGGCAAGCGCAAACAAAAGGTAAAGCACGCAGAGTCCCCAAAGCAGAAGTTGGTAATATCCACCATCTTGGACACTAATGATGATGATGACATTCCTGACGCAGATAATTTATTTACTGTTTTTGATTACACTGACCCCCCTCCAAAAAAAGAAAAACTGATTCTTTTACTTTTGAGCTTGTTTTTGATGCTGTAGGACTTCCTATGTTTGACCCTTCATCCATTCGTCACCCAAATTCTACCGAATGGCTGCCCGCTTCACATGTGGGGGAATACATCTCTGCCAGGCTTCCCCTTCCCCTCGAATCCACAGTTCGGTCCCGTCTGAAATCTGAGTGCCCTAAACCTTCCCTTCCCGAAAAGATTACTCTTGACCCTACCATCGACCAGCCGCTGCTTACTTTCTTTTCCAAATTTGGCAAGGACCCCCGCAGGGGGGTGAATAAGGCCTGGTCCACTTGCAAGGACAAACTTTTGGACATGGTAGGTCCACTAGCACGTATTTTCGATATGGCTGAGTCGGCCCGCCTTGACGGTTCTGACCTGTCGACGGAGGATGTGTCTATGTGGGCGCAACGTGCCTTCTGCTTGTTGGGTAATGCAAATGCTGCCATCACACACGAACGGCGCAAAGGCCTTCTAATTAAATTAGACCCCAAATTGGCCGATTTTGCTCCATTGGACCCAGGTTCCAAAGCGAATGGACTCCTTTTCGGAGAGAACCTTATCCGCGATCTCAGTAGGTTCGTTTCTACTTTTGCGTCCTTGGACAAGGCGCAACAATCAATTAAAAAAGTCTTTGCCCCTCGGGTTTTTGGACGGGCCGGCAGAGTCAGGAGTCACTCTTCGGGCCATCCATACAACAACCAAGGCTCCAGAGGTTCTTACAACAATTCCCAAGGATTACAAACCCCAGTTCTACCCTCAGCCGGGTAGAGGTTTCCGCAGCAGAGGACAGAAGAACTATCGGAACAACAACTCCAACCAGCAAGGGGAGCCTACTTTGCCCTCCTCCCGTAGGGGGGCGGTTGAGAATATTCCTTCCCAAATGGAAAACAATTTCCACAGACCCATGGGTTCTCAACACAGTCCAAGGTTATCTTATAGAGCTCTATTCTCCGCCTTTTCAGTCTTCTCTTCCCCTTCCCCTTTTTTTTCCACAGACAATGCCCTTTTAATCTCAAGTGAGATTCAGTCTCTTCTTCAAAAATAAGCCATCCAGATTTCTCCCTTCGACTCCTCGGGCTTTCTAAGCACCATTTTTCTGGTCCAAAAGAAAAACAAAAAACTGGGTCCAGTGATAAACTTAAAATGGTTAAACCAATTTGTGGTGTATCTCCCCTTAAAAATGGAGACTATTCTCCATCTTCGGGACACGCTTCGTCCCAATGTTTGGATGGTCTGGCTGGACTTACAGGACGCCTACCTGACTGTTCCCATTCATCCCTCTCACTCGAAATTTCTGCAATTCCAGTGATCGGGGGTGATGTACAGATTTACTTCTCTTCCTTTTAGTCTTTCTTCAGCACCCTGGTGCTTTACAAAACTCTTCAAACCTGTCGTGGCCTTTCTTCGGTCACTCAGCATCAAGCTCATCATATATCTGGACGACATTCTCCTCATGAATACAGACAAGCAACTTCTTCTGTCAGACCTACAAGTAACCCAATCTCTTCTTCTAGATCTCTGTTTTCTCATCAACATCGAGAAATCATCACTTACCCCGTCCCAGAACATGTAATTCTTGGGGTTCATGGTGGACTCCCCCGCAGCCTCTCTCCGCCGCCCTCAGGCAAAAGTCTCGACGATCAAGGCAGAGATCGCCAAAGTCCTCAAGACATCTGTAACCTACCGCTATGACTTTTTCATCCTTTCTGCTTTGCAACTTTTTTATGTCTCATCTTTTCTTACTATACTTTCTCCGATCATTCACCTCTTTCTCGTTCAGCTGTTCCATTTAGCTTCTACACCTTAGTCCACTTTTTATTTCTAACTCCGCTGCACGCTGTTACTTAGTCGATCAGCAGCTTAACCCGGTTGATCATTCCTCTGCGGAACTCCGCGGAGTTCAAGCGTAGTCACGCTGCTGTAAGTACCCTGCCTGGGACCTTTTCTGAAACTGTTATTTTAATCTGCATGTTGAGCCTCCGGCTCTTTCACCATTTGACATCTCACCCGATTCATCACCTTAGCTTTTCTTGAACCCGCATGAGTTAGGCCCGTTTATTTATTTTGTTGCACTCGCTTTACGTACGCACAGTCGTTTCCCTCCTCAGTTTGCCACTCAACACGGGGTGATTTCCGGTTACCCTGGGATATAACAGACCATTCTGATTAGGACATATAATCTATATTTCTTATAACTTTTTATGATTTGGTGACGCTTTTTTCCCTTTGGGTTCACTTCGGTCGTTTATCACCTCCTGTTATTTTACATAGGTTACAGAGGAGTATTATGTAATTTTGCTTCGCTAGTTAGCAGTAAGATTCGTTGTTGATTTGTTTTATTTCTGATTTTCTTGTAGAGTAATCCCCTGAAGAAGGGCGTAGCCCAAAATGCATCGGGATGTGTGATTATTTGTTACAATTTGTCAATGATCGTGACACTCTTTGAATACCCTCCATCCAGTGATTCAAGTGAAATCATGAACTTAATATGAGTTTAATAAACTTTGAATGATGGAAGAACAGTTTGGTTCTTTTGGCATGAACCTTTGATCAACTGACTGTGTTATGGAATAAGACCCGTTGGTCCCCCCCAGTTGTGCTCAGAGGCGCTCTCTCCTCAATAGGGGGAGCATTGTATTAGTTCCTGTGGATTCTTCACTGCTTGGCCAGACAGTGATCTCCTCTTTGTAGCACACTACACCTCTTTATAATTCACCACCCTGTGAACAACCAGCTGTGCGAGTTCCTCTCTGCTTTAGTCATCTCTCAGTTACCCCGCTTCTTCAGTTGGTGGCCGGATCCTTTAGCTTTAGCAACGGATGCTTTCCTCCAAGACTGGTATCGCCATCTCAATTATGCCTTCCCTCCTTTCCTCATGATCAGCGGGGTTCTCTCCCAGGTACGTCAGCAGTTGGCCTCCTTGGTCCTTGTAGCCCCCTTCTGGCAATCTCAGATCTGGTTCTCTTCTCTACTAGAAATGGCAGAGGATTTTCCAGTACTTCTCCCGTCATGCGACAACTTACTCTTGAACCCCCAGGGTGTTCATCACAATCTAATTCTGGACAACGCTCTGACTCTGTCGGCTTGGAAAGTTTCCAGCCTGTCACTTCTGACGTCCTCATTTCACAAGAAGCTGCATTCTTCATCAGCCAAGCCTGGGCTCCCAGGACTTCCAAAGCTTATAAATCCGCCTGGTCTCTTTGAGCAAGCTGGTATCTGGAAAGGAACGTCGATCCCCTTTCAGCCCCTCTAAATTTTGTTGTCAATTTTTTGGCTTCAGAAGCCAGTGCAGGTAAGTCTTATCATACCATCAATCTTTACCGTTCAGCTATTTCCCTCAACCATGCCCCTATTGGTGGCAAATCAGTTGGCTATAGGATGTTTCTGTTGTTCTCAAACTGTTTTCAGGTTGGCCAGATAATTCTGCTCTCTCTCTCAAAATGTTGTCTGCTAAACTTACAATGTTGTTATGCTTAGTTTCCATAAAATGTGTCTCTGATGTTAGAGCGTTAGATTTTTCTTCTCACCAATTTTCTCCCACAGATGTTGTGTTCCAGATTCACAGACGGACTAAAACTCATTTGGATTCTGTTTTTTATCCATACTTCCCTTCTCATCCTAAGTTGTGTGTTGGTCAATGTTTAAAAGTCTACGAACAATGGACTTCTGATCTCAGAATGCCTTCTCATTCCCAACTCCTTATCTCTTTCCGAAAGCCCCACCTTCCTGTCTCCTCCCCTACCCTCGTCCGTTGGGTTCGTTGGGTTATGTCCCTTGCGGGCATCGATGTCTCCATTTCGGAGCTCATTCCACCAGAGGAGCCATGGCATCTGAGGCCTTTTGGGCAGGCTCCCGTCTGGAGGACATTCTGAGATCAGCAGACTGGTCAAATGACAATGTTTTTTGTATGTTTTATTACAACCCGATTAATACTGTAGCTTCTGTTCTTATTGAAATGCTTTAAACAAGCATAATAGGAGCCTTCGGTCTTGCCATAAAATGTAGATTTTCCTAGTTATTATAACGGAAAGTCTTAATTTTATTAAAGACATGGAGGCGAGTATTATCCCGCCGCAACACTGCTAATTTTTTGTGTTCTCCCTCCCTTTAGCGAATCCAGCCCTGCCACTGGCATCATCGTAAGAAGACATCTCTCGACCACCTTCGAGCGTCTCCTCAACGGATCTTCTTTCCAGTCACTTCAGATCCATCGTCTACAATTCCAGTGGGATGTTCCTCATGGTTCCTTCGACTTCAAGGAGTTTGTACCTGGACTTTAGTGTTCTCTCTTGTTGTTGCAATTATTCCTTTGTTTTTCTGATATTATCTGAGCTGCTCGCCAGCGAAAACAGGAAGCTGCGCAGTCAGTGGTAACCCTTATTACTGTACTAGGATACCATTGGTCAGTTATGTCGTTTTTTCTCTGTTTCTATTGGCCAGCCTGCTGCTCGGACCTCTGGGATCTGCAGTTTTTTCACTTATCTTGGCTGCTGTTGGTAATAAAGCAAGATAAGTAAGCATAATACTCGCCTCCGTGTCTTTAATAAAATTAAGACTCTCCGTCATATTAACTTGGAAAAACTACATTGCTTGGTCATATCTCTGGCTACATCAGAATCTCAACCCGGCATTGCTTCGGTGTCCCTAGCAACACGATTGGATATGACGTATGGTGACGTCATGAACAGAGGCTGTTCACCAAATGAAGTCCTAGGAATGTCACATAAACGGGATTGGAAATGAAGTCTTAGGAATGTATCCTTCAAAATATTAGCTTCTTTATCGGTAGGAGGTTCAGCATTGCAGAGTGCACGCTGAATACCATACATCTAGCTTTAATATGCTATTGTGTGGTTTTATTTTACAAGCTTGCAGAGCTGAATGGCGCTGCTAGCTTGGGGAATAAAAACAGAAAAGACATCGTAACCATAGAACAAATAGCCTGTGCACGTTTGTGCATGGCTGTGTTCACCTGTTAATGCCAGAACTATTGCTTTTTCCAGGTCTTGTTTTATAGCTAGGTCTGTGCTCAGTGATTTTCATTATTGCGCTCTTTGGTATTCTCTCAGTGGTAGGATGTGTGATTAAAGGTAGACACAGTATTATTTTTAATGTTTTGTTTAGAAGAGTATTTGCCATGATTTAATAATGAAGTTTATAAAAGCATTATGCAATAGTTGATCAAGGTTAGGATGCAGTGATAAAGGTGTGTGTGGGTGCCAGGAATGGAACAGTCGTGCACGCGAGAGATTAGGAAAAAGCTCCTTTGGCAGAGCTGGATTTGCATCGAAGTACTAAAAAAACAACACTGGTTCCAGAATTCGATTGAGGTGAAACGTATATGATGGCTACAATACAGCAAAATGCAGTGGAATAGGCAGGTCAGCATTAAGATGACTGAAACGCGACTGTTGTGGGCGCTACAAGAAGCATGGCCTGGTGCGCATCATGGCTGGACTGGGTTCCCTTGTACAAGTTTAGTTCCGCCATTATAGGTCAAGCATCCATGACAGATTCAAGGGCAATGCATGAGATGCTAAACTTTGTAGCAACTTTTTTCCTTTCCCGTCGTTTTATTGATGTGGTAAAGATGAAATGCTCAGTGAATGTCTGACAAGCAATGCCTTTCAACCTTTTTGATTGAGTCGTTGAGTGCAGCAGGAGAAGTAGCGTCTTTGGAAGGGCGGGGGGACAGTGGGGGACGGTGGTTAGAGGCGGGATCACGCTTTTGGCAAATAAAAAAAAAAACTGTGGTAGGACGCACAAACAACAGCTTTAGACGGACATTATGCGTTGTATTGCCTTGCGCTTTTACAGTCTCCGATGTCATGTACTCGGCAATAGGAATCACTGTTTCTGCGTTGCAACGTCATGTGTTGTTAAAATTGACGATGTAACGGTGGTTGCGATGCTTTACACGCGTGGTAAAAGCACGCCTTGTAATCGCGTACGAGGTATCAACATTCATCCTTTATTTAACTATATGATTGATATTTATTATGTAAATGATGTAAAACTGATTTATTTAAGTTATTTCTGGGCGGTTAGGTTTGTAGGAGTATAGGATGGTCAAATAATAGAATGCAAATTAGGAAATAGTTATTTAATTATTTATTAATTGTTAATTATTTCTCTAATTGATTTTTATGTAATTTATGCAATACTGATTTATTTTACTTATATTTTATTTGCGTATTGCTATGTTTGTAGGGGGATTGAGTGGGAAGTTAATTAAGTAATAATTAATTAACTATTTATTATTAATATTATTATTTGTACAATAATTATTTATTTGAATTTTGAATATGAAAATTCGGAAATATTCATGTTACATATATTTCAGTTGTGGGCTGCTAGGTTTGTAGGGGTCTAGGTTGGAAGATAGTTAAATAATGAAAAATAATTCATTAACAATTAATGAATTATTTAATTGATTTTCAATATGTAAAATATAGAATACTTATTTTGTTTTGCTATATATATATATATATACATACATATATATATAAATATTGGTGGGGTCCTCAGTTAATCCTCAAATGAAGACAAAAGGGAGCGGCACACCAGAAGACTGAACAATTACTTTATTGTGCACCAAAACCTAGAACCTTAACTGAGAACCCCACAAATAAATTACGTCTGCTGTCGCTGTCAGCTGGCACCGACACCGTGGGATTGAGAGTACAGCCTCTTGGCGAATGCATATATATATATGTGAGAGAGATTAATCAGAATAACATCAAACTACACTTCACAGCCACTATAAGAAAAGTATCTGTTAATCATTTAGGCACACATTTATATACATGACAACAGATTGGAAACTAGACTCTACAGGAAAGAAACATCAGGCAACTTCATCCTACATGCAAGCAGCTCTCATCCCAAACATATCGTCAATAGCATACCGTATGGTGAAATGTTACGCCTCAGAAGTATTTGCAGAAATGATCAAGGTTTAAAAAAAGCAGAAGAAAGTAGCAAATTAAAATTTCAAAATAGAGGGTACCCTGAACAAGTAATCAATAAAGCAATAATAAAATCTATGGTACTAAACAGGGACGAGCTAATCAGTTACAAACAGCAGGACACATATAAACCGCGAAAAGCGTCAGGAAAAGAAAATATGCAGAAGGACGATTAATTCAGAGTAATTATGAGCTACAGCAGACAACAAAATAGTCTACACAAGATTGTCCATAAAAATTGGCCATTGGTTTTCAACGACCCGGTGAAAGGACCCCTGCTACCGCAGAGGGTGTCCATCACCTACAGCAAAGCACTATCCATTAGGGATTCATTAGTCAACATCAACCCAGAAGTAATAGGAAAGCACAAACTAGTTGTTAACTAATAAGGTTTTTTTTTAATGTGAAACACGCAAGGTTTGTCAACATGGGGTCAACACAAAGACATACAAAACCCCTTGCAGCACCAAAGAGTAGGAGATCCAAAAACTCCTCACTTGCAGGACAGAGTATGCGATATACGTACTGGAGTGCCAGTGTGGCCTCCAGTATGTAGGTAGCACGAAATTGCAAGTACAAAAACATATGTTACACCACCTCCGCGCCATCGCTAACCAGGACAATACCTATCCAGTAGCGCGCCACTTTAGGGAGGAACACGACTCCAAGAATGGAGGATTAAAATACTCAGGAAATGCTCTTGACTGGCTGAGTTCCTTTCTGAGCGGAAGAACCTTTCAGGTCTTCAATGGCGACTCCTGCTCCACTAGCAGACCTCTAAACTGTGGGGTACCCCAAGGCTCCTCCCTGAGCCCCACGCTGTTCAATGTGTACATGAGGCCACTGGCTGAGGTCGTCCGACAATACGGTATCAAGATCATCTCGTATGCGGACGACACCCAGCTGGTGGTCTCTGGCACAGAAGAACAGCGGGCTCCCCAAATCCAATCTGGCAGCCTGCATGAAGGATGTTAGAAGATGGATGACAACATCCTCTCTAAAACTCAACGGCGACAAGACCGAGATAGTGATCCTCGGCCCCCCTACTCTCACCCCCTTCGACCAGCTATGGCCCTCAAGCTTAGGCCCACCTCCAACCCGGAAGGAGGACATCAAAAGCCTGGGAGTATGGCTGGACAAAACCCTTACCTTTAATACCCAGGCAACTAAAACAGCAGCAACCTGCTTCGGGAAAGATCCTGCTGATTTTGCCCTTGGAAGCTAAGCAGGTTGTTATTCAGGGCCTCATCCAGTCCAGGCTCGACTTTAACAACGCCCTCTACTTGGGAGCCCGTGAATACGTGCTGGAGAAACTTCAGCGCACGCAGAACTCTGCAGCTCGCACGCTGCTCCAGATCCCTCGCAGAGAATCAGCTAAGGCAGGGATCAGGTCACTCCACTGGCTCCCTGTCAGGGACAGAATAAAGTTCAAAACCCTGTGCATATCGCACCAAGCCTTCCATAGAGCTAGCCCTGAGATTAACCTCTCACTTCTTTCCCCCTATTGTCCCAGTAAATCACTTCGATCCAAGAACGCATTCCTTGCTGCAGTTCCCAGAGTCAAAAGGTCCAGAGCAGGAGGCAGGTCCTTCACGCTCAACGCTGCTAAACTATGGAACTCTCTTCCCTTTTCACTAAGGTCCAACCCTGCTCTCTCGTCCTTCCGTAAAGAGCTAAAAACATTCCTCTTCAGAAATTAGCTCCCCACCTGGTTTTCTCCCCCTGTCCCTCAGAGTTCTATTACCTCTACTTAGCGCTTGGACGCCCTCGGGCAGCAGTCGCGCTCTACAAAACCCCTTCACTTCACTTCACTTCACTGTAGATGCAATAACACCCAGCAGATGAGGGGGGATAGGGAATTTAAATTGAGAAAGTTAGAAACCAGATATATAATGCAATCAGATTCCAAAAACCCAGGTGGATTAAATGGGACAGAAGAAAGACCTCTAATGAGCACATAGTTTTTATTGATTTCAGTGATTGAAAATCCATGAAATGTCGAAACACCAATGCAGGTGCAAAAATGTAATTGATGCAGAATGCAGATACATATAATATATATTCATATTAGCATGTCAATATATTTTAGACCATATATAACAAGGCATTTATTAATTGTTTCACATGAATATTATAATAATACATGTATTTATGTATTTATATATATAGTTACATATCTATGTACCTATTTATATATTTATTCATCATTTTTACCATGTATTTGAATATGAATATATGGTTGCATTATGTTTACATTAATTTAAGCAGGACTTAGCACAGTAATATAGAACATGATTTGTACACTAAAGTCACATTAACTATGAATACCAGGGTATTAAAACTAGACTACACATCACATTTTTAAAGGGATTGGGACAAACAGAAACGGAGCAAAGAAATCAGCATACACAGTATACAGTAAAGCAATCCTCTTGATTATCAACGTTGATTTACTCAAGATTTAAGTAGAACAGTGTTCATAGATAAAATGTAAAAAATGGTGATAACATATTTGTAATTATGTCATTCTGAGATACAGAGAAGTCGGCATATATCTAAACAGTATTAACGAGGCTATAATTTTTTCTATGTCTATGATTGCACTACTCCTGTGAAAACAATCAGCATGCACATGTCACTTCAAAAATGGATCCAAAAGGATTGTAATATGTCATGTGATCGTGTTGGTAGAGTAAGTTCCAGAGAGACGCGGAGTGAAGTTATATGGTTGGTTGGGCCCCAAACCTAAACACATGCCGAAATTGGGAGAAGCTCTGTAGACGTCGGGCAGAGGCCGCAGTGAAAACAGTGACAAAAACAGGTAGGACTGAAAGGTATTCTGAGGAGGAAAGAAGTGCAAAGTGGAACATGGGCAGCGGCGGTCCCTCCGAACAAATTAGGATGTGACCGCCACCCTGGCGGTCACATCCCCTACATTTAACATTGCGGAGGATGCTGCTTCAAGCAGCACCCGCCGCAAGGTTAAAAAGTGCATGTTTACCTTTGCATGCACGAAGCAGCAGGCACAGCATCGTGCCTTCCGCTTCGTGCACGCAAAGGCAGAGGGGTACCATAGGTACCCCCCATGTGCCACCCCCCTTCACCCCTGGGGGCCCACAACGGGCCCCCCCCAAAAATACTGTATGCCTTTCCACGGCAGAAATGCCGCCGTGGAAAGGCATAGGACCGCCGCCATCCTAAAATGCCTGGCGGTGTCTGATAGACACCGCCAGCCATGTTAGAGCTTTTCCACCGCAGTCTGAAGGCGACCGCGGTGGAAAAGCTGTGGACGGAAAAAATGTCCCCCAGCCATCCTAATCTGACGGGGGGTCTTTTTCCAGTCCGCAGCGGTTAATCCGCATCCTCCGGGCCAGCGGTGCCTTCCGCCGGCCCGGAGGATGCGGATTATCTGCGATCATAATCGGCCCCTAAATGATGCTCAGGCTCAAGAAATAAGAGGTCAAAATTAAAGAAAGAAAAACATATAAATTTCAAAGAGTTCCCAAGGACTATGAGTTAGGGCAGATATTCACTTTTGCCAAAAAATACAAGGTATTACGAGTATCAAAATATAAGATGATGGAAAACTCAAAAACAACCAACAAAGCAAGAGCGGCAACAGCGGAAACATCTTAGTCCAATATGAGTTCAGCTGGAGGAAGTGAACACGAGTCAGACATGAGGAATACGTGGTACACAGACAACAACAAAAAACCATCACCAGGTGAAGAAATCAATTTTTTATGCCACGAAAGAAGACAGACTCTCCGCCCCAGGCCACTGAGAGACAACAGTGAAGCAATGGCAATTACAAGCGGATACATAGGCGCAAAGCAAATAGGCGGTGCACCAACTTACAACAGAAAGAGAGAAAGGGGCTAGTGGCAGGAGAAACAAGAATGACACACACTACAGACAAAACTATTGTCAATCTGTCAAACATAAAACTAACTAAAAAATAAGAAAATATACTTTGCCTAGGCCTGTCATACTCACCTGGCACACATTTTGATTATGCAGCAACAAGATTGGAGTTATACACAACAGTAAGGAAATTAAAACTGAAGAAATTTCACTTGCTAACTAAAAATCATGAGAAACAAGGAACAACAATGAACACAGACCCAAAGGGGTGCACAAATCAAACACAATCAGATTTACCTTTTCTTATTGAAATGGAAGAATTATGAGAAACTAGAGGCGCAGAACATCGTGAACAAATGGCCATTTACAGTGATAAAGGAAATCGCGATACAAATGATTCAGGCGGAAAGACAGTAATTCAACCATCACCATTCAAACCACATTCCACCTTTAATCCGATCACACCCATGATTCGATTGACATTTTTCACAAGACTGTAACAGCACAATTAAAAAAAGGCACAAAAATATTCAAATGACACGTTGTAAACATAATGAAAAAATCGGCAATATGATGCTTTAATCAAAAAATTGTAAGGCGACAAGAGCATAGTCATCCGCAACAGCGACAAGGGTGGTAATATAGTCCTCTGACCCCAAGAAGATTATAAAAAAAAGGCATTCATGCAACTCAATGACAGATCATTCTATGTATGAAACACCGCATCCAATCTGAAAGAGGTGTATAAAGATTATTACAAAAAATTGTTAACATGGAAAAAAAGGGACTCATCACAACAGACGAGTAAAAGTACTTAAAAAAGGAGAATCCAGTTACACCATTAATCTACTTTATTCCGAAAATACATAAGGACACCACAAAACCACCAGGCAGGCCAATAATATCGGCCCGGGAAGGACTATTGGAACATATATTGAAATACATTGATTTTTTTCTTCAAGAATATTTAAAAAGACTCCCGTTTTATATACATGTTACTAGTGACTTCTTACGAAAGATGTATTATGGCAAGAGGAAGCTAGACTCTACAGGAAAAAAACATCAGGCAACTCCACCCTACACGCAAGCAGCTCGCATCCCAAACATCTCATCAATAGCATACCGTATGGTGAAATGTTACGCCTCAGGCGTATTTGCAGCAATAAAGATTTAAAAAAGGTGCAAGAAAGTAGCCAATTAAGATTTCAAGAAAGAGGGTACCAAGTAATCAATAAAGCGATAATAAAATGTATCGTACTCAACAGGGACGAGCTAATCAGTGACAAACAACAGGACACATATAAACCACAGAAAGTGTAAGGAAAAGATAAGATACAGGAGGCCGATCAATTTAGAGTAATTATGAGATACAGCAAAAAGAAATATAGTCTACGCAAGATTGGCCATAAAAAATGGCCATTGGTTTTAAACGACCCAGTGATAGGACCCCTGCTACCGCAGAGGGTGTCCATCACCTGCAGCAAAGCACCATTCATGAGGGATTCATTAGTTAACATCAGCCCAAAAGTAATAGAAAAACAATCTGGTTATTAACTAATAAGGTTTTTTTAAATGCAATACATTCAGGGCTTGTCAACATTGGGTCAACACAAAGACATACAAAATCCCTTTCAGCAACAAAGAGTACAAAATCCAAAAACTCCTCACTTGCAAGACAGAGTATGCGATATACATACTGGAGTGCCCTTGAGGCCTCCAGTATGTAGGTAGCATAAAATTGCAAGTACATAAACGCATATTACAACACCTCTGGGCCCTCTCTATCCAGGACAATAACTATCCGATAGCACACAACTTTAGGGAGGAACACGATTCCAACAATGGAGGATTAACACCTTAGCTGCGGCGCAAATATCCCTCCCCAGTGCTGCGCTGTCCATTGGAACTAGTGCTGAATGGACGTCCAATGGTCGTGCGCAGCACTGGGGAGGTAGCGCTCGTGACGACCGTTGGCCGACGGCAGCGCTTAAGAGGTTAAAATACTTTGTTGTAGACACAATAACACCCAGCAGATGAGGGGAGGATAGGGAGTCTAAATCGAGAAAAATAGAAACCAGATATATTATGCAATTAGATTCCAAAAACCCGGGTGGACATGACAGCCTTGAATGACTACTATACAGCACATAGTTTCTATTGATTTTACTGATTGAAAATCCATGAAATGTTGAAACACAAATGCAGGAACAAAAATGTAATTGGTGCAGAATGCAGATACATACCATATACATTCATATGAGCATATCACTATATTTTAGACCACATATAGCAAGGCATCTGTTAATGGCTTCACATGAATTTTATAACAATGTATGTATTTATGTATTTATACTATATATATATACATATATATATATATATTTATATATATATATATATATATATGCACTTATTTATGTATTTATTCATCGTTTTTACTATGTATTTGAATATGAATGTATGATTGAACTATATTTACATTAATTTAAGCAGGACTTTGCACAGTATAGAACATGATTCCTACACTAAAGTCACATTAACTATGAATACCAGGGTATTAAACCGGATTACACATCTATTTTTTAAGGGATTGGTACATACAGAATCATACAAGATATATCGATAACCAAACATGACAAAAAAAGGCATAAGGCAACCACCGAAGTTCATAAACAGAGATAATGATACACAGAACTGAATTCAGAGTTTTTTAACCGACTAACAACACTTAGCAAATTTCATTATACATGTCACTAAGATTTTAATGCACACATTAAATAAACAGATATATACATCTCTGACATAAGATAAACAAGACATACATACAATCACCTATACAGTCAAAGTGGATTTATCCATGATATAAATTGTCAACTTGGTAAATAAACTGATAAACATTAACGGATTAAAGAGATCAGCATAGACAGTATACAGTAAAGGAAGCCTGTATTCATATGGATTATCAATGTTGATTTACTCACGATTGAAGTAGAACAATGTTCATAGATAAAATGTAAAAAAAGGTGATAACATATTTGTAATGATGTCATTCTGAGATATAGAAAAGTCAGCATATATCTAAACAGTGTTCACAAGGCTACAATTTTTTCTATGACTGTGGTTGCACTACTCACGTGAAAACAATCAGCATGCTCTTGTCACTTTGAAAATGGTTCCAAAAGGATTGTACTATGTCATGTGATCAAGGCTCGAATGAGTCGAAACGTTATGGCAGCATAGCAAAAAACTAATTTTGCACAAAATCGATGATCCGTGTCCATGTCGGAAGAGTGAGTTCCGGAGAGACGCTGATTACATTGACATCGTAAACATCATATGGAATCATGCTCAAGTCATTGTTGGCAATCACAAATTTGAATAATTATATAGTACAGCTTGTACGGCTTTCATTGCTAAGTGCATCACATTTCATCTTCAATCCTCTTCAATCCTTATAAATTGTAAATTATGTGGAATAATCACCTTTGTTGTCGTATAAATTGGTGAGTCCCCCGCAATGATAAATTCAAGTTAACTTGCGGAACCCATTGCGCACATATTGCTATTTCTGACATTTATTCGTATAGGAACATTTATGGATATTATATATTCCACTCTACTTCATAACCGACCATCACCATGTTAGCCGTAGAAGCTGTACTATATAATTATTCAAATTTGTGATTGCCAACAACGACTTGAGTATGATTCCATATGATGTTTACAATGTCAATGTAATCATGTGATTAACCAATTTCACTCTATTTCATTGATTTAATTTCTCACAGTATTTTTTATTACTATTTAAAAAAAAAAGGTCAAAAGGTTACTTTATTCGGTTAAAGTTTAAAACCATCAAAGACTATTTAATAGTATTAATGGGATTGCCGATGAATTGTTTTTTTATGGTAACCTGTTTATGTTGAAAGCCTCATGAGAGGTTTAACATTGCAAGTATTTTGTCTTTCTCTTTGAGCCTGTAAATCTATTTTTAAGGGAAATTGGAGTATAGGAAGTAACTTGATAAAGGCAAAGGCCGAAACACCTTGTCCTTAAAGTTAGTGCACAATAAACTATTGTGCCGTTTCCTGGTGTGCCGTCTCTTGTTTTCATGAATGTTTTGTGGAGCAAGAAACTGATCGGAAATTGAGTGGCCACTGTTGCCACAGACGGCATCAACATCATAGGAAGGGAAACCGCTCCAACAGCGACTTGGTGAGCGGAAAATATATATATATATATTACCTACTGGCGGTCGCCAGTAGGTATATATAGTTAGGATTTTTTCTCTATGGGATTTTTGAAAATTCTATGTCTAATAACTTGGGCGTTTGTGGACGGAATTGGCTGAAATTTTCAGGAAAATGGAACATTTTGTTTCTGAGCAGCACCTGACAATTTGGGGGGGTTTCATCAAGGGGGGGCCAAGAAAAAAGGGGGGTCCCAAAACGCGTTTTTCCCATGTTAATTTCCATAGGGCGGTTGGCCTCACTTTTAGCTCGAACGGCTGAATGGATTTGCACGAAACTTGGCAAAATTGTAGGGACTGTTAGCCCAATGTGCCTTTGCTAGGTCTCAATATATGTGCTCCAGTGTATTTTGAGTAATTTAGGTTCAAAAAAAGATATATATCTGGGCGGAGCCTAACCACACATCTGATCTGATTGGCTGTCAGCACTTCATCCAAGAAGTGTTGGCAGCCATCTTGGGACCAATATACATGATAGCACCTCATTAAAAAGCATTGTAGTTAATAGAGGGTTTTAGGACTTTAGTTACATTATAAATCATTTGTTGATGGTACCATACTCGTTTTAGGAATTGTGGTGGGTTCTAAGGTGCTTTTACCATGTGAAAAAACCTTCTGCTGTGATATCATGAATATTGTTTGAAAGAAAACTAATATCTCATGATTTTCCCACAGTGGTTTGGAAGGGGATCTATAAGCTAAACTGAAAGCATATTTTCTGTAAATTCACATTATCTTTCTCAGTCATGTGAAAATGAAGTCTGACATTCTCAGTAAAACATGTACATCCAACAAGGACAGACACTGTCAGTTGATTCCTTTGTGTTCTACTGCAGCCTCCTAGAGTGTTCTAAAGAACAACTAGAGCGCTAACAGTCCTACTTATTACAAAGGTATGGCACACCTGAAGCCATCTTGATTGGAATGAAGTGGTAACTCTTAAAACATTTAATTTAAAAAGAAACAACATGAGGGGGTATATTTTGCCATAGAAAGTATGATTAGTGCTACAGAATGAAAAATTAGGGCACATTTTGAGTGACTTCTCAAATCCTTTTCTATTTCATTAAAACATTCTGACATGCAGTCTCCCAAAATGGCCACCAGAGACAAAAGAGCCCAAATGTAGCCCAAATATCACCCAGATGTAGCCCAAGTATAGCCCAATGACAGAATATCCCAGAGTGTTCTAAAGAACAACTAGAGCGCTAACAGTCCTACTTATTACAAAGGTATTGCACACCTGGAGCCATCGTGATGGGAATAAAGTGGTAACTCTTAAAACATTTAATTTAAAAAGGAACAAAATGAGGGGGTATACTATGCAATAGAAGGTATTATTAGTGCTGCAGAAAGAAAAATTAGGGCACATTTTGAGTGACTTTTCAAATCCTCTTCTATTTCATTAAAAAATTCGGACATGCAGTCTCCCAAAATGGCCACCAGAGACAAAAGAGCCCAAATGTAGCCCAAATATCACCCAGATGTAGCCCAAGTATAGCCCAATGACAGAATGTCCCAGAGTGTTCTAAAGAACAACTAGAGCGCTAACAGTCCTACTTATTACAAAGGTATGGCACACCTGAAGCCATCTTGATTGGAATAAAGTGGTAACTCTTAAAACATTTAATTTAAAAAGGAACAAAATGAGGGGGTATATTTTGCCATATGAATTATGATTAGTGCTGCAGAAAGAAAAATTAGGGCACATTTTGAGTGACTTCTCAAACCCTCTTCAATTTCATTAAAAAATTCTGACATACAGTCTCCCAAGATGGCCACCAGAGACAAAAGAGCCTAAATGTAGCCCAAATATCACCCAGATGTACCCCAAGTATAGCCCAATGACAGAATGTCCCAGAGTGTTCTAAAGAACAACTAGAGCGCTAACAGTCTTACTTATGACAAAAGTATGGCACACCAGAAGCCATCTTGATTGGAATGAAGTGGTAAGTCTGAAAACACTCAATTTAAAAAGGAACAACATGAGGGGGTTAATGTTGCCATAGAAAGTATGATTAGTGCTTCAGAAAGAAAAATTAGGGATCATTTTGAGTGACTTCTCAAATCCTCTTCTATTTAATTAAAAAAATTCTGACATGCAGACTGAAACATGCACTTTGAATACCAGCAGCAGACGTCCCTGGTGAGCAGTAGCTTTACTACAGTGATCTAATGTGCAACTAGCGTGCTAACATTCAGAATTTATGGCAAATGTGTGACACATCTGAATGCCTTCTTGATGGAACCAAAGTAAACAAGCATTGAAAATGCAATAGATCTCGCCCTCGTTTAAGTTAAAGCCATTCTGTTTGTAATGAGGTGGCTTTTTAGCTTTGCTTTTATTAGTGTTTTTTCAACTTTCATGTAAATAACATGCATCTGTATGCATATAAATATATGTATGCATGCATTTATGTTTGTATTTATATAGATATACAGATGATATATGTTTATATATGTATGTAAATATATATATTCATTGAAAAAACCATAGGCTATAGACCATATATAGTTAGGAATTAGCATTTACAAAACCTTGAAAATTCACTGAAAAAACCATAGGTTATAGACCATATATAGTTAGGAATTAGCATTTACAAAACCTTGAAAATTCACTGAAAAAACCATAGGTTATAGACCTTATATAGTTAGGAATTCGCATTTACAAAACCTTATTTTACTCACAGAAAACCATTGAAAATCCATATATGGTTAGTTGCACTAACTATATATCGCGCACCCGCAATCCACTGCTGATGATGTCACATATTACATGATTCATGACATGGTCAGTGACATCACTGATGACATCACTGATGACATCTCAAATGATATCACTGATGACATCTCAAATGACATCACTGATGACATCACTGATGACATCTCATTTGACATTACTGATCACATCATTGATGATATCATTCATGTGATAATGCGATGAACCTCTTCAGACTCTAATATAACCTTAGATACAATCAGTGTAAACAGACACTCACAGACTGTCACTCATCCATGGAGTTACTCACACACCTAGTCAGTCATGCAAAGAATCAATCACACCTCCATGTCCTCAACTATACCGTTATACAAACTTTACTTATTCAAACATATACTAACACATATTTACTCTCTTATACAATCCCTGATACAAGTTCACAATGATCCATACAGCCACTCACACATTCACTGGCTCTTATGCACAGTTATTTATATATGTCAACTCTCACATGTACTGTGTTTTACATATGTACTTACTTTGACATGTAGCACTGAGATATCCATTCACTCACCAATACACTCATGCACACAGTCAACCGCCCATACAGCTGTTTCCACATGCACTTTTGAAACCATACATCTAGTGAATCAACTGCTCACACATCTATGCACAGAGTCATACACCTCCCAGCCACCCACACACACACTCAGTCTCCCATACAAATACTTGGGCAACCAATCAATAACCCATATAGTTACTCATATAGCTACTTATCAACACAAGCAACAGTTTACAGAACAACAGACATAATGATGCACAAATTAAGACAGTTTAGTCACTAACCCATGCACTCAGTGAGACACATTTAATCACTCACTCATACAGTCAGTCATGCACCTACTAAATCCTTCATCCAGACACTTATACATCCACTCATTCTTCAATATGTAAGACATATTTTAACTTTACAGAAACATACAGTCACTGGATGTTGTCATCAGTGATGTCATCAGTGATGTCATTTGAGATGTCATCAGTGATGTCACTGACCATGTCATGAATGATGTAATATGTGACATCATCAGCAGTGGATTGCGGGTGCGCGATATATAGTTAGTGCAACTAACTATATATGGAATTTCAATGGTTTTGTGTGAGTAAAATAAGGTTTTGTAAATGCGAATTCCTAACTATATATGGTCTATAACCTATGGTTTTTTCAGTGAATTTATATATATATATATATATATATATATATATATATATATATATACCAAGACCATGGACGTGGTCGAAACGCGTCGTCTTTTTTGCCAGGAATAAACTTACCTGCTGCAACTACCTTGTGGGCTCGCCTGAATTCCTTGGTTCCGGTTGGATTTCTGCATTGCTATATATATATATATATGTATATATATATATATATATATATATCCAACAAAAGAGTTCCTTGCTCTGAAGACGCCAGATTTTACGAGGGCATCTCTCCGGCCTAGGAATGGCCGTATTATATCCAACAAAAGAGTTCCTTGCTCTGGAGACGCCACTCAAATGAACAAGCAGGACCCCCTCGGTGGCAAACAGAGTCCTTTATTTATATTGCACAAAAGGTTTATTGCCGGCACAAAAACCTACGGGACATTATCAACTTACGAGGGAACACTTCAAGTCCCAGCATACTGTGGGATTGACAGCACTCGAGCCAGCCTATCAGGAGGCAAGAGATGGCGTATTAACATCAGGTGACTTGATGCCCTCGTAAAATCTGCCGGACAATAAAGTGCGAGCCCGTGACCAAGGTGCAGGAGCACCGAAACGCGTAGGGCTTTCTTTGAAAAAACCTGAGAATGAAATGCCGGTTTTGCTATAAATAAAGGACTCTGTTTGCCACCGAGGGGGTCCTGCTTGTTCATTTGAGTGGCGTCTCCAGAGCAAGGAACTCTTTTGTTGGATATAATACAGCCATTCCTAGGCCGGAGAGATGCACCGCCATCAAAATGCACGATGGGCCGCTGGGAGATACTGGAATCTCTGCATAGCGGAATAACAAGTGTCAGCGTTGAAATTAACTGGAATCCTTCTCAAAGACCCACTGGAGGGAAGTAAAAATTGCACAAAAGGTTTATTGCCGGCACAAAAACCTACGGGACATTATCAACTTACGAGGGAACACTTCAAGTCCCAGCATACTGTGGGATTGACAGCACTGGAGCCAGCCTATCAGGAGGCAAGAGATGGCGTATTAACATCAGGTGACTTGATGCCCTCGTAAAATCTGCCGGACAATAAAGTGCGAGCCCGTGACCAAGGTGCAGGAGCACCGAAACGCGTAGGGCTTTCTTTGAAAAAACCAGAGAATGAAATGCCGGTTTTGCTATAAATAAAGGACTCTGTTTGCCACCGAGGGGGTCCTGCTTGTTCATTTGAGTGGCGTCTCCAGAGCAAGGAACTCTTTTGTTGGATATAATACGGCCATTCCTAGGCCGGAGAGATGCACCGCCATCAAAATGCACGATGGGCCGCTGCGAGATACTGGAATCTCTGCATAGCGGAATAACAAGTGTCAGCGTTGAAATTAACTGGAATCCTTCTCAAAGACCCACTGGAGGGAAGTAAAAATTGCACAAAAGGTTTATTGCCGGCACAAAAACCTACGGGACATTATCAACTTACGAGGGAACACTTCAAGTCCCAGCATACTGTGGGATTGACAGCACTCGAGCCAGCCTATCAGGAGGCAAGAGATGGCGTATTAACATCAGGTGACTTGATGCCCTCGTAAAATCTGCCGGACAATAAAGTGCGAGCCCGTGACCAAGGTGCAGGAGCACCGAAACGCGTAGGGCTTTCTTTGAAAAAACCTGAGAATGAAATGCCGGTTTTGCTATAAATAAAGGACTCTGTTTGCCACCGAGGGGGTCCTGCTTGTTCATTTGAGTGGCGTCTCCAGAGCAAGGAACTCTTTTGTTGGATATAATACGGCCATTCCTAGGCCGGAGAGATGCACCGCCATCAAAATGCACGATGGGCCGCTGCGAGATACTGGAATCTCTGCATAGCGGAATAACAAGTGTCAGCGTTGAAATTAACTGGAATCCTTCTCAAAGACCCACTGGAGGGAAGTAAAAATTGCACAAAAGGTTTATTGCCGGCACAAAAACCTACGGGACATTATCAACTTACGAGGGAACACTTCAAGTCCCAGCATACTGTGGGATTGACAGCACTGGAGCCAGCCTATCAGGAGGCAAGAGATGGCGTATTAACATCAGGTGACTTGATGCCCTCGTAAAATCTGCCGGACAATAAAGTGCGAGCCCGTGACCAAGGTGCAGGAGCACCGAAACGCGTAGGGCTTTCTTTGAAAAAACCTGAGAATGAAATGCCGGTTTTGCTATAAATAAAGGACTCTGTTTGCCACCGAGGGGGTCCTGCTTGTTCATTTGAGTGGCGTCTCCAGAGCAAGGAACTCTTTTGTTGGATATAATACGGCCATTCCTAGGCCGGAGAGATGCACCGCCATCAAAATGCACGATGGGCCGCTGCGAGATACTGGAATCTCTGCATAGCGGAATAACAAGTGTCAGCGTTGAAATTAACTGGAATCCTTCTCAAAGACCCACTGGAGGGAAGTAAAAATTGCACAAAAGGTTTATTGCCGGCACAAAAACCTACGGGACATTATCAACTTACGAGGGAACACTTCAAGTCCCAGCATACTGTGGGATTGACAGCACTGGAGCCAGCCTATCAGGAGGCAAGAGATGGCGTATTAACATCAGGTGACTTGATGCCCTCGTAAAATCTGCCGGACAATAAAGTGCGAGCCCGTGACCAAGGTGCAGGAGCACCGAAACGCGTAGGGCTTTCTTTGAAAAAACCTGAGAATGAAATGCCGGTTTTGCTATAAATAAAGGACTCTGTTTGCCACCGAGGGGGTCCTGCTTGTTCATTTGAGTGGCGTCTCCAGAGCAAGGAACTCTTTTGTTGGATATAATACGGCCATTCCTAGGCCGGAGAGATGCACCGCCATCAAAATGCACGATGGGCCGCTGCGAGATACTGGAATCTCTGCATAGCGGAATAACAAGTGTCAGCGTTGAAATTAACTGGAATCCTTCTCAAAGACCCACTGGAGGGAAGTAAAAATTGCACAAAAGGTTTATTGCCGGCACAAAAACCTACGGGACATTATCAACTTACGAGGGAACACTTCAAGTCCCAGCATACTGTGGGATTGACAGCACTGGAGCCAGCCTATCAGGAGGCAAGAGATGGCGTATTAACATCAGGTGACTTGATGCCCTCGTAAAATCTGCCGGACAATAAAGTGCGAGCCCGTGACCAAGGTGCAGGAGCACCGAAACGCGTAGGGCTTTCTTTGAAAAAACCTGAGAATGAAATGCCGGTTTTGCTATAAATAAAGGACTCTGTTTGCCACCGAGGGGGTCCTGCTTGTTCATTTGAGTGGCGTCTCCAGAGCAAGGAACTCTTTTGTTGGATATAATACGGCCATTCCTAGGCCGGAGAGATGCACCGCCATCAAAATGCACGATGGGCCGCTGCGAGATACTGGAATCTCTGCATAGCGGAATAACAAGTGTCAGCGTTGAAATTAACTGGAATCCTTCTCAAAGACCCACTGGAGGGAAGTAAAAATTGCACAAAAGGTTTATTGCCGGCACAAAAACCTACGGGACATTATCAACTTACGAGGGAACACTTCAAGTCCCAGCATACTGTGGGATTGACAGCACTGGAGCCAGCCTATCAGGAGGCAAGAGATGGCGTATTAACATCAGGTGACTTGATGCCCTCGTAAAATCTGCCGGACAATAAAGTGCGAGCCCGTGACCAAGGTGCAGGAGCACCGAAACGCGTAGGGCTTTCTTTGAAAAAACCTGAGAATGAAATGCCGGTTTTGCTATAAATAAAGGACTCTGTTTGCCACCGAGGGGGTCCTGCTTGTTCATTTGAGTGGCGTCTCCAGAGCAAGGAACTCTTTTGTTGGAAATGTCTAAGTAATTAAATCATAGGACATGTAACGGGTTGGACTTATTAAGTGGGAGATGGATTGTTTTTTTAGGCCCGCTATGGGTAATTAGAGGACGGTGACATGTACATTATGAATTCTTAGGTGTTTATTCATGAGAAATGTGTATCAATGAATTTCTCTTTTCTTTCTTTTTCTTATATATGTAAAAATTACTACGATGTATTTACCTTTTATATGTCTGCTTTTATGATTTTAATGTTTAAAATCGAATAATGCTCATTTTGATTTGATTTTATTTGATTTGTATAGGGGAGTGTTCACATGAGTTGTTAATCCTCTATCTCTCACTGACATCAAGATCGTATCTAGATCCAACCCCTCTCTCATATCTAATGTGCTGTGTATTTTTTGCCTCTCTTCTATACTATTTGGCTGAGTGCCTTTAGTGCTGTACTCCTCCCATGAATGACATATAGTGAGGTCTGTGTTTTTTTTTTTTTTTTATCCTCATATTGCGGGTTATGCAAAAAGAAAGAAAGGCGTTTGGGAGACCAACAGCATCCGAACAAGATGTTTCACAAAGGCTGCCCCTGATCGTCTATCGGGAGGTACAAGGGGTATGCCTCGTTCTTGGTCTGATCAGTTCTCCGCCGCACACCTCCATCTTATTCAATAATTCCTTCGTTTTGGGAGATCTCTGACCCTTTGGATATTTGACAGACTTCAAGTCATGCCAGGAATTATTGTCCGCTTAATCATTGGAGTCAAAAGAAAAAGAAAAAAGAAAGAAAAAGAAAAAACCAGCAAAGGGACCTCTGGCAAGGAGAGATTATAGATTATTGTCCAGATTCGATATAATTTTCCAGGATCTCCCAGTATTTCATCTTTTTGATTTGTTTCCCTTTTCTATCTAAACTACTAATTCTTATTACAGTGTTTAACCAGTTTTCATGTGTTGGAGGAACTGGTTTTGTCCAATTAATACATATCTCTCTACGTGCCAAAAGGATCATGACAAATAGTAAGTTTTCTTGATGTTTGTCTAACTTTATCTGATTAAGTTGAGTGGTACTATGTATCCCAAAAATAATTAAAATAATACTCACAGTTATCGGAGTTGCCAGTATTGCAGTTAGAGTCTTACCAATTTCTTGCCAGTATTGTGTAAGCGAAGGGCACCCACCAAACATGTGTATATCATCCGCTTTTTCTTCTCCGCATTTGCTGCACGATTTTACTGTAGCTCCTTTGAATTTTGATAATTTTTTAGGAGTCCAGTACGCTCTATGTATAGAGAAAAGGTGATTCCTTCTTAATGGAGCGGCCTTTACACATGACCAACATTTTTCTACTGATTTTTTCCAGATTTGACAAATGTCTGAAACTTCATTTTGTAAATCTTTCTTCCATATTTTTTCAGCAATTGTTGGGTCTTCTTTTTCTGTTTCAATTAGTGCCCAATACCATTTTGATACTTCTTTTTTTTAATGCCGTTTCACTCATCATCTCTGATTCTAGGTTCTCCGGATCTGAGGCTCCCTTTGGAATGGTGCTTACCCAGCTGCTCAGTTGATAATATTTAAACTTCGAGATTTTACGGTCTGTAATTCTTTGCAAATGATCCCATGATAACAAGGAGTTTCCAGATAGAAGTTGTCCCCATTTTTCAATTCCAGCTTGCCTAAGTGGGTTTGATAAAGAGTCTTTTAAGCAGGCAGGGGTGCCTGGGGAATCCCATATTGGAGCCATATTACTGTAATATGGAATCTGTGTGACAGATCTTATTTGATTCCAGATCTTAGCGGCATTGTTCAGGACCTTTAATTTAACTTTTTTGAAAAATTTCGGATGGCCAAACTGGCGTATTAACATCAGGTGACTTGATGCCCTCGTAAAATCTGCCATACAATAAAGTGCGAGCCCGTGACCAAGGTGCAGGAGCACCGAAACGCGTAGGGCTTTCTTTGAAAAAACCTGAGAATGAAATGCCGGTTTTGCTATAAATAAAGGACTCTGTTTGCCACCGAGGGGGTCCTGCTTGTTCATTTGAGTGGCGTCTCCAGAGCAAGGAACTCTTTTGTTGGATATAATACGGCCATTCCTAGGCCGGAGAGATGCACCGCCATCAAAATGCACGATGGGCCGCTGCGAGATACTGGAATCTCTGCATAGCGGAATAACAAGTGTCAGCGTTGAAATTAACTGGAATCCTTCTCAAAGACCCACTGGAGGGAAGTAAAAATTGCACAAAAGGTTTATTGCCGGCACAAAAACCTACGGGACATTATCAACTTACGAGGGAACACTTCAAGTCCCAGCATACTGTGGGATTGACAGCACTGGAGCCAGCCTATCAGGAGGCAAGAGATGGCGTATTAACATCAGGTGACTTGATGCCCTCGTAAAATCTGCCGGACAATAAAGTGCGAGCCCGTGACCAAGGTGCAGGAGCACCGAAACGCGTAGGGCTTTCTTTGAAAAAACCTGAGAATGAAATGCCGGTTTTGCTATAAATAAAGGACTCTGTTTGCCACCGAGGGGGTCCTGCTTGTTCATTTGAGTGGCGTCTCCAGAGCAAGGAACTCTTTTGTTGGATATAATACGGCCATTCCTAGGCCGGAGAGATGCACCGCCATCAAAATGCACGATGGGCCGCTGCGAGATACTGGAATCTCTGCATAGCGGAATAACAAGTGTCAGCGTTGAAATTAACTGGAATCCTTCTCAAAGACCCACTGGAGGGAAGTAAAAATTGCACAAAAGGTTTATTGCCGGCACAAAAACCTACGGGACATTATCAACTTACGAGGGAACACTTCAAGTCCCAGCATACTGTGGGATTGACAGCACTGGAGCCAGCCTATCAGGAGGCAAGAGATGGCGTATTAACATCAGGTGACTTGATGCCCTCGTAAAATCTGCCGGACAATAAAGTGCGAGCCCGTGACCAAGGTGCAGGAGCACCGAAACGCGTAGGGCTTTCTTTGAAAAAACCTGAGAATGAAATGCCGGTTTTGCTATAAATAAAGGACTCTGTTTGCCACCGAGGGGGTCCTGCTTGTTCATTTGAGTGGCGTCTCCAGAGCAAGGAACTCTTTTGTTGGATATAATACGGCCATTCCTAGGCCGGAGAGATGCACCGCCATCAAAATGCACGATGGGCCGCTGCGAGATACTGGAATCTCTGCATAGCGGAATAACAAGTGTCAGCGTTGAAATTAACTGGAATCCTTCTCAAAGACCCACTGGAGGGAAGTAAAAATTGCACAAAAGGTTTATTGCCGGCACAAAAACCTACGGGACATTATCAACTTACGCGGGAACACTTTAAGTCCCAGCATACTGTGGGATTGACAGCACTGGAGCCAGCCTATCAGGAGGCAAGAGATGGCGTATTAACATCAGGTGACTTGATGCCCTCGTAAAATCTGCCGGACAATAAAGTGCGAGCCCGTGACCAAGGTGCAGGAGCACCGAAACGCGTAGGGCTTTCTTTGAAAAAACCTGAGAATGAAATGCCGGTTTTGCTATAAATAAAGGACTCTGTTTGCCACCGAGGGGGTCCTGCTTGTTCATTTGAGTGGCGTCTCCAGAGCAAGGAACTCTTTTGTTGGATATAATACGGCCATTCCTAGGCCGGAGAGATGCACCGCCATCAAAATGCACGATGGGCCGCTGCGAGATACTGGAATCTCTGCATAGCGGAATAACAAGTGTCAGCGTTGAAATTAACTGGAATCCTTCTCAAAGACCCACTGGAGGGAAGTAAAAATTGCACAAAAGGTTTATTGCCAGCACAAAAACCTACGGGACATTATCAACTTACGAGGGAACACTTCAAGTCCCAGCATACTGTGGGATTGACAGCACTCGAGCCAGCCTATCAGGAGGCAAGAGATGGCGTATTAACATCAGGTGACTTGATGCCCTCGTAAAATCTGCCGGACAATAAAGTGCGAGCCCGTGACCAAGGTGCAGGAGCACCGAAACGCGTAGGGCTTTCTTTGAAAAAACCTGAGAATGAAATGCCGGTTTTGCTATAAATAAAGGACTCTGTTTGCCACCGAGGGGGTCCTGCTTGTTCATTTGAGTGGCGTCTCCAGAGCAAGGAACTCTTTTGTTGGATATAATACGGCCATTCCTAGGCCGGAGAGATGCACCACCATCAAAATGCACGATGGGCCGCTGCGAGATACTGGAATCTCTGCATAGCGGAATAACAAGTGTCAGCGTTGAAATTAACTGGAATCCTTCTCAAAGACCCACTGGAGGGAAGTAAAAATTGCACAAAAGGTTTATTGCCGGCACAAAAACCTACGGGACATTATCAACTTACGAGGGAACACTTCAAGTCCCAGCATACTGTGGGATTGACAGCACTGGAGCCAGCCTATCAGGAGGCAAGAGATGGCGTATTAACATCAGGTGACTTGATGCCCTCGTAAAATCTGCCAGACAATAAAGTGCGAGCCCGTGACCAAGGTGCAGGAGCACCGAAACGCGTAGGGCTTTCTTTGAAAAAACCTGAGAATGAAATGCCGGTTTTGCTATAAATAAAGGACTCTGTTTGCCACCGAGGGGGTCCTGCTTGTTCATTTGAGTGGCGTCTCCAGAGCAAGGAACTCTTTTGTTGGATATAATACGGCCATTCCTAGGCCGGAGAGATGCACCGCCATCAAAATGCACGATGGGCCGCTGCGAGATACTGGAATCTCTGCATAGCGGAATAACAAGTGTCAGCGTTGAAATTAACTGGAATCCTTCTCAAAGACCCACTGGAGGGAAGTAAAAATTGCACAAAAGGTTTATTGCCGGCACAAAAACCTACGGGACATTATCAACTTACGAGGGAACACTTCAAGTCCCAGCATACTGTGGGATTGACAGCACTCGAGCCAGCCTATCAGGAGGCAAGAGATGGCGTATTAACATCAGGTGACTTGATGCCCTCGTAAAATCTGCCGGACAATAAAGTGCGAGCCCGTGACCAAGGTGCAGGAGCACCGAAACGCGTAGTGCTTTCTTTGAAAAAACCTGAGAATGAAATGCCGGTTTTGCTATAAATAAAGGACTCCGTTTGCCACCCAGGGGGTCCTGCTTGTTCATTTGAGTGGCGTCTCCAGAGCAAGGAACTCTTTTGTTGGATATAATACGGCCATTCCTAGGCCGGAGAGATGCACCGCCATCAAAATGCACGATGGGCCGCTGCGAGATACTGGAATCTCTGCATAGCGGAATAACAAGTGTCAGCGTTGAAATTAACTGGAATCCTTCTCAAAGACCCACTGGAGGGAAGTAAAAATTGCACAAAAGGTTTATTGCCGGCACAAAAACCTACGGGACATTATCAACTTACGAGGGAACACTTCAAGTCCCAGCATACTGTGGGATTGACAGCACTGGAGCCAGCCTATCAGGAGGCAAGAGATGGCGTATTAACATCAGGTGACTTGATGCCCTCGTAAAATCTGCCGGACAATAAAGTGCGAGCCCGTGACCAAGGTGCAGGAGCACCGAAACGCGTAGGGCTTTCTTTGAAAAAACCTGAGAATGAAATGCCGGTTTTGCTATAAATAAAGGACTCTGTTTGCCACCGAGGGGGTCCTGCTTGTTCATTTGAGTGGCGTCTCCAGAGCAAGGAACTCTTTTGTTGGATATATACATATATATATATATACATATATATACAAAAGGTTTATTGCCGGCACAAAAACCTACGGGACATTATCAACTTACGAGGGAACACTTCAAGTCCCAGCATACTGTGGGATTGACAGCACTGGAGCCAGCCTATCAGGAGGCAAGAGATGGCGTATTAACATCAGGTGACTTGATGCCCTCGTAAAATCTGCCGGACAATAAAGTGCGAGCCCGTGACCAAGGTGCAGGAGCACCGAAACGCGTAGGGCTTTCTTTGAAAAAACCTGAGAATGAAATGCCGGTTTTGCTATAAATAAAGGACTCTGTTTGCCACCGAGGGGGTCCTGCTTGTTCATTTGAGTGGCGTCTCCGGAGCAAGGAACTCTTTTGTTGGATATCCAACAAAAGAGTTCCTTGCTCCGGAGACGCCACTCAAATGAACAAGCAGGACCCCCTCGGTGGCAAACAGAGTCCTTTATTTATAGCAAAACCGGCATTTCATTCTCAGGTTTTTTCAAAGAAAGCCCTACGCGTTTCGGTGCTCCTGCACCTTGGTCACGGGCTCGCACTTTATTGTCCGGCAGATTTTACGAGGGCATCAAGTCACCTGATGTTAATACGCCATCTCTTGCCTCCTGATAGGCTGGCTCCAGTGCTGTCAATCCCACAGTATGCTGGGACTTGAAGTGTTCCCTCGTAAGTTGATAATGTCCCGTAGGTTTTTGTGCCGGCAATAAACCTTTTGTATATATATGTATATATATATATATGTATATATATATATATATATATATATATATATATATATATATATACATATATATATATATATATATATTGTTGCTTTAAACTTCATATACTATCCACCCATTCTACCCGTTATGAGGCATTGTGGGATTTGTAGCTAAAAAACACCCATTATTAAAAACAGCTTTAGGGACAAGTCTCCATTGTGGTCAGGACGCTGCATAGTGTACATTGATGTGTAGAGTATGTAGAGCTTAGTTAGCACCACATAGTGTGATATATCATATTGTCCTATGAATAATCTACCCAATTTCTATGGTCTGGTATATGATATTATTTTGCATATCTTGCTACTTATGTGATTGTAGTTATTTTTATTTAAATGTCTCTGACTCAGCTCCTATTTCGACCTTGTGACTTCATATGTACATCTGAGCGTGTTAATTACTTTCCCTCATCTTACCCTCATGTGTATCAACTGGGTGTCTGTATCTTGTATAGGGGAGTATATTGTAGCTAGGAAAAATAGGATGAAAGAATTGAAAAATAAGGCGTGGAGAACCTTAGTGAAGCCGCCGAATGCAAAGATAGCCGGAAACTTTGAACGGCAGTAAATGCCCCATTCCTCAATAGCAAAGTGGATGTACCATCAATAGAGGTGGCTATTGAAGAACAAATTTGGATAGACTTTTTCATTAATGTCTATTCAAAACAGAGGACTAATGAGTAAGCATCTCAGAGTCAAGATTTTGAGAGGACAGACCAGCATTTTCTGTCCATTAATTTTCACATCTCACTTCAAGACGTTAGTGATGCAATTAAGGCCAGCAAGAGTGGCAAGGCTGCCGGTCCCGATGGGATACCTATTGACCTCTATAGGTCAAATCTGGAGGTATTGGGCCCTATTTTAACCAGGTTCCTACAAGATTGTTGTGCAAGAGGCTTCATAAGCACATGGTCCGAATCAATCATAGTCCCAATTTTTAAAAAGGGTAAGCAGGATAATCCTGCTTACTACCAACCAACATCTTTGTTGGACTCCTTAGTGAAGGTAGCGGCAAGGATCGTTTTAGACCGGTGTAGGCATGGATCATGAAACTGCTATATGGTTTTAGAGCTGGTTTAGGAACCAATGAGCAGATTTTGAAACTTAATATTTTAATTGGTAAATACACACAGGCTAAAACAGGAAAACTCTACTTGGACTTTGTAGACCTCACATCTGCTTTCGATTGTGTTGCCCATAATAATCTGTGGGGTGTCCTGAATGATTTACAAGTTGATCCTGTTTTAATTCAGTTTTTAAAGCAGTTGTACTCTGGAGCAACTGCAAAAGTTTGTTACGGCATAGAGGGCGAGTGTACCGTTCCATTTAAAGTGGAGAGGGGTGTTAGGTACCACTCCTGTTCTCTTTATACACGAATGCTTTGGAACAGGAATTGGTGTTACAAACTAGGGACCCGCCAACTGTAAACAGTCGACCAATAGCCTCCATCCTCTATGCCGAAGACGCGGTACTTATGGACCGTACCCAGATTTGCCTACAGAGGGCCCTCTCCTTTTATACAAGTTTTATGGATAGGCTTGGTCTAAAATTGAACACTAAGAAAAGCTTTATCATGTCATG
Source organism: Lissotriton vulgaris (assembly GCF_964263255.1). Taxonomy (NCBI): domain Eukaryota; kingdom Metazoa; phylum Chordata; class Amphibia; order Caudata; family Salamandridae; genus Lissotriton; species Lissotriton vulgaris. Next base: position 1,984,073,598 of record NC_141689.1, read on the forward strand.
TGGGAAAGGAAAAAATAAGAACAGAAGTTATCAGGTTGGTGAGCATGGTGAAAACAATTAATTTGTCTAGCTATCTAGTTGTCCTTTTTGATAGAACTGGCTCTTGGGCTCCAGCGATTAAATCAAGGAGCTTACTATTTATGAAATCCATTGTGGCCCTAGTAAATTTTACAAAATAATTGAGGAGGAGGCCACCTGAAATCCTACTAAAATTGTATCAAGCAAAATGCGTGAGTACAGCAGTGTATGGGGTAGGCATATGGGGTTTTTAGGATTGTATATCAATCCAACGTATTCAAAATGCCTTTTTAAGGTTTATCCAACCAGTGCTCCTGTTTTTAACTGTCACGCAGAGTTAGGGCTGGTTTACATCTCTGATTTAATTAAGGTCCAACCGGTATTGCTGTGGCACAGAATCTGGACTTCAGCAAGTACCGGCCTTAATAGGGAAATTATTAGGGATGCAATGAGACTAGACAATGCTCACAAAATGTTATGGTTAAGATATATTAAAAATTGTATGCAGGATATTGGTCACCCGGAATATTTCACCTCGCCTGACAACATGAAATCTATAAATCGGAAGGAGTTTGAAAAAGTCTGTATGATTCACCTGGAAGATGTCAGGGTAACCCTCGAGAATAATAAACCCATGGTGGTTAAACATCTAATAATCACCATTACGTGTGATATCCAACCATACCTGTTACATGTTATGATAGATACCTATTGACAAGATTTAGATTTGGGACCTTCCATCATCTACTTCCCTACCCCGCAATTAATAATTGGTCGAGGGAACTTTGTTGTTGCCCTTGCAACAACATTTCTTCATAAACTACAATTCATGCAATTTTATTTTGTAAATTTTACAGTAACGAAAGGCGTGGATGGATAATGCCCCTATTAGAACAGGGTGGATGGAGGCAAAGTCGCCCTGATTTTGTGTATTTACTGAAGTTGGGAAATTTTTATTGTATTGGCACAATGGTGGGCTTTTTAAAGAGTGTGTTGCTGGCAAGGAAATGTCTAAGTAATTAAATCATAGGACATGTAACGGGTTGGACTTATTAAGTGGGAGATGGATTGTTTTTTTAGGCCCGCTATGGGTAATTAGAGGACGGTGACATGTACATTATGAATTCTTAGGTGTTTATTCATGAGAAATGTGTATCAATGAATTTCTCTTTTCTTTCTTTTTCTTATATATGTAAAAATTACTACGATGTATTTACCTTTTATATGTCTGCTTTTATGATTTTAATGTTTAAAATCGAATAATGCTCATTTTGATTTGATTTTATTTGATTTGTATAGGGGAGTGTTCACATGAGTTGTTAATCCTCTATCTCTCACTGACATCAAGATCGTATCTAGATCCAACCCCTCTCTCATATCTAATGTTCTGTGTATTTTTTGCCTCTCTTCTATACTATTTGGCTGAGTGCCTTTAGTGCTGTACTCCTCCCATGAATGACATATAGTGAGGTCTGTGTTTTTTTTTTTTTTTATCCTCATATTGCGGGTTATGCAAAAAGAAAGAAAGGCGTTTGGGAGACCAACAGCATCCGAACAAGATGTTTCACAAAGGCTGCCCCTGATCATCTATCGGGAGGTACAAGGGGTATGCCTCGTTCTTGGTCTGATCAGTTCTCCGCCGCACACCTCCATCTTATTCAATAATTCCTTCGTTTTGGGAGATCTCTGACCCTTTGGATATTTGACAGACTTCAAGTCATGCCAGGAATTATTGTCCGCTTAATCATTGGAGTCAAAAGAAAAAGAAAAAAGAAAGAAAAAGAAAAAACCAGCAAAGGGACCTCTGGCAAGGAGAGATTATAGATTATTGTCCAGATTCGATATAATTTTCCAGGATCTCCCAGTATTTCATCTTTTTGATTTGTTTCCCTTTTCTATCTAAACTACTAATTCTTATTACAGTGTTTAACCAGTTTTCATGTGTTGGAGGAACTGGTTTTGTCCAATTAATACATATCTCTCTACGTGCCAAAAGGATCATGACAAATAGTAAGTTTTCTTGATGTTTGTCTAACTTTATCTGATTAAGTTGAGTAGTACTATGTATCCCAAAAATAATTAAAATAATACTCACAGTTATCGGAGTTGCCAGTATTGCAGTTAGAGTCTTACCAATTTCTTGCCAGTATTGTGTAAGCGAAGGGCACCCACCAAACATGTGTATATCATCCGCTTTTTCTTCTCCGCATTTGCTGCACGATTTTACTGTAGCTCCTTTGAATTTTGATAATTTTTTAGGAGTCCAGTACGCTCTATGTATAGAGAAAAGGTGATTCCTTCTTAATGGAGCGGCCTTTACACATGACCAACATTTTTCTACTGATTTTTTCCAGATTTGACAAATGTCTGAAACTTCATTTTGTAAATCTTTCTTCCATATTTTTTCAGCAATTGTTGGGTCTTCTTTTTCTGTTTCAATTAGTGCCCAATACCATTTTGATACTTCTTTTTTTTAATGCCGTTTCACTCATCATCTCTGATTCTAGGTTCTCCGGATCTGAGGCTCCCTTTGGAATGGTGCTTACCCAGCTGCTCAGTTGATAATATTTAAACTTCGAGATTTTACGGTCTGTAATTCTTTGCAAATGATCCCATGATAACAAGGAGTTTCCAGATAGAAGTTGTCCCCATTTTTCAATTCCAGCTTGCCTAAGTGGGTTTGATAAAGAGTCTTTTAAGCAGGCAGGGGTGCCTGGGGAATCCCATATTGGAGCCATATTACTGTAATATGGAATCTGTGTGACAGATCTTATTTGATTCCAGATCTTAGCGGCATTGTTCAGGACCTTTAATTTAACTTTTTTGAAAAATTTTGGATGGCCAAACTTGAAGAGGAAATTATCTTCACCATTTGTCAAGTGTTGCAAGTATGTTGGATATGCTTGATGTGCTTTTAGTAAAACATGACGTTTTTAAATTGGAAGGATCTGTAATATTCATATATATCCGGACTTGCTATACCCCCTTGTTCCTTCTTTCTCCTGAGTTTATTCCATGAGATTCTTGTACACTTTGATGACCAAATAAAGCTAGATATTTCTCCTTGTATTTTTTTAGGGCTTCCTTTTTAAATTCTAATGGAATGTTATTGAAAAGATAAGTGAATTTTGGAATAATTGACATTTTAATTATATTGGATTTACCTAAGAAGCTTAATGGTAGACATGACCAGATTTTAAGGAGCTTTTTCGTTTCGTTCATAACTAGGTTAAGGTTTGTTTCTGCTAGTTTTCCAAGATCTTGTGTTATAATGATTCCTAAGTATTTTATTTTATCCTTCAAGAGCGGTGAAATTAATTGTAAGTTCCACCTCATTACCTCCGTTTTATCGGTATTTACTAGGTATCCTGAAACTTTACCGAATTTGTTCATTTCTTCATCAATTGCCAGCTTAGAGAAATAATAGTTGTTCGTGAACACCATTAGGTCATCTGCGTAGAGCGCTACTTTCCTTGTCCAATGTAAATATCTGAAAGGTGTGATGTTAGTATTATTTCTGATAGAGCATGCCAGGGGTTCAATATATAAATTAAAAAGTAATGGAGATAAGGGACATCCCTGTCATGTGCCTCTTTGGATCTCGATTTTTTCCGTAAGATTGCCATTAATAGCTACCTTTGCTCTTGGGCTCGAATATATTTCACTTACCATGTGAATAAAGTTAATCCCGAACTTACTTTTCTCTATGCTTTTAATTAGAAAAGCCCAGTTAACACGGTCGAAGGCTTTAGCGGCATCATATGTGATGAGTGTAAGGGGAAGATTTTCCTGTACAGCTATGTCAATTGTTGCTATTAATTCATGTGTGATTTCTTGTATTTGTCTGCCCTTTATAAAACCCTTTTGGTCCGTATCCATTAATTTGGCCATAACCTTAGACACTCTTTTCGCTATTATGTTCATAAAAATCTTATAATCGCAATTTAGGAGCGATATTGGCCTGTATGATGTGCAGTTCTTTGGATTTTTTCCTGGTTTTAGTAATATGCTTATCGTAGCGTCGTTCCATGAGTCTGGGATCTTTTCATGTTCCAAATATGTCTTGTTCATCAATTCAGTTAAAGGTTCAATTAGTGTTTCTTTCAATGCGATATAGAATTCATTGGGCAACGCGTCTGGGCCTGCAGCTTTTCCTTTCTTTAGATGACTTATGGCGCTCCTTACTTCTTCTGCTGTTATTTCAGAATTCACAGATTCCGCTTCTTCCTCTGTCAGACGCGGGAGTTGTATCTTTTCGAGATAATTTTTAATTTCTTCTTCTGTTGGGTTTGTGTCTTCCTTATATATTGAAGTAAAAAAATTGAAGAATTCCTTCCTTATTGAGGCATCATCTGCAAAAATGGTTGATTGATCTTGGTTGTATATGTTTAATATATTGTTTCTGGATTGATCTGTTTTCATTTTCCAGGCTAGGAGTTTTCCACATCCTTCACCATACTCATGGTTTGCTAACTTACTGCTCTCCCATTTCTCTTTGACTATATTCTCTAGATAAATTGTCAGATTTTCTTTTGAGTTACAAAGTCTTTCTTCCAGTTTTTCCTTTTGTTCTTGCGGGATATCACATTCTAAGTGTAATTCATCTTCTTTGATTTCTGTTTCCATTTTCATGATTTCCTGTTTTTTTGTTTTGTGTTTATAAGCACCCAGGCTAAGCAGTTTTCCTCTTATTACCGCTTTGTAAGCATCCCATGTCATTCTTTTTGTTGTACTAGTTGCGTTTTCTTGAAAATATTGTCGGGTAGTTGTTATAAGTTCCTCCACGCATCGCTTGTCCCTAAGAATTGTACGGTCAACAGTCCACCTGCTAGGCATTTGAGGTTGCGGAAGTGTTATATTTAGCTGGACAGCAGAGTGGTCCGATAGGTGTGCAGGTAAGTGTTCGATATTTTTAACTTTATTTCGCAAATTTTTATTTAATAGAAAGAAATCTATTCTTGATTTTTTTCTTAATTTTTAATGTGTAAGGTATATGGGTAGTTTTTTATTCCTTTTAATTTCCACATGTCTTCTAGCAATAAGTCTTTTTTATAGATCCCTGGCCACTCCCTCATCTTCGGTAGGTTCCATTGTTTTGTTGGTGCGGACCTATCTTTTTTAGGATCTCCTATGAGATTGAAATCCCCTCCCATAATGACTGGAGCTGGGTATGTTAAGAGTTCAGAGTAAAGTTTTTTGAGTGGCTCAGCGTCGTCCCTATTGGGGCCATAGTACCCCACAATAGTGAGGATACGTTCTTCAATTCTGACTTTGGCGACTGCCCATCTACCTTTGCTATCCGCTTTGTCAACTTCTATTTTGGCGTTGAGAGATTTCTTTATAATAATTACTACCCCCTTTGTATTACACTCTTGCGTTGTATGTATGCTTGCTCCAATCCAGTTTAGGTTTTTTGCTAATTGAGACCACTCTGCATTTGTTAAATGAGTTTTTTGTAGGATAATAATTTCACTTTCTATTTCTTTGAGATATTCCATAATTTTTCTTCTTCTTGAAGGAGTTCTAAGCCCATTAACATTCCATGTTAGGATTTTTATTGATCTCTCCTTTGCCATTTTAAGTTGTTTTTTCTTTTGAGGCAGCATTTAACCCCCTTGCCAATCTTTTTATATTCCAATTTTGAGGATTTTTTTTTTGTTTTTCCCTACTTTGCTCCCCACCCGTGTGTATTTACAGTCCTGCATTTTGTGAGTTACTTTGGTTTCCCTCCCCGTGGAAGCCTCCTTTTTTCTTTTTCCAGGTGTTATTTCACCCGGTTTCGTGCTCCGTTTTCTCCAGGTAGTTTCTTCTTTTGGGTTTAGTTTAGTGATTGCTTTTCCCCATATATGTTCTATTGTCTGTTTTCTTTGCCTCTGAGAGCTTTTTGGTTCATTCTTGTTTATAATATATCAAGTGTATCAAGTTTTGTTCCTTCAGCTCTTGATTTAATAGTTTATCCCTTGTTTGGTTTATCAATTTCGATTTGATCTCTTATTAACTGAATGAGATTCTCTACCTCCTTTGGGTCCCTTAGGTTATGCATTTTATTTCGTCACATTATTCTAAGGGAGGCGGGGAATTTTAGTTGTACGCTTGCTCCAAGTGTTTTTAGTTCCTGCCTATATTGCCCCAATTCCCATTGCCGGTCTTGCGTAATTTTGCAGATATCTGATCTGATGCGAAATGACCAGTTCATTTTGTTGAAACTCCCAGTTTTTAGACCCTCACTCAATATTTTTTCTTTCAGAGTGTATGTTCTCAAATTTACCAAGATTTTCCTTGGAGTTTTCTTCTCTTTGCTCTTCCTAAATGGGTCTCTATGGACTCTTTGGATGTCCTCCGCTAAGTCACAGTCTTTTGTCCATGGAAGGAATTCTTCTAGTAGAGATATTACGTAAGCCTTGATATCTGTTCCCTCTGAGCTCTCAGGGACGTTCAAAACGCGAATATTATTTCTTCTTCCTTGGTTTTCCAGAGATTCAAGTTTCTCCTTGACTATTTTATTGTTGTCCTTTAAGTGTCTTATCTCTCTTTGGGTGTTATCCACTCTTTTACTTAGGGAGCCCAACTCGCTCTCTACTGCTGTGACTCTGACCCCTAAGTCATTTATTTTTTGGTCTAAACTTTCTACCGCTTCTTGTATTCTGTTCTGGTTTGTTTCAGAAATTGCAAATTTTTCTCTCATTTCCCCCATTATTTTTTCCATCATTTTATCCAAACACAGTTCTAAAAAGTTTCCTGTCTCACCTTTGTCTATAAATTCTTGCTCCTCTTCGTGGATCTCTTGGGACTCTTGGGACTCTTTATCATTTATGATTTCAATTTGTGGTAAAGCACTCGTGCTTGGTTGAGTTAAAGAAACTGGATGTGATGACTGAGTTGGTAATAAAGGTTGTTCCATTGAAGAAGTCGTATTTGTAAATGGATCTGGAGGAGACGTCGACTGCATATTTCCTCCTATTAACACCTCCTTATCCGCAGGTTCTTCCACTTCTTTTTCAAAAATGTGATTGGTGCTCTGAGTACCTGCTGTTATGCTCGAAAACTGTACAGGAGATATATCTGATGTACTTTTTGTATTCGTTGTGTCGGTCGTATTAATTATCCGACCGTGGTTTCCTCCTCTCACTTGCACCACTTGTTGTATTTTAAAGTATGACCTCACTGAAGGAGTAATCTTTATTTTCCTATCTTTGGATTTCCTTGATCCTCTGCTTTTTATACTCTCCGTCAATTCCTCTAATCGTGGGGGGATTTTAACAGATTTTTTAGTGCTCTTGGGGGTCATGCACTTTTTCTTTATTGGCTGTAATAGGCTCTGTTTACTTAAGCTTTGATTCCTGAGACAGTATGCTGATTTTCTTACTCCCTCTTCTGATCCTTCTTGCACAGGAGGGAGGGTTCCTGGGAGGGTTCCTGTTCTCTTCCTTGCTCTGGATCTTGTTAAATAGTTGATGTTAGAAAGGGTTTCCTCTTTTTTGTTTTTACTACTTTCACTTTCTCCTTGTGTTGAAGCAGTGTGATATTTGTGAATGTTTCCAGTGTTTTAACTAGTAGGTCTGTATTTTCTTGACTTTCTGATTCTAGTTCAGCTAGTTCAGCTGCACCAGTGCAACTGTATCCTCCTTTTTTTTGCTACTGCAAAGGGACAGAGACTTTCGTTTACTTTTTCACTCATCCAGCAGGTATATATTGACTTTTTTGCCTTTGTTTTATTCTCTTTGCCACAGTATCCTTTGTTGCAAAATATACCACATGCAGACCTTTGGGTGGGGTTTTCCGAGTTAATATTTGCCCAAATCACCCTATCCTCCACACAGGAAAATTCTTGTTTATTGTCTCGTATATCTCCCTCTCTAAACTTCGCACCAGCTCCTGTCCCCTCTGTGTTGTCCGTGTAGCCGATTGCTATTGTAGCTGGAACAGCGCGATTTTGCTCTCTGCAGCAGCCGCTGCCTCCTCCACTCTTGCCCCGGAAGAAGAAACCAGTTTTGAGGAGTTTCCTCCTACCTTCCCTGGCGGCTTCTCGAGCTCTCTCCCACAGCCCGCCTAGCGGATCAGCTGCAGGGGGCGCCTGAGCCTGAGCTGGGACCGTGACCGGGCCTCGCACTGAGTCCGTATGCCAACCTGTCATGTGTTCCCCTTCTGCCCCTCTGCATGCGCGGCTTTACCGGCCAAGAGAAACCCGCCAAGAGAGACTGCAGAAAAACACCCTGCAGCGCGTCTCTCCACCTCGGCCCTGCACCTCGACTCTCTCTTGGAGCAGGTAACGGGGATTGTCAGAGATTATTTGGTGACGGGTGGCGGATGGCGGATGGCGGGTGGCGGGTAGAGGGTTTAGTGAGGTACCAAGATAGCGGTAACAGAAAAATTTCGACGAGCTTCATGAGGCTGTTCATTGGTTTTTTGTTTGTTACTCAGAGACGCATTCTAGTTGCATTGCTTTCGCAATAAAGAGTTCCGTTTAGTCGGGAAGCATATGCAGCGGTTACCTGGAGACTTTTCCACGGAGCTCGCGACCAGCGTCTTCAGCCGGCCGCCATCTTCCCTGTCCAAGCCATCCGGGAAAGTCGAGGTCTGTGTTTTGCTCATATCGTGTAAGGTTTACGGTCAGATCATATATGTAATATCCCCAATATCCTATCCTACTGGACTTGCATGGATACTTGTGGGTTTGTGTCCTTCCTGTGTTCTTTACTCAGTGTACATGAGCTGAATCTAATTGTGGCAGCTTGACTCCTGCGGTCAATTGTAATATTGTAAATAACGTATAACTTATGACCTTCATGTTATAACTCCCATGCTCTACAATACTTCTTTAATCATCAGTTCATAAAGATCATCTATACCTAAGAATAGACACATGTTATACATTTAAAGAGTAGTTGATTTTCTAATAAATATGAACTTCTTCATCCCCTATCAGACCATGGGGTGGGGTCTTAGTTTTAAATCTTATAGTGAGTCCCGACTCCAAATGTCTTAGAGAGGGCAGAACGTCAGTTTGACGGAGAGTATAATTCTCCATGTGTGTGGCAGACAACCCTTTGAAGCAAACTTTAAAGTCTTTTTTGTTCAAGATTTGAATACAGAAGTAGTATTAGATCTCAATAAGACAGCTTGCTGGCTCCCCAACAACAGGTTGCACGTTTTGTAGATCCAGCTGTAAGTGTTAAGTGGCTCATTTGTTGTTGTTGAGTTGTTGAGTTTAAAACAAAAAATAATGCTGGTAAATCTTTGGCTTAATAGGATTCAATGACTCAAAACTCACATAAGCTAATTATCAAACAAAAGATGTCTTGAAGAACATGGATCTCTATGATGCTGTTTAGTGGTCTCTGATGAAGTAGCGGAACGACTAACTGTGATGGCTCATAACTGGTTCAGTGGGCAAGGATTGATTGAGACAATAGCAACAAGAAAGGCTTTAGTAATTCAAAGCATCAAACTAAATGGAAAAGATGAAAAATCCCAGTTCCATTAATAAGTATCTTCAAGATGGGTTTCACTGAACGTAGCACACTTTTTCATTATATCTGAGAAGCTGGGAAGTCGCTGTGAGCGTTTCTGGTGTGCTGGCTTGCTGGATTGCCGGATTGCCGGGTTCTCTGATTTTTGGGCAGTCGGATTTCTGAGGTTCCTCGTACTTCCCCGTGCTGTCGCGACTGCCGCATCGCCTGCTCTACTGGATTTCCAGAGTATTGAGCCCCCCCGTCCTCACGCTCTCACTCTCACGCCCCTGCTGGCCCCGCTGGCCCTGCTGCTGTTGCCAGTAACTGGATCCCCATGAGAGGCTGCTGAGCGGTGCAGGGCGGGAGCGGGTCGAGAGCTGGGAAGGAGAGCGGTGCTGAAGCTCCCCCGGCGTGGGGAAGTCTGGTCCATCAGAAGGCGGGCTCTGGGCTCGTGTCCGCGTGTCCACGCTAAAGGAAGAGGATGTGGAGGTAGGATTGCAGCATCTGGCCAGCGGCTGCAGTGGCGCTCTGCTGCGTTCTGTCGCAACATATAGCTCACTAAGTTGCGAGCCTACTGACACAGCCACATCATCCACACCGTTTACATCGTCCCAGCAGCCCCAGCAGCCTATTTTGTGCATCACGGGCTGTTCCAGAGAGGCGAGTAGGGGTGAGGTGATGAGAGGTGTTGTGAAGCCTCCTGTGTGGCAACGCGTCAGCCCCGTGGTCCTGTGCGGCTCGGATTTGCGCATCCGCTCTGCAACATGTGGCCGGAGACAAGTAGACGAAGCACTGGCTGAAGTGGGGGTGGCGGAGGACCGAGCCAGGGGGTCTGTGCTGCTCCATTCTCCTTCCCCGTACCTTTACCCCTGTCCACTTGAGATGAGATCTGGCAGGGTGAGAATATCAAGCCCACAAAAGAAGAAGAAAAGTAAAGGGAAAGGGAAAACTGCAAAGTCAACTATGGACTCTGAGCAGACATCAAACCTCCTGTTGAATGTCTCTGATAACATAGAAAGCATGACTCAAATGGGCCCTGATAGGATAGACCATAAATCCTGCGGTAACCAACCAAAGATAACATCGAACTTTTGTTTTCTTAAAGCTGCCGGATCCGCGGTTTTCTCAAGCAACGGGAATATAATGGGCCTTCCGAGCCCCCTCAGTCCCCTAGTGACTATTATCAATCGCAGCTCTGTTGTAAAAGGGCCGACGTGGACTCCACAGGGCAGCCACATGTCAGCCCCCGTCCCCAGCAAGCCTTGGCCAGTGGCACATAGGGCTGAGGCTAGAGGTAGTCAAGTAACCAAGGATATCTCAGCCCAGCAAGTGTGTCAGGCTAACCCTGCTCCATCCCCTTACATCAAAACCAATGCAGTAAACGACTCTTTGGATCTCCAAATAGAATCAATTGGAGAGGAAATCAGTAACTCAGAAGATCCAAATCGAATGCTACACGAAGCTAGCTTCAGCATCCTGTGCAGTCAAAATGGGGGTTTCCCGAACTATCTGGGAATGGAAAGTGATGGGGCCTCGAGGACGGAAGGATTTGTTACCTGTCTCGGGGGCGGTGAAACCGACACAGCCAAACAGGAACAGCATAGAGTGAGAGAACTAGAGCCTGCTGATTATATAGAGAAAATTACTGAAGAACTAGATGGAGGCGTGAAAGAATTTTCCCACTTTGAGTCAAAGAGGTGGGAGAAAATGCTGCTCCCATACGGGAACATTATCTCTGAGCACCCTCAGCCACAAGCGTCACCAAGGCAGGACAAACGCGATGGCCACTCACAAGAGGAGGCATGGACGATCACCCTCGACATTCTTCACAAATCAGCCAATGTAATGTCTTATCAAGCAGACAAAATGGACATTCAAATCAGCCTTCTAAACACACTTGCCGTGTACGTCATCAAAATTGACGACAGGATCTCAAACTTAAACAGCTTGATCAGACAGGCCCAAGAAGTAGCTGACCACCCGCAACACGGCTGTGACTGTACACCAATAGTGGAGACACTCAGCTCACTCCCTGGGATAATGGAAAAGCTTGTGGCAGACCTAAAAGAAATTGCAAAAGTTAATTGGGAATGGAAGTGACGCAAACTTGGGGGACCTAAGTGAAGATCCGCATACAAATACAGTTCTAAACTCAAGGCCAATGGGGGCCAAAGGAACCAATTTCTCCCAACCCCAAGATCCATCCGGGCAAGCTTGCCGTATGAGTGTACTGAATCCCTCTCCGGTCACCAGCCAGGAAAAAATCACCCCTCCCTCTGCAATCAAACAAGACCTGCAAGAATACGTGGGAAACGTGAAAAGGCAGAGGAAGCGGAAAGGACGTAACAAAACGAGAAGGGGCAAACAAGATCTAAGCCTCTACCCTATGTTTAACACTCTTAGAAGTCCAGTAGCCACAGATGACGACAATCAAAAAAACTTCTCTGAACCAACAATCTTAAGTGAAGAAAAACCAACAACCATAAGGGAAGAAAAACCAAGAACGCATGATAGCGAAAAAATGATGAGTGGCACTTCCCCTGCTCCATCGATAATGGCCCCCCTGGAAAAAAGGGTGCACATCGGGATAAAAGAGCATAACATAATCACCCACATGGATCCTCCAAATACACTTCTCACGCAAAACATAATGGCCCAGAGCCAATCCCCCGCCACATGACAATCCAACTTGGAGGCGCTACGACCACAAACCAGGTAGATATCACAAGCTGTGATAATAAGCAACAGGGTGCAATCCCAGCAAGTGTCAAGGGGGTCAAGGGACAGGAAAAAAATGAAAGGCTCAACAGGGTGATGAACGAAGCCCACTCCACGGGCCCTATAACAAAAGCAGTTCATATGTCTAGTGCGGAAAAAATAGAGGTAACTCCAAGACTGCCTAGTACATCACTGAGTGGGGATGCTCTCTTCACCCTCTTCTACCCGGAATATAAGTCAAAAGGCAGTCTTGACGTCCTAAATCGGGGAAACATAATTAAATTGATACAATCAACAGGACTGTCAAACGTAATAACCTCAAAAGACATTACATCGATTGAATTCATTGGACCATGCCAAGGCCAAACTAATGAAACCATTAAGGTCACCTGGAGCTCTGTAGAAGCAATGAATAAAATCTTAGGGCAAACCGACACCTTTAAGCAATGGGGGATACAGATACAACCGGGCAGGGAAGCGGGTTATCCCCATGTCCTGCAGGCAAGTCAAGCCGACGAACATAGAGGAGCAGAGAGGGGAGCTGTGTACTCAGTTCTCAGGGGTGCATGCAATAAAACCCCCAGCCTTGAGTACAAACAGAGGAAACCAAGAGAAGACGGGCATACACCAACTAGGGATCAGGAAGAGGTTGGCAAATGGTCATGGGTGGCTGGCACTCTGAATACTACCCGACTCTTACGATGACAGTCGAACAGGGAATATCAAAACAAAAAGCCTCCTCTAAAGATCTGTTCATGGAACATCAACGGCCTAACAAGACAACTTGAGGACAACGCCACAATATCCTATTTCCAGGAGTTCGGGATACTTCTACTACAAGAAACATGGCTTTTTGAACCGCAGCATATAGAAGGCTTCAAAACTCACCACATTCCAGCTTATAAACACAATCGCTTAGGAAGAGGGAGTGGTGGTTTAGCAATCTATATATCAACAAAAAATGCAGTCTCCTCCTGGGACATGTTGGGTTCATCACATCGTGTCCAGTGCGTGGGAATCTCCTACACTTCTAATAAAGGCCAACGCGGGACCTTGATCTTAATGAACACCTACATCCATCCAAACACAGCTGCAAAGCAATCCTTTGTAGAAGAAGTTATAGCAACAGTAGTGAGAGTGAAATCGGGACCTTATGATATTTTATTAACAGGTGACTTTAAAATGTGGTTAATGTCAGACCTACAAAAAAATGAGGTCACCAAATCACATGATAGTATCTGGGAGATACCTCCGCAGAACCGGCCAGGATTGGCACAAGGACGACCCAAAGGGACGTTCCCTACAAGGTAACCTCAAAAACTTGGGGCTCGGAGCTCTAAATGGGCGTTTTCCCATAGATAAGCCTCCCCGCTTCTCCTACTTATCAAAAAAGGGTACTTCACTAATCGACTATACCTTTGTCAGTCTTTCACTATTCCACCAAATAACATGCTACTGCCTTGGGAGCAGAACAGAAAGTGACCACTGTCCCCAAGAGATATCACTGATGACCAGTCTCGTGCAACTTGAAGAAGAAAGGGCATTGCCATCTGAGAGTTTTACAATTAATCTAAAACGAATCAAATGCTCCTTCAGTAATTTTCAACAGATAGCAACAGAGGCAAAACAATCTATCGAGCGTCACAGCAGGTGCCCGGAGGACACAATCGCCAACTGGACAGTATTTGCAACCGAATTCATCGACAAACACGGGAAACCAATAAGGCACATAGCCCAGACTAGGCAAATGTACATATCTCGCTCGAATCCTGTGATACAATCCGCAACTAGATCCATGAATAGATCATGGCGGGCGTTAAAAACTGATCCAACGGATCCCACAAAAATAAAAAAATTGACTACCTTAAGAAAGTCAAAAGTGAGCTGCGCACGAACCAATGGAACTCGTTTTGGGCCAAATTACAGCAAGACATCAAAACAAACAACTCAGCCAGGTTTTGACGCACAATTAACAGTGCATCCGGGCGCGCATCTAATGTCGCTTCTTCATGCATACTGGAGTCAGAGTGGGTTGATTTCTTCTATCTTCACTTCAATGAACATCAGAGCTCCCCCTCCGATGACAACGCGGCACAAAAAGATGCTGATCGGGTAACAGTCCAGAACAAAACAAACCCCCTAATGAATGAACGCCTTTAGGGAGACCAAAAATGGAACTATTAAACGTGTGCTCTTTGACTCCCAATAGCAAGGATCTAACAACTATCGACAAGGCAGAAATTGGGAAACTGATTAAAAAGGGTCGGAACGACGGGGCACCAGGTCCAGGAGAAATGCCCCAGGCCTTGTACAAGGAAGATGTTACCTTCTGGGCTGAGAAGTTATGCACCTTATTTAACTCAATCCTGTACAACAACATCATACCGCCTGCTTGGCGGGGATCGATCCTGGCACTAATTTTTAAAGGCGGAGAAAATAATTCCCCTGGGAACTATCGCCTCATTGCCCTTATTGACAATGCGGCTAAGTACTTTGCGGGTCTGCTGCTCAACTCACTAAGGGCATGGGCGGACGACAACTTCATCATTCCTCCAAATCAGACTGGTTTTACAATCGACACTGGCACTTCAGTCAATCTCATGACCCTCTCCTGCCTGATTGACCAAGCAAAATGTAGCTCCTGCCCACTCTACATGGGGTTCATCGATTTTCAAGCAGCCTTTGATAATGTGAACAGAGCAAAGCTATGGCAGAAGCTGTCCAGGCTCAATATTCCACCTGACCTCTTAAGAGCCATACAACTTCTACATCAAGATACATGGGTCAGGATTAAGATCGGGGACGGCTCGAGATTATCACGCCCAATTCCGATGACAAAAGGCTTAAAGCAGGGTTGTGTTCTGGCCCCGATACTTTTTAATCTGTTTTTATCTGACCTTCCTGACGCCCTAAATAGGGTTAATTCTCAAGCCCCTAAAGTGTCTGATCTGTTGCTGTCAAACCTTCTATAAGCTGATGACATGGTCCTCCTCAGCAAAACAAAGATTGGAATGCAAAGGCTCCTGGATGCGACCTCTGAATACGCAATTAAGAACGAGCTCCAAATCAACAATAAGAAGACGAAAATGTTGGCAGTCCATCCGGGGAAAGCTGAAAAACTGTCTTGAAAACATAGAAAGCATTGTGGAATCACACAGCCATAAGTATCTGGGAGTTATTTTCAATAACAACGATAAATATAAATCCCACTTAGAAGAACAAAAAAGGAAGGGTGCTGCAATTGCTTTTGCAATTGGTTCAATTTAGAAGAAACTACAAGGCCCAACCTTCGCACCAACAATACAGGTCGCACAGGCAAAAATCATCCCTACTCTAACCTATGGTAGCGAAGTCCTAAAAGGTCTGGATAGCGGCCAATTGGACAAAATCATCACAAAAATGTATAGATCAGTATTTAAGCTACCAACCCAAACATCACCAGCACAAATCAGGTTGGAACTGGGAATTTGCCATCAACCACTTGCCAGGGCTATGACTTTTCTTGTGTGTTGTCACAAACAGAGGTCTTCAAAGGAAGGCAGCCTAGGACATCACTTGTGGGCCACCCTCCAATCGAACACATGGCGAGTAGGCCATGATTTCTGGTTAAAAGGGCTAACACCTATACCTAAAGGATCTTTGGTTTATATGAAAAACAGGGTTGACCCTGTGTCCCTCAGAACCTGGGTAATTAATGGTTAAAAATAAAAATGGTTCTGTCGGGTGACAACACAATTGATTTGCAAATGCTAATACATGCAGTAAAGAAACCTCCCTCTGACACAAAACACACAGAACAATTTCTTACAATAAATGAGAAGAATACCTGTATATAACTTGCTTGTTATATTTTTATGGTTTATCCAAGTTAAAATTCATTCAAAACAATTCAAGAGTGACTGTCAATATATTGAAAAAAGTGCAACAAGTGACAATAGTGAATAGTGATCACGTGACAAAATCAATATGTACAATAATAATCAATTTCAATATGAACAATCTATACAAATATATACAAGTTGTAATTTCATTAAGGCCATCCGCTAGTATGATTTTACAGAATCCTATTCGTTTCTGTCAGTTCACTAGAATTCTGTAATACAAAGGCCTATGAAGAGATGTCGACGTTTTGACCCTTAGGACGCCAATGTTTGAAGTTGCGGCGGGTCTTTCTCAAGACAAGGTGTGCAAGGCACGACAGTCTGTGAATAAGTCAAAGGAACAGTGTGTCAGAGGAGGTTCACCATAGGGCTGTATAAATTGCCTATTGGTACGGGCGGTTAATGTACTCACCCTGGGATCCAAGTGCATGTGAGTCACCTAGACCAAATAGGTACCAAGTCCTGCAATCTGTTGAAAAAGGGGAGGGGAAGGAAACTTGTCAATCTCAGAAATGAATACTGAGTGTGACTAAAAGCAATTAACTTGGCATGATTCAGTGTGGACAAATATCCTATAATATGCTGAATTCGTACAACACTGTATGAATATTTGGACTATGCAACAGTTTTGCCTCTGTTTTAATCGTACAAATGCCAAAATACAATCGTGGCCTTTAAATACAGATATAAAGTCCCACAGCTTGCCTCGGATTGACTAATAAATACTAAGCTGTACCAGTAAGGCGCGGGGTTAGAATGTTAACATCACAGCCGTGCCACTGGAATACAGACGTAAAAAGCTTAGAATATTCATCGGGTCTATTAATAAACATTGAGCCGCACGAATGTGTAGTTTGGCCATAACATTATCAACATCAACAACAAGAATGCGCGACGCCCTGGTTGCCGTAGAAACCGCGCTGCAGTAGTGACGCAGTTGCGCGCACGCTCACGCTAGGTCGCCGACACGCACAGCCTCTTTAAACTTCCCCTTTCTGGCTATGCCGGTAAGCTGACTCTTCGCAGCCGATGAACGAGTAGCTGTTGAACCTAACAAATACCAGTACGAGTTGCCCGGTTAGCACAGACAAGCTACCTTTGCCGCACATGTGAATGTTAGTCCTACGGTAAAGTCACGGCTCTAGTTGCCCGAAACATAAAAATGCTACGATTGCCGGATATGTTAATTTAATCTCAGCAATTACACAACGGCTTTAATATAATTAATTTAATAAACTTCGAGTGCTGTCACACTCGGGTTTCAGACCATTGATATTGATTATGCCGCACGGTCCACCTTATTAATGCCTGATGGGGTGAGACACGATGTTTTCACCATTAAACATTTTGCACAAGTTGCAGCCCGGGTCACTGCTCTTAAAGCCACAGTTACTACCGGATGCCCATTGTCGTGTTTAGACACCAAATAAAGTAACGGATAACGACAGGGCTTGCAGCAGGGTTGTGGTAGTGTGAGGTGCAATAGATACACTTCAATGTACTTCACGCTACTACATCCTTATGTGAAATCATGCCAAGTTAATTGCTTTTAGTCACACTCAGTATTCATTTCTCAGATTGACAAGTTTCCTCCCCCTCCCCTTTTTCAACAGATTGCAGGACTTGGTGCCTATTTGGTCTAGGTGACACACAATCACTTGCATCCCAGGGTGAGTTCATTAACCGCCCGTACCAATAGGCTATTTATACAGCCCTATGGTGAACCTCCTCTGACACACTGTTCCTTTGACTTATTCACAGACTGTCATGCCTTGCACACCTTGTCTTGAGAAAGACCCGCCGCGACCTCAAACATTGGCGTCCTAAGGGTCGAAACGTCGACATCTCTTCATAGGCCTTAGTATTCCAGAATTCTAGTGAACTGACAGAAACGAATAGGATTCTGTAAAATCATACTAGCGGATGGCCTTAATGAAATTACAACTTGTATATATTTGTATAGATTGTTCATATTGAAATTGATTATTATTGTACATATTGATTTTGTCACGTGATCACTATTCACTATTGTCACTTGTTGCACTTTTTTCAATACATTGACAGTCACTCTTGAATTGTTTTGAATGAATTTTAACTTGGATAACCATAAAAATATAACAAGCAAGTTATATACTGGTATTCTTCTTATTTATTGTAAGAATCTGTTCAGTGTGTTTTGTGTCAGAGGGAGGTTTCTTTACTGCATGTATTAGCATCTAAAGGATCTTTGGAGCATGCATGTAAGTCAGAAGGAATTTAAAAGGCTGGCGAAAATAAGCACCAAACAGCTTTCAATAGTCTAAGAAAAGGCACGCCTAACTAAAAGAAGTCACGGGTGGCTGACTCTGCAATCGTATTCCTTGTTGATCCCACAGCAGTATCTAAACGTATCCTTCACTGCACAAACGAAATTAAGTTTTTTTAAATTGAGACTGGGAGTTTTTAATTTGTTGGTTCATTTGCCAAAATGGAAAAGAGAGCAAGGACAAGACTCATGCCAACTTTGCTGTGAGACATAATACACATCATTTGTCTTTGCCCAAAGCTGTTGACTGAAAGAGTGGCCCTCTTCAAGCACCTTTGGAATACAAAAATGATTAGAACATATAGGCCAGCAATCCTAGCTTGCTTCGATCCTAGGAACACTAAACTAAACTGTGCCCTTGTAAGATTTATGGATCACGCAGCAAAAAAACTTTGTGAGGGGCCCACAGTGTGTGGTCACTCGTTAGCATAATGACTTGGCAGGCTTCACCTGTCATTCTTACCCATATCGGACATTATTTATCCCCTCTTTTAAATGAACTTTTAATGTATTTTAAATTAAACTTTTTGATATCTTCTAAATTCTGTACTTGCAATGGTTTTTTAAATCACACAATAAAGTTATTACTATCCTCATTATATCTGACAAGCAACCCCTTTTGACCTCAGATTTTTACATTTGTAGCATGCAAATTACTCTAGTTTCTCAGCACTTTAGAACCAAAGCTTCTTGGAGAACGCTCTTTCAGTAAACAGCCATTTCTCTGGAGAGTGGCCAAAATGTCTGAGCGAGCTGCAAACACAAGAAACCACCTCCTCCAGTAAGGTAGAAATCTGCTGGACAAAGGAATTCATGACAGACCAGAAGTGAACTCTCTGCCAGGCATGAATTATTCTTCTTGTAACAAAAATTGAGGATTGGTCTTTATTTTGCAGTAGGTTTTCCCTTTCCAGTGGCTCAATCATGGATTTTAAAGAGAAAATGTGGCTTACTATTCATGGTGATCTCTAAATCAATCCCAGTAAACCTCCCATGCATCCCTCTTCTACAAATGTGAGTGTTATGTACTTCTGGCTTTGAAAAAATGCTTTGAGGCGCATAATATTTCCCAGAACCCCTTGCTATTCAAACTGGTTGAATACAGCCTCCTCCACTGCAAACAGAACTCTTCATGCCAGACTTTGAGAAGGTAACTTTTTAGGCAGGGCTAACCTAGTCCCAGTATTCAGCCTGTTCGCCATCAACGCCGGACAGAACTTGTGACTTTCCCCAGGTCTACCACAAGTGGTGCCTTGCACTTTTACGTGGTGTACATACCTAAAACCTTGAAATGGAATATCTCCTATTATTCTGATTGGATTTTTGTCATTCTGGCTTCATTTTATTTACTAAAATTGTCTCTATTTCTCTAAATTGGTGTGTGTTTTATTGTTCCCATGTTGTGTTTCAACTTTATTACTGTTTGTGTACTGCATAAATACTTTACACTTCGCTTCTAAATTAAGTCTTACTACTTTGTGCCAAGCTACCAGAGGGTTAAGCACAGGCTACTTTAATGACTTTTGTGATTCACTGGGTTCACAAGATTGTGGTTGTTGCCTGAATGGGGCTTCTACCCCCCTCAAACAGTAACCCAATTTCTTACAGCAGGCAATAGAAAAACACCTATCGACTGTATGGGACTTTATACAGGTACACTGTGTACTCTGACGGAGCCCACAATCATGTTCTACACTCCACTAGACAGATTTGGGTCTCTGAACATAACCAGCTTAAAGTGCACCCATACCTACAGACAGATGAAACCTTTCTAAGAGACACCAAACTCAGAATAGGGAGTTTGCCGTTTTCCTGGGGCAGGCTGGTCTGCTGCATGGATTGGGTGTATTATGGATTTGCTGTTTGAAGGAGGTCCCAAGTTCTGTGACATTTGCACTAGGCTCCTGGCCCTATGGCTCACCCTCTTCTGTAATTACTAAAATACATGGGTTTAGTTTGGTTGTTGGAGGGTCTGGGCTATATGAAGTCCCTGTTCCACTTACCCTTCCCCACAGCATGTCTATAAATATTGTCATAGTAGGCACAATATTTTACTCTCCCGCCTGTGATACCTTAGAATGTAGTTTATTGGTGAACTGGAGCTCTGAAAGGAGAGCTGATCCTTCTCTACCCTGTCCAGCAGCCAGAGTGATGTTCTGACCAGCCGAACACCCTCTTTTAAAAGTAGTATGCGCTTCACATGAATTATAGTAGGAAGTTAGCAGGAGATGTCTGAATGAAAAGATTTTTCTGTCACTGGACTTCAGTTTAAAAGTCCCATAAGTACTCAATTGGAGAGAAGTGCAAAATAGCACCTACCGTATAGCAGCAGGCATTCTTGCTCCAGAGTAGCCCCCCCTGCATCCACTATTTGGTATTAATTTACAGCAGAAGGAGCAAGGCTGTCTGTCTGCCTGTGTAGCGCTGCCTCTGGGACACACGCACAGGTACTTCAGAGATGCGCGCCTCCACCCAGAGCGTCACATGGATCAGAAAAATGTATGTCTACAAAGGCGGGGCCGGCATCGGCCACGCCGAAGATATGGCAGTCGTGCCGGCCCCCGATTACCATACTCCGGGGCATGACTCGGTAGTGATTGGCACACTTCCGGCTCATGCAGTTGGGCTAACGCCAGGCCGGTTCGAACTGGCCTGGCTGGCATTTTAGAATAAAAGGCTCGGGAGTGGCGGAGTCTGCCTCTTGGCTCGCCGCTCACTCAGCCTGCCATTAGTCACGACAGCCTCGCTAGGCGGCTGGATTTTTTAATTTCCCCACCCACCATCCCGTAAAGCAGGGTTTTACAGGGTGCATTGTTAGGAATTTAATTTCCAGGTTGACAAGGTTACGTTTATCATATGTGTGATGATTTTCTTTTCCGTTGTTTTAGGAGGTTTTTCCTGTACAGATATGTTTATTGTCGTATTTTGTGCTGTTCCTTGGTCAGGCGGTAAGGTCATGATTAGTGAGCAGTAAATTTAAGGTCCTTAGAGGGCGGCGCCATTCTTGAATGGGGTCGCCCAAGGGGGAGGGACATGTGGTCCCTCATAGAACTCCAGGGTTAGTTACAGCCAGTTGGCTGGATGGGTGCGGGGGAGTGGGAGTAACGCTTTCTAGTAGGTTGCTTGGCCACCTTGCACGTGCACAATGGCGCAAGTAAACAGCGCATAACTGCAAGGGCCCCATTATGGAGAAAATCTACAGGGCGTACAGGGGTGACCTGGGGTGGAAGTACCCTCACGATGAACGGGCCCCCTGTGCATGCGCACTCCGGGTGGAGTTCGTGCATAATTTGATAAGGATCTGGCGCCAGTTATTGACCTTGCAGTAGGCTCAAAATAGGGATACGCAGAAAATGAAATATGAAATGTTATTAGTATGATTATTGATGATGGTATGTTTAGATTCGGATTGGAATACCTTTGTATTAGAGATATGTTAAGGTTAGCCATCTGCTATCTGTACTTATCAATGAATCAATGTAATGTGATGGTTTCTAAGTATTGTGTAAATATTGTATATTCATTTTGTTTTTTAAAAAAATATGTAAATAAATACGGCCGGGGGTTTTACGACCCCATAATCCAACATCTTCTCACGTTATTATCTTGATATTGATAAGGGAGGAGGGGGTCTAGGTAGTACCTGGCCATATGTTACCTCGCGCCGTGGGAACGATTTCTTCAGGATTCTCAATAAGAACTTATTTCTACAGAACATTGTCGGCAGTATTCACAAGTTGCATTGCTTTTAAAAGTCTCCTTCCATTCATTTGCGAGGCAAATCGTTTTTCTGTCACACGGGAGAGCACAGGCACTAGTTCACTGTCGAATAATTGCCGGCTACTTAGGCCTAAAGGGTTAATGCGCAATGCAAAGGGGCGTCCGCAAATGTACCACGTCCATTATCAGTAGGGATACGTGTGCTGATGCTGCCCATGCAGTGCGTCAATGGTTAAGGCTCGCTCTGTTTTTCATCCTCTCCTGACTTAGGTGTGAACCACTGACAGAAGAGGGACGGCTGGTCATGCGGAGCAGTAAACTGGAGGCAGCAGTGCAGGGCATAAGGAAGCCTGTTTTATAGAAGAGCGGAAAGAGACCCCGGGGAGCCATGATCGACGGCAAAAGCGCTACAGACGGACCCGGGCCTGAATATTATTATGGAAAGACAGATGGATGGGACGCCTAAGAAAGCAGAGTCATCTATAAAATGGCTGGTGGGAGAGAATTCATTGAGAGATTTCGTCATGAAAACAACAGAATTACACGCTCGATAGAGCACAAGCAGGAGCGAGAAATCACCGGCAGATATCCACAAGTGAGTTCTCAAAGTGCAGCTTGGCTGGTGGAGCACAGCGAGTGATATGCACGGCAGGAGTGAATATGGAAACTTGGAAACCAGGATGAAAATGAACACACTCGGTTATGCCCGAGAGTTTCGAAATCGTGATGGTAATTTAGAGAGAAAAATACGCGGGAAACCGAAGAGCGTAAAGCAATCTATGCAGAATGAATGTGTTTTGCCGAGCTAAAATCTCTGATTTACAGCTGGATGTCTAGAAATGACTGGTGCATTTAACACGGCGACTTAGGACACTAATAAAGCATAGCGTGTTATTCTTTGGTGAATTAATTTCGAATCTAGAGACGGGTGCAGTAAAGGCTAGTATTCCTCGAGTTTTTTTTCTCTGGAAGTCGAGCAGCATAATCGTGACCAACACCATGCTTTCATACTCATGACGAGGACAAGTGCTCATCTCTTCCTGTATTTTGGCCGTTCTACAATTGCCCTTGTATGTCGTGTTCTTTTCTGTGTCCAGATATGTAGCATATACATAATGAATCATTTATTTTCTGCATTATTATCTGCGAGACAGGCAAAGAGGGCCCAGGTTGTTCTAAATGCACTGAATTACAATTTGGCAGCAGGTTAGGCTCTCGGTGTGAGAACCACGCGAAAGTTCACTGTGAGCAGCAACTCCTGTTCCCACACATGACAGAAATATGAGTTTTGTGCTGGCTGTAATTATTCAGGAATTACATTTAAGGAGGATGGAAGAGGGGGGGTCAAAGAAGTTCAAAGAAACACCTGGGGCCTCATTTATGAGAAATGACGCATCGCTGCGTGAAAGCAGTGATGCGTCACTTCTCAGTGCGCACTCCTTACGCCATGATTGATGCGTCATATTTATAATATGACGCATCATGCCGCAAGGAGTTACAGATACGTCCGTATTTCTGACTTATCTGTAGACGCAAAAATGACGCATTTCTGGAGTGTGTCACAAAAGTGACGCAACTCCAGCAGTGTGTACTTTCACATGGGCAAGTCCCATGTTGTTAGTGCCTGCATTAGTCTTACGCATGCCATGAAGCAGGCGTAAGATTTTGACGCATTAGCGGCCAAGAAATGGCACAGTGAAATCTTATAGATTTCACGGCGTCACTTCCATGACCCTTTCTTGCGTCAAAACGCCCCCCTTGCATACATTATACCTGGCGCATGTATAATGTGGCGCAGGGGTTTACAAAGTGACGCATCTACCTAGATGCGTCTCTTTGTAAATATGACGCAACAAGGCGCATTTTTTACGCCACTGGTACGTCACAAAAAGTGACGCACCGGCAGCGTAAAAGTGACGCACAGCCTCATAAATGAGGCCCCTGGCATAAAGGAAAGACGCAAAATCATTAAGTATTTGGATAAGGTTTGATGAAAACATGACATTTAACTAACAAACAAATGGTGAGGCAGAAGAGAAGACTAAAGGAATAACCTGCCCACTCTGCCCCACTCCCGCAGTGATCCTAAGTAACTTTCCTTATCTCCCCGTCCCGCCAATAATGCCAATACACCTTCTCACTGTGGTGGTCATTTATTGGCCGCAGTTTATTAGGGTTACAAGGAAAAACAGGTATCTTATCACTTGCATCAGGTATCACTTGCATTTGCATGTTATGTCATTATACATTCCTTGCCATTGTCTCTTGCCCCTTCTGGGGTGGTTTTTCTGTTGGTTGGATTTCTTTGCGCTTCCTCTGCGCGGGAAGGGGATATTCATTGTCCCAGAGTTAGGCTGCCTCGCTACCTTTCCGACCTGTTGTGCCCTGCCATCCGGCGGGGGCTGGGCTGCGAGCGCCGTCTCTGCATATTCCCCCTTCCCTTCGTCGCCATGTTGCCCAGCCGTGAGGCATCCCAGAACCGTTGTCCTTAGGCCATCTCACCCAGCCGTGCGGCATCAGAAGGTGAGTGGACCTATTCTGGCGCACCGCCCTCCGGTGTGCCTCTGTACCAACCGTTCTCAGCGTAGCCCTTCGCCACGCCCTTTCCCTATCACAGCCCTGCGACAATGCTGTTCCTAAGGTGCGGGTGGGTGGGTCAAGATTGTTTTCGCCGTGCTGCTCCCCCGCTCCTGGACATAGGAGTATCCCTGGGGGAGCAGCGCTTATATGCCCCCCCACGGCCTATCTTGTTCCTAAGGCACCCCCCTCATTGGGGGTTTCAAACAACGCCTGCCCCCCCCCATTGGCCGCGCGGTGCGGCCGGAAACCAGGTGAGGGGGGGGAGGGTGGGGGGCGGGCTACGCGCCAAATGGGGGGCTCCCTTGCGTCTCTGGGGAGACCCCGTATTCCCGCCGTCTTCTCCTTGCTTGGCTCGCCGCTTCCGGCCCCCATTTTGATTGCTTTGGTGGGGGCTCGCTGCCGGTTATGGCGCCGGCTCCTGAGCCCCTACGGGGCCCGCCTCTGCAATAACCTGCCCACTCTGCCCCACTCCCGCAGTGATCCTAAGTAACTTTCCTTATCTCCCCGTCCCGCCAATAATGCCAATACACCTTCTCACTGTGGTGGTCATTTATTGGCCGCAGTTTATTAGGGTTACAAGGAAAAACAGGTATCTTATCACTTGCATCAGGTATCACTTGCATTTGCATGTTATGTCATTATACATTCCTTGCCATTGTCTCTTGCCCCTTCTGGGGTGGTTTTTCTGTTGGTTGGATTTCTTTGCGCTTCCTCTGCGCGGGAAGGGGATATTCATTGTCCCAGAGTTAGGCTGCCTCGCTACCTTTCCGACCTGTTGTGCCCTGCCATCCGGCGGGGGCTGGGCTGCGAGCGCCGTCTCTGCATATTCCCCCTTCCCTTCGTCGCCATGTTGCCCAGCCGTGAGGCATCCCAGAGCCGTTGTCCTTAGGCCATCTCACCCAGCCGTGCGGCATCAGAAGGTGAGTGGACCTATTCTGGCGCACCGCCCTCCGGTGTGCCTCTGTACCAACCGTTCTCAGCGTAGCCTTCGCCACGCCGACAGGGAGGCTGCCGTCTTCCTGCGGCTCCCCCCAACGCCCCTTCTGTCATTGGCAACCGGCTAGCACCATGGCGCCCCACAGGTTGTTCCAAAAGATCTCCATCCCCTCATCGGATAGGTGCACCCCATCGGCCGCGTAATATTCCGGCCGCCCTGTGTGTATTAGCCCATGTCTAATTGAGCCCAGGCCGTTCGCCCTGCCGAACTTGCTTACTGTGAGGTTCAGCTTCTTCCTTGAGTTCTCTACCCCCTTGTAAGACTTCGCGCCTCTCCATTCTCGTCTGCTAACGACTTCGGACCATATTATCGTCGCCTGCCCGCATGTCCTGGCTGTCTCCACCAGATCATTTAGTATTCCGATTAGCAGGGCCCTCCGCCCCAAGCTGGCCAGGTCGTTCCCCCCGAGATGGATGCTCAGAACGTCCGGGAGGCGCCCCGCCTCCTCCCTCAGTTCCTTGAGGGCCGCTGTCAGCTGCCCCCAGCGCATGCCCGACTGGCCAAACCAGCGGATGCATGTGTGTTTCGGTCTGGCCTTGAGTCTGCGTCCCCTGTTCCTCCACCATGCCCCCATCCGCTTGACGAAGGAGTGGCCCACTACCCATACCAGGTGGGGTCTGTTCCCTGTTGGTGGAATCAGAAAGGGGGGGGGACGGTCACCTTCAAGTAAATCCTGCCCTGTCTTACTTCACGTCACAATAGCTGTTGCCTCACCTTTCGCAGCCATGCTAATTGTTTAGCAGACTGTACGTTTACGCCCTTTGTAGTAGTCTTTTGCTGTGTTATACACTGTCAGCTGGCAGTTATGAATTTCACTGGCCTAACCTCCGTGTCCCAATTAGCCACGGTCCGTCACTGCATTGTTAACTTTCACTTGCAGTCCTGTCCTTGCATCCGAGTCGCACGGTCCACCGCACCTGTCTTTGTATTGTGGCTCGGGCCCTGCGTGCTATGGAAGTTTTGACTTTGTGTGCGGGGGGAGGCCTGCTCTCCTTCCCAGCCGGCAGTGCCCGGGCTGCCCGGTCTCTAGTGTCTGTCCCTGTCTTCTCCTCATTCGGAATCTAGCTGCTTCCGCGTACTCTGGTCCCTGCTTCCGCTTTCTCAAACCTCGCTGTCCCGGAGTCGGGATTCTGCAATAAAGGACAGCTTGTGAGGTAGCCTCTTGTACTTCCGCTGTCCACCATTTAATTTATAGAGCAATATATGCATAGGACAAATACTTATTCTCCCCTGCCCCTTGTTTCAATTAAGTCAGAGGTTGTAACAGTTCATCAAGAAATAGATGACACGAAGAGTGTGGTTCTCACTTCTCCAAGCAATGGTGCTTCCAATACCTTGGGTTATTCCTCACCTTCTTTCCTTTGACCAGCCCTCTGCTTCCCCAGAAACTCCTGGTTGGTTTGGAGGTTGCGGGGGTCAATATCTTGGACACAACATGTGCCCCTACTTTTTGCAGAAATCGCTCAGAGTTCTATGAGATCTACCCACATGCCTACCTCTAGACCTTGGGCTACTTTTAGATTCTTGGTTTTGTTTGCACAATCTGACTTCAGTGTTTTGTCTGTCATCTGAAATACTTTAATTATAACTGGATTCGACCAGAATCTATTGGTTTGCAACTGAAATTGCCATGATGCAATGATGAAGGCTTTTCACAAGTGTTCAATTGAAGGACGCCGAAGTTCTAGTTTCTTTCAGAGTTCTTTATATATTTATTTATTTTTATTTCGCTTCCCGTACTTCCTCCTGCTTCTCCTTTGAATCTCCCTGAAGTCTTGAGTTGAATTGCTAATTGGACGTTTCTATCTTTCAAAGTATGTATTTTTTGTGGAAAGCCCATTTTTTAAACATTAACCTTGGCCTGTACAGGAATCGAACCTGTGACTTTGGCATAATTAGCACCAAGCTCTACCTGACTGAGCTGAGGGGCTTTGGCTGACCCTATAGCCTCGAAGCCTAACCCTACTTCCCTACCCAAAGTGAATGCTAACTTTGATACTGTTGGGAAATCATAGTACTTGCTTCTTTTACTTCTTTCTTTTGCCGAAGTAAAGTTACTGAGTTTATTGACATTCAAGTGAGCTCTGTCTATCTTTACCAATACGGCCAGTACAGGAATACAGCTTGTTTGTTTCCATAGGCCTTTCCATAAAAGGTTGGATTTCTAAAATTGACTACGAATTGATGGATTCTGGAAAACTATATTTTCCTCTTACTTGAGACTGAAAGAATCCGCCTTGCGGAAGTGTAAGCCGTTCCCACCGACTGCATTTCCAAGCGTTTAGTTGAAACAGACTTCCAGGGCCCGTTCCCAGGCCACCCTTTTGTAAGCCCTTGTAAGGGTAAGAATACCGCCAATTAACAGAAATGTTTGGACGGGCCTGTTGCCCTTTTACACTTTAGTAATTTGGAAGGCTTCCCTCACTCGTAAATAAATGCTCTTTTGGTGATGATGTGTGGATTATTGACAAAGGCCCTTTGGCCTTGCCTTGCCATACCCCACTAATCAATAAATAACTGGAAAGCTGGGGGTAGATTCCCTACTGATAATGGAGATTACTAGTACTTAATCAGGACATTAAACACTGGATACCCATATATATATATACATATATTTTCGTTTTGTTTTGCTTCGCCCTACCTCGTGCCAAAGAGTTTACATGGTCAGCCACTCCATGCCTTCAAACTGTACCTTGTTGTTAGTTGTTGGTATAAAGCAGGCGGTCTTTACGTTCCCTGTGCCAACATAGCGTGAAGTGCAGAGACCCATCGCTTTTTACCGCTGCACTGCTGAGTCCCGACGAACGATTTTTTTTTTTTTTTTTTTTTTTTTTTGTCAGATTGCTAACTTCACCCCGAGGGAAGCATAAACTGAAAACTAAATCCTGCACTCGGAACTCAGCCTGGGGGGCGATGTTCCGTCTGTCTGCGCCCTGTCGTCTTGTGGCCCACCTGCCGGTGCAGGATCAATCCCGGGAAAGCAGCGGTGGCGTTTACCTCTCCTATCCTGGGGGGGGGGGGTGATTAGTTTCCCTAGCCGGTAGTGGGCTCGTCAGGCAGGGGGGGGCAACAAGGAACTCTGAATCATGCCTTTCAGCCCGCCAATCCACATAACTAGCTTGCCGTCTAGTCGGGTTTGTCACAAGATGAGTCTGCTTGCGTATTTATAACATAAATAGCCCGCGGGGGTCGTATCCCACCCTCGCAGGCCACCCCCTCATCACAGGCTGGGAGAATCATTATCATCACTCCGCCGCACGAACCCCACCTTTCGCTGATTATTTCTCCCCAACAGCCCTTGGCATTTAGGGGATTTGTGGCGTCCGCCTCGCTCGGTCTGCCCTCAGCAAGGGAGGGGGTGGGGGGGCTCTTTATCCTGCCCACCCTGCTATTATGCCTGTAACAGGACCCCTCAGGACAATCCTCAACAGAAAAGGGCGATTTACCTCATAGGAGCTCCACTTTTACTGTGGTCATCGGGTGTATGTGCGTGTAAACGCAACTACCGCTGCATTAGTGTTGCCGCACGTTTTCGTCGAAAGATGATGCCCAGAAACCACATACGTGAGAGGGACAACCAAATTAAGACCTTGACCCTATGCTTCAATGAAAGATTTTTCCGATTGGCTTAATTTCACTGGGCAACAAACCCCATTGCAGTTGTACCCTCGGGCCGACTTTGCTAGCATTCTCGCCGTGTCCATCCTTTCACACTATATGGAGCCCTTACTCTGTCAACCGTTGTAGCACCCGCTGGCACAATGCTAAATAAATACGCTACCCCCTTTCACTCGGGCATACGGGTGCACTTTACATCCGCACTTGTTCCCCGCATCTGCTGGTGAGTGCGGGCATTGATTGGCAGCTTTAAGTTGAGGCTACGCTGTGCCCGCTCTGCTGCGCTTATTCACTCTTTGGGGGCACCGCCGCCCACCCGCCTGGCGTGGGTTAACTTATCCTTTCCTGTTTTTGTCTTCATACGCCACCGGGATGCCGAGTGACCAAACTAATCCCTTACCTACTTACTGCAGGTGTCATCCCACCTTCCTGCACTGTCAAGTGAGCGCTGACTGTTTGCCTATTCCCTCTCTTAGCTCAAAGCAAATAATGTAGGAAAATACCGTTTTCTATTTTTTTTTTTTTTTGCTGCCCCGTTCTGTTGAGCTTACCTCTGCTACGCGCTTCGGGGGCCCCGCCGCCCGCGCCGACCCTCATACTTTCCCGCGCACGCCGTTCCGGCTGCAGGTGCTGGAATTTTCGGATTTCTGCTAGGCTTTTTCCGTGAGAGGCCTGGTGAAAACCTTTTCTCGCTACTCGGCATACTCTCCTTCCGCCCGTCTGATCCTCTCCTGCGGTGGCTCGGTCTGCTCGAGCGGGCCGAGCTGTTGCTGCCGGGACCAGAGTCTGGACGGCCAGGTGATTTGAAAATCAACAATGTCCCCCACACAACCACATGCGAGTGTACGTTTCCTAACACTCGCCTTCCCCTCCTTCTGGACCTCATGGCCACGGAGGTTGTGCGTTGCTTCTGAGACACCTCGCCATGCCTTCTTGCGGGCCCATGTCTTCTTTAGACCCACACGTGGCTTTTTGCTTCCGACCTCTACTTCAATCCGCTGCCTTCGATCCGCCTCCTTTCTCTGTTGTCAGCCGCGCCGCAACCACAGACCAGGTTTCGCCGTTGGGTACATGCCTGGTGGGCATGCCGCAGCTTTTCCCCGAGGTCCCGATGCCCCCCATGAATGGGAGCGGGAACGTGGGTGGCAGGCGGAAACTAAGTCACCAAAAACAATTCTCTTTTTCCCAGACGCCGTTGTAGGAACCTAGTCGTCCTTTTGCCAGCCGCCGACTCGATGATGGGAGCGGGAGATGATGTTCCTGGTCGACTAAGGGCACCGGGGTGGACCCCTGGTTGTCCTCACGCCCTCCGTGTTCACCGCGCCGTGCAGGCTCTGGTGGTGGTTCCTCTCGTCAGGGGCCGCCTCGTGTGTCTTTGCGTCCACTTGTCCCGGGTCGGTCCCCTGCTTCAGCACGGTGGTGTCCTCTTCGCTACTTCCGGATTCAAGATTGTTTTCGCCGTGCTGCTCCCCCGCTCCTGGACATAGGAGTATCCCTGGGGGAGCAGCGCTTATATGCCCCCCCACGGCCTATCTTGTTCCTAAGGCACCCCCTCATTGGGGGTTTCAAACAACGCCTGCCCCCCCCCCCCATTGGCCGCGCGGTGCGGCCGGAAACCAGGTGAGGGGGGGGAAGGGTGGGGGGCGGGCTGCGCGCCAAATGGGGGGCTCCCTTGCGTCTCTGTGCTTGGCTCGCCGCTTCCGGCCCCCATTTTGATTGCTTTGGTGGGGGCTCGCTGCCGGTTATGGCGCCGGCTCCTGAGCCCCTACGGGGCCCGCCTCTGCAAGAAATAATTTACAGTGGAACTGGAAATTCCAGGAGCCATTTAATTGTCATAATTAAACCAAGGAAAGGCCTCCCACCCAAGTGTAGGAAGTCCTAAGAATTAAACACAACGAAAATAGAAGAGTGTAGAGGCCAAGAATGCTATTATCATCAGCACGGAACCTAGGCGTGCAATTCGATTCATCCCTCTCTTTCGATGACCACGTCAGGATCACTGCCGGACGCTGTTTTGGACTTATTAAATCTTTAAAAAAATTCTTTGATTTCCTCCCCATTGCAGCCAGAAAATCAGTTGCGGTAGCCTTAATACTCTCCCGACTTGATTACTGCAATGGACTAATGGCTGCAGTGAAAAAGTCCACCCTTAGAAAGTTGCAGAGCATACAACATGCAGCTGCCAGACTAGTCCTAAAACTCCCCAGAAGGGTATCAGCTTCAGCAGCACTAAATTCTTTACACTGGTTACCTTTACATAAGAGAATTCTCTTTAAACTTCTTCTCACAGTTTTCAAATCCATGAAAAACACAGGGCCCCATTACCTAGCAAATCGCTTCACGAGCTACAACCCCTTGCGATGTTTGAGATCCTCTGGGACAAATCTCATTACAATTCCAAGATTAAAGTACCAAACCAAGGGTGGGAAAACTTTTACTGTTCTGGCAGCTAGGGCATGGAACAATCTACCCGTCCACCTCAGACTTATTGAAAAGGAGAGTCTTTTTAGAAAACTCCTTAAGACATGGGTGTACCAACAACCAGACACCTCTGTATTGGCAGCTATCTAGTTTCAGATTTTCACCATGTATCACCTTTCAATAATTTACTGCATGCATGCACAGCGCCAAGATGCTCCCTTCGGAGCGAACGTCTGCGCTTTATAAATACCCATAAATATCAAAATATTAGAATGAGAGTAGGAAGGCCTGTTGGAGAAGTAGAAAAGATGGTAACATTTTTCAAATAACAAGACCACCTAATGTGTAGCATTGTGGTCAGACAATGGAAGAATGAGTCCCTCCCCAATGGAAATAGGAATTGTGGGACTTTGGGGCAGGATCACCATGCAATGGAGAAACAAATGACAGAATATACTGGTCGTTTTTGAGTGATAAGTCTGACCAGTAATGAATGGTCTAATGCCTATACTTTTAGAAACGCAACTGTTAGAAACGGGATCCCTGGCTGGCCAGGGCTTGCGCCAAAGTCAGTCAGAGACCACCACTCCTAAGTCAGGGCAAGGGAGTTACACGCCAAGATAACCCCTGCTCACCCTCTAGGTAACGTGGCGCGAGCAGCAAGGCTAAACTTGGAGGCGATGTGAGCTAAGTATTTGCGCACGCACCCTAGCAACAAAACCCAAGGCCCACCACAAAGGAAACTCCACACAAGGTTATATAAAAAATAGCCTTTGTATTATAGTAAAAACACATTAGATAACACACACACTTTACAATGTGCCAACAGGCACGGGCAGAATTTACAAGGGATTTTGTACAGGACAGGGCCACATTGACCACTGTCAGGGGTAGGCACTTGTTAGAAATAATACTTGTAGGTATAACACTTAGCACATAAACATATACGGACTGTCACCAAAATAGTAAATGCAGCACACAACCAGTAATCACTGGTAAAGAGTAAATACCTCCTACGCAACCCTAGACACTGTAGGAAAATCACGCAGGGAACTAGGACCTTATCATCAGGACCTAAGGAAGGAATACCATCACCTAAGCGGTTAGTTTTAGCAAAGGGAAGGAAACCTAAGTGTGAGAAGTTGGCCTGATAGGTAGTGTTTCCAATTCTGGAACCACTGGTTATCAGTCCAAACAAACCCCAAAGATGTCAGGTTGTAAGTCAACCTTGTAGACAAGCTATCCTAGTGGTAGCATGGACTAAGCAGCCTTAAAGGCTTAACTTAAGAGGTCGTGTTAAGCGAGCTTGTTTTACCACATACAATCCTGTAATCAAATGAAAGGACACCACACAAGTATATATTATAAAAATACATGTATTTATTACTAAATTACTCCCCAGTACTCTTTATGAGGAAAGGGGCACAAGCGTTAAATCAAAAGCACTGTTACACATAGAAAGTTGGCACAATTATGGCTGAGGGCGGGGGGCCACTCAGACCATATATCAAAAAAGTGGTATAAGTAACACTTTACGAACAATGGTTAGGCCTAGGGCCTAGAGATTCGCTGGGAGCAGTCAGGACAAGCAATGAAGAAGTCGGGAGTAGCCCACAGGAGACGGATGCAGCACGGAAAGTGCAGCGCGCACCAATGCACTGTCAATGGTGCGTAAAAGTCAGTTAAAGTGAATAAAAAGATACTTCCGCTGAACCTAGGAACACAAAACTTTAGACACAGACCCTAGAGGTGTGTACCAGTGTAAATACACCGGCGTTGCAAAGTTACCTCACCCACAGGCCGTGGGTGCACAGGGTCGAAGTGGCGTCGGGTTCTGTCACGCAGGTTCTGGGTGCTTGGAGCTGTTGCAGCTGCAGGCGCTGTGAAGCAGAAGTGTCCGGTGCGATCCAAGGGTGGATCGATGTAGAAAAGTACCTGAAAGCAGAGGGGACAGAGTCTGGGTCACTCAGCAGTGACCAGGGTGGAACCAGGACGGAACCAGGCAATGTCGGGCGCAATCAGGCGGTTGTCGATAGGCTTCTCTCCGCTGTCACGTGGGCTCTGGGGCATCTGCGACGTCCAGGAGCAGGTCACGATCTGTCCCACGTAGGCTCTCGCCGTCAGCACCGTCGGCTTGAAGATTGTAGCAAACAGCACTTGGCAAAAGCAATCCACGCGGAACCGGGAGATTGCTTATCACTCGAACCAGGAGGGTCAGAGTGGGTGCTCCTTTTCACAGGAGCTGGTGCAGATCTGGAGCAACCAGAAAAGCAAGTCGTATTTCGAAGTTCGTCGGCACAGGGGCCACAAGCCAGCTGGCGAGTGACCGGGCCAACGCGTCGAGCGCACACAAGCAGAAGGGCCCCACGCAGCACTCAGCGAGTGTGGAGGGGTGAGCTTTGGTGCAAGTGGAGCTCGGGGCTGGGGCTTCTCAAACCCCGGTGTACAGCTTCGAGGGTCACTCGTGGGCCGCACGGTCAGCGTCTCGTGGCCTTTTCAAGATGGCGTGCCCCACGCTTCCGGTCGCCTCCACGGGTCTCAGCTCTGCAGGGACTGTGGATCGGGCAGGTAGAAGGCAGGCAAGCTTGATCTCGTCGATCTCTGTCGCTCGAGTTCCGGCGGGAACTGCAACAAAGCAAGGGTCGAGGGCTGGATGGTGCCTGTTTGCACAGGGTGGTCACTCCTTGACCACAAGGGAGATTCTTCAGTCTTCTCACGTCGTGTAGAAAGTCGAAGGGTCCAGATTTCGTTTCTTATGTTTCTTCAGGATGATCTGAGGTCCGTTGGGACTGCTCCCCCTCTTATTCGAATCTAGGGGGTTGGACATCCTGCTAGGTCCCCTCCTATGGGTGGGACCCAGGAAGGGGGTGGTTACACCCCTCTCCTTTGATCCTGGCCGCGCTGGGACAGGGGCTGGGAGGCCCCAGAACCGGTTTGGCCGGATCCTGCAAGGGGCAGCCTTGTGCTCCCCAGGCAGTGTCTGGTTTCATTGAAACCTCCCTACTCCAATCCACTATCTCCTGTCTGGGGTGGTTTGACACCGCCCTGTGACAGGAAACTCTTTGTCCAGGCCTCCTCTGCCGGGTTTCGGTCAGCAGCAGGAGGTCAGACCCGTGTCTGTGGCAGGGGCATCCATTTTGTGGATCTGAGGCTCATTTTAAATCAACCGCGTTTCAGTAAAGTAACATGTCTTCTCCCTCTAGAAGGGTGGAATGCTATCCCCGTCGCCAGAACTGGCGAGGGGATAGTATTCCAATTCGTATGACACCTTACACGACATGTTTTGATAAAGCCAAACCAAAGTTGCTATATAACCGCGAGGATTATAATGCGCTTAAGAGTATATGGTATGGCATTATCCCGGATCAGCTTAGGGAGTGGTTCCCGACAGCTGCAGACAGGCTCAGCTCATGCCAGAGCACCATCTCACATAAAACCACGCACTCTGCCTCCAGGATTGATGAGGCCTTCCATAGGAGTGGCTTACAGGCTATATATGTGTCCAAATATAGGTTTAGATATAGGTATACTATATCTAAGCAAGGGGTGATTACACCCACTTGCCCCAGCTGAGTGATCAGCCAGTTGTGTCAATTTAAGAACCAGCCAGGGGTGGCAAAAGCTATGCTTCAGCCCCTGGTAGGCCTTGGTGGCACCTATGCCCTGGGCACCTATAGTGCATGGTACAGGGGCTGACAAGGAGTCCATTTCCAATTGTGGTATGTACCTATAGCACATGTATTATGAATTTAGAGAGAGAACAGCAGGCTGGGGGTCTGATTAGCAGGCCCACAGCCTCAGTAAGTCGAAAACCAGTGAAGCAAAAAGCAAAAATTGGGGTGACCATAGGATAGCAGACCCTACTCTCCTACATAACCCCCCCCCCAAACGCAGGGACATTAAACTTAACCTTGACCAGATAAGTCTTCATGTTCTAAGTGGAAGTACCGGGAGAGACCATCTGCATTACCATGGTCAGTCCCTGGGCGGTGCTCCACTGTAAAGTCCATCCCCTGTAGGGAAATGGACCACCTGAGCAGTTTGGGATTTTCACCCTTCATCTGATTTAGCCACAAGAGGGGCTTATGGTCTGTCTGAATTAGGAAGTGAGTACCAAACAAGTATGGCCTCAACTTCTTCAGGGCCCAAACCACAGCAAAGGCCTCCCTCTCAATAGCTGACCAACGTTTCTCCCTGGGGGTCAGCCTTCTGCTAATAAAAGCAATGGGCTGGTCTTGACCATCTTGATTAAGTTGTGAAAGCACAGCTCCCACCCCCAACTCAGAAGCATCTGTCTGTACAATGAACTGTTTGGAGTAGTCAGGACTCTTCAGGATAGGTGCAGAGCACATGGCCTTCTTCAGGTCATCAAATGCCTTTTGACAGCTAACTGTCCACTGAACCTTTTTGGGCATCTTCTTGGATGTCAAGTCATTCAATGGTGTCACAATGGACCCATAGTTCTTTACAAATTTTCTGTAATACCCAGTCAGGCCCAAGAAGGCTCTGACTTGTGTCTGGGTAGTTGGAGGAGTCCAGTCCTGTATGGTCTGGATCTTGCTCTCCAGTGGTTGAACTTGACCCCCACCTACTAGGTGGCCCAAGTACACAACCTTGCTCTGCCCTATCTGGCACTTAGTAGCCTTGATAGTCAGGCCTGCCTTTTGCAGGGCCTCCAGAACCTTCTTCAGGTGGATCAGGTGATCCTCCCAGGTGGAGCTAAAGACAGCAATATCATCTAGATATGCTGCGCAAAAGTCATCCAACCCAGCAAGGACTTGGTTCACCAACCTTTGGAAAGTGGCAGGTGCATTCTTCAAACCAAAGGGCATTACCACAAACTGATAATGTCCACTAGGGGTAGAGAATGCTGTTTTGGCTTTTGACTCTTCAGCTAGTCTGATTTGCCAGTAGCCAGCTGTCAAATCAAATGTGCTCAGAAACTTGGCAGAAGCCAATTTATCAATGAGCTCATCTGCTCTTGGAATGGGATGAGCATCTGTCCTAGTGACAGCATTGAGACCTCTGTAGTCCACACAAAACCTCATTTCTCTCTTCCCATCTTTGGTATGAGGTTTTGGCACAAGGACCACTGGGCTAGCCCATGGGCTCTCTGATGGCTCAATCACTCCAAGCTCCAACATCTTTTGCACCTCAGCCTTTATACAATCCCTGACATGGTCAGGTTGCCTGTAGATTTTATTCTTCACAGGCAGATTGTCACCAGTATCCACCTCATGGGTGCACCAGTTAGTCTGACTGGGTGTGAGTGAAAACAATTGTCTGTGGGCCTGCAATACCTGTCTGCAGTCCACCTGTTGCTGCTCAGTGAGGCTGCCTGCCAAGGCTACTCCATCAACTGAACCATCATCAGGGTTCTGGGAAAGCAGGTCTGGGAGAGGGTCACTCTCTTCCTCCTGTTCCCCATCTGTGGCCATGAGGAGACTCATGTCCTCCCTGTCAACAAATGCTTTCAAACGATTGACATGGAGCACCCTGTGGGGGCTCCTAGGGGTGCCAAAGTCAACCAGGTAGGTGACTTCTCCCTTCTTTTCAATGATAGGGTAGGGTCCAGTCCATTGGTCCTGGAGAGCTGCTGGCCCCACTGGGTCCAACACCCACACCTTCTGCCCTGGCTGGTACTCAACCAGAACAGCCTTTTGGTCATGCCAGGCTTTCTGTAATTCCTGACTGGCCTCAAGGTTTTTGGATGCTCTCTCCATGTATTCAGCCATCCTGGAGCGGAGACCAAGTACATAATCCACAATGTCTAGTTTAGGCTTTTTGAGAGGTAACTCCCATCCTTCCTTCACCAAACTCAATGGACCTCTTACAGGGTGGCCAAACAAAAGTTCAAAAGGGCTGTAGCCAACCCCCTTCTGTGGGACCTCTCTGTAAGCAAAGAGCAAGCAGGGTAAAAGGATGTCCCATTTCCGCCTAAGCTTCTCTGGTAACCCTTTTATCATTCCCTTTAGGGTCTTGTTGAACCTTTCCACAAGCCCATTGCACTGTGGATGGTAGGGTGTGGTAAACTTATAGTTTACTCCACACTCTTTCCACATTGCTTTTAAGTATCCAGACATGAAGTTGGTACCTCTGTCTGAAAGAACCTCCTTTGGAAAGCCCACTCTTGAGAAAACTGCAATGAGGGCTTTTGCCACCACAGGAGCTGTGGTGGTCCTCAGGGGAATTGCTTCTGGGTACCTGGTGGCATGATCCACTACCACCAGTATAAATCTGTGCCCAGATGCTGTTTGAGGATCCATGGGACCCACAATGTCTATTCCAACTCTTTCAAAGGGTACCCCCACCACAGGTAGTGGTATCAGGGGGGCCTTTGTTGTGCCACCTGACTTACCACTGGCTTGGCAAGTGACACAGGAGCGACAAAACTCCTTGACATTTTCTGACATGTGAGGCCAGTGAAAGTGTGGAACAAGCCTGTCCCAAGTCTTATTCTGGCCTAAGTGTCCTGCAAGGGGAATATCATGGGCCAAGG
Organism: Lissotriton vulgaris; assembly: GCF_964263255.1. Classification (NCBI taxonomy): domain Eukaryota; kingdom Metazoa; phylum Chordata; class Amphibia; order Caudata; family Salamandridae; genus Lissotriton; species Lissotriton vulgaris. The sequence continues at coordinate 1,984,111,807 of NC_141689.1, forward strand.
TAAGAAGGAAGCCCCTAAACTTCAAAGGTATAACCAACCTCCTGGTTGTGCCAGGCTTGGGGTCTCTAGCCTCTGAATAAAGGAGTCCTTCATCCCAATACACTTTATGGGTACCTTGAGCATTCCCTGCAGCCTCAGCAGCAGCTTGCTGTCTGAGGGGTTCAAGTGAAGGGCAATCTAATTGGGCCTGCCCCAGGTCTGCCCTTGAGGGTCCCCCTGTCCCCAGAAACTCAACCTGATCAGGTTCAAGCTCCTCAGAGACAGTCTCCTCTTGGACTGCAGAATCAGTTTCCTGTGAAACCTGATCCTCAACCTGGGGCAAGTGGGAAGGCACAGCCTTAACCCTCCTGCTCCTTCTCTTGGGTTGTGGTTGGTCTATTGTTTCAAGATCCACCACTGGTTCAGGAAGGCACTTCTTAGCCTGAGACCTTGTCACTGCAAGGACATGAGCTGAAATCCCTAGCATTTCTGCATGAGTCCTGTACTCCACTTCTGACCAAACTGAGCTTTCAAGATCATTGCCTAACAGACAGTCTACTGGGAGGTCTGCACTCACAACAACTTTCTTTAGGCCATCTACCCCTCCCCAGGAGAAGTTCACAACAGCCACACTATGGGAAGTAGTGGAGTTGCTTGCATTGGTCACTAGGTAACTTTCACCTAGTACAATTTGTCCAGGGTCCACAAAGCCAGGTGCCACCATTGTGACACTGGCACAAGTGTCCCTGTAGGCCTGAGCCAGTTTCTCATTAATTAAGGGAGTCTGCCTATATTTGCCCAGGTTACTGGGGCTTACTGCAGTGGGCAAAGATATGTCCACATCATATAGGAGAACTGCCTGTGTGGGGATTCTGACTAGGCCAGATTCCACCTCAGTACCCAGGGTCAACCCTACTAAACCCTTTGGCTGTGTACCACCACTGCTGACTGTACTAGGGGGTGCAGTTGCTTTAGGAGCTGCAGTGGTGGGGACTGGATTTTTCTTAGTGCATTCACTGCCCCAGTGTGAAACTGATTTGCAGGTATTACACCAAGGTTTCTTTGGGCCATCGTTCTTCTTTTTCTTGTTTCCATTTTGGGAACCCCCCTCCTTATTGCTAGTTTGGGGGCCTGAAGACTTCTGGTCCTTTTCTTTATCTTTCTGATTCCCACCCTTCTGGTCTGTTTTCTTCTGGTCACCTTGGTTCTGGTTTTTCTGCTTAATCCTTGTTCTGACCCATTTGTCTGCCTTCTTTCCCAATTCTTGGGGAGAGGTCAAATCAGAGTCAACAAGGTATTGATGCAACAGCTGGTTCTGACAGTTATTAAGGATCTGTTCTCTCATCATAAGATTGTACAATCCTGTATAGTCTGAAACTTTACTTCCCTGCAGCCAACCCTCCAGAGCCTTAGTGGCACAATCTACAAAATCAGTCCAGTCCTGAGTCTGTGCTTTTTGGGTGTCTCTGAACAACAACCTGTATTGCTCAGTGGTTAGGCCAAACCCTTCAATAAGAGCACTCTTCAGAACAGAGTAGTTTTTGGCATCCTCAGGTCTAACAGTGAGGAGCCTGTCCCTCCCTTTCTCAGAAAAGGAGTACCATAAAATTGCTGCCCACTGATCCTCAGGGACCTGCTGTACCATGCAGGCCCTCTCAAGAGCAGTCATCCATTTGTGGATATCATCCCCTTCCTTGTAGGGGGGCACAATTTTTGTCAGGTTTCTATTGTCATAGGCCCTGTCTTTTTCTTTAGGAACTTTGCTGCCACCAGTGGCATCTAAGCCACACAATTTTCTCTCTCTTGCTAAAGCAAGTTTAGCTTGAGCCAAGGCTACCTCTTCCCTTTCTATCTGGAGTTGGACAGCCCTCATCCTGGCCCTATGCTCTTTTCTCTGGGAGGAAGTCATTCCTCTTTGAGATTCTCTTGAGGCACTAGAAAGGTGAGAGTCCCTTGACAGAGATCTCTCCCTTCTATTACCTGGGAGAATTTGGTTATGAGATCTGGAGTGGTGCTGGCCCCCTCCATTCCCATGTAGGTCCAAGTTGGCCTGGTTAAGCCTGGCAACCTGTACCTGGTTTCCCACCTGATCCTGATCTTCAGGCTCTTCTACATCAGAGCCTTCCTCTTCTTCTTCCTCCTCCACTACATCATCTTGAAGATCCTCATTCTCAGGGGAGTTTATCCCTTCCTCTGTTTCTAAGGGAGTCTGACTCACCTTATCTAGGTCATCCTTTTCCAGGAGAGCTACTAGGGAAGGAATGGTAGGGCCTCTGCCCTTTTTTAGCCCCCTGGCTGTGCACAAGGCACTCAGGTCTTTGTGGCTAAGGTTGTCATATCTGGATGTTGTCCCTATAGGATCAACTATTACAGGAGCAGAGCCTGAGGCTCTTTCTGTATCAGACATGACTGCTAGTGAGGTGTAAGTGGTGCACTTACCTACACTAAGTGGTTTCCTACTGTACCTTGCTAGTGAGTTGTAGTCAGGGTGTGCTAATCCCTTTAATCTACAACTACTAAGTTCAGTAGAACTTAATATGCTAAGCTTTTGATTTATATGTACCTAGAGGTACTTGATGTGATCTTTCAATTTGATAAAGATTGCAATGGTAAAACAAACAGCAAGCTCAAATCCGCACCGCTGCACACCAATGTGAGAAGTTGGCCTGATAGGTAGTGTTTCCAATTCTGGAACCACTGGTTATCAGTCCAAACAAACCCCAAAGATGTCAGGTTGTAAGTCAACCTTGTAGACAAGCTATCCTAGTGGTAGCATGGACTAAGCAGCCTTAAAGGCTTAACTTAAGAGGTCGTGTTAAGCGAGCTTGTTTTACCACATACAATCCTGTAATCAAATGAAAGGACACCACACAAGTATATATTATAAAAATACATGTATTTATTACTAAATTACTCCCCAGTACTCTTTATGAGGAAAGGGGCACAAGCGTTAAATCAAAAGCACTGTTACACATAGAAAGTTGGCACAATTATGGCTGAGGGCGGGGGGCCACTCAGACCATATATCAAAAAAGTGGTATAAGTAACACTTTACGAACAATGGTTAGGCCTAGGGCCTAGAGATTCGCTGGGAGCAGTCAGGACAAGCAATGAAGAAGTCGGGAGTAGCCCACAGGAGACGGATGCAGCACGGAAAGTGCAGCGCGCACCAATGCACTGTCAATGGTGCGTAAAAGTCAGTTAAAGTGAATAAAAAGATACTTCCGCTGAACCTAGGAACACAAAACTTTAGACACAGACCCTAGAGGTGTGTACCAGTGTAAATACACCGGCGTTGCAAAGTTACCTCACCCACAGGCCGTGGGTGCACAGGGTCGAAGTGGCGTCGGGTTCTGTCACGCAGGTTCTGGGTGCTTGGAGCTGTTGCAGCTGCAGGCGCTGTGAAGCAGAAGTGTCCGGTGCGATCCAAGGGTGGATCGATGTAGAAAAGTACCTGAAAGCAGAGGGGACAGAGTCTGGGTCACTCAGCAGTGACCAGGGTGGAACCAGGACGGAACCAGGCAATGTCGGGCGCAATCAGGCGGTTGTCGATAGGCTTCTCTCCGCTGTCACGTGGGCTCTGGGGCATCTGCGACGTCCAGGAGCAGGTCACGATCTGTCCCACGTAGGCTCTCGCCGTCAGCACCGTCGGCTTGAAGATTGTAGCAAACAGCACTTGGCAAAAGCAATCCACGCGGAACCGGGAGATTGCTTATCACTCGAACCAGGAGGGTCAGAGTGGGTGCTCCTTTTCACAGGAGCTGGTGCAGATCTGGAGCAACCAGAAAAGCAAGTCGTATTTCGAAGTTCGTCGGCACAGGGGCCACAAGCCAGCTGGCGAGTGACCGGGCCAACGCGTCGAGCGCACACAAGCAGAAGGGCCCCACGCAGCACTCAGCGAGTGTGGAGGGGTGAGCTTTGGTGCAAGTGGAGCTCGGGGCTGGGGCTTCTCAAACCCCGGTGTACAGCTTCGAGGGTCACTCGTGGGCCGCACGGTCAGCGTCTCGTGGCCTTTTCAAGATGGCGTGCCCCACGCTTCCGGTCGCCTCCACGGGTCTCAGCTCTGCAGGGACTGTGGATCGGGCAGGTAGAAGGCAGGCAAGCTTGATCTCGTCGATCTCTGTCGCTCGAGTTCCGGCGGGAACTGCAACAAAGCAAGGGTCGAGGGCTGGATGGTGCCTGTTTGCACAGGGTGGTCACTCCTTGACCACAAGGGAGATTCTTCAGTCTTCTCACGTCGTGTAGAAAGTCGAAGGGTCCAGATTTCGTTTCTTATGTTTCTTCAGGATGATCTGAGGTCCGTTGGGACTGCTCCCCCTCTTATTCGAATCTAGGGGGTTGGACATCCTGCTAGGTCCCCTCCTATGGGTGGGACCCAGGAAGGGGGTGGTTACACCCCTCTCCTTTGATCCTGGCCGCGCTGGGACAGGGGCTGGGAGGCCCCAGAACCGGTTTGGCCGGATCCTGCAAGGGGCAGCCTTGTGCTCCCCAGGCAGTGTCTGGTTTCATTGAAACCTCCCTACTCCAATCCACTATCTCCTGTCTGGGGTGGTTTGACACCGCCCTGTGACAGGAAACTCTTTGTCCAGGCCTCCTCTGCCGGGTTTCGGTCAGCAGCAGGAGGTCAGACCCGTGTCTGTGGCAGGGGCATCCATTTTGTGGATCTGAGGCTCATTTTAAATCAACCGCGTTTCAGTAAAGTAACATGTCTTCTCCCTCTAGAAGGGTGGAATGCTATCCCCGTCGCCAGAACTGGCGAGGGGATAGTATTCCAATTCGTATGACACCTTACACGACATGTTTTGATAAAGCCAAACCAAAGTTGCTATATAACCGCGAGGATTATAATGCGCTTAAGAGTATATGGTATGGCATTATCCCGGATCAGCTTAGGGAGTGGTTCCCGACAGCTGCAGACAGGCTCAGCTCATGCCAGAGCACCATCTCACATAAAACCACGCACTCTGCCTCCAGGATTGATGAGGCCTTCCATAGGAGTGGCTTACAGGCTATATATGTGTCCAAATATAGGTTTAGATATAGGTATACTATATCTAAGCAAGGGGTGATTACACCCACTTGCCCCAGCTGAGTGATCAGCCAGTTGTGTCAATTTAAGAACCAGCCAGGGGTGGCAAAAGCTATGCTTCAGCCCCTGGTAGGCCTTGGTGGCACCTATGCCCTGGGCACCTATAGTGCATGGTACAGGGGCTGACAAGGAGTCCATTTCCAATTGTGGTATGTACCTATAGCACATGTATTATGAATTTAGAGAGAGAACAGCAGGCTGGGGGTCTGATTAGCAGGCCCACAGCCTCAGTAAGTCGAAAACCAGTGAAGCAAAAAGCAAAAATTGGGGTGACCATAGGATAGCAGACCCTACTCTCCTACACTAAGCAATCACCTAAGCAGGTCACATTTAGCAAAGGTAATAAAATAAACAATCCTCTAAGCAGGTCACTCTTAGCAAAGAGGATAAAGCATGAAACACATTGCACATGAGGCATTAAATCACATTCAGAGGTGTATGCTAGAACATTTGCGCAAGAATCACATCAGCAAGTAAATCACAATGCGCAGGGTGCATGTAGCACAACACTAGAATTGTCCATCAGGCCAACTTGCCTCGCAAGGGCTGAAATGCCCGGAGTTCAAATTGTCAGGGGGTCTGCGCAGGCAGCACAAACCACAAGGCCTAAACGTAGCAGTTGCCCACAAAGTGCTGGACAGTTGTGAATCACAGGTGATGCCAACGTTGGAGCCTTGTGGGCTCAAGAACACAGGTGAGGGAACACAGCGTGGGAGCCACGGGGCTCTGACCAACTAACTGCCTGTGTCCCCTAAGAGCCTCTCAGGGCTCGCAAAATAAGGAAATACTGGCACTCTAGAGCTTCTGCGCTCTAAAACAATGATGGGCACTCAGGAGCCTCTCAGGCTCGTAAAACAACTGTGGGCGATGAGCCTCTCTCAGGGCTCACACAGCAAATAGGCACTTTAGAGTTCAGCGCTCTAAAATAATGAGGTGCCCCCAGAGCCTCTCTGGACTCTTAAAGCAACTTGAACTGCCCCCTCGAGCCTGGCAGGCTCGTAGATTAACTGGGGGCGTGGAGCCTCGCTTAGGGCTCAAAGATCACTGGCTGGAGCCTCTCGGGCTCAAAGAACAAATGCGGGTCCCTGGAGCCTCGTAGGCTCGTCAACAGAAAGTGCCCTGAGCCTCTCGGGGCTCGCAAGAACCAATGCGGGCGGGTGGAGCCTCTATGGCTCAAAAACAAATGTGCCCCAGAGCCTCTCGGGCTCTAAATCAAAGAATGTCCCTTCTCGTCGGAGTCCCTCACGGGGGACTCAGGAAGTCTGTGCTCGTTGGAGTCCCTCACGGGGGACTCAGAATCAAATAATGCCCCAAGGAGCCTCTCGGGGCTCTAACACAGCTGGGCCTCTCTCAAGCCCGGTCAGCACACTGGAGGGGAGGGGCGGGCACCGGCAATGTGCCCCGACGCCCTCCTCCCTTCACTCGCTCTTCCCGGCCCCACTCACTGGCTCTCTGCTTCCTGGGCGGCTCTGCGGGGCCGCGGGGGGGGGGCTCCTCTTCCTCGAGGGAGCCTTGGACACGGCTGGCTGCTTCCTTCGTCTCCCGCCTGGCCCCATCACTCTGCAACTCGCTTGACTTCCTCTGGGGCCGCCAATGGCAGCGCGGCCCTGGGGGTATGGAGGCGGGACTTCAGGGTCGCACTAGGCAGCGGCCCGCCAATAGTTTTGGATGCTCCTGGGCTGCAGCGGTGATCACGGGGCAAGGCCAGGTGGGCACCGGCTCATAAATAATAAAAATACTACGGGGCAATGCCGGGTAGGCACCGGCCTTTAAATAAAAGACAAAGCGAGGTGGGCACTCGCTATGCCAAAAATCGGCAATTGAAGCGGGCAAATGCCGGGTGGGCACCGGCTGCACAAAAAGCGCTCCTCAGCGCTCAGGGACAAAGTAAATCGCTCTCAAGCGCCAAGAGCAAAAGTAAAGCGCTCCCCAGCGCTAGGGGACAGAATCCAGCGCCCACAGCGCTAGGGGTCAAAAGCAAAGCTCCGGCAGGGTCTGGAGGCAGGCAGGGGGCAAGGCTGGGCCAGAGCCAGCACACTGGGTCTCCAGGCAGGGAGACAATCTAAGTGGCGGTCCTCCTGGCCCCAGCAACAGCAGCAGCCCCCTCTGGCAAGGATCCACATGCAGAACCATTTCTGTGGGGACACAGCCCCATTTTTATACACATAATTCCTTTGTCTGTAGGTGCAGGGTGGGGGTAAAACCAGTCGCAGCTGGTTTTGAAGCACTCTTGATGGCTCAACCACCCATTTCCTTCACTGGCAGGGCTAGGGTCATCAGTCGCACCACAGGGGGCGGAGCCAGCAGTGTCTGGGGAAAACCCAGCCTCATTCAGGACTCAGGTACACTCCTCCCCAGCCATCAGCATGCTAATCTCCCACTCACCACCGGGCAGACCCATCCTGCCTTCCTGGAGCCAGGCTCACCAGCCAGCTCCAGCCAATCACACGGCAGGCATATTTTACACTAATATGCCAACTCCTAGAAGTGGCATTTGTACACAAGACACACTCATGCCACATACACCATTGCGAAGCATCCACTCTCACGAGTTCGCACATAACAAATTCGAACCTGTACACCCCATGCATCAGGAACTACCAGGGACACAGACATTCCCCATTCATTCCTATGGGAGAGCAGGCCAGCCTAACTACATGCACGCACTTTACTTTGGGACACAGGGAAAAAGTGCGCACAGACCAAAAATCATCTACACAGATCACAGATCTAAAGCAAAAAGATTAGGGGTGAACCTGCCAGGAGGGCCAAGTCCAACACAACCCCCTTCCAGCCAAAACACAGGGCAGACCAATCACCACCGTGATTGGCTTCCCTGCTTGGGGCGATAAAACACGGACGCGGGCCCGCAACTGCAGGGACACCCTCCTGTTTTACGCCACGGTGAACCCCTGGGGTTCTTTCTAAAACTATGGTAGGGACTAACTGGGCTACCCCACTGGTACTCTCCAGCTGCCCTTGGCCAGGACCAGGCCCTAGGCCACCCAAGTGCCACTGGTTCCTGCCTACTCACAAAGTGGGGGGTGGGAACCCCTGGGACATAATAGCCATCTTCCACTCTTCCTGTCTGCAAGACAGGGCTAGACTGCCACTGGTTCTCCAGCCTAGGGTCTACAACCTTAGGTGGACCAGGAGTCTCAGGGAAGGCTCTCCTCCCCTTACCTCTTCTCCTAGGGTTCCTCCTCTTCCTTCGAGGGGTACCCTCTAAACACCATTCTCCCAACCTAGGGTTTAACCCCTCGGGTGGTACCGGGGTCAGAGGTGGGCTCTCACACCCTCTGCACCCCCTTCCAGAGTCCTGCTCACTCCCAACCGGGGCGGTACCTCTGGAGAAAGAACTGGTCAGGACACTGATTACAGTATTCCCACCCTTCAGGTCAGGCAAACCCTGAACCTGGACCTCCAACCTCCGGTCTAGAACCTTCGGTGGAATCACTGCCTGGCACTCCTGGAATTCTGGGGACTCACATCCTATCCCCCAATCACTCTTTTCACTGGACTTCTGTACTCTCCCTACTGGAGCAGTACTGCCAGACTCTACAACCATAGAAGCTCCGCTTACAGATGCTCCAGGTCCTCCACACACTAGGAGATCACCCTCAAGTGAACTAACAGGTAAGCTTAGGTCCCCACCCTGGTGTTCCCTAAAGAAACCATCCAGGCTCTGAGGCAGGGCTTCGGGCATCTGGGGACTCTTGGTCTCACACTCACTCCCACTCCACTGAGACAGACAGTAAGACCCTACACCCTCCTCACAATACTGGGACCTAGCTGAGCTACTTTCACCCTCCTCCACCCGCTGGGTTGGAGGAAACCTGACCGACTATTGTTGGAATCACTCACTAGTGATTTTAAAGAACCTCTTGCACCTTCCCATCGGTCTGCTTCCTCTGCAAGTTCACATGGTAAAAACAATCCACACCCCAACAGGTGTTGGCGCAACTCTGCTGAACAACAATTGAGCAGGTGCTCTTTGACAAACATGCTGAACAATTCGCCCCAATCACATTTCGTGGGACCCAGTACCCAATCAGACAGTGCCTCACAACAGTCATCTTCAAAATCTTCCCAAGCCTGGTGAGACAGTTTCCTAAGGTTCTGAACCTCAACCTATTCTCCTCTTCTAGGGAAACAGGTACCATACTCAGGGAACTGGGAGTGGGACTGTCTACACTGACATTTAAAAAGCTGCCACCACTGGACTCCACCCTCCCTGGGGAATCCAGACAATTACAACTGCACTCAGGGGATAACCTATTCTCTAGGGTTACCTTCTCCCTGAACAAGGCCCTTTCAGCCTCTAGCTTGGCATGCTCCAACCTGAGCTGTTCCATCGCTAGCTGATGCTCCCTCTCTTCCTTCCTATCCAACCACTCCTCTGGGGACAGGAAAAGGGATGGGGCGCTGGTACTGACACTGGACCCAGCAAGGGACTTCCTACCTACGGGGTCCTCACTATCTGCTGGTACCCATTCACTGTCATCCTCCAACTCACATTCTTCATCAGAATCTTCAGGGCTCCCCACAGACTCACCATCCTCATGGCGTGCGGCCCGGGCCCTATCCTCGCTGCGCTCAAGATCCCTTTGATCCTTATACCACTGGACCAGGTGGTTCCTAAGTTGGTTCTGAGTATCTGACTCATCCACCCCTATGTCTCTCTCTCTACAGAACCTTTCCAACTCCTGCATACTGTACCAGACTAGATCACTGAGATCAAAAACAGGCTCCATTTTGGCAGACGTTCTAGAGACAAGATCACACAGGGAACCTGGGGTTCTGAGCTAAACAGGAGTACACACTTAACAAAATTCAGCAAGATTCCTATCTCAGCGAACTTGCACTCCTCTATCCAGTGTAACACACACTTATTCACACACAACCCTCCCCTCGGACTGGTAAGGCAGTTTCTACCACCCCTGATTTTCTCAACCTGACCACAAGTGACACAGGTACCAAACTCTGGGAGCAGGGCAGGGAACAAGGTACTGGACAAAATACAAAATGACACCTTTCAGGAGAAGCAATACTGATCTTCACCTAAAAAACAATAATCCCCAAAATGTGGTTATCTAAAAATGTAGAGTTTTGTAGTGCAGCCTGCTGCTACTGTGGTACAACGCAAACACAAATCCTTATCCTCACCGCTTGCCGCCAATGTTAGAAACGGGATCCCTGGCTGGCCAGGGCTTGCGCCAAAGTCAGTCAGATACCACCACTCCTAAGTCAGGGCAAGGGAGTTACACGCCACGATAACCCCTGCTCACCCTCTAGGTAACGTGGCGCGAGCAGCAAGGCTAAACTTGGAGGCGATGTGAGCTAAGTATTTGCGCACGCACCCCAGCAACAACACCCAAGGCCCACCACAAAGGAAACTCCACACAAGGTTATATAAAAAATAGCCTTTGTATTATAGTAAAAACACATTAGATAACACACACACTTTACAATGTGCCAACAGGCACGGGCAGAATTTACAAGGGATTATGTACAGGACAGGGCCACATGGACCACTGTCAGGGGTAGGCACTTGTTAGAAATAATACTTGTAGGTACAACACTTAGCACATAAACATATAATGACTGTCACCAAAATAGTAAATGCAGCACACAACCAGTAATCACTGGTAAAGAGTAAATACCTCCTATGCAACCCTAGACACTGTAGGAAAATCACGCAGGGAACTAGGACCTTATCATCAGGACCTAAGGAAGGAATACCATCACCTAAGCAGGTCACTTTTAGCAAAGGGAAGGAAACCTAAACAATCACCTAAGCAGAACACATTTAGCAAAGGTAATAACATAAACAATCCTCTAAGCAGGCCACTCTTAGCAAAGGGGATAAAGCATGAAACATATTGCACATGAGGCATTAAATCACATTCAGAGGTGCAGGTTAGAACATTTGCGCAAGAATCACATCAGCAAGTAAATCACAATGCGCAGGGTGCATGTAGCACAACACTAGAATTGTCCCTCAGGCCAACTGGCCTCGCAAGGGCTGAAATGCCCTGAGTTCAAATTGTCAGGGGGTCTGCGCAGGCAGCACAAACCACAAGGTCTAAACGTAGCACTTGCCCACAAAGTGCTGGACAGTTGTGAATCACAGGTGATGCCAACGTTGGAGCCTCGTGGGCTCAAGAACACAGGTGAGGGAACACAGCGTGGGAGCCACGGGGCTCTGACCAACTAACTGCCTGTGTCCCCTAAGAGCCTCTCAGGGCTCGCAAAATAAGGAAATGCTGGCACTCTAGAGCTTCTGCGCTCTAAAACAATGATGGGCACTCAGGAGCCTCTCAGGCTCTTAAAACAACTGTGCGCGATGAGCCTCTCTTAGGGCTCACACAGCAAATAGGCACTTTAGAGCTCAGCGCTCTAAAATAATGAGGTGCCCCCAGAGCCTCTCTGGACTCTTAAAGCAACTTGAACTGCCCCCTCAAGCCTGGCAGGCTCGTAGATTAACTGGGGGCGTGGAGCCTCGCTTAGGGCTCAAAGATCACTGGCTGGAGCCTCTCGGGCTCAAAGAACAAATGCAGGTCCCTGGAGCCTCGTAGGCTCGACAACAGAAAGTGCCCTGAGCCTCTCGGGGCTCGCAAGAACCAATGCGGGCGGGTGGAGCCTCTATGGCTCAAAAACAAATGTGCCCCAGAGCCTCTCGGGCTCTAAATCAAAGAATGCCCCTTCTCATAGGAGTCCCTCACGGGGGACTCAGGAAGTCTGTGCTCGTTGGAGTCCCTCACGGGGGACTCGAAATCAAATAATGCCCCAAGGAGCCTCTCGGGGCTCTAACACAGCTGGGCCTCTCTCAGGCCCGGTCAGCACACTGGAGGGGAGGGGCGGGCACCGGCAATGTGCCCAATGCCCTCCTCCCTTCACTCGCTCTTCCCGGCCCCACTCACCGGCTCTCTGCTTCCTGGGCGGCCCTGCGAGGCCGGGGGCGGGGCTCCTCTTCCTCGAGGGAGCTTCGGACACGGCTGGCTGCTTCCTTCGTCTCCCGCCTGGCCCCGTCACTCTGCAACTCGCCTGACTTCCTCTGGGGCCGCGAATGGCAGCGTGGCCCTGGGGGTATGGAGGCGGGACTTCCGGGTCGCACTAGGCAGTGGCCCGGCAACAGTTTTGGATGCTCCTGGGCTGCGGCGGTGATCACGGGGCAAGGCCGGGTGGGCACCGGCTCGTAAATAATAAAAATACTACGGGGCAATGCCGGGTAGGCACCGGCCTTTAAATAAAAGACAAAGCGAGGTGGGCACTCGCTATGCCAAAAATCGGCAATTGAAGCGGGCAAATGCCGGGTGGGCACCGCCTGCACAAAAAGCGCTCCCCAGCGCTCAGGGACAAAGTAAAGCGCTCTCAAGCGCCAAGAGCAAAAGTAAATCGCTCCCCAGCGCTAGGGGACAGAATCCAGCGCCCACAGCGCTAGGGGTCAAAAGCAAAGCTCCAGCAGGGTCTGGAGGCAGGCAGGGGGGCAAGGCTGGGCCAGAGCCAGCACACTGGGTCTCCAGGCAGGGAGACAATCCAAGTGGCGGTCCTCCTGGCCCCAGCAACAGCAGCAGCCCCCTCTGGCAAGGATCCACAACAGAACCATTTCTGTGGGGACACAGCCCCATTTTTATACACATAATTCCTTTGTCTGTAGGTGCAGGGTGGGGGTGAAACCAGTGGCAGCTGGTTTTGAAGCACTCTTGATGGCTCAACCACCCATTTCATTCACTGGCAGGGCTAGGGTCATCAGTCGCACCACAGGGGACGGAGCCAGCATTGTCTCGGGAAAAACCAGCCTCATTCAGGACTCAGGTACACTCCTCCTCAGCCATCAGCATGCTAATCTCCCACTCACCACCGGGCAGACCCATCCAGCCTTCCTGGAGCCAGGCTCACCAGCCAGCTCCAGCCAATCACACGCCAGGCATATTTTACACTAATATGCCATCTCCTAGAAGTGGCATTTGTACACAAGACACACTCATGCCACATACACCATTGCAAAGCATTCACTCTCACGAGTTTGCACATATCAAATTCGAACCTGTACACCCCACGCATCAGGAACTACCAGGGACACAGACATTCCCCATGCATTCCTATGGGAGAGCAGGCCAGCCTAACTACATGCACGCACTTTACTCTGGGACACAGGGAAAAAGTGCGCACAGACCAAAAATCATCTACACAGATCACAGATCTAAAGCAAAAAGATTAGGAGTGAACCTGCCAGAAGGGCCAAGTCCAACAGCAACGCCTTCCATTAGATAGAGTAAGACATTCGGTAATCAGTGCACAAGTAATAGGGCCACCCATGTCTCCTTAGTGGGATCCACGTACCCCATTGCAGTACTTGATTCTCTACGGTTAGTCAAGCAAAGCAGTTCCAGGCCTGCTGACAGGAGGCAGTGTGAGAGAGTTATCACTGTCTGCTGGCACTTAATAACAACTTATACCATTAACTGGAGGAGGGTGCGCCCACCGAAGTGCTTTTTAGCACTACCTCTTCACTCCCCCTTTTGATTCTTTGTTTACTTAATAACAACACTCAATACATAAAAGTCCAGTCTGTGCTATTTTAATAAAGGAAAAGTGCACTTATTACACACACACTACTAAAAACTATGCCTTAATTTACAAATACAGTAAGTCACCGTGGGGTAACCCAGTATCCCTCAGAACCTGGGCAGTAGTGATAAAGTATACAAATGTTTCTGTCGGGTATGTACTATTTCTTCAAGTTATTCTGAATATTCAATAAGTTATTCATTGTCAAGGTAGTTAATAAAAAAATGTAAATCCAAAGCATCTAGGGTAAATCAAATCATTTTCATAAATTACTTTCATTTATAATTACCCTAATTTCATTTATTTTTTTTAAATCTTTTTTTATTTATTGCAAGAATGATGAAATCATCGTAGTTGTACATATGTGCATAATTCTCTGTACATATTATTGTCATTATAGAGAGAGAAAAAAGAAGATGAAGAGCGAATGATTACAACACAAATTTACAAAAGGTCATAACAAAAAGATATAGCATGTCGGTCTCGCGAAATATTAGTCCATTTAGCTAATAAATGTACCCCATATTTTTTCCCTTCCTTTTAGTGCTTTAGGGCCTCTTAATTTAGCCAATGAGAGTTCCATAGTATGTATTTCATGAATGAGATACCACCATTCCATGACGCTAGGGGGTTCTTTCGAAATCCATGTCCGTGCGATGGCCAATCTAGCACAAGCAAAAATGATAGATAACAAATCTTTGTATATACTGTTAGTGTCTTGTATATCTAACAAAACTAAATGAGCAGGAAGTGTAGGCATTGTTATATGCTTCCTGTTGAGAACATCAGTTATTCCCAGCCAGAAGGTTGTGAGTTTTGGGCACTCATAGAGCATGTGCTCTATGCCTGCTGCTTCCATATTGCATTTTGAGCATTTAGTGCGTTCATTGGAAATATTACCAGAAGTCCAGCTAGAAATTCTTTGAGGCGTATAGTATATTTGAGTGACTGTCCTATAGAATTGTAGCCTTAGATTTGAAGACTGAACTACTTGATTTATTTGTTTTAGTGAGCCTGCAATCTGGCTGGGGTTGATATTTATTCCTAGCCTGTTAGTCCATTTATCTGCCATTTTCCCACAGTCGCCGATTTGACCTTTATTAAGAAGGATATAGCTCTTGCTGATAATGGCTTTGGTCTGATTAGAGTAAATGAACTGTAGAATATCTGAGTGTTCTACGCTCTCAATTTTCTTTTTATTAATTAAGAAATCTTGTATCTGTATGTATTTAAAATGTGTTGTCTCTTTGATTTTATAGAGTATTTTTAATGTATTAAAGCTCAGAAGACCATCTGGACCATAGAGATCCCCTAGCTTGTTGATGTTCCGGTCTATCCATTGAGTGCAAGCGCCATCTGCGAAGATGTTTGGCAGCCCTGGGTTCCCCCATATTGGGAGTTCGGCATTAAAAAAAGAGATGTTATCAGTGTCCATTATTTGGTCCCAAATTCTTTTAATGGCTCTAGCAGTCTTGAATTTGACTCTCTTGTAGTAATTTGGGTCATGTACCCTGAATAGGAACTGATTGCATTGCGATCCTAACATAAATTGATGATAGAATATGGGGGCATCTGTAGACAAAAGGCTACGTATGCGTTGTATAAAAGTGGCAAAACAGTAAATTTTTAGATCTGGGAAATTCAGTCCCCCTTTTTTCAATAGATAGTTTCAATACCGTCATTGACCGGGGAGCTTTTTTGTATCCCCAGATGTAGCTACTACAAATACTTTCTATTTTCTTAATGTATAATTTATTTAGTTGTAGAGGGATATATCTGAATAAATATAATATTTTTGGAACTATCTTCATCTTTATTAGTGAAACTCTTTCAAAAAGCCTTCAGTGACCTATCGGACTGGGATTGGGATTCCCAACTGCAACGGGTCCATAGATTGCCCTCTTTCCAAAAGAGCCAGAACAACAAATTCCCTAGACAAATTATGATCTATTTCGGGAACTTCCTATTGAGGCAAGTTGTCGCTCTTAAAGCTAAAGTTAACAGTCCTGTCACTATCGGTAACTTCACCTTTTTTGTACGCTCTGACTTGTGTAAGGCTACAATGGATCGACGCTGGGAGCTTCGTAAATTAATGGATTCTTTCAAGTCTATTGGCTGTATGGTGTACCTACAAGAGCCTGCATGCCTCAAAATCCTCAGGAGTGGACAATCATTATTCTTCACTGAACCAGAAGAAGCGATCAAAAACTTAGAGAAGTGGACGAGGGAAAGGGATTAAAAAGATTTAAAAATCCAACAAAAGGAGGAAATAAGATGTAACTCTGATCATTCGAGCAATCTGACAAATTAACTATAATGAAATGCAATTACTAATGGAGGACTCACTATGACTAGAACATAATTATCTCAATTACCTTTTTCTCTCACCTTGTTTTTTTTTCTTTTTTTTCTTTTTTCTCCTCTTTTTCTCTTTTCTTTCCAATTTTATATCCAGCTTTCCTCCTTTGTTGTTGAAATATTTACACTATGAGTCACTCTAGGGGTGAGGAGTAGGCTTCATGCTCATAACTTCACTGTGCTGCCCTACCAGCGGCAGCCGGGATAGAGGGGTGCCCCCCCCAGGGGGATTTGAGGACGAGGGGGTGGGTGGGTGGAATCGAGCCATCTGGGAGGGTTGGGCCAAAAAAGGGGAAACATTTTTATTGCAAGAATTGGAAATGTATAAACAATCGTACTAAGGTTAATGAAAGCGCTCTGTGGGAGCGATTGAGAAACAACAATATAAGTTATGTCTTCTCTCAAATGTTTAGTTTGGAACCTTGCCGGTCTCAATAACAAAGACAAAAGGAAACTAGTACAAGAAGAAATAAATATGTGCAAACCACATATTGTATTTCTCTCAGAGACTCATATTAGAAATCAAGATCAAAAACTATTATCACAAATGGGTTATGATCTTGTTGTTTGTCCTACTTTAGGGGCATCAATTCGAGGTGTTGCTATTCTAAAACAAAAATGGCTAAGAGTAAATGTTATTAAGACCGCTGCTGATGCTAAAGGCAGGTGGGCAATAGTACAATTGCAGTTTAATCAAAAGTGTTACGTATTCTGCATAGTCTATGGGCCAAACTTAGATATACCTAAGCTGTACGAACAATTGACTATTGAGCTATTGGATTGGGAGGGGGAACTGTTGATAATGGGGGATTTCAACTGTGTCATGAACTATGCTATAGACTCTACAAGCAAAGGAACTAGAAATAGGATGGGTAAAGTGAGGTCAGCTATCTTGGAATTAGCCAGGATGCACAACTTAAAAGATGTCTGGCGTACCAAACATCCTACCATGGCCGGCTTCACATACTACTCCTCCCCACATCAAACTTTTTCTAGAATTGATATGATTTGGGCAACAGATTGTTTCTTAGAAGATTGTGCAATAGAAATTTGCCCTAAAATCACCTCAGATCATAACCCGATACTATTGGAATTCAAAAATTTAGACACTCAACCCATAGCCCGGCAGTTCACATTCCTCAGATATTTACTAATGGACCATGAATATATTTCTGGTATCAAAAAACACATACAGGAATATATATCATATAACATTAACTCTACTGCCATCAGTTATATATGGGACTCATGTAAAAGCAGCATCAGAGGCTATACACAGAAATATATTTTCAGGGACAATGCTGAAAAACGAGGGCTAGAAAAGTCTACTATATTAAATATTTCTCTAGCCGAGCAACAACTCTCTGACGCTATAATACAAGGCAAATCCAACATCAAAGAGCTAAGTCTAGGACTTATCTCATTAAGGGCATCACTCAAGAAAACCCTTAGGGAAAAATTTAGTTCCAAAATTCATAAATACAAACTTGCACAATATGAAGGCGGAGACAGAATTGAGAAAATTCTGGCATATAAGGTAGCGGATAAAAAGGCTAAAACTACTATAAAAAATATGAAAGGACTTGATTCTAAAGTCTATAGCAAACCAGAACAGATTCTCGAACAATTTGCTAAATACTATTGCTACCTCAATACCCCAGAAAAAACACCTACTCTAGAAACAATAGAATCATATTTAGAGAAACATACACCCGAAAGATTGGACTCATAAATAACTAGACCACTTAGTACTAAAATCTCTATTGAAGAACTTGGCATAGCTGTAAAGGCACTCCCCTCAAGCAAGGCTGCAGGTGAAGACTGTTTGCCTGTGGAAATTTATAAGGTCTGTGAACAGGAACTTCTCCCTCTACTTAAACAAGTGATAGACTCTGTGGGAGAACAACATGGATTCGTGGTAGGTGGAGACACCACCACCCATGTTAACACTGCAATAACCGCTTTTGATGTTGCGGCGACTACTCTCACCCCACTCGGAATGGTCATGCTAGATGCAGAGAAGGCATTTGACCGAGTGGGGTGGGAATATCTCTGGGCAACACTATTGGCTTATTGTATACAGGGGCAATATCTAAGATGGATCCAATCTCTATATGAGACACCTACAGCAATAGTTAGCTATTTGGGGAATAACTCGGATAACTTCTCAATAAAAAGGGGCACTAGACAGGGGTGTCCTCTTTCACCCCTGTTATTCGCTATAGCCCTAGAACCATTCCTAAACGCATTAACTGCTCAAGAACACATAACCCCAATAGAACATGAAGACATGTGCTTAAAAATTACAGCTTTCGCCGACGATATAGCTATTTATACCACTGACTTGGTGCGGGCTATACCTAAAATTATCCAGGAAGCAAGAGAATTCGGCGATATATATCGGGATATAGACTTAATGTCAATAAAACACAGGTGATAGCAAACTATCAACCTGCACAGTCGATAACAGGGCTGTGCCAAAAAGCTACTTATTTAGGAGTGAAACTCACCTCCACCATCGAGAAAATTATCCCATTAAATTATGATTCTTTACTTAAAGATATTGCTTCTATGCTTAAAAATTGGAACAAAATACCTCTTAGCCTGATCAGATGTATCAATATAATAATTACCCTAATTTCAATATGTACAAGGCTGTAATCAGTATATGGTGACGCATCATATGTGAAGAAGGTGACATTCAGTGCTCAGTGATATTCGTGAAGTGTAAAATATACAATGGTGATTTTGGATAGAGTGGAAGAAAGGGAAAGGAAGGGGAATTGGCCAGTGGGACAACGTTTTTAGGCAGTTCATGCGGACCTCAACAGTTAGTCTCATCGCAGAATCCTTGTAGCTGGCCCAAAAGATTCTAATGTCGACGTTTCAACCCTGGAAAGGCACTCTTAAAGGGTCAATGCGGGTCTTCATCAGTACTGGGTAGGGGGTGTAGACAGCCTGTTGAATAAAATAAACGAAGGCCAGGTTTGGATTTACGGGAGTGGGAAATGCCTGAGCAATCATGTTTTACTCAAGGCGGTAATAACTCACCTCAAGGGGGCCCTGGTGGGAGCACCCGGGCTGAGTTTGAGCAGAGCCACTGGCAGATCTGTAGCTGGCAGGGGGCTCTGGCTCCCTTGGAGGATGATTCTAAAGGGGAGACGGGCATAGAATTACTAACCCATTCTACATTCCCATTTAAATCAAGGATACGTCAAGGTAAGGCAGGAAACTCACCTTTACCAAGGAATTTGCTCAATTGATACAATTCAGAAGTGGCTCAATTAGTACAAACCACTCACTCGACAACAGTTCAGAGTTGAGGGCAGTTAAATCGTGGCAAGGACGTGGTCTAGACAAAGGAGAATGCTGAATACTTCTATCCGTCCGGCTGCTTAATGTTACAAGTGACGAGTTAGAATGCCTAACTAATGCATTCCACTCACCTTTTTAATCGTTGTAGCAAATACAAAGAACGCTCAGGTGCTGTAATTTCTTTCGCTCCGTTTGCGCTCGCTGTGATTGTGACAGCGGCTACAAACTGGGACCAGTATAAACCAGTATGGTTTATTGGTTTGGTCACAGGGTGAACACTTCAATCAATAAGGCAAGCCTATTGTCTTTATCAAGGGTTACCAGATTAAAAGATAAGGCACACCTATTTGCTTTATCAAAGGGTCACCACAATGTAAGTACAATTACGACATGTGAAAGGTGTTGTTGACTGAACTCTAAGTCACCTTTGTTCAGACAGGTGCAGAATAATGTTGAGAGGTTGGCAATAACTTGGTGATGTAGCTTTTTTACCAACTGAATGTTGATTGTAATTGAAATCTGATGTTGGTGCATGAACCTTTCTGCAATTTAAAGATGTATCTTCTAAAAAATATATTTATTTATGTCTTTCAAAAAGAAAAATCAAGTTTTATAGGTGTAATACGTTTAGGCACATACATGCTTCTGTCTGTAAAAAGGTGGTCGATGTTTTTACCCGGATATTTTTGTACCCGGATATTTTGTTGGCAATATTTCCTCATACAACCTTTTCTCAGGTTCCAGGCAAATCTTATTTACTTAGAAATGGGACGATCATACAGCGAGGAGAGGATCATGTTTATACATAAGGTTGGTGTACTTTATGACAGTGAAAAAATTATTCTACATTTACGTGTTACTTGTGATCTTGTTTGATAATCATGCTTTATTTTTCAAATGTAAATCTCTATGCTTTTACCAGAACAATACTGCTGTTTACTTCTTTGACAAAACATGGATCACATCAATTTAACTTAAGAAAGTTGGCTTCTAAAATAGCAATTATATGGTTATTTGAAAATAAAACTCCTATATGTACAAAGTTGCCATTTGAATAAATTAAGCCTTTCATTGAAATCAATAGCTTGTGTGCATTCCTGAATTTTGAGCAACAATAATAAATATCCAAGTGAAGTAATTATTTTTTTAGCAATATGCTTAGAAACAATAGTGTTATTATTCTTTTCAAAAATTGTAATTGTAAGCGTTCCCTCTGCCTGAGAGTTTTCAAACAAGGGAAAGAACTCTATATCGTCCAAGGTCGCTCACAACAATTAAAAATATATTATAAAGTACATTTGTCTGTGCGCATTTACTCTTTACATTTACAACTGTTATTTTGCATTAAATATAAATTAAAAAATGTCTTTGTCCCCTATATACTAAGGTAAAACATTGTTTTTATTTACTTATTTTAATTTAACTGACTTAATATTTGTATCCTAAAATGCAAAAATGTGTAAACAATGGTATATGTTTGATACAATGTAATGATCAGATTATAAATAGGATGATATACATCTCATTATAGAGATAGGCTAAGAAGCCTATGTTTAGTACTTGCTCCATTGAGATAAGTTTCGAAGATGGTCAGAAAAGTGCAATAAAGTTGGAAAGAGTGAAACCGAAATGCCAGAAGGGAGAACAAATAAAGGAGAGTAGAGAACATTAGATAAAATGAGAAAAAATGATCATACTGAACACTTAGAACTACATTCGAAAATAGTCTACTGTGGGTATGAAAGGAAGCAAAAACAAAAGAATGGCAGTGCTGAATTGGATGTCAGTAGTTGTCAGTCATCTAGGAGCTCAAGACAGGCTAGTATTCTGAGAGACGTGTAGATTGCTTTAGTTAAACAAGCATTGGTAAATGCATTAGGTTTTACCTATGCGATTAGTAATAGCAATATTATGGGGGATATTCACAAGGAAGTGGCAGAGAGAGGGGTCAGCCTTCTTGGCTTAACGCCTCTCTCTGCCACTTTGGAAAAGCAGGACTGCACCATATTCACAAGGACATGGTGCAGCCTTGCTTTTCCCATTTGCGAAGGCACTAAGTTTCACAACTTAGTGCCAATGCAGGCACCACCCTTCTACCAGAGAGCAAGGGTGTCTGTAAGCTGGGAGGTTTGTTCATGTACAGGAAGTGTCCCGTCCTACACATTAACAAACCTAAAATGCCAGTTTGTAATTTATATGTGTACTGCTGCAATCAGCACACATATAAGTCACAAAGCGGCATTTTAAAAAAAAGGTTTGATTATGTCCAGGAAGGGACACCTTCCTTTACATAAATAAAACATGGCATTTTGCATGTGTGCTGCACAAGACAGCACACATGAAAAATGCAAAAACGAGGAGAAATAAAGCATTTCTCCTCGTATCGCCAACTTAAGACCAGGGTTTTCCTAGTCATAAGTTTGGTGTTAGCTCCTATTCACACTGCCCTTGTGAATAGGGGGCAGCGTAAATATCAATAGGTGTTGTGGTGAAATGCCCACCACAACACCTACTGCACGCCCCTTTAATGATAAACACAGTGTGAAAGGGGGCCTATTCACAAGGAAGCATTAAGCCACGTCAAGTGGCTCAACGCTGCCTTGTGAATAAATCGATTCACAAAAGGGGGTGGTGATGAACAGAGTGTCTGAATTGAGCAGACCACTCTTACCCAGTCCAAAGATCAGGGCTTGATCCATCACCGTTATTTATCTCACTGCCCCATCCCAGCTCAGAACCTGGCTATATGCAAATCAGTCTGTCCCTGGCCCAGTGCATCATGGGAACAGGGCAGACTAAACTACCAAGCCAATTCTTTACCAGAAAGGAGACAAGCTTCCGGGGACCGGTTTCTGGCATTTCATCCGTCTTCGGCCCGGCTTGCTTGAATCCTGATGGAGCAGTGAGAAAGGGACTCATGTCTGAGTATACCCTGCCACACCTATAGTGGCCAAAATCGATCCACAAAAGGGGGTGGTGATGAACAGAGTGTCTGAATTGAGCAGACCACTCTTACCCAGTCCAAAGATCAGGGCTTGATCCATCACCGTTATTTATCTCACTGCCCCATCCCAGCTCAGAACCTGGCTATATGCAAATCAGTCTGTCCCTGGCCCAGTGCATCATGGGAACAGGGCAGACTAAACTACCAAGCCAATTCTTTACCAGAAAGGAGACAAGCTATCGGGGACCGGTTTCTGGCATTTCAGCCGTCTTCGGCCCGGCTTGCTTGAATCCTGATGGAGCAGTGAGAAAGGGACTCATGTCTGAGTATACCCTGCCACACCTATAGTGGCCAAAATCGATTCACAAAAGGGGGTGGTGATGAACAGAGTGTCTGAATTGAGCAGACCACTCTTACCCAGTCCAAAGATCAGGGTTTGATCCATCACCGTTATTTATCTCACTGCCCCATCCCAGCTCAGAACCTGGCTATATGCAAATCAGTCTGTCCCTGGCCCAGTGCATCATGGGAACAGGGCAGACTAAACTACCAAGCCAATTCTTTACCAGAAAGGAGACAAGCTACCGGGGACCGGTTTCTGGCATTTCAGCCGTCTTCGGCCCGGCTTGCTTGAATCCTGATGGAGCAGTGAGAAAGGGACTCATGTCTGAGTATACCCTGCCACACCTATAGTGGCCAAAATCGATTCACAAAAGGGGGTGGTGATGAACAGAGTGTCTGAATTGAGCAGACCACTCTTACCCAGTCCAAAGATCAGGGCTTGATCCATCACCGTTATTTATCTCACTGCCCCATCCCAGCTCAGAACCTGGCTATATGCAAATCAGTCTGTCCCTGGCCCAGTGCATCATGGGAACAGGGCAGACTAAACTACCAAGCCAATTCTTTACCAGAAAGGAGACAAGCTACCGGGGACCGGTTTCTGGCATTTCAGCCGTCTTCGGCCCGGCTTGCTTGAATCCTGATGGAGCAGTGAGAAAGGGACTCATGTCTGAGTATACCCTGCCACACCTATAGTGGCCAAAATCGATTCACAAAAGGGGGTGGTGATGAACAGAGTGTCTGAATTGAGCAGACCACTCTTACCCAGTCCAAAGATCAGGGCTTGATCCATCACCGTTATTTATCTCACTGCCCCATCCCAGCTCAGAACCTGGCTATATGCAAATCAGTCTGTCCCTGGCCCAGTGCATCATGGGAACAGGGCAGACTAAACTACCAAGCCAATTCTTTACCAGAAAGGAGACAAGCTTCCGGGGACCGGTTTCTGGCATTTCAGCCGTCTTCGGCCCGGCTTGCTTGAATCCTGATGGAGCAGTGAGAAAGGGACTCATGTCTGAGTATACCCTGCCACACCTATAGTGGCCAAAATCGATCCACAAAAGGGGGTGGTGATGAACAGAGTGTCTGAATTGAGCAGACCACTCTTACCCAGTCCAAAGATCAGGGCTTGATCCATCACCGTTATTTATCTCACTGCCCCATCCCAGCTCAGAACCTGGCTATATGCAAATCAGTCTGTCCCTGGCCCAGTGCATCATGGGAACAGGGCAGACTAAACTACCAAGCCAATTCTTTACCAGAAAGGAGACAAGCTACCGGGGACCGGTTTCTGGCATTTCAGCCGTCTTCGGCCCGGCTTGCTTGAATCCTGATGGAGCAGTGAGAAAGGGACTCATGTCTGAGTATACCCTGCCACACCCTGATCTTTGGACTGGGTAAGAGTGGTCTGCTTAATTCAGACACTCTGTTCATCACCACCCCCTTTTCTGAATCAGCCTTGTGAATAAGGCAAGGCCCCTATCCCAACCACAACATGACTGAAAATGACGTTGTGGTGGCTATAGGGGCTTGTGAATATGCACCTAGGTGCCGCACGCAGCCTCGGATTTTCGCGGGGGAAATTGCCTGTTGCTGGGTCACAAACTGCAACAACCAGGAGCCCCTGCAACATCCTCACCTGGGCTTCCTTTGCTCCGCCTCCCTGCACTAGAAAGCGGACCGCGGCCCCCGCTTCGTGTGACGCGCGCCAGGCGAAAGGCGGGCCCGTTTGAGCCCGTTCGAGACCGGAGTAGGCTAGGCTGGGCCTACCCCACAACGTTTGGCTCGAGACACTAGTGTATGATATTGTTTGGTAAGATTTGTTGACCTGGCCCAAGTTCGTTATTCAGGGGGCTTAATTTGTATGAGTTGTTTACCCAGTTGTGATGGCGAGTGGTACTGATAAGGAAATGATGGGCCTGAAGGGGGGGGCATGCTGGGAACACTTGACTTTTTTTCACGAAAGCATCGAATGAGCTTGCACAAGAGATAGCCGTAACAGAACGAAGGCTTTCACTTGACCAAATTGTTTGCCAGCGTGCGGGAGAACCCACCCCAGCTCTCTCTCCTGTCCAGGATGCCACCACCAGTAACGCTCATTTTTCTGGGATGGTCAATCTATTAACATCTTCACCGACAGCCATTCAGATAGAGAAAAGGGCACTAGACCAGCCAGCATGTGCCATAACAAGGTCAATGACTGCCCCTGTAACAAGAAGAAAGGAACCCATAGTGGCTACACAAGGAGCCAATAAAAAGAAACAGGAAGGGAGCCTCTTGAAGAAAAGTTGTCCCAGTGAATCAAAGCCAAAAAGGTTGGGTGTGGATGAGCAGAAAAACCTGGGGCAGTACGAGGAGTCGGAGCCAGAGTCATCAACTGTAGCACTGACCGCTTCCGATACAGCAATGGTTCCTGTGTCTTTTATGAACAATGCTTTTTGGGACAAAGTGGGGGCTATAATTGCCGAACATTTACTACCTCTTGACAACAGATTGGCTGCTATTGAAGCTAACATACTATCATTTACTAGTGCTTCCAACCAGTTTTCTGGGGCTATAACCAAACTAAGCAGTGATGTTGAGAAGCATTTACCTCCAGTTCCACCTGAAGTAAATCCCTGGGTACAGTCAAGTCAGTTGTAGCGGACTTGGGCGTACAGGGAGTGGGGAGAATGGGGCGAGCAGCAAATGTTGCAAAGGGTGGTCTAGAACTGAATCCCCAGAATAAATTGACCCCGAGACACGACATCACTGTACCCTTACAGAAACACTGTAATAATAAATCACGGCCCTTACAAATTGATTTACCACCCCGTTGTAGTCCATTTGTAGTGGTCCTAGCTGAGGTACCCGAGCTGAAGAACGACAGCGGAGAATCACACATTACACTCAAGAATAAAGTCACTGATTGGCTTAATAAAAATAGACCACTCCTGGTAAATGTAATCAGTGAGATTTTGACTGTCCGTAGGGTGACTTGGGTTGGCCATAGGGCAAAGGACATATTGGGAGACTGTGTTTTGGTAAACTTTAGAGACCCATGGACAGTGGCTCACATCTGTGAGTGGAGCCAGGTCAGCTCTGCGTCAGTCATTCAGTCCCTGCCCCTATTGTATTTCTATCCCCCCGGCCAACTACACACCAGGCCAGGTTCTGAACAACCCTGGAACTTGGTAGGGCACCCAATTGCCGTTAATACTAGCCATGATAGGCCCGGACAGTCCTCAGCATCCGTGGCTGTCCGTCTTCAAAACAGATATAGTGGTCTGGAGATGGTGGATTGACTGTGGCCCACTCGGGGCGGGGGTACTACTGGGGTAGTCAGTGAGAAAGATTGGATAGAGTGGGCAGATCCTGGAAGCAAAAAAGCAAGGAAAATTGATAGTCCAACACGGGCCATGATTGCTGAAAGAAGTACGGTAAATATACCTACCCCAGTCATGTTAAGGAATAGCCCACTCCCCATTGACAGTAGCGAGGAAACCCGAGGAACTACAACCACGGAAGACAACTTATCGCTTTCCCCACAAAGTAAAGTGCTCCTGACTGAGGTGGAAAATTTGAAGTCACCTAAGGGCAGGGTAACAGACCCAAGGATAGATTCACTTACAATACTATCCTGGAATTTAGCAGGCCTACCCAATAAACTGAGCTGTCCTGAATGGGACTCCTTTGTGGATGAAGTGGATGTGTGCCTTTTCCAGGAGACGTGGGCTCGAACGGAGCATTATCGGTCAGGCTTTGCATCATTCTTTGTCCCGGCAGTATGGGGAGGGAGAGGTCGCCCGTCTGGTGGTCTCACTATTTGGCTTGGTTCCCATTTGGGCTGTACTGCCAAGACAATGAATACGCACTCTAAAGACATTCAATGCGTAGTTCTTGTCTGGCCCAATGCTTTCAAACTCTCACTGGTTAATGTCTATTCACGCCCAGTAAGCATAACTAGCGAGTCAGTACCATTGAGGGCATGTCTCTTTTTATCTTAACAATCCAGAGTGATACTCACCTTTTGGTCAGGGGTGACCTGAACTGCCACTTTGAACCTCTAGAAGGCTTAAATGATGAAGTCCAACTGGCAGAGGACGACTATTGGTCCATTCCCTCGACTCAGGCTCCATCGCCAAGGGCTTGGTCGCCGTTAGCAATAAAGATTACGACATTCACTTTAAAGCACTCCCTACCTGAATGCAATGGCCGCACCCTTTCTGATATTCCTGCCAAATTTACTTTTAATAAACCAGGACAAATGTCTTGTCTTGATTACATTTTGGCTGAAACAAGGACATGGCCAAAGGTCATTGATTTTATAGTTGTCGCAAGAATGGATAGCGATCATAACGCCCTATTGTTAGAAATGGGCCTGCCGCACATCAGTGCGAGTGGTGCTTTAGCGACTGGGGACATTGTTGGCGATCTTGCCCTGTCTAATGACAGGCGGAGAGTAAGATGGCAAAAACTACTGAAACACCCGGAACAACTAAGAAAATTATACTATTCAATAATCCCTTCGTTTTTGGAGGTTGCAAAGCTAACTGACCAACTGCAACCCCCTGATTATTTAACAAAGTTGGAGACTCTCCATGAGGGCAGAGTATTTAATCTGGCAGATTTGCTTAATCCCCGGGTGTCTAAGAAGGTAAAAAGGGTGTCCCAACCCTCGTGGTATAATTCGGCGTGCAGGAAGGCCAAAACAGAGCTACTGCAGGCCTTAAAAGATAGTGATAGATCTGCAATTAAGGCAAAGAGGGCACAATATAAATGGCTGACCAAGTGTGCAAAGGAAGAATGGGACCACGATAAGTGGTCTAGCTTCGCACTGGCCCTTGCTACTAAAGACTCACGGAAATTTTGGTCTATAACTAACAATGGCTACAGTGAGCCGAAAGCAGCCATTGAATCTAACATAGCGGCGGAAGTTTGGGAAGGCCATTACCGGGTTCTGTATTCTATTGAGGGCTTCCCTGATGACCCCGAAAACTTAGCCAACCAGTTTGTACCTATTCCGCACTCGGAGGTGATTGAGTTTACGATGCCAGAAGTTTGTAACGCTATTTCTAAACTAGCCACTAACAAAGCGCCCAGCTTGGTCAAACTTTCGGGTGATCTTTTCAAGCAAGAGCCGGAAAGCTGGGGCCCATATTTTCAGATTCTGTTTAATGCGGTCCTGAGAGGCATGATGGTTCCCTTCACTTGGCTGGGTGGGGATATACTCCCCATTTTTAAAAAGGGTTCTCCTCTGCTCCCATCTAACTACAGACCCATAAGCCTTATTGACGTCCCTCAGAAGATCTTTGCAAGACTCATCCTGGACCGGTTACAGGACTGGATAGATGAGCATGCAATCCTCAGCCCCTATCAGGCAGGGTTTAGAAAGAATACCTCCACGTGGACCAAATCTTTACTTTACAACTTTTACATTGGAAAACGGTGAGAATAGAGGGTGGCAGCCTCTATATGGTATCGTCAACCTTCGCTCTGCCTTTGATCTTGTCCCCCAGGAGAAACTATGGACTGTCCTTCTTGAGATGGGCATTCCTACCCATCTCTTATCTGTCCTGATGAGGCTACATGAGGCTAATTACAGACAAGTTAGATGTGGGAAAAACGGTGCACTGTCATCTCGATTCCCCATTGGCAGGGGGGTAAGGCAGGGCTGTGTGCTCGCACCAACCCTGATTTGCCTCTATGTCAACGGGGTAATCGCGCACCTTAATGGAGTTCAAAACAACGACGCTCCAAAGTAGCCCGGTAATAGGGTCCCTTCAATTATGTTCGCCGACGATACCCTTTTACTTTCTAAAACCCCAATGGGTACACAGAGAACTTTGAATGGCTTCCAATAATTTTGCACCACACTGGGATTGGAGATAAATTCTCTTAAAACAAAATTTATGATCTTTAACCCCCGAGACTCACACGGCCAAATCCAAGTCTAGGGACAACGAGACTTGAAAGGGTACCTACCTTCGACTATCTGGGGGTCACCATTAATGAGAATCTGATGTGGGGCCCCCAGCGGACTAAGGCACAACTAAAATTGGCTCAACTCTCGGGCGGAATCCTCAAACTATCCAACAAGTCCAATAATACACCTGTTGGACCACCGTTGGAGGTTTACAGAATACAAGCCAGGGGTGCCATTATGTACGGTGGTGAACTCTGGGGTCACTACAATAAGACCGAAATCACCAGGACTGAAAATAAATTCATAAGACAGTTGCTAGCACTACCGTCTAGTACCCCACTCCTACCTCTCAGGCTCGACTTGGGTATCAGACCTATAGACGAAGAGCTAGCTCTAAAACCGCTCAGATTTTGGCGCCGGCTCTGAGTAACTCCAGAGCTCACAAACTATAGAAAGGAACTCAAGGAAATATTGACCCTTCCGTGTGCAGGATATATTCCCTGGCTTTTTTACATAAAAAAAGAATTTATAAGGCTAGAAGTTCCTGCCCTATGGTTTGACCCAGAGAGGGGCTGTAAAACGCTCTCACGTATCCAGCTTACAAATATATTTCGTGCTGATAGACTTAATGCTACATTATCCACTCACCAACTTGGCTCTACAACGGTTTCCTTCTTGTTAGTCAAAGACTGCTACTTATTTGAGCGATTTCTTGATGACTTATATCCTCAGTTAGCAAAAAAGCTCTAACTAGTAGGTGGTCAACCTCTGCCCGACAAACTGTCCTGCATGCAAATGCGATACTGAAACCGAGCTTCATGTTTTCTTTTTCTGTCCGGAGTATCACAAGGCTAGGAAGCACTGGCTTGTCCCTTTATGTAATAATTTGGGCTTCCGAAAATGCATGCAAGCATTGATTAAAATTAAAATCAGACACAACTGGTCCTATTGTATTTGCCGTTTCACAATTTTTGGCAGCTATGTGGCACAAGCACAGATTTTTAATTGCTCAAACTTAAGCCTGGATTGGCTGCTTATGGCCGCATATTGTGTTTTTATAATTCTTAAAATGTTTCTAGAACGTATTTTTTTTTTAATACTGTGTTTTATATTCATGAATTTTAATCAATTGTGTCTATCTGAAAAATGAGCTTGAAATTATTTTTGCTATAAGTAATTAATATTGTCATCCATTTGTACCGTTTTTTATATGTTACTGTATAATTTTATGGTATATTGCCGAAATAAAGATTTAGAAGAGTTCTGACAACTTTTGGTGCTGGGGCCTCTGCGCCTGCTGCAGAATTCAATTCATTGACATAGTGCTTGCAAGATAACTGCATTTGTGGCTCCCTGTTTAGGAGTAAAATATTGCAATATTTGGTGTTTAGAAGAGTTCAGATAGCTTTGGGCCCTGGTGCCACTGCACCTTTGAAATCATGACCCTAATGCCTGCAATGTGCCTAGACTCTTGACTGCTTATTTTGTAGTTAAATATAGCAATATTTGGTGTTTAGAGGAGTTCTTACACATGTTTGCGCTGGTGCCACTGCATGTGAAGCACCATTGAAATCATCGCTCTAGTGCCTGCTAGATACCTGCACTTCTGATTGTCTGTTTAGTAGTAAATTGTAGCAATATACTGCGTTTAGTGGGGTTCCTGGAGCTTTAACCTTGGTGCCACTGCACCTGCTGCACAATTCATATCAAGTCCCTTTTTACTGAAAGATAACTACAATTATGCCTGCCTGTATAGTAGAAAGATATAGCAATATTAGGTGTTTTGAGGAGTTCATGACAAATTCTGGGCCTGGTGCCACTGCACCTTTTGCACCATTCAAATCATGGCCCTGTTGTCTGCAAGGTAACTGCACTTTTGGCTGCTGGTTTAGTAGTCAAATATAGTACAGCTCTTGTCTCTTAACTTCTTTTTTTAAAGTAAAATGTTTATTACAACATTTAGAAATTGATCATAATGACCAAATAGATTGAGTTGAGAAAAATCAATCTGATAAACCCCACAGAGTGCAAAGAGAGGTACTGAGGCATGAATAGGAAATGTCACAAACTTTCAAAGGCTAAATCATCTGCCTTACACATCTAACTAATAAAAACAAACATTTCAGAATACTGATAGAAGCTGTATGCCTTTTCAGTGGGAAAAGATCTTATCTTGATGGTGAATCGAGCTTCAACAGTGTGAAAAGCTTTGGTAGAAGTAGCGTAAATGCGTGCAGCTGGGGGAAGTAAAAAAACAAAAGTTCCACACAAAAGCGAATGAACACAGTAAGTCGGCAATGCGAACGGATAGGAGCCCCGCTTTAAGATGTATTAATTACAACAGATGTCAGAAGCACAGCTCAAGTGCTGTGCAGGTGTAACCTAAACAGAATTAAAAGATAAATGATTGCACGCCTAATAAAAGTAGAATATTGTAAATAGAAAAGACAGGTGACCTAAGAAAAGACCTTTGGTGAATGATGTCATGCATTTTCTCCATGGCCTGCAGCTGGATGGCCAACAAGCTCTCAAAAAGTGAAAATGCTGCGGGTCCCTTATACACAGGGCTTTAATATACAAGAATGTAAATAAATGCACTGTCACCAGATGTTATCTACACACAGCATACAAGGGGTCACTACAGCATACAAGGGGTCACTTGTTATCTCTGTATTATGCTTCTGCTTGATATCACCCACACACTTTCACTTACTTGAGTCAATTGATAGATGCCCAAGACCTTCTACTTCCACAGCTCCAGGATAAGTGCCATGGGAGACACTTTAACAGTGGCTAGGACATGGTGTCTGTATTTCATAACGCAAGCAAGGCCCAGCAAATTATCTTGCCTTGTATGTAAAACATTCCTTGCTTGGTAAACAGTGAAGACATAATGTGTTCTGTTCACAATAC
Source organism: Lissotriton vulgaris (assembly GCF_964263255.1). Taxonomy (NCBI): domain Eukaryota; kingdom Metazoa; phylum Chordata; class Amphibia; order Caudata; family Salamandridae; genus Lissotriton; species Lissotriton vulgaris. The sequence continues at coordinate 1,984,143,226 of NC_141689.1, forward strand.
TCCTCCAAGTTTTCCTTCATTCATCTATACATGTGTTCTGCATATCTGTCTAACATCTGTGGTTCCACATTTATGATCTCATGGACCATCATCTCCTGCTGAATATCAGAGAACTTGGGTCAAAGATATTAAGCTGCTCATTTATGAACTTTGTGACGCAGTGCAGCAAGTTACCTTGCTCTCCTGTACTGTGTGACAGGGAAAGGACAAGAATGCGCCATATTTTATGGAATAAGGTGCATTCCTGTGATTTCCCATGCGCTGGAGCACAATTTGCTGCCTAGCTCCAATGCAGGCACCCTTGCACCATGGTGCAAGGGTTCATGTGTTGCATGCAGGATAGAATTTGTGCAGGAAGGAACACCTTCCTGCACAAAAACAATCCTGGAGGCATAGTCCTCTTTCTATGTCTGGTTCAGAATACAGCACACATAGAGAGAGGAAGAAATGATGAGCCATGGATATATTTCTCCTCGCTAGGCCTCCCATGGCACGGTGAAAGATTTTGCTGCATCCCCAGGTTTACATGATCTTGTATATCTGGAGATGCATCAGAATACATGGGAGTTTAGTGGGAACACCCACGCAATGCCCATGGAATGCCTTCCCATCGCATAGTAACACAATCCAGTGATCTGTACTGCATTGCATTACTCCCGATTTTTGGAGCCAATCAGAGCAGAGCAAAGTGGCTTTGCATGACTTCAAAAGTCTGTCTTAATGTTTGTGTCACTCTTTCAACAAGTTGAGTGGTGCAAGAGTGATGCAAACAGCCTCGTAAATAAGCCCCTAGCCTTTTTTTTCCTCATTAAACATGTGACCAGGCTCTAGAATTCTGCAGTATAGACCACGTGTTTTGCCCTCTGTTAAGTGGTGCTTTATGCTTATGGTGTATTCAAGCGTGATTCATTGATTGATGACATACCTGACTTATGTGCTGTTTGTTAAATGTCCACAAATCGTACAAACCCTTCCAAATGCTGGTGGCTTCATCAACAACAGAAACTTGACTAACACTATTGCAACTGCACCAATATGGTAAAAAAAATCCATCAAAGTAGCGTTGTGTTTGAAACTGTTGTGGATTTTCATCCGTCCTCAGCAGCAGACACATTTGACACAACTTCTCAAACCCTTGGTGGCTGGACATTCACAGATGGCTAGTCACTTACGGTGATGGAAAACCCTACCTCACAGCAGATCGCTTTTCTAATTGTAATTCGACTGCTTTACCACAGTGGCTGTGCAGGTAGAAGAGGTGATGGTAGACTGGCCACATAGAGCATGATTTAGAGGAGGTGGAAATAGCAAGAGGCAGATTTATGTTGGGAATGCGCCACGTTTGCGTCACACAACTGCGGCGTAAATGTTGTAAAGATGGGGCACCCCCGAGCCTTGCTGGAGCTGCGTCGCGCTTGCGACGCAACTCCAGCAATGCGCCACCTTTACGGCACAGATGCGTCACGCATCTGTGCCATTTTTGCCCCATGGTGCGCCGCATTGTAAATGCGGCGCACCATGGGTGGCGGAGCAGCGGGGCACAATAACTGGCGCATCCCTGGGGTTGCGCCAGTTATCATAAATCTGCCCCCAAATACTTACATATGTGGAGCAATTGCAAGGTCTAGAGGAGAATCAACTGGTGGAATTCCCTCCTATTACGGTGAGTACGGCAAGACTATTCCAATGGCATAATATCTTCCAGATTTAGAGCTTCCTGCATAAATCTGCGGATTGTCTATTACCACATAGCATTGAATGTGTCAGCTGAAAATGTATTTTATTACTATTTCATATTTCTTTAATAGTTCTTTACTGATTTTAGAGTAAACAGGTTACAACTTCAATATGTGGAATTCAGCTCTATTGGTCCTAAAACATTAATTCATTTTTGAAACCTATTAGTGCAAGCAATGAAAGTGCTGAGGTTTTTCTTTCAAGCATGTGAAAGATTAAATACATAAAATATCAAGGCAATCAAAGCTGGAATTCTACACGTGCATTAATATTCATGAAGCATACAGCGACTTTTAAACAAGAACTGGGTGGGAAATTGGTGGGTTTTGTAAGTATGTCACCTTAGTCTCTACCAATTAGTCGCCTGATTTGATTCCTTGTGATCGGCTCCTCGTTACCGTCTTCATTTCGTATAAGTTTTGGTAGAACAAGTTCAGAATTCATCAATATTTTTTTTAACTTGACTTTCAAAGAGTCCCTGAGAAAAAATGACTTTGATTTAATCAAGTGAAAACATAGCATCATTAGGAAATTGCAGTTGAAGTGTCCTTAGCTGAGCATCATTGTCTTTAAAATCTTATTGTATGAGTTGCTCAGAAGTATGTAATATTTTGTCATTTTCTAACAAGAAATAATCTTTTCCAAATTCAGCTGCGTTCTAGCACGTGCTTTTTTAGGCCCTGATTTGATAGAACATTAGATTTGACTGTCATTGCTTTTCAGGTGGTTTAGTCGTGTATCGTAGACTCTGCTTCTTTACTTTGGTTTACTGTTAAACCAACTTCCTTTAACCTATTTTGTATCCTCGCAAATGTTGAGTAAAATTCTCTTTCGCCTGAACTACACCCCCCTGTTTCTCCCGTCTTGTGCCCGTCTCAAATCTTGGAACAGGTTTCATAACTTTAGAGTATCTGAGGGAACAGGTCAGATAAGAATCCCAGTTCTGTACAGTGGTGGCTCCTCGAGGGAGTGCTGCGGGCGGTGGGGCGGGGCAAGAGAGGGGCAGGGAGTGGGGTAGTAAACTCTCGATGCAGCGCTCGCAATGTAATTTGTTTTATTCCTTTCTTTCTTTACTTAACTCCTTTCAGCCTTATGCTGGAGTTTACAACCCCCACCCCGACTCACCGCCCGCAGACCTCCCTCGAGGAGCCACCACTGGTTCTATCCACTTGCTTTATACATTTAGCGAACATTCTTGAGACTTTTGGGGGCATATTACCAACAACTAGCGATAATTATCTCTATGTTGGCTTAGCGGGAATAATCCTAACGCCGCCCTTCACCTGTTTTTATCGCTGAGATACCATGCTATTATCGAGGTTTATCTCAGAAGCGCTAAAAAACGGGCGAAATGCGTGAATATTGCTGTCAATACAGCGATATTCAGGCATTACCGTGACAATGCTCTTAGCCATGTTATCCACCTCTCATTGGATAATATGGCTAAGAACTGGTCAGGGCAGGCGTTAGCTTTTGGAGATATTCACGCTTAGCGTGAATATTTCCAAAACTAAGCCATGGTCGGTAATAGGAGATAGCGATATTAGCGACTGTTTCCAGTCGCTAACATCTTGGCACGCCCACTTTGCATGTCATTAGAGATAATTATCGCTGACATGCAAAATGGGCCCCAAGATGATCGCTATCACCTACTAGCTGTCGCTAACTAGTATTAGCGACAGCTTGGTAATAGGGCGATAAAATTATCGCCGCTTTAGAGGGAAAAAGTCCTGCTAAAGCGGCAATAATGGCCCTTGGTAATATGCCCCTAAGTTCTCATAAAAATGTTCATTGTTTGAAATAATTCCTTAAAATGGGGAGGTGAGCCACGAACCTGCTTGGCTCCAACAGCCTCTGCACAAGCTGTACTAGCAGAGCCATTAAAAAATTATACATGTAAGTCATGCACCAAACATTATGTAAAAATACTATAAAGCGCTTCAAAATTCAATTAAGTGTATTTCTTTACCATGTGGAAGCAGTTCACCTTAGTGCAACATATTATATCACTGCATTGAAAGGTACTTAATAAAGTGATAATTAGTTTACATATACTTACAACCACTCATGCCCCTTCTCGCCCTGACAGCAATGACATTAGGGAGCTGAGGCTTTTTTTTCATGCATAATCCAATGCTTAACTTGTGCCAGTGGTTTCCGGTGCTCAGCACCGGCACTTACTTCAAAGGAATTTTTCTACCATGAGCAGTGGGCCTAGTCATTTGAAAAAATGAATGTACATGTCCTTCAGGGTGGCTGACTCCTATTTCTTGACAGGCCTGCCCACTCTGGTCCAGCCATTACTAATGTGCCTTATCTTGTTAGTGATGTCTGCACAACAGCCTGTCACGAAGACCATCATCATTTACTGTCTCTCATTGGATTATTGAGCCTGATGGCAGGCTCATGGCTGAGCTGGGGAGAGGAAGTCTGGAAAAGCAAGAAAGAACTTTTCAGTGAAGGCACGACACGTCACATGAAGAACAAATTAAAAAGGTGTTCTTTCCGCTCGCCCTGCTTCCTACAAATGAAAGTAGCTGGTCATAGTCTGGTAGCATTATGGAAAGCAGTAGGTACAACAAGGTAAATTGAACAGTCGACGTCTGCCTGCACGGATTCTTTGCAGCACCGACCCGACCAGGGACGCAATGACCTTGCCCTGCTGTGGCCAGCCATTACAGTTCACCGAACTTGTTCGTGGAGGAGATTTTTGTCAGCACGGGCCCTTGCTGCTTGTGTATTGTGTATGTGCTTGAAATAGAGGTGGGTAATGCCGCTGAAGGCTTGAGCCACATGCCTGGCTGTGGTTCAGCTTGAGGTCCTAATGGAACCTTGAGTACAAAACGAGCTAAGCTTTCAAGGGAGACGGTCATGTGGCCTACTGACTGCAGCTGCTGACCAGGAAACACAGAGAAACAGGTTTAAATCACTAGACTCAGCATCCTGTGAACCAGGCAAATCTTCCTGAGCCTGGACTAAAACTGTAAGGTAGTCTGTCTCTTTTGTAAAGTGATCGATTGTCCTCGGTCTGAGTTAGTGCACCATGGAAGGTTGTTAAAAATAAAATTTGGATTCGGTTTGTCACCCCTTTTCTAATCTCATCTGCCATGACTTGAGGACAAAACATTACCCTTTGATGACAGAAAAAGATATCCAACCGATTGTAATGGCTAAATTGAACAGTAAGATACTGGACAGTATGTGGTCAAACCCAGCTTCCCTGCATGACCAAATTGTGTGATCATAGGCAAATACTCTATTTCAGCGAACTACCTCTTTGTTCATTTTTCACATACCAAAGTGCCTTCAAATATGTTAGTTCAGGATGTGCATTACACAAAAACCTCTCGTCTTTGATAGAATTTCCTATGATGTTTCTCCAGCTATAATAAGAACCTAGGCCACATATGAGTGACATATTAAAACTGAGTGCATGCAGAGCGGGGGCACAAATGTTTTTCATGTTTGAAAACTCTCACTTTTATTAAGTACTTTTCAAATAATCTGATGTAAAAAGTAGAAAAACTTCCACTTTCAAAGGAAATACACTTTTGTTGAATCTTGAAGACACCTTATAATATTCTAACATCATTTTTATTGCATGGTTTAAATTCCAAATATTTTCAAGGCTTGGCTTCTGCAGGGGTACTTGGAGCGAGAGCTGAATTTAGCTTGGCTCAGGCACAGCTCTGCCTTTTAACCTGATGGCATGGCCAACTTTAGCTTGCTAAGTCTCAAGTACATAAGCCTCTACCAGGCACAGACGGGAAACAACACTTACAATGCAACTTTTACAACGCACTACCTTTACAACAAAACTTTTACAACGCAACATCCATTACAACGCATGCAATTATAACGCAACCATTACAACACATGTCACTACAACGCATACCACTACAACGCATACCTTTACAACGCAGTCATTACAACGCATACCATTACAACGCACACCTACACTATCCAACACTTACCCTACTGTTGCACCCCCTGGAGATAGCATAGTAATTTTTACCCCTACACTATCCAATACGCACCCTACTGTTGCACCCCCTGGAGTTAGAATAGTAATTTTAACCCCTATACTATCCAACACTGACCCTACTGTTGCACCCCCTGTAATTAGAATAGTAATTTTTACCCCTACACTATCCAATACTTACGATACATGCAATGTAATGGTATGCCTTGTAATGGTATGCGTTGTAAATGTAGTATGCGTTGTAGTAGAATGTGTTGTAAAGGTAGTTTCAAAGATTTCATTGTAATTGCTTGCGTTGTAATGGAATGCGTTGTAATGGATGTTGCGGTGTAAAAAATGCGTTGTAAAAGTATGCGTTGTAACGACATACATCCGGCACAGACATCTCTGAACCTCACACAGTCAAGCGATGTTGTAGAGCATTGCATGAACATGTTGGAACATCTCTCCTTATACCCGCAAAAGATGACTACATTTTCATGAAAAATTTGAGTTAAGCAGTGTGAGTGAGCACTGGAAAGTCAAACATCTATTGTTACAAATTACAACTGTGTACAAGCTGTGTGATATGGCATATGCAGGTGCTGCTGCTTGTGTTACTGATGGCATTTGTAAGAAAGATATTCAGATTGCAATAAGTAGTTCCTGGTGGCAGACATGGCTTCCTCCTTGGATGTCCCAGGATGAGAAAGCCAGGAACAGGGGAGCCCTGTATGTGCCCCAGAGACGGAGTCAGGCCCTGGCTGAGTTTCAGTCACTTTCCAATAGTGCCTGCTTTCTCTCCCGTCCTCAGTTTGGTCCCTTTCTTCTTAGCAGTGCTTGCTCTCTTTCTCTCCATTTCATTTCATTCCTGGACTGGATGTTTTGTCCTCTGCTGTCATTTCTCTCCCTTTTGCCTCCTGCTCCTCTCAACCAAGTACCCCCTGCTCTCATTCCTTTTCCTCCATTTGACTCCTCTCTCCCCAGCATTGCCTGCTCTTTCACTCTCCTTGCCCATGACTGCTTTGGTCTTAGAAGTTTCAGAATTGCCTTCTCGCACCACCTCTCTACTCCTGGCCACTCTCTTATCAGCATTCACTTCTCTCATTTCCCTCCTCATGGTTGCTCTTTTGTCTGAAGTTCCTGCTCTGCTTTGTAAAGTGGGTGTTCTGTGTTACCCAGTGTCACTAACCAAAGACACAGCCCAGTGGTGCAGTGTATACATTAGATGAAAGTTAAAGAGCTGTATTCTCCAGTCCTGCAGCTCTCCAAACCCTACAGAAAGCATATTCGACGTAGACTCATCAGGGTCGGTCCACACCAGATTTTGAGGGTAGCCAAATAACGTGCGTTTCAAAGAATGTAACTGGAACTTTGGCATAGTAGGCCTCCTTCACAAACTTCACTTGATGATAAATATTCTAGAACCACAAAATATGCCACAAATTGTAATTCACAAACTATGTGTGGAGTTTGACACCTCCGTGTTATCTATACTTAAATGTCTAGAGTTCCCAGCCCCAATTGTGGAGTCTCTACAATAGCTCCCATTGACCATGGTTTGATCTGTTCCTATTGCTGGAAGTAGTCCGAGCCACACAAGTGGCACAGGTTTTTATCGGCACAAGTGAGGTAATGTTGGGTGGTAGGAATTTAGTGGATTCCTGCATATTTCGCAAGTTTCCATCACAGAACTATAAGGAAAATCCGTAATTGTAATCAAAGATTGCGGTTTGCAGGGCATTGTGGGTAAAAAATACCTCCTGGGATCCAAGCAAAGCACACCACCATGGAATACCCTAACTATCTAGTTTTGTAAACATATCTGTGGTTTGTAGGTTTACATGGGTGATGCCTCGGCACAGTTCCAAATACCACAGCTACCCCGATTGCTTATCTAGCAATGTAGCGCTTTAGGGCATTTTTTTTTGCCATGGTCTCACGAACCACCCACACATGTGGGTTACTGTTCTTATTGGGGGACAAGTGAGAACTCAGGGTGGTAGGAAATAAGCAGCTCCACGCAGATTCCAGCACTTTCCATCACAGAAATGTGAGGAAAATGTGGTATTTTAGTAGAAAATGAAGGTTTGCAAGGGATTCTGGGAAAAATTACCTAGTGAAAGCCACGCAAGTCACCCCACCCTGGATTTCCCCAAGTGTCTAGTTTTCAGAAATTTGCAAGTTTGCTAAGTTTCCCTAGGTGCCGGCTGACTTAGAGTCCCAAATCCACAGCTACCCACTTGGCAAAAAAAGGGTCAGTTTTGAGTGGAAAATTGTGATGTTTCCATGGTGCATTTTGGACTGTTTCCTGTCGCAGGCACTAGGCCTTCCCATGAGATAACATTTTTATTGGGAGACTTGTAAGAATGCTGGGTGGAAGGAAGGTGGTGGCTCCCCATACATTCCAGACATTTCCATCACAGAAATGTGAGGAAAATGTGTTTTAGTGTAAGTTTCTGGGTACAAAAACCTGGTGAAAGTCACATAAGTCACCCCTCCATGGATTCCCCTAGGAGTTTACTTTTTAAAAATGTCGAATTATTCTAGGTTTGCCAGGGTACAGGCTGAGCTAGGGTCAAAAATCCACAGATACCCAATTTTCAAAAAAGGCAAGTTTTGAGTAGAAAAATGTGATGTATCCATTTGTGGGTTGGACTGCTTCCTGTTGCAGGCACTAGGCCTGCAAACATAAATGATGTATAATTTATATCAGGAGACTTGGGAACATTCAGGATGTAAGGAAGTTTGTGGATCCCCATAGATTCTAGAACTTTCCATCACAGATTTGTGAGGAAAAAAGTTGAGGTATGCAACAGAAAAGTGGTAAGAGTCACAAAAGTCACCCCAGCCTGAATTCTCCAAGGGGCAGTTTTGAGAAAGAAAAATATGATGTTTTCATGGTATGTTTTGGTCAGTTTCCTGCTGCCAGCAATAGGCCTACCCATGCCAGTGAGGTTCTAATCTTATTGGGAGCCCTAAGGTAAATCTGGGTGGAAGGAAGTTTGTGATTGCCGACAGGTTCCAGAACTTTCCATCACAGAAATGTGAGGAAAATTAGTTTCTGTGGTCAATGTTTGAGGTTTGCAAGGGAGTCTGGTTTTAAAAATCTGTTGAGAGTCACCCAAATCACCCCACCATGGACTCTCCAAGGTCTTTAGTTTTCAAAAAGGTGCAAGGTTGCTAGGTTACCTTAGGTACCAGCTAATTTAAAGCCGGTTTTCTGCCGAATATTTGACGTGTCCATGTTATCTTTTGGGCCCCTTACTCCCACAGGCACTAGGCCGGCCCATACGAATGAGGTACCCTTTTTATTGGAAGACATGTGGAAACATAGAATAGTAGATCATTTGTTACTACCAATTACATGTTGTTGCTTTTGTGACTTGCAAATGTAAGCCTGTGTGTAAGAAAAAAGACATTTGGAAAAATAACCCCATAAGCAAAGCTGGTACAGGTACCCACAAATTCACAGATGTACACATACCTACTACTCCTCAACTCCACATTTTGTACCCATTTCAGAAATACATAGGTTTCCTTGAAACACATTTTTTGCTCTACATATTTTACCATATGCATTGGTCTATACTGGGTACACAATAAAAAATAATTGTACTGTGCATCTCAGATGTCGGCTCTGGGTACCTTTGGTTCTTAGAGCACCTACAAACAGTAAATATCTCCACAGGCAGAAGGGTAAATTGGACATAATGGTATATTGCTTTTATAAATCAGCTATTGTGAGAAAAAGTTTCAGATAGAAATGTTGTGACAAATGACTTTTTTTTTTACCCATTTTCAATGTTTCCGTATTTTAACAATTAGTTTCTTTGGGAAATCCATGAGGGATCTACACATATGACTCTTTGCTAAATTCAAAATCTTGTGTACACTCCTGAAATCTATAGCCTTTCAGGATAACCCATGGGTTTCACACTGGTTTTCACTACACACTGCAACTAGGTTGAGAGCACAGAAAATCGGAAAAGAGGGCTACCTCTTAAAAAAATGCAAAACTCTATTTAAAATAGTTTATTTTTATTTGAGCTCTGCATGTTCCTAAAAACTGGGAAGGTTTATTGATACCATTTTTAGGAAACTCAGGGGCACACAGAGACGCAAGCCAGCTGACTGCTTCCCCCGCCGCCGAAGACCATTCTGGCCGCCGAGTGGGGACGAGCAGCTCCTCACGGGACCACAACTCCCAGCGTCCCTAGCGCCCCCTGCCTGACCGGGATGCCGCCTCCTCACGCCTGCTGCTTCCACCCGGAGGTGCATAAACACCAGCAGCACTTCCGGGGGAGCGGGGGCCTCTATTTTGCTTTGGGGGCAACACTCACCACTGGAACTCAGGGGCACAAGGAGACGCCAGCCAGCTGACAGCTTCCCCCGCCGCCGAAGACCATTCCAGCCGCTGAGTGGGGACGAGCATCGCCTCACGGGACCACAACTCCCAGCATCCCTAGCGCCCCCTGCCTGACCGGGATGCCGCCTCCTCACGCCTGCTGCTTCCGCCCGGAGGCGCATAAACACCAGCAGCACCTCCGGGGGAGCGGGGGCCTCTATTTTGCTTTGGGGGCAACACTCACCACTGGAACTCAGGGGCACATAGAGACGCAAGCCAGCTGACAGCTTCCCCCACCGCCGAAGACCATTCCGGCCGCCGAGTGGGGACGAGCAGCGTCTCACGGGACCACAACTCCCAACGTCCCTAGCGCCCCCTGCCTGACCGGGACGCCGCCTCCTCACGCCTGCTGCTTCCGCCCGGAGGCGCATAAACACCAGCAGCACCTCCGGGGGAGCGGGGGCCTCTATTTTGCTTTGGGGGCAACACTCACCACTGGAACTCAGGGGCACATAGAGACGCAAGCCAGCTGACAGCTTCCCCCGCCGCCGAAGACCATTCCGGCCGCCGAGTGGGGACGAGCATCGCCTCACGGGACCACAACTCCCAGCATCCCTAGCGCCCCCTGCCTGACCGGGATGCCGCCTCCTCACGCCTGCTGCTTCCGCCCGGAGGCGCATAAACACCAGCAGCACCTCCGGGGGAGCGGGGGCCTCTATTTTGCTTTGGGGGCAACACTCACCACTGGAACTCAGGGGCACATAGAGACGCAAGCCAGCTGACAGCTTCCCCCGCCGCCGAAGACCATTCCGGCCGCCGAGTGGGGACGAGCAGCGTCTCACGGGACCACAACTCCCAACGTCCCTAGCGCCCCCTGCCTGACCGGGACGCCGCCTCCTCACGCCTGCTGCTTCCTCCCGGAGGTGCATAAACACCAGCAGCACCTCCGGGGGAGCGGGGGCCTCTTTTTTGCTTTGGGGGCAACACTCACCACTGGAACTCAGGGGCACATAGAGACGCAAGCCAGCTGACAGCTTCCCCCGCCGCCGAAGACCATTCCGGCCGCCGAGTGGGGACGAGCAGCGCCTCACAGGACCACAACTCCCAGCGGCCCTAGCGCCCCCTGCCTGACCGGGACACCGCCTCCTCACGCCTGCTGCTTCCGCCCGGAGGCGCATAAACATCAGCAGCACCTCCCGCATCATGGGACGCGCGCGGGCAACGCCAGGCTGAGCCCGGGCAGAGGGCAAGCCATCTGTGGCCGTCCGGAGCAGGAGGAGGCAGGGCTGGGCCACCCCCCTAAGTCTGCATTATGGGCAAAAGAAAAGGTACGGCTCATTCTGAACAGGGAGGTAAGAAAGCGAAAATTACCACTCAGACTGAATCCATATTATCATACCTCTCCTCAGCGGTGGGGGCCCTCTCTAAAGAAATAGCGCATGACGAATCCGAACTGGGCCTGCCATCTACCCCACCTTTGCCACAATCTCTTTCACCAGTGATGGTGCCACCAATCCCTCTGGACCCAGAGGTGTTGATTGTAAAGCCCACCACAGTTGTGACATCAGGGGGGCTCACCTCACCTACCAGTACCAAGGTCCCATCTGCACCAGAGTCCTCATCCCCACAAGCAAAAGGCGCAAAGCACACCATGAAAAAGAGGAAGAAAACGGGGGGGGGAACTTTCGACTCCTTCATTGGCTGAGAGCCCATTGAGCGATCAACTAGAAACTCTGTTTACCTTACGCATTGAACCTTTAATTGTAGATATAGCTAAGGACATTGTGGAGACTCTTAACACCTGCCTATCTGGCCTATTGGCAAAATGTTCTCTAGTCGATAAGATGGTTAAAGACTTTGCTACTATATCCGCACAGCTAACTGGGGGAATTGGCCTAAAGGACTTGGGACCATCAGACGCTATAGACACGGCGAACCCCTTACCATCTATAAAGCGGGAGCACCAAAGATTCGAATGGGGCTGGCAGACAAATAGTTAAAAGAACTCTCTTAACCGACCCCATGCAAGCCCCTGAGATAATTGAGAGTAAACCTAAAGTGTTAGATGTGCATCGGGACAAACAGTCTGGCTACCCAACTACTGAACTACCCCCAGAAGCAGCCCCGCTTGTAGCGGTTTTTGTGGGCGTTCCTCCGCTGTCAGAAGGGGTGGCGGAATCTTCATCGGCCCTTGTGAACAAGGCAAAATCATGGTGTGCTGGGGCATGCAGTGGTGGGCCCGACATAGCTAATAATGTGATTTTTGCTCGCAGGGTAAGATGGATTGGGAAAAGGCATAAAAACATCAAGGGTGATTGTGTCATTGTAAATTTTAACATCTCTAATGTGGCCCATAGACTGTTCTGGGATGGTTCTAACATTACCAGCGAGGATTATCTGAGACCTATTCCCCTAGGGTATTTCTACCCGCCCTTACTACTGAGTTTGGGACCAAGGCACTCTCGCCCTGCCAACCGCAGGGAGACCAGTCGCCCTTTGGTAGGCGGGCATAGGCCCATTATACAGTCACACATCATCCCTGGGAGCACCACGCCGTTTGAGGCGCCTCAGCCTATAGGTAATGAGCCATTGCCAGTGACCCAGTCCAACCGTTATGCCCCTCTTTCGGACATAGAGGAAATTGACTGACAACCAGCCCACATATAAAATATATGCCCTAGGCTCAACACACCTATAGAAGCAGAGGCCTGTAAAATTATTAGTTGGGACATTGCAGGCCTAAGAGATAAGAGGACAGACATATCCTGGTTGGAGTTTATTAAGGCACACAATATTATTGCTTGCCAGGAAACGTGGCATAGCTCCCCTGACTTCTGGGTTGATGGATTTATTACCTTTACCACACCTGCAGTCCCAAGTAGGTCAGGCAGAGCTAAGAGGGGTTTAATGTCCCTCTTTTCCCTTAAATTGAAGGGTAGGTTTAGGCAGATTCATTGTGACTCGCCAAATCTTTTAGTCGTAGAATGGGTAGTCTCACCAGTTTGCACTATTCTTCCTATAAACTTTTATAACGCCTGGGAGAGAATTAACGAAAGAGAACATCTGGTTGGGCTGGATAATTTTCTCTCACTGTTTAGTCTAAATAAATACACTAATTTCGAATTGGTTTTATTAGGTGATTTTAATGTACATCTCTGCAATGAACTGTGTAGAAGAGATGATCTGGAAGATCCACAGTACAATCAGGTGCCACATTTTGAACATACTAAAGGGGGGGAGGCTCTCGAGGAGCTTTTGGCTTCTTACCAACCTTTTCAAAGCCAATATCACGGAGAGGGGCGATAGGACAGTCACCTTCAAGAGTACATCCCCTGGTTCCATAGTAGACTACATTTTTGTATCGCCGGGTATATTAGCCAGAGTTAAGATACATAATGCACTCTTTGCAGCCCATAGTGATCATAACCCTGTTTTGCTTGTGGTACAGGGGGAGGATTGGCTGTATACTAAGCAACAGGGGGATGTCCCGGGTCCAGCAGTACGTCCCATAGATCAAGGACGCAGACTAAAATGGGCGAACGTGGTTCCTGAAAATTTTATGCAGGAAATTTTACCAAAGATTGGGCCCCACATAGCGATCTGCCAAGAGGTAGGCACACCCGTACAAGCTATTATGAGTAGCTTTGAATTAATCTGCTCAGAGGTCTCAACTGCTCTAACTGTCAAATGCACCCAAGGTTCCCCAAAACTTCATAGGTGGTTCGACGACAGGTGCTCAAAAGCTCATAGGTCACTAATGAGGGCACTGAAAAGCAGCCCGAGAGATAGGGTTAAAATCTCAGAAGCCAGAAGGGCGTATAAAGCAACCATCACGGGGAGAAAGAAGGCCTCAAAGAAGCAACATGGGACAACCTAACTTCCTCAGCAGTTGTTCGGGATAGCTCACAGTTTTGGGCCACTGTGAACCAACCGTTTCTTTCTGAGTCAGATAACTGCTCTATGGACTGTGTGATACCTGACGACAAGTGGTTGACCCACTTTGGCACTATTTATGGTCTTGGTGAGATGACCAACCAAATCGAACCCTGGGAACCTTTAGTGTGTGCACCATTGGTCTTTATTGCAGGAGAGGTGGAAAGGGCTTTCCTAGAAACTTCTAAAAGGAAAGCCCCAGGTCCGGACGGGGTGCCTGGCGATTTCTACTGTTTGCTCCAAAACTGTGGGCGGGGGTTTTAAGTCAGGTTTTCACAGCGGCCAACAGCAATATTTTCCCCAAAAGTTGGGCAACCGCGGTCATCGTGCCAATTTTCAAAAAGGGTCAGCGCGATGACCCAGGTTTCTACAGGCCTATTTCCCTTCTGGACTCTGCGATTAAGATCCTAGGCAGAGTCCTTTTGTCCCAACTGAGAGAAAACTTCAAGAAGGGGGAGGGGCTGTCCAACCTACAGTATGGATTCAGGGACAAGAGGGGAACCATGGACCAATATCCCAACCTGCAACTACTAATCTCTAAATATACAGTCGGCAAGGGGGGGTCCTTGTTTCTTGCATTCATGGACCTCTCCTCGGCCTTTGACATGGTTAATAGGGCCAAACTGTGGCCAGTTATGCTGGAAATGGGGGTGGATGGCTCTCTGGTGAATTTTATAGCCTCTCTACACCAGGACTTGTTTGCCAAAGTGAGAGTGACAAAAGAGGGCAGGTGCACCAGCTGTTTTAGATCAGAGAGAGGGGCAAGGCTGCATCCTGGCCCCCTTCCTCTGTACGATCTATATAAATGGGCTTGAAAAACATCTGATGGCAGTGGAGGGGGATGTTCCGCGTGTAGGAGAGAGAAAAATACCAGCTCTCCTATACGCGGACGATGCTGTCCTGATAGCTCGTACTGGGGTGGGCCTCCAACGCCTGTTAGACTCATTTGGTAACTTTATGGACCAGTTAAATCTTAAAATCAACACCAAGAAGTCCCACACCATGGTGGTGGCCCGAAAGAAGTATAAAACCATTCCATTGCATTGTAAAGGAGAGGTTGTGTCCCGAGTAACATCGTTCCCTTACCTGGGCATTACTTTCGATGAGAAGGGTACCTGGGGTCCACAGATTAAGCTAAAAAAGCTGGCCATGACTAGAGCCGCTTCAACTCTTGTGGGGTTTGCGAACAGACTGGGAGCAAGACCCATGGAGGCTCTTTTAAAAATATACAACGCGAAATGTATAGCAATAGCTTCATATGGCGCACCTTTATGGGGGTACCTGTCCCACGATCTCCTACAAAGGGCAGAAAATAAATTTCTTCGACAACTACTCTCTGTCCCCCAATCTACCCCTACTTTTTCGTTGCAGGCAGAGCTGGGTTTAGACTACATTTCAGACAAGTTGAGACTGGCTCCCCTAACGTGTTGGTTGAAGTTATGGCTTAATGAGGAATTATCTCTTATTCATGTTATCCTGGAGGACGTCATGTCTCTTGATCACAGGAAGAAAATCCCCTGGTTAGAATATGTCCGACTAGCATTTGAAAAACTAGGTCGCCCGGGACTATTTAATTTGCCATCCTCTATCAGGGTTGAGGTTATCAAATGGGTCAAAAAACATTTCATGGAGAATGCAAGGCTGGCTCGGGAGGAGCTCGAGCTGACAAAAACATCAGTAAGAGCACACTACATGTTGTTATCCTCCCCATCCTTAGAGCCCTACCTTACCCTTGTTACTAAACCCTTACATAGACACCTCCTAGTTAAATTTAAATTTAATCAAATTCCTTATGTGTTGGGCTGCTTCCAGCAATGGAGCACGTGGAATTAGGTGTCCCATGTAAATGTGACGATTTTTCCACTCAGGACACTTTGCACTTTATGATGTTTTGTAGTACTTTTAGAGAGCCAAGAATCAAATATTTAGTACCCATTTTAAAAGAAGCCGGTTTTATTCAAGTCAGGCCTGCCTTGTTATACTTCAGTCTTTAGGCAATATTTTCATTACATATTCTGTGGCTAGCTTTTTAGTTGCAGCATTTAGAACCAAGCCAAGGCTCAACAAGGGAAACACTGTACCACGAATGTTGATATATTTGCCCTGCTTTTTATGATTGCTTAATGTGTCGCAAAATCTGATGATCTGTATGCATCCTTTTAACTTGTATATATTATTGTGTTTTTATTGGCTTTTATGATTTTAATCAAATCGAATAAAGTGTGTTTTGACTTTGACTTTGATACCATTTTTAGGAAAAAATCAGACACTTTTATCCAGAGCACTTTTTTCCTATATTCCTCAAAAACTCAAAATTTAGCTGCATTTTGCTCTATTTTCTCAGTCCCCTAAAAGGGAATCCAAAAACTGTGTGTAACTTTGGAATCCAAAGCATGTTTGATCAGATGATCCAAATTTGAAGTAGATACCTCATGTGGAAAAAAAGTTATGGAGCTCTATGTGCGAATTACCCCAAAATAGCCTAAAAAGGTCTCTGGACTCAGAGGAAAAGGCCCAGCAGTTAATGGGTTAAAAGTAGTGGTATTGGTGGGGGGTGTGGTATTGATAGTGTTGTTTGTGGTACCCTTACTATGTGTCCCATGGTTTATATATCAACCAAAGGAGAGAAAGTAGGATTGATTGAAATGGATTCCATCATTGAGGAGACTATTGTCTACAAAACTGCTGGGTGAAGAGATGGTTATTAGGTGATACCAAAGAAAACTAGAAAACGTGAGTTGTTGTGTTTCTAGTTTTCTTTGACCATCAGTCTTTCTTCACCTAAAACAATGGGGAGGAGTCCGAGCACCCGTCTATGTATTGACGGGTGTTTGACAAGGAGCAGAAGGAGTCCCTCCGGGGGTACAGAGCCATTCCCATAACCCAAAAGTTCAAGTGAGAGGCTGCTCATGCTCTCACAGCACTCCCTAATTCCCCACAGGAGGGATGTTTTGGACTTGTCACCCACTGTAACTTCAAATATAGCCAACATTCCACTCTGAGCGCTAATGATAAGTATTACATGAAAACGTATGAAATTGGAAGAGTGCTAGTATGTAGACAAGTAATGTTTGCAGAATGATATGAACTGGAATACCTGTGACATATTTTTGAGAATTTATTTTCATTAGGAATAGTGCAGACATAGCGAGTTTAGAATCAAGAACTTCAGGTTTATAAAGACGTCAAATGACTGGGGGTTAATCTGGTTTGGCAACCATTAGCTCAATCAAATGGTGCATGTTGTAATGTTGTTCTGTTTTATCATACATCTGTACTCCCATTGGTTTCTAGTCCTTTTCCCCAGGACTCTGCTTAGAATAGGAATTTCCCCACTGTTCTTAGAATAGGAATGCATTAGATATTCCAGGTCAGTTACGACCTGAAGCTGTTGTGGATGAGGCGATTAAACTGGACTCTTAAACTACACTTGGTTTCCTGCTTACTTCATTTTGGGAAACACCACATTATTATTGGCGACGATCCTACCTCTGAACGCCTCAACACGCAGCTGTCCTCATCTCGATCTACCTCCCCTGCGGCTGTACTTCATCGAAAGGAAGCGAAGTCTTCCCAGCGGCTGAAACGAAGAATCGAATAGGAGAAAGAAAACTCCTTGATGCGGTGAGGAGTACGGCGGGAGGTTAAATTAAAAAAAAGGGGACGTAAAAGAAAGGAAATAAACAACGCGCGTTGTTTAATAGTGAAGCCGTTAGATGCGCTCGCGCTGCTCGCGTGTCTAAGCGCGATCGGGTTCAGCGCGTGTTACAGGAAGGCTCCATGCGTTTCAATGACGCAACACGCAGCGTGTTAAGGAAGTCGCGCTGCGTTTCAAGCCTCGCTGCGCTCTGAAGCAAACGCGCATTTTGAAAAAAAGAACACTGATTGTTCTTATTCATAGTTTAAAAGAACGAAGAGTGAAAGAATGTTCTTGTGAAAAGATTAGAACGTGGCTTTGTTCAAAAAAAAAAAAGAAGAATGATCTCACAAAGCCTATTCTATTGTTACTGAAAGGAAGGCAATTTCTTTAGTAAAAAAAAAAAGTGAGACAAAGAGAAGTCAATTTAACAGAACCTTATCATTAACAATGACAATTCTTTAAAAAAAAAAGAAAGGAGAATTTATAAAAAACACAAAAAAAGGATAAGGAGAGTAAAGAGTGTACTATATATATAAAAGAAAAAGGAAAAAAGAGGAGAAAGAAAATGCAGAATGTCACCCAACCAGCATTCTTTTTGATAAGTCCAGGTGAACCAAGTGTGAAATGGCAGAAATGGAAGAAGATATTTGCGAATTATGCGAGGGTTTGTGGCACAAACCTAAGTGCAGAAAGGAAACATTCTTTACTTTTACACTGTCTAGGAGGAGAAGGGCAAGACGTATTAGAACACTTGCCAGAGCTCACTGCAGCAGAACAGAGAAACTTAAATGAGTACGAAATAGCCATAGAACAATTAAATCGTCACTATCTTCCAAGGTTGAGTACAATAATGGAGAGATACCATTTTGGCTTGAGAGGTCAGAAGAGAGATGAGTCTGTAGAAGACTACGTATCCGCTCTAAGAAAATTGGCTTCTTCATGTAAATTTGGACAAACATTAGAAGAAAGAATAAGAGATCAGTTTGTCTTAAAATGTGCTCATGACAGCATTCGAAAGGAGTTATGGCTAAAGGATGAACCACCCTTAGAGGAAGTACTTGTAATAGCAAAACAAGTCGAACACATGACCAAATGTGTAGATGAACTGAAAGGAGAAAAAGAGAAGATGGTAGAACCTGAGAAGAAAGCTGAATCCAAAGTAGAGGAAGTAGTTTGTCAAGTTCAGAGAGAGGGAAAAGAAGACAGTGGGAAGAATGACAATGTGATGAATAGATTTAATCCGAGTTTTAATATGTCTAACAAATTTTCTTGTTTCAGGTGTGCCAACCCCGGTCATTTAGCTAACTCACCAAATTATCCTGCATTGAAATCGATTTGTAATGAGTGTGGGAGAAGAGGTCATTTTTCAAAATGTTGTAGGACAAAAGGTAATAAAAGGGATAATACGTACAAGAAATGGGCACAACCACAGGTGAAAACGGTTACGTTTCAGGTTAGTGGTGGGGTATTAGAACATCCCACACATTTGGTTAAAGTAGATGATGCCATGATTGAATTTAAATTTGATTCTTGTTCCCAGATCACCATGATTGATGAAGAACTTCTGCACAAAACCTTTGGAAAAAATGTAAAGCTGTTCAAGAGTGATATTTTACCTCTAGGATATGGTAGTAAACCAATTAAGATCCTAGGGTACTTTATGGCCACTATGGAATTATGTTGCAGAATCATTCCTGGGAAAATCTATGTAACGAATTTTGGTGATGCTCTAATTAGTTGGAGAGACCAACGTGATCTTGGGGTTACACTGGATCCGAATGCCACTCCTCAGGTGAGAATTCAGGAAGTTGAAAACTTGTCCGACATGTTTGCAGAAAAATTTCCATCTGTATTTAAGGATAAGTTAGGCTGTTTAATTGGTTACAAGCATTGTATCAAGCTAAAGAAGAACGCTATTCCAATAGTAGCAAAGGTTAGAAGGATTCCGCTTGCAGAGCAAGTGAAGGTTCAAGAGGAGATTGAGAAGCTAATTGCAAATAACATAATAGAACCAGTGGAGGCTACGGAATGGTTGGCTCCTATTGTAGTAGCTAAGAAGCCAACTGGGGAGATTCGTTTGTGTATTGTTCTAAGAGCATTAAACAAAGAGGTGGTGGTAGACAGATTTCCGTTACCAAATATAGATGAGATAGTAGGCACGTTAGAGTGAGCAAGGTACTTTACCACTTTGGATCTGGCATCTGCCTACCACCAGGTTGAGTTGGATACCTTTTGCCAAGATCTAACTGCATTTATAACACCGATGGGTACCTTTAAGTTTAAAAGGATGCCTTTTGGATTAATATCAGCTGCCTCTGTATTTCAGAGAATTATGACACACATACTTAAAGGTCTTCGAGGAGTAAAATGTTACCAAGATGATCTTTTGATATATGGGTCAGACTTACAAGAACACAATGAACGGGTGTGCAATGTTTTGAAAAGATTGTCTGACTCTGGCCTGTCACTCAAAAAAGAAAAATGTAAATTTGGCTTAGAAGAAGTCAACTACCTGGGTCATTGTATTAGGAGTGAAGGGGTTTTCCCTAAATCTGATTTAGTTGTTTCCATCAATAATATGGCAGAGCCTGTTAATAGAGATGAGTTGTTATCCTTTCTCGGGATGGTAGAGTTTTATGGGAAATTTATTATACACTTTGCTGATAAGACAAAGAACATGAGAAGACTCACTGGGAAAAGTGTCACATTTGTCTGGTCTGATGAATGCAAGAAGGAGTTTGAGGGCATAAAAGAAGAATTAAAAAAAGCCCCATGCTTGCAAGCATTTGTTCCTGGTTTACCGACATTCATATTCACAGATGCGAGTGACAAAGGTTTAGGAGCAGTTTTGGTGCAAAACAAACATGACCATGATTCCTTAATTGCATGTGCTTCCAGGTGTCTTCGTGGTCCGGAATTAAACTATTCCGTAATTGAAAAGGAATCGTTAGCCATTTATTGGGCTTTAAAGAAATTCAAAAACTTGGTTTGGGGGACAAAATTTGTGGTCAAATCTGATCATAAGCCATTGAAAGAAGTTTTGTGATCTTGTGAAAATAAAGGCACCTGTAGGGAGAAGGTCTTGGTCCAAGTACACCAATGTCAGACCCGTCATTAAAGTGTTTGGTAATGCTATCAAAACACAAGATGGGAGAATTTGGAACAAAAGTAGAGTTGTGGTTGTTAAATCGCAAAACATTACCCAGCCTGACTGTGATACTAACTCTAATCTTTTTGCCATGAATAGTCCTTTTCAATCCTCTGCCAGCTTCTCACCTAATGCTCGTGTGAGGAGTCAAAGGTTACGCAGTGCTCCTATGTACATGAAAGACTATGTGTGAGCAATACTCACGATTCTTCTTATTTGTCAATGTGTTTTTCATTCTTACCATGTTTAACTTTCAGCTTTTTTATTCATTGTAAAGAAGGGAGATGTGTAATGTTGTTATGTTTTATCATACATCTGTACTCCCATTGGTTTCTAGTCCTTTTCCCCAGGACTCTGCTTAGAATAGGAATTTCCCCACTGTTCTTAGAATAGAAATGCATTAGATATTCCAGGTCAGTTACGACCTGAAGCTGTTGTGGATGAGGCGATTAAACTGGACTCTAAAACTACACTTGGTTTCCTGCTTACTTCATTTTGGGAAACACCACACATGTAACAGGTCATGCATTGGGAAATGGAAAACTCAACAAGAAAGTAACAGATGATTTAATTCATAGAACGGGGCGATATGCATTACTAGGACTAAGATGAATCGTACAGGTACAATGTATCTCATACCCTACTCTTATTACAACAGAACTCGAAATTCAATTTTCCAAAATATGGGCAGTGAACAACCATAATGGGTGTATTGTAGTGCAACTAAGTTGTTGTGGTACTTTCCTATGAAATCTAGTTTCTTAATAGACAAGCTGACTGTCACGAGCTCTGTCATCTCCGTTAATTCAATTATTAATTGTCATCTGGAATATTAATTCTTCGGCTATGTAGATTGTTGATTAGAAAGCCTATGAGTGATGTAACACAAAGCGAAATAAGTGGTGGCATACAAATCATTGTATGCAGGAGAAGGACACACATAAATTGAGACATAACTGAGACCTACTCAAATAATTTGTTAAGCAGTAAGACACATCGCAGTGGCCAGGGAATGAAATAAGCATTCTGTTGTATAAGATTTTGACACTGTTATAAAGTAAAATGAATGCATGTTCTTGATGTTGGGGAAATCACATTTATTTGAAGGGGTGCATTATAATCACACATGTAGAGCGCACCAGCATATAATCCTTTGTTGTAATAACATGAAGTGTTAGGATTTTATATTTGTATTAACTCGAGACATGATGCGTTTGGGCCATTTAAAAGTAACATGGAAATAAACGTAGTAAGTGAATGTAACTAGCAGGAAACAATACTCTTATATTAAAATCATTATTAATTGTGTTGTTTTACATGTAGGTAAATATATTAATTGAATGTGCCTTATTTTCCTACCCAAATTTGAAAAGTTTACATGTTAGCTTTTATGTTAGCTGAATCTTGTAGGCCTGAATGCATTTCCCTGTAAACTCTTACTTTAGAATTAATTTCTGAATGTTATGTGTGCTGTGGAATTTGTTCTTTCTCACATTTTGTGTTGCAAGTGAAAGAAGCACTCTTGTTAGCTAGACTAATGTAGTCATTTATCAGTCAGGAAAGGAGAGAGAATAAGGTACATCAAAAACTTAAGTCAATATAGGAAGGCTGTTGTGTTACACACAGCAGAAGGCCTGGGAACCATAGTCAAATTGTTGCAACCCAAGAACACAGTTATCCAATGGAAAACTACCTTTAAGATCATACTCAAAGCAGATGGTGTGAGCCACAAAGATTCTTGGGAAGAATACCTGAGATATTGAGATGTTAAAAGTAGGGAGGGTGCCACTTCTTTTCTGCGTTCTGAGAGAGAGCATCTTAGAGCATGCTGTCTCTGTAGCTTCATGCTCAATGACCCATTAACTGAGGAGATACTTCTTGGGAATACTCCACATGCTGACACCTTATAACTGGGAATGGATGTCATTGATGGAATACCTTCCTGGCTCAAACCACACTAATGCTGATGGTCTGTCTAGGTTCTTCCGTCTTAATGATGAGGACTTCCAGAGCTTGGGCAATTCTTTGCACTTTCAGCTGGGGTGGACACATGTTAGACCTGTCAGTCTTACGGTGGTCTTTCACCAAATATTTTACTTATGCCTATTATGTTGCTGATTTATTTTTTGTTTGCTTTAGGGCTGCTAAACAGTGCTAAAGTCCTTACGCTTGGATTTGACCTGATTGGAGTTACACCTGGAACCATTGGTGTGGGTTTCCCCTGTATTATTGCCTTTGCCTCCTGTGTTTTTACGTTGTTGTACTCCGTTTTGCTGGTTCAATTGCTTTGGGCACTTTGCCACGGCTGTTCAGTGCCAAAGTCGAAGTGCTCCCTTTGTAAATTGTTGTTATGGAGTTGTGTTTCCATCATTGGCTATTCAATTTAATGGTCAGTCCCTAGTACAGTGCACTGTCTGTGCCCAGGGTCTGTAAATCAAATGCTGCTAGTGGGCTTGCAGCACTTATTGTGCCACCCACTTAATCAATCAATCAATCAATCAAAGCATTTATATAGCGCACTACTCACCCAGAGGGTCTCAAGGCGCTAGGGGAGGGGGGTCCGCTACTGCTCGAACAGCCAGGTCTGGAGTTGCTTCCTAAAGGCGAGGTGGTCCTGGGCCAGGCGGAGGTGGGTCGGGAGGGAGTTCCATGTCTTGGCGGCGAGGTAGGAGAAGGACCGTCCCCCTGTGGTGGTTCTTCGGATGCGGGGGACGGGGGCAAGGGTGTGGCCGGTCGATCGAAGCTGGCGTTTGGGAGCGTAGAAGTTGAGGCGGCTGTTGAGGTATCCTGGGCCTTGGTTGTGTAGGGCTTTGTGTGCGTGGGTGAGGAGGCGAAAGGTGATTCTCTTATTGACCGGGAGCCAGTGCAGGTCCCTCAGGTGTCCGGAGATGTGGCTGCGATGGGGGATGTCCAGGATGAGTCGTGCTGAGGCTTTCTGGATCCGCTGGAGTCTCTTCTGGAGTTTGGCGGTGGTTCCGGCGTAGAGGGAGTTGCCGTAGTCCAGACGGCTGGTGACGAGGGCCTGGGTGACCGTCTTCCTGGTCTCGGTGGGGATCCACCGGAAGATCTTACGTAGCATGCGCAGGATGTAAAAGCACGACGAGGAGACGGCGTTGACTTGTCTGGTCATGGAGAGGGAGGAGTCCAGGATGAAGCCCAGGTTGCGTGCGTGGTCTGTTGGTTTGGGTGCGCTGCCTAGGGCGGGGGGCCACCAGGAGTCATCCCAGGCAGAGGGTGAGGATCCCAGGATGAGGACTTCCGTCTTATCCAAGTTCAGTTTCAGGCGGCTGTTCTTCATCCATTCGGCTACCTCTTTCATCCCTTCGTGGAGGTTGGCTCTGGCAGTGGCGGGGTCGTTGGTGAGGGAGAGGATCAGCTGGGTGTCGTCGGCGTAGGAGATGATGTTGAGGTTGTGCTGGCGTGCGATGTCTGCGAGGGGGCTCATGTAGACGTTGAAGAGGGTTGGACTGAGCGAGGAGCCTTGAGGAACGCCGGAGATGACTTCGGTGGCTTCATATCTGAACGGGGGGAGGCGGACTCTCTGTGTCCTTCCGGCAAGGTAGGAGATAATCCACTCCAGTGCCTTCTCCTGGATTCCGACGTTGCTGAGTCGCTGCACTAGTGTACGGTGGCAGACAGTGTCGAAGGCCGCGGAGAGGTCTAGGAGGATGAGGGCTGCTGTTTCTCCGTTGTCAAGCAGTGCTCGGATGTCATCGGTGGCTGCGATCAGGGCTGTCTCGGTGCTGTGGTTGGCCCAGAAGCCAGACTGCGAGACGTCGAGGGATCCGTTTGTCTCGAGGAAGGCGGTAGCTGCTTGTTGACGGTCTTCTCGATGACTTTTGAAGGGAACAGGAGCAGCGAGATGGGGCGGTAGTTCTTGAGGTCGGTGGGGTCGGCTGATGGCTTCTTTAGTAGAGCGCTGAGTTTGGCGTGCTTCCAGCTCTCTGGGAAGGTAGCGGTGTCGAAGGAGGTGTTGATGATGTCCCGCAGGTGGGGTGCGATGACAGTGTCGGCCTTGTTGAAGACGTGGTGAGGGCAGGGGTCGGTAGGAGATCTGGAGTGTATGGAGTTCATTGTGCGGACGGTGTCTTCGGTGCTGATCGGGGTCCAGGCGCGGGGGGTGGTGGTGAAGGGCGGTGGTTCGGTCGTGGCGTGCGTCGGTTGAGTGCTGAAGCTGTTGTGTATGTCCGCGATATTGTTGTGGAAGTAGGAGGTGAGGGAGTTGCAGAGGTCTTGCGAAGGGGTGATGTCGTTGTTTCCGGTGTTGGGGTTGGAGAGCTCTTTAACGATGTTGAAGAGTTCCTTGCTGTTGTGTGCGTTGTTGTCCAGTCGTTCCTTGAATGCAGTTTTCTTTGTGGCGTGGATGAGTTGGTGGTGTTTTCGGGTGGCGAGCTTGAAGGCAGTCATGTTGTCCGGTGTTGGGTCTCTGCGCCAGGTTCTCTCGAGGGCTCTGCAGTTCTTCTTGGAGCTCTTGAGTTTGTCGGTGAACCATGGGGCTTTCTTGCTACCGGGTCTGCTAGGCGGGGTCCTCAGGGGGGCGAGGTCGTCTGCGCAGTCGCTGATCCACTTCGTGAGGTTGGTGGCCGCTTGGCTGGGGTTCGTTGCGCTGGTGGGTGGGTTCTTGCTCAGGGAAGTCGCGAGCTGGTCGGCTGTGATCTTGTTCCAGCTTCTGCGTGCGACCTGTTGCTGGTGGTGGTGGGTCGTGGTCCTTCTGAAGCTGAAGTGGACGCAGCTGTGGTATGTCCAGTGGAGTCCGGTGGCGTGGCTGAAGGTTATGTCCTTGTTGGATGAGAAGACGGGGTCGAGTGTGTGTCTGGTGTAGTGGGTGGGGGTGGTCACCAGCTGCTTGAGTCCCAGGTTTGCGAGGTTGTCAAGCAGGGTGGTGGTGTTGCGGTCGTTGTTGTTCTCCAGGTGGAAGTTGAGGTCCCCGAGGAGGATGTAGTCAGCGGAGAGGAGGGCGTGCGGGCTGATGAAGTCAGCGATGTCTTCGCCGAGTTGTGTGCATGGTCCCGGGGGTCTGTAGATGAGGGTGCCTCTGAGGGTGGTCTTGGGGTTGATGTGGACCTGGAAGTGCAGGTGCTCGGCGGGTGCGAGGGTGTCATCGGTGTTGGTCGTGATGCGGATGGTGTTCTTGTGGATGATGGCGATCCCTCCTCCGGTCTGGTTGATGCGGTCCCTTCGGATGATCTTGTAGCCGTCTGGGATGGCGATGGCGATGTCGGGCGCTGAAGAGCCGTTCATCCAGGTTTCCGTGAGGAAGGCGACGTCTGGTGAAGTTGTGTCGAGCAGGTTCCAGAGCTCGACGGCGTGTCTGTGGACGGAGCGGGTGTTGAGCAGGATGCATTTCAGGTGGCTGCTGCTGCTGTTGCTCGTCTTGGTCTTGGTCGGTGCTGGAGTAGTGCAGGTCCGGATGCAGGTGAACTTGCAGGAGTGGCAGCAGAAGGGTCCGTGGGTGCGTCTCGGGGTCGCTCTGTAGCAACCCGGGATTCGGCCAACGTTGACAGCTTGTAAATGTAACTCAGCCTGCCATTGCAGTCTATGTGTGCAGTATAGTACTGCCATGTCAGCTTGACAAGTACACCCACTTGCCAGGCCTTACCCTTCCCTTTTCTTCCATGCTCTCCATCCCTAAGGTAGGCCCAAGGTACTCCTGTGGGCAGGGTGCAGTGCATGTGAAAGGTAGGACATGCCCTGATGTGTGTGGCATGTCCTGACAGTGAAATCCTGCCAATTTCATTTTTCACTATTGCAAGGCTATCTGTTCCCATAGGATAACATGGAGATTTTGCTTATAACATCTTATAAGCATAACTATCGCTGGGAACAAGATAGGCAAATAAAGTTTGATATGCCTGAACTCAGAATGGTAAAATGCATCTTTTAATGCGGGTGATTTTTACATTCTGTGTTTGAAAATACCACTTTTAAAAAGTAGGTATTTTCTTGCTTAGCCATCAAGTGTGGCTAGGCTAGGATGTGTATTGCCTGTCCGGCTTTGGAGTTACAGGGGCTGGGGAGGTGGAGTGGCTCCAGAGAGTCTGGGTGAATCAGGGCTGGGCTGAATAGTAAGGGGGGGAGATTTCCTTTCACATGAATAGACCTGTCTGCCAAGGACAATGCTCTCTCCACCTCCTGCCAGGAAGCTGCACCAGAGAGGACAGCACTGGTTTTGACTGAGCACAGGGCTTCTCTGTCATCAGAGAACAAAGGATTTTGTAGTATAGATATGGGGGCCCAGACCCCAGACTTTTAGATCACTTTTGGGAATCAAGAGGAACCTTGGCCAAGGAGAAGAGCTGGAGAAGCTGAGGAGGAATACTGCCCCTGTGTAGTTTGCTGTCTGGGGTTGGTCTGCAGTGGCTACTTTCAGCCAAGGAAAGGAGAAAGGACGTTTCTGTTTTCTGTGTCCCCTGCTTGAGGAAGATCTCCAAGGGCTTGGATTGCCTCCTGTTCTGAAGTCTCAGGGACACAAGGGGCCCGATTCACAAAAGTAAACTTAGACCAAAAGTCTAAGTTTAGTCCTGAAGTCTAACTTTACTACTACTGAAGTTAGACTTTTGGTCTAACTTTAGTAGTACTATAGTTAGACTTTTGGTCTAACTTTACTAGTAGTAAAGTTAGACTTTAGGTCTAAACTTAGACTTCAAGTCTAAACTTGGACATTTGGTGATAGTTTACTTTCACGAATCAGTCCCTAAGACTTTACCTCCATTCCGACATCGATCAACTGGCCGACAGACTTAGTCGGCGGAACCCCAATTTGAGGACACTGGCGTCCGGGAAAAAGGCGATGTAGCAGTCAGCTCCATATGAAAGTGGCCTGGAACTACGAGATCTGTTCACTTCTATTAAATAGCAGGGAAACAGAATAATAGTGAAACCGCTATCCAGATACGATCATCCCGCCTACAAAGAGACATATAGGTGCGTACTGGAATATTGCAGTCGTATGCCCCCGGAACCCAGTTAGAGACAGAACACATATACTTGAATACGAGTGGCATTCGAGAGTTTTAACACCGCTTTGAATCCTGAAAGGCCCTGTGTCTGCCTACTGCTATCTTGAACTGCCATCTAGAAACCAGATGAACGCTAAAATCGGAAGGTGCTTTAAAATATAACGCCGAGAAACCAAACTATTCTGGAATCGAACTGTAAATAGCCTGTCTCGTGAAATAATTACAGCATAGACGCTCATGCACCCTATGATGTCATCTAAAGTCTGCTACCCCTGAACAGCAGAACCCAATAAGGATTCAGAGTTTTTACCTTTGTGCCCGCCCCAGTATACTGCCCCTTGCCCTGACGAAGGTGCGGCCTCATTGGCCGGTCACCAAAACGCGCGTCGGCGTATGTCTCCTGGAACACAGTTACTGTCCTCATTACACCAGGACCCGTAGCTAAAACCAACTACCCGGATGAACATCCCGACTTGACCATCTATGTGCCATAACTGCAAGGAAAAGTAGAATGAATGATAGAGCGATTGGTTTATGAAATTAGGAGAGAGAGTGAGAGTAGGGATGAAGTGAATGATTATGTGCGTGTGAATTTAGGCTGTTACTGGGTAGGATGAATTTTTGTGACATTATTGTTTCCATATCTGTCTGTTTGATTTATGACTTATATGCACTTATGATATATCCCAAAAAAAATATATATTGCTCCCTAAAAAAAGTTTTTTAACTCTTAGTATCAGAAAATAAAAATAAAAATAAAAAATATATTTTCTTAAAATGGAACTGTTTAGTCCTCTTGATTCGACCATGTGATTATTCTATGTCCTGTCAACCCCTTGGTTAATCACCCCTCCATACATATCAGTCAGGACCCCATAGTTAGGGCCTACATATCTTGAGGCAGGGTACTCTCTTTTTCTATGTTTTTTTTTTTTTTTACCTCCATTCCTCCCTGAACTCGTTTGCTGGGAGTTTTGACCTGCTGTGAAGTGCCTGCCAGTGTTCTGGGCCTCTGGACGTTGTTTTGGGACTGGAAATTACAAGAACTCTGAAAATCAACGCATCACGTCCGAGATCTCCGCACCGATTCTGACACCGGCGCAGGGTGGAGAAGAATCAACTCATCATAAGAGATCGTCACACATCGCATCGAAGCGCCAAGTCTGTCACATAATTTGGGGATGCAGTAAGAAACCGACTTATCACCTCCCCTGCGCAGCAGTAAGCAACCAACGCATCACCTCCCCCAGAGCAAGAAACCGACACATTATCTTTCCTGAGTGTAAGGAACGGACGCATCACCTTCCCTCCAACCCTTTTTGCTTGCATTTTTTGACGCATCCAAGGTACTTTGTGTAAAAGTGTTGCATCTCACATTTTCTTGGAACTCAACTGTTTCTCCCTTTTAAGAATCATATTTTTAATAGTGTATTGTGGATTTTTGTCATTTAATCTTGTTTTGATTTAGATGAAGATTATCTAAATCATCTAGTAAAGTGGTATACCATATACCCAAAGCCTGTAAATTAAATGCTACTACTAAGCCTGCAGCCCCTATTCTGTCTACCACTTCAGTAGTCCCATGAAACATGTCCCAGGCCTGCAACAGCAGCATGTCTGCAGTTTTAAACTATACAAAACAACAGGAGAGAGAAAGGGATTTCCACTATGTGCAGGGGAATACTCCTGGTCCCCTTTCCGATCAGGTAAACAATCAATAGGAGGCGTATCACCAAGAGACCACTCAAAGTGTGAAGGTTTTGGGACAAGTTGCTCAAGAAGGAAAGTTATCCTTTCTTACGAAGACCCCTCACTCACCAACCTAGTTGGTGGCATGCTTGATCATCGGGGTCCCACCCTAATAGTCGAATGTCATCCGGGTGTGCTGCGACCCATGATTATAGTGGAGCAGGTTGTTTTTATGTGTACGTGGGTGACAAAGTGGTTTAAAAACTGGCCAGATATAACTCACTAAGAGGACTTTATTCCGGAGTAACTGGTCAATGTTAAAAATTGATTAGATACCTGTTTTGGTTAAATTTACCTCTGGTATCTATAAAGTGAAAAAAGGTGCATTAAAAGGTCTACATATTTCAACCTGTAGTTGGTATTTCCAGGTTTTCATCAGGACCAAGTGTGCGTGACCCTGACGGTGTACACACGCTAAGGTGTACCCTACCCTTGATCAATGATACCTAACCGTGTACTTACAGTTGGGTGTCCTTTCATCCAATTATTCGAAAGGAAGAACCTGCAAAGACAAAAGTACAATCACAAGCAAACATGGTACATGCCTGTAACATAGTGTCTGGATGGTTGAGTGCTCCTTGCTATCCGAATATTGTGTGTTAAGAAAGCTTGACGAATACACAATTATAAATGTCTGTCTCTAAGATGAGAGACAGTCTTAGGTAATATTCATACTGTGCACATTTATTCAAGTGACAGATTCAGTCACTAGGGAATAACGTACCGTCCACTCATGATATTCCTACCGATGGATGTTGGTGCACAGAAATTGGCATGACTTGCCGTGAACTACAAATGCATTCGTCAGCTCACGTTGATATCAATGAAACCAGTAAGTTTATGTTACAATGCCACTTTGATTCATATTAAAAAGCATGTGTCTGCGCTCTCATTACGTAGGTGAGGGCGTACTCAAAACAGCATGCATGCCAGTCAACGAGCGTCACATTTAAGGTACCAAGAATCATAGGAGTACAAGGGGGTGCTTACTACAATTCACAGCGATGTGTGCCTCAGGGGAGTCGAGTAGTAGTGCTGACTCCATGACACAATCTAGATGAAAGAGCGTGATAAGAAGGAATAGCAGGTGTCTCGGTAATCGAGAAACAGTAAAAGTTAGTTGTTAACGCGAAGCCCACCCGCATCTGGTCAAATTACTGGTATAGGCATCGGAGCTGCTTTGTGTGTTAAATGCAGAGAGCTTCTGGGTGCGAAGTCAAGGGGGCATGGCGATATGGTCATGGGACCAGCGTCCGCGCGAAGAGGCGCGTGTTACCAAGGTTACAGAGGTAAATGACAGACGCGATAACCAATATGTAGTGTCTTCAGGATAAAAAACTATGGGCCAGGCACATGCGAGCAGAGTAAAGCAGACAGCACGTGCTTCGTGTTATTACGTAAAGGTGCAAGTACTTCTTAAGATTTTTAATCACTCGGATCCATTAAAAGCAGCGGTGACTATATAGAAGTGCAAATACTCCTAGAAATTTTAACTCAAAGAAACATAGTTAAAGCAATTAATGACTGCATGAAGGCTTTTATACTATTAGGAAGCCTGAGTGATGCCAGTATTGCAAGTCCTTATTAAGATTTATAGTCACTGGAACATAATAAAAAAGGGGCTGAATAACTATGTGGAAGTGCCAATATATCTTAAGATTAATTAACAATGAAAACTCATAAAAGTGATCACTGGCTGTGTGCAGGCCCAAACTTTTAGTTGGAAAACTGAGTAATATCACACAGATTGTGCCTAGACTATGCAGGATGGAACTGTCTTCTCTTAAGAAACGTCATGGAAATTACTCATAAAGTGGATCTGGACAAGATATATCATATGGTCTTATCTAGAAAGCACTGAGTTCCACAGAATATTGTCATATAATCCTACTTTATGGGCAGAGACGTTTTAAGGCATGGTCAAAGTGGGCTCTGGCCCAGGGCCCCAGCCTTCCTAGGGGCCCCCTGAGAGAGTTTTGCCCTGAGGAACTTTAATCATTCTTAAGCAGATTGTAAAGAGCATTTTCTTTTATTTTATTTTTAACGAGGGGAATGTGTGAGAGTTTATTGCAGATATTTTTCAGACAAATGGTGTGTTTATGTTTCATGCAACAACCATAAAAAGTTTATTTTAGCTCCAAACAGGTCCTCGGATGGAAAGGGTGCATAGAGGTAATTGTTGTAGTATTAGCAAGCTGGCTCTGTCACAATATTGAAAACCACATCAATAACCCTGAATATTAGAAGTATACACATTTTGATTTTGGAACACTGTGTTTGTGCACTGTCAGTGAGACAGAGAGGGCATGAAAGAGCTGTAACTTGATCATAAATTTAAATATGTTCCTAACAGGGGCCCCTGAAATACGTTTGGCCCAGGGCCCCCAAAATCCTTAAGGCGTCCCTGTTTATGGGTGGATAACCTATATATATCCCCCGCTGTTCCTTCTCAAACAGGCGTTGTTGGATTTTTGTTCCTATTTTAATTTGTTCAATAATTGTCCATTTGATGTCATTAGTTGTATGATTCTTTTGGAGAAAGTGCTTGGTGAGTTTAGTTATGTTTTTTTTGCATCTGATTGTGCTCCGGTGTTTACAAATCATCTTTGATTTATCTGCAAGTCATACCCGCATATGCAAGGTTGCATGGGCATTTTATTAGATTGACTACATTGGTGCTGTTACAGTTTGTGTGGACACTTTGGTTCCACACTTTTCCTGGTTCCAGTGAGAGTGTTTTTGTGTTACAGGTCAAGTGGCAGACACTGCAATTGCCACATTGATATTGCCCTACGATGTGGGGTAGGCCCCATGCCATTATTACAGTTTGTGTTGTTTCCTGTCTATTCTCCTTAGGGCATGTGTTCACCAGGGAAGCCTTCAGACTTCTAGTTTTCTTGAAGGAAAAAAGGGGTTTCTCCCAATGCAAATTGCCAGTGTTGATGATTGACCAGTGTTTGTTGATAGACCTGGTCATTAGGTTAGAGGCTGTGTTATATCTTGTTACACATGTAATTGGTATTCCTTCGCCCTTCTGTATGGTGGGTTTGTTTGTGAGGTCTATTGCTTAACTGCAGTAGTCACTGATTTTGCTGCAATTGCGGCGTAACCTCAGATATTGGCCATAAGGCAAATTCTCTCTCAGAGGTCTCGGATGGAAGCTCTCAAATCTAAGTAAATTGTTCCTCGCACTTGGTTTGTTCAATGTTTTCGTCTCTAAGTGTTCTCCTCGGTGACTGTCACATCCTGGAATATTATTATATTAGGGTCAACAATGTTGGTGAACCTCAGGTTTTGGTCACAGGTGTTGATCCACATGGTAAAGTCAGCTAGTGTCTCGATAGGCCCCTGCCACATGGCAAGGACATCATCGATATACCTTTTTCAAAATACAATGTTGGAGGAAAAAGGGCTTTGGTCGCTCAGTATGAATCTCTTCTCAAACTCAAAAACAGAGCCCTGCACACTCGGGCAAAAGTCCTCCCCATATAAGTACCCCCATCTGGAGATATAGTGCCCCCTCGTATTCGAAGAAGTTCTTCTTCAAGGCAAGTCTGGCACATTCCAGGATGAAGCCCTCTGGTGTCCTGTATGTTCAGGTGGTCTCATTAAGAGCTTTCTCGAGTACCTCCAGGGCGTTATCCTGTGGGATGCTGGTGTAAAGGCTCTCGATGTCGAAGCTAACCAGAATGGTGTTTTCGTCCAAGGTGATGTTCTTGAGTAGTTTCAGGAGACATTTGGTGCCTTGTAAATAGGTTGCGGTATTTTCTACAAGAGTTTTGAAGAAAAAGTCACAAAAGCGGAACAGAGGCTCGAGTAAAGAGTCTATACCCGACACGATGGGTCTGCCAGGAGGGTAGGATTTTGTTCTTGCACATTTTGAGCAACGTGTAAAAATAGGGGATTTTTCCCTCACTGTAACAAAGAAAATGTTGACCCCGTAGATGAAGCATGTCACCAACTAGGTTGGTGAGTGAGGGGTCTTCTAAAGAAAGGATAACTTTCCTTCTTGTACAACTTCTCCCAAAACTTTGAGACTTTGAGTGGTCTCTTGGTGATAATATTCCTATAGTTTGTTTGCAGTTTTAAACTGTCAATTCAACCTACCAATATAACACCCTTGCTGAGCCTTAACCTCCTTTTTTATCCCATATAAGTCACTCACTCCTAAAGTAGGGCCCAGGCAGCCCATAAAGCAGGTGTCACAGGGATTCCATTCTCATACAGAACTGTGCATAGAGACTTGGAACCTCAGTGAATTAGGGTGTGCCAAAACTCACCTTAGTACCCAAAAAATCCCCTACCAGACTAGCTACAGTGTCACATTGGTGACCACACACCCCCAATGCTTAGACAAACCAGAACATGGACGTAGTACACCTCAGGTAACATGGAACACATGAACACTCTTTCGTTATACAAACATTTCAATCCAGGACAAGGAGTAAAAAAAAAGGACACGTGCATATTTGAAATGTTTATTCACTAATGCAGTGTTCTCAATTGCAGTATCTTAGCTAATACAAGCAAACATATTATAAGAAACAAAGTAATCAGCATAGTCACTAGTCCATAGAACACAAAATGTGAAAGCATGGTAAAATGCTAAAACGAATAGGGTTCAGGGACACCTAATTCTCACCCTCCTTAGATAGTATATTATATTATATCTAAGAAGGTCTCTTTGGGTTTTTAGTAGGGCGGCCCCATACCTCAAGATCCTAGTGGTAAGTGATCACATCATCTTCCACCAGCTCCCTGCATGGCAAGCACCATCAAGGGTGTTTCTATGCTCTTGTGCAAAGCAATATAAAACGCGCCTAAAGCCAGAATTTGGCCGCAGCTGCATGTATGTTATGTCTAGGAGCATGCAAAGATCAGACCTCACAAAAACCACTGTGTTAAGATATCCTTGAAGGTTTCTGCACTCACTGTACAGACACAGCTCACCAAGCAAGGCTGATATCAGAGTAACAACATATTCTTGCATGAATCAAAACATTCTACTAGGCTCAAAGCTAAAGCAACAGCTATGTGTCGTGTGCAAAAGTAGCAGTAAGGTAAAATGGCGTTTAAACTCCTAATAAGCTCATGCTAACCTAACAAAGCATATAGGCAAAGTATATCTATATGACACCCTCCCATGATCCGAGCACGGATAAGATAAGATAAGATAAGATAAGGGACTCAATTTTGAAATGCAGAGTTCAATGAAATAGTCAGCTCAAATTCGAGTAGGTGAGGAAAAATATTCTAGTCAGCCAAAAAAAAAAAAAAATCTCACCAGCATGACAATTTAGTGTTCACTGTTATTAAGGCCAATAGGTCCGATACCAAAAGTTGTCCATCATAATTTTCAAAAAATTGGAAAAAGTTTCATGATATCAAAGGCCTCGATAGGAGTCAGCCTAACACTGAGTTTGCAAAATAAGCAGCAACTGCTTCCAAAAGGAAGTCACTGTTATCGTCCGAAAATAACTCAGCCATCCAATTCAATAGTGAGAAAGAACACACATGCTCTTCAATTACCGCATAGCTGCAAAGGCCATAATTCCTCCTTCAGAACAAAGCAATTCATGAGCAACTAAGAAACTCATAAGATGATTAAAATCCACTTCAAGAGACACCATATTGCAGAGACACAAATCCAAGGCCCAGTCGAAATCGCAGCTCAGGCAATGAAAGACAGGCTGGACACAGGTGAAATAGGAAAATCAAAACGATAATCCATATGCTGCGCTTAAGGTGGCGAGTGGCAGCGTACCATAGTATTCAAGCATCCTGTTGCGAAACAGTGCTAACCGCGACTGCTCATCTTGGAACACAGGACGGGCATCCATTTTTAATAAAAACAAATTAGCACTAGAAATCCTGCAGCCAGCACCAGCAAAACGGGAAATCCACCAAATAGGCTGGAAAAGATCGAATGGAAGAAAGCAGGAATGACTCCAAATATCTTTTGGAAAGAAGTCACAAGACCACTGCTCACTACTTTAAAAAACTGCGCCAGCCCCGAAGTGGAGGATGAGTTAAAAATAGTATGAATCAGCTCACCGAAATGCAATGGTAGATCAGTATTTAAAAAAGCATGCACTTCTGTGCAGGTGTTAGCTACGTGAAGGACAAATGTTTCAAAAGCAGATGTCAGGGAAACTTTTTTGTGACAATAGGGCTCTTATTTGACTCATCTTATTGAACTCTGCTTTCAAGGTCGGAATCCTCGGCCAGATGGAAACATCCAAGTTCCCATGCGGGGGTGGATACACCACATTTTTACAGCAAACCACACGTTCACTGACTGTAACTACATAAGCTATGCCTTTTAATAACCCACAGCAATCTTCATTATTTAAAAGTAAATAACTACTGTTTGCCAGTAAAGTGAATGCGGGGACAATAGCGGGCATGGGTGTACCTTTTAAAACACATGCTAAATTAGGCCGTTCCTGATTACAAGAGCCATGCAATTGTATGTGTCTATACATTAATGAGTGATCTGGTGTTTCCGTGCACTCCTCTCCTTTTAGATAAACCTCTTTTCCGTCCCTAAGGCATCTATAAGTGAAAGAGAGTGACTAGGCTTCATGTAAATAGGAGCTACCAAGAGGCCCGTACCTACCAATGGCAAAAAATGTCATGCAATTTGTAAACTGGAAAAGTGCAAATGGTAAAGTTATTAACCCGTGGATAAGCCACATAGCAGTAGTAGCCTCTGCCACTGAGAAAGGTAAAGACTCCAATCGTTCAATGTGTAACATGGAAAAAGACGCATCTCTCATTGAAAGCAAACGTTGCTTATCAGTTAAATTAAATGGGAAAAAAAGAGACGTGACATTCATGTAATTCCAAGGCACTTTCCCGGCCTTCAGCGTCTGCAGGGTCCATGCAAACTGCATAATAGAACGCAATTGATTTTGACCATGGTACAAAACAGGCACATCAGCCTGTACAATTTCAACAACAGATGACACAATATTATCTAATGTGTAGATGCGGGAGGAAAGTGTATTAATGCTGTTATCCACTACTGCAAGCACTTTCCCTAAATTAACTTGATCAAAAGCCCTAAGGCAGGTAGCCGCTTCAATCTGCGATGTTTTCCAGAGTTCATTATAAACGGCATATATCCATCTTCTAGATCCACCTATTGCCGGGCCTTTTATGAAATCATTCAAATCAACCTCGTCAGTCAGTTTAGACAAATGCAGTTTGACTGACGCCAATGTAGAGTGTTTGAGCCAATTCTGACACAATTGGCCTACTGAATAAGTGGTTACAGAATGGTCACTCTCAAAACGGAGATCAACCCTGACCTGTGTAAAGCCATCATCCAGACCCAAAACACGATGCTGGCATGAATCTGCACTTCTGTGCCACATCAACCAACCCTTGGGATCCAAACTGGATATGTTAATGGACAAATTTTGCAATAGAGTTTGCAACTCTCTAATCGAAAAATGTGTTGAATTTTCCCAACCTGAATATTCTTCCAAATCAGGGAAGGAAGGAGAATTTAATTTTTTAAAAGTAGCCAATCCAAAGCATGTTGTCTGTGAGATGGTAGAATTCAAAAACAACATATGATTCGGGATGAGACATGCACAGTGCAAAGCCTCAGTGCCTTGTACCTGCCAACTTTTAGAACCCCAAACTGATTTAAGGTCAATGGTTTCCTTCTACAACTCGTAGCCTCCAACAGCTAGCTGGTCTAGAAAGGACTTCGAGTACAATAACTTAGTATCGGTAAGTCTAACTTTGGACATGGATTTTTTAGTCATTCTAAAATAAAATGAAGCGGCATCGGACTGATTAAAATCAGTAAAATAAGTGTACTTTTTCAAAAATGTACTTGAGCTGCCTCTTAAAGGAGCTGGGCAATGCTCCCACTGTGTATAATTTACAGTACTCCTCCTGGAATTAGTTTTATGTAGGTAGTGATTGCCAAAATGTTGGAAGCAAAACAAATCACCATAATTAGCAGATTCTAAATATAAATCTTCAGCATCAAAGGCAGCATACTATTTCAAATCAGCAAACAAAGCCTCTACTGCCTGAACATCCCAATCAAACAAAAGCCAAGTCTCCCTTCAATCTGTGGGCAGAATGTGACGAGAAATGGGGTGCCAATGTTCCATTCAGATGTCGAATGCATGTTTTCTCCTCGACATAGTGTCCATTGATGAATCGGAAAAAATAAAATACAAAACCAATTGACATAAAAAGGTCAAGTGAAAAAATACCCAACCAAATGTAAGTCCAAGGGAGAATCAAAAATGTTTTTTAAACAATGTTGCATAGGCCCTAATGCTTGTGGGCTTTCCCGAAGTGTGTGAAATAGTGTCAAATGAAAATCTGGATTCTGTGGCTAAACGAGTTTGCAAATCAGGCATCGATAAGTCAGTTGGGTAGGTGTATTCAGTTTCATCAAGTTGAGTACCAGGCAATGCACTCAATAAAGGTCTAGAAACTGCAGGCATCTCAAGGGCCACCTTCGGCGCGTGATACGAAGCAGTGGTCAATACAGAATTTCTGACCATTGAAGGACATGAGATTGCCGGTGTCATGCTAAGAATCGGCCACTCTGTGTATCTTGACATTATCAATGGAGATATACCTGTTTTCTTTATGACCTGGAAGTGGTGGTAAAATGACTGTTCCTGTGCCCTTCACACCAAGCACAGGAACTGGAGCACGGTATGAGGGACCAAATTCCTTCTTGTTATCGATCTTCTCCCGAACCAGTTCTCAAACTTGCGGTAGCCAGCCAACTACCGGGATCTGCAACGCATCATCCGAAGTGGAGGGCAAATGTCCCTTTGCAAGTCTGTCTCTTGTCTTTTGTAGAGTCTTTAAAACATTGCAATGATCATCTACGTCAAAGGAGGCAGCAACAGCCACCGAGTCTAGACCGTCAAGGTCCGGTACATACAGCTTGATACCAAAGAGCATTTCGTATGGGGTCCGCCCACGCAGAGACCTTCTGGGGAGATTATTAAGAGCACGCTGCATGCCATTAAGATGGGCCAGCCAGTTTCTGCCAGTGCCTATAACTCGAGCTGTCAGAGATTGCTTTAAGTCACGGTTCATTCATTCCACAACACTATTACCCTCAGGTCGGTATGGAGACGAAAATTTTACTTGGACCCCCATCGAAGCCATGGCATCCCTATACGCCTTAGAGGCGAAAGCAGGACCCTGATCCGAATGGAAGGTACCACAGGCAAAAATCCCTACAAAGACATGCAAATCCCTTATGACAGTCCGTGAATCAGCGCTGCGATGAGGCCATACCTATACAAAGCGTGTGCATGAATCAACTGCTACTAAGATGTACTTATACGCAGTATCAGAAAAAAAAGGACCAAAGTGATCTAAATAAACACAACCTAATGGTTTCTTAGAAATGAACAACTGTGTTTGGGGCGGATGTGTAGCAGTTGAAGGCTTAATCTGCTGGCAAATGTCACATTATGTTATGCTATGTTAATATTTATTTCTTAAGCGCTCGTACGCCTGTGGGCTTCATGGCGCTATTGAAATGGAAAACACAACACAATGCTCTATAGGACACTCAGCACACTACTCTATGGATAAGCCTGTCTGAATAACCACGTTTTGAGAGAGGATCTAAAAGTAAGAAGATCTTCACACTGTCTTAAAGGCAGTGGTAAAGAGTTCCAGAGGGTAGCAGCTAAAAAGTGGAAACAGCTCCCGCCCAGCCTTGTCCTCTTAAACCGAGGAACAACTAACAAATCTTTGTGAGCGGAACCAAGGTTACGTGTGGGGGCATACTTGAGTACCATTTTCCTAATGAATTTGGGACCCCTACTCTGCAGAGCCTTGAAAATAATGCAACCTGCCTTAAATTCAACCCTGTGAGCCACAGGCAGCCAGTGTAGTTTTTGTAAGCCAGGTCTGACAGACTGCCATTTAGGGTGTTTAAAAATAAGTCCGGCCGCCTGGTTCTGAACAAGCTGCAATCTTTTAAGCTGACCCGCTGGGAGTCCCAAGTAAAGACTATTTGAGAAATCTAGTCGGGACAGAACAAGGGCTATAATTATCTGGATAAGTGCGGAGTATGTCAAAAGGTGAGCAATTCTTTTTTATCTTTCTAAGTTGAAAGAAACTTGAGGATACCACCGTCCCTACCTGACCTTTGAATGATAAATCTTCATTAAGTGTCACCCCTAGGCGCTTGACCATGAGGGATTTGATGGGCGGAACCCCCATGTCAGGTGGCCAAAAGTGGACATAGTCACGCATCTGTTTGTACAGTCCCCGCCACCTAAAACGTTGTTGTAATTGAGACACAGTGGCTGAAACGCCCGCATGCGCAGACGCAACACCTTCATGGGCCGCTGTGATCAGTGTATGTCTGCGATCCGAGTTGGGAATAAATCTCTCCACAACTTCAGGAATTTTCACATAAGGAACCTTATCGGGACTTAAGTGGTAGGTGTACTTCGAAGGGAACCCCATAGGATTTTTACCTCCCTTCTCAGTGGCAGCAACTGCCGCCAAGATATCATCATCAATCTTACTTTTGGACCGTGTAACTGCTGCATCTAATTATTTCGATACTGCTGATTTTGCTGCTTCATCAGCAAGCGAGTTGCCGACAGCGTGAACTCCCACGCGCTGATGACCGAGAGTATGAATCACAAACACGAGTGGCAACCGCTCTTTAAGCTCAGCCACTTGGACTCAGATCATTTTATGTTTTATTGTGCTACCCTTGGAATCAC
Organism: Lissotriton vulgaris; assembly: GCF_964263255.1. NCBI lineage: Eukaryota > Metazoa > Chordata > Amphibia > Caudata > Salamandridae > Lissotriton > Lissotriton vulgaris. Next base: position 1,984,183,446 of record NC_141689.1, read on the forward strand.
GAAAATCGTTCTGAAACCAAAAGAACAAGTTTTCATTGTAAGACTGGGCACACTAGTAAGAATCACTTACGATAAGTGTTGTCACACTAGGATCAGCGTACTCCAATGCAAGCATCAGAGCAAGAAGCTCTGCTAATTGTGCGGTATTTTGTTTAACTTTGTGTCACTTCAGCTTGAATTAAAAGGCGTTTTACTGTGTTGGAGGACCTTCCCTATTTTATCGCTGCCACGGCCACTCTCAGCTGAGTATAGACGCTGAGAGCTCGGTCCCGGGAAGCGAAGTTCGACAGTGGCCATATTGGGTGTGTTCTAGCGCTCTGACTCACTCTAGCTGATTATAAAAAGGGACGGTGTTACCTTCGCGCAGCGAATGCTATCAGCGGACGCGCCGGTCTCACGACGGAGTCATGGCAGAGTCCTGCCCCTCTGCGCACATCAGCGCCAAGGAGGCGCCGGGAGCCGAGCAGGCTGATTCAGTTCTAACCCATTGTGTAGGTAGACTTGTATATTCCTTACAGATCTTGATTTCTTTTAAACCTGTGTGCAAACCCTGTCATTATACTCTCTCGCCCAAACGGGCGTTGGAAGCCTCTGCCTGTCAATGTACTGGGAATTGGGCCTCCCGTCATAAATACCCAAGATCGGTCCATCTGAAACCCTACCGGCTGATCACAGAAAATGGGTTTCTCATTAATGCTAGATCACCTATTAAAAATACCCTTGCCTTTAGGGATTTCATCTCTGAGAGAAAGCCTCTCTGTGCATTCATAACGGAGACCTGGGCCGCCGACCACTCCGGACCTGACCTTTTGAACGCTATTCCGGAGGGCTACTCGCTATCAAGAATGGACAGAGAGGGACAAAGGGGAGGGGGGATTGCAATACTACATAAAACCACAGTCAGATGTAAAATTGAGCTTTTGTTCTCATCGAGTGATCCCTATCAGGCCCTTTTCTTTGCCCTCAACTCCTTCCCCACTATTACCTTCTCTGGGATTCTGATCTATATACCTCCCGGTCCTAGGTCAGCTTTCTGTCATAATCTTAATAAGGTCCTGGAGCCCTACATTGACAGACCCAGTCTCACCGTCCTTGGGGACTTTAATTTCCATCTGGAGAAGGACAATTTCACCGATACGGCCCTTCTGCTGGACCTACTAGCTTCCTGTGGCCTGACTCAAAGAGTAGATGTCTGCACCCATATAGCCGGGCGCACTCTGGATGGGGTCTTCACTAACGACTCGAGGGTGCAGACTGGGATCCCTCTCCCGATTTCCTGGTCAGATCATATGGCCATCCCTTTGGTTTTTACATACTCAGATTCTACCCTCCTCTTGGCAGATTCCAGTAAGTGGGACCTTAAAAGAAACTTTAAAGGGATAACCAGTGACTCATTAGCTCCTCTTTTGTCTAATCACCGCCCGTCACCTGTAAGGAACACAGATAGTGCTGCGCTGTATTTGCACAATTCCATCCTTAAGGCCGTAGATATATTGGCTCCTGCCAAGCAGCACTATTCTGCCAGGAAACACCTCTTGGCGCCCTGGTATTCTGATACCCTCAGGTCTCTTAGGCAGGGATGTAGAAGACAGGAGAGAGCCTGGAGATTCCATTTAGACCCAGATGAAAAGCAAAAACATAAAATCCTACTTAAAGAATATAAAACTGCGGTGCTTGTGGAAAAGAAATTACATTTCTCTAAGGTGACTACTTCCCTTAGTTCAGCCAGGGAACTGTTTAATATCGTTGATTCCCTATCAGCCCTGCAATCGCCAGATCCCACTGTTGCGTCTCAGGAGCTCTGTGACCAGATATCCACTTTCTTTCATGTAAAGATAACTGATATCTATTCAGATCTAGAAGCTCTCAATCGTGAACCAGAACTTTCAGTTACCTCTGTCCCACGTTTTGTGGAAGAGGATTCGGTTCAATCATCTCATAGCAATTTTAACAGTTTCCCCCAGCTCACGCTAGAACAGCTCAATCTGCATTTGGATAAGCTGAAGTCAGGTTCCCCCCTGGATCCCTGCCCCCTAAAGACTCTTAAGGAATGCAGAGATGCTCTTCTTCCTTCTTTCCTTGAAGTAATAATCTGGCAATCCTGGAAGGGGTTTTCCCCACCCACTGGAAAATGGCCATGGTTAAGCCTCTTCTCAAGAAGGCCTCACTGTATCCGGGTATCTTAAAGAACTTTCGGCCTATTTCGCTACTTCCTGCCCCGCAAAAATGTTAGAGGCCCACCTTAACAACCATCTGAGTGTCTTTCTGGAGAACGCCAGTCTTCTTGACCCCTCCCAACACGGCTTTCGCAGGGCTCATAGCACCGAGTCCGCTCTCACTGTTGTCACCAATAACATCTGTGCTAGGGTCGACAATGGCCAGGCTACCCTGCTGGTCCTGCTCGACCTTACAGCCACGTTTGACACTCTATCTCTTTCTATTCTAGTCAAACGCCTTAAGGAGATAGGAGTGAATGGGCCGGCCCTTAGCCTATTGAAATCTTTCTTGGAGGGCCGTGCACAAAGGGTCAAACTGGGCGACTTCCTTTCGCCAGCAAAACCGGTGCAGTGTGGGGTTCCTCAGGGGTCTTCCCTAAGCCCCACACTCTTTAACATTTATGTGACACCACTTGCCAGACGTGTAAGATCCTTCGGGTTGGAAGTCCTGTCCTATGCCGATGATACCCAGATTATGGTCTCCCTCTCACAATCCACTGACATCACAGCCCAGAATTTCAGACACTGCATGGAAGCAGTTGCTGGCTGGATGATCAGGAATTTTCCCAAATTGAACGGGGAAAAAACTGAGGCATGGAGGAGATCTGGTCAACGGACTGGTGGCCCTCTGTACTTGGGGTCTGTCCCACGCCCTCCCAGTCCGCTCAAAATCTGGGTGTCATCTTCGACAATAAACTCTCTTTTAACAAACAGGTCAGTAGGACGATTTCCACCTGTTGCTGGAACTGTTACGATAGCACTAATCTCCTCAAGGTTAGACTATTGCAATGCACTGTACCTGGGTATCAACAAACAACAGGTACTGTGCCTTCAAATGGTTCAAAACGCAGCTGCCCGGTTTGTCGGCGATGCCCCCAGACTTTCATCAGCAACCTCCATTAGGAGGGATCTTCACTTGCTTCCTATGCAGGCCAGGATAGAGTTCAAGGTTCTGTGTCTCACCCACCGTGCCTTGCATGACGGCAGATCAGAAGACCTCAAAGCCTTGCTAACCCCTTATATTCCTGGTAGGGTCCTTCAATCTACCAACAAAAATCTCCTGATGATTCCCAAAACCTTCAAAGCCAGATGGGGCGGGAGGGCCTTCCGCTTCCTTGCACCCAAGATCTGGAACACCCTCCCGGCTGATATTAAGGAACAGTTGTCCAACTCCCTCTTTCGTAAGGCTCTAAAGACCTTCTTTTTCAGGGAGACCTAGCCGTAACTGCGCATTTCCTTTCTGTCCTGCACAGCCTGTACCATCACTAGCGCCTTGATGCCCACGTGCAAAGTTGCCCTGTAAAAATTCTCCTTCAATTCAATTCAATTCAATTCAATTCAATTCAATTCAATTCAATTCAGTCCCCTAGAGTCTGCGTGTGCACGACTCTTGACTTGAACTCATCGTTCACCATGGCACCTACTACAATGTCGCCAGCGGAAACGTAGGTGTGTTTAGAAGCATGCGCAACCTGCGCTGAACCATCAGTGTATATGATGCAATGGAAATCCTCCAAAGGCCGCATAGCCAAAGGTGCTGGATGGACAAATTCATATTGCAAAAACTCCTTTGACTGTAAGGAGGCATCAAAAATAAACGTGACATCTGGAGACGTCAATGATGCTGCCCATTGTATCCACCGAGGGTGCAAGTCTTTAGTATTAGGCACACTGGCTTTCGTAACTGCTTCCAAAGCAGGACACGGGGTAACAACCAACATGCGTTTTCCCTGTGACAGAGCGCGTTCCTTCAGAATCGCCGTCAAAACTTTCTCCACAGTGGAAAATCGCATTTCAGCCGAAGTGTACAAGTGTGACTTGTAAGCAATAGGTACTGTGTCTTCTTCGTTAAAAGTAAGGTATGTGAAACCCACCGTCCCAGGGATAATTCTTATCACCAGGTTGGTGTGGTTGTCACGAGTCAATAAGTATTTAGAAGCGAGCAGATCAGCCTGCAAAGATTGCAGTATAGCTGAGTGCTCCGGCAGCCAGTTTGATTTGATAAAAGTTGGTTGCATCAAAGCATACAAAGGCTTGATACGCTGGGCATATTCAGGTATGTATGTCATCCCGAAATTCGAAAATCCCAGCAAAGACTGTAATTTTTTCAGAGTTGTCAGAGCGCGCAGTTGTGTGCCTTTCTCCAAGAAGTGAGGAGCTAATCCTCGACCTTCATTGTTGAGCTCGTAGCCCAGAAACAACACTGTGTACTCCGCAATGTGCGATTTTGCAAAGTTGAATTTGTAACCGAAGTCTGCAAAGCTACAAATCAAGCAGTCAACTCGACACAGATGCTCCCAAAGTTCGTCATCAGTGAGATAAATGTCATCCACATATGAACAAGCATCTAGGTCAACTCTCTCCAAGAGAGAGACTATGCGGGCAGCAAACACCCCATGACTATTCTTATAGCCCATCAGTAAACGTTTGAAATGTTTTTCGACACAGCCGCAAGTAAAGGAGGTCCATTGGGAACTCAGGCCATCCAAATGGTGGGCATAAAAACCATTGGAAATGTCAAGCGTGGTTTTAAACCGCTTACGCACAAGTTTATCCACTAAAGCAGAGCTGTGTGTATTCAGTACTGAACAGGTACGGCAATGCGAGTTTAAATCCCGGTAATCCAATACCAAACAATATGAACCGTCAGGCTTGGTCACAGTAAAAAGAGGGTTATTCATTGGTGAAACTCAAGTTACAATCACTCCTTGATATTCCAATTGTTCAAGGATTTCCGCAACGGAAGCCTTTGCTTTGCGCTTTATGGGATATGGAGGTTGAGGCTGTGGCATAGACCACAAAGTAATCTCGTGGTGTGGGGAAAATGTATCCCATCCACAGTGTGTACGGTATAGAGCCGGCGCAGGGGCTTTAGCCCACTCTTCTGCAAAATTCAGCTCATGCTCCTCCGAAACAGTGTGCGCGAAACTCGGGAGGATTACCTCCTCCCCTCTTGGAGCTGCGAGCACAAAAGGTGGGGGCCAGTCAGCCTCCAGTAACAAAATGTCATAGGTAGTCATATGATTCTCCCAAAATCTCCCTTTTATGGTACGTTGAATGTCACCTTCAATGAATAAGTCTATTTCATTAAGTCTGTCAGGTAGAGCTACTCTAGTGTCAGCTGTTTCCACAACAAAGTAACGGTCAGTCGCTGTCACCTTCAGTAGTGGACGCAGGGCCTCTTGCACTATGGTAATCTCCGCCACGCTGTCCAGCAAGATCAGAGCCCATGTCTGATTCCGAAGCTGCGTTCTCACTATCTGTGGCATATCTCGCTGTTAAAGCGGCGACTTTCTTTTTCTGAAACTGGGGTCGCTTCGATGTAGAATCGTCCTGCTTGCCTTTACCGTCTTTCTGGCGGGGGTGGTCGCGTCCTTGCTAGCCACCCTGACTCCTGCCTCCTCCTCTACCGGTCGAAAAGGCCGATGATTCCTGAAAAGAACGTGGAGAGCGTTGATCAGAAACCTGAAAACGATCAGGTGATTTTATCATGGTGTGATCGTGCAAGTCATAAACACGTTCTGTGGGCGCAGACAATGGAGACGCAGGACGAGACTCCTGTTTCTGTTGTTGTTGTTGCTTTCCCTGTTTTAGTTTGTTTGGCCAATTTTGTTTTTTGGTCTTGGGCTGTTCGTCAGTTTCTGACTTCTGCCCTTGGGGATGTTCTTTCTCTTTAGTAGAAAAAGGCTTGAGACCCCTACTATTGCGGCCCACGGTTGTATAAGACGCCACAATAATCCTCGCCAACTGTCGGGGTTTATCGGCATCAGGAATAGCCTGCAAAGCATTGGCAACCTGAAAGTTCACTGCTTCCCCCTTGACATTAGCAAGTATGAGATTGGAAACTATGTCAAAGGTACCACAGAGGCGCATACCCAATTCAATAGCAGCCTCCGGTCCGTGCTCATCCTGAACACGTTTAAGGACCATCATCAGGACAGTCATAGAAGGAGTGCCGTAACACGTCGTATAGACCGCCGCAAATGTCTTACTCCAGGTCTCACAGTCACCGATTTCAAGGGTCAAGTCCTTCGGTAAGCTAATTGTCAGAATCCTGTGCTTTTTACCAGGAGTCGTGTTAGGAATTATCGCTTTCAGCTGATCAAACTTCTCGGCAAGCCAGAAAGGAAAATCATCCTTTTCTTGGGGGCGCTTGCCCATCACAGTATTGACCATAACGGGACTGAGTTTCATTCCGCCCTGTCCGGCATGAAGCGACGCACCACCCGGGGCCCCAACCGGGAGATTATGGGTAAGGTATTGCACTAACGACCTAAAAACGCTAATTTCGACTGTGAGAAGTTGGCCCGATATGCAGCGTTCGCTATTCTAGCGACCACTATGTATCGTTCCAAACGACCCTTATGGTGATTGGTTGTAAGTCAACCTTAGACCAGCTATCCTAGTAGCGTGGATATGAGCAGTCTTCGGGCTAAACTCTAGAGGGCGTGTTAAGCCAGCTGTAATACCATCACATACCCCTTGAACACCAAGTGAAAGGACACCACACAAGTGTTATGAAAATAAACAGTATATTTATTAGAATCACAACAGCCCTGTACTCTTTATGAGGACAGGGTACTAAGCAAAGAACAAAACTCTTAGGAAAATACTTCAAGTGCACAATTTAAAACAAGTGCCCGAGGGCACGGAAAGTTTAGTGGTCTCGGGCGGACCTGATAAGGCAAGTCGGAAGCGAGGGACTCGGGACCCTAGAATAAGGGGGCTATGCGGGCACCGAAATGCCGAAGTTACCTAGCCACGAGGGCTGCGGCTGCACAAGTCTTACAGGCGTCGGGGGTCTTCGCTGACGAGCCAGGAGCCGGAAGAAAAGGAGTTGCTGGCCGGCGACCAGTGATGAATAGTTCGTAGAGATCCAAGCCTGGATCAGTGATCGTTGATACCTGAAAGCAGAGGGGACCAAGTTCGTACTACTAGCCAGTAGTCAAAAGGTACCCGGAAGGCACCGGATGGCCGTCACCTCGACTAGGTGAGTGGGCGACGCTAGGCTCTGCAGTCTCACGGACCAGGAGGCGTTGTCGGCGACCAGGATGGAGGTGCGAGCTGTCCCACGAAGATTGATGCTGTCGGCGTCGCTGGGCCCAGGATTGGGGCAACAAGCCTTGGCAGATTTCAGGGCCACGTGGTGGGCCTAAAATGGCGTCTTGAGTGGACCAGGAGGGTCCGGGATGCTCCTCTCGACAAAGGGAGCAAGGGCCGATTTGGAGCAACGAGACCAGCAGCGTTGGTTGTCGGATGTCGTCAAAGAAGGGCACAAGCCAGCGGCTAGTGACCAGACAACGTGCTGAGCAGCGAGCAGAAGGGCCCCACGCAGATCGTGGAGATGCTGGGAGACTGCACTTCGATGCTGGAGCTACTCAGGGTCGGGGCTTCTCGGACCCCAGAGCACTCACCAGAGAATTGCTTCGATGGTCGTGCTGATTAAGAAAGCGTGCAGGTTTTGATGATGGCCGGTCCCTCGAGGTCTCGTCGCACCCACAGATCTCAGCTGAGCTGATGACGTGGGTAGAGGTCAGAGGTGCCAGGGAAGCCGGGTCTCGTCGAGCTGGGCCGTCGGATCCTTGAGGAAGGACTTGCAGCAAACCGCAGAGTTCTTAGATGGTGCCCGCTGATGCAGGGTGACTACTCCTTAGCCACAAGGGAGAAATCTTGAGAAGAGTCTCGAATGTCCTTTCGTAGAAAGTAGTTCTTGATTCAAAGATTATCTAATTTGGAAGGGTCCCCGCTCCGGCCTTTATCCTAAAGAAAGGGGTGGGCACATGACTAGGTCCTGCCCTAAGGGTGGGACCAGGAAGGGGGGTAGTTACACCCCTCTCCCCCTGCTGGACTTTCCCCAGGTCAGGGGCTGGGCGCCCCTGGAACTGGTTCTAGCCGGCAGATGCGTAGTGAGCACCGGGGTGCCGCTCCGCAGTCACCTTCTTGTAAAGCCCTACCTACCCAGAATACACAAACCCTGTCTGGGACGGTGCGAACACCGCCCCTGACAGGAAACCCTTTGTCCAAGCTCTCCTCGCTGGAAGGACTCCCAGCAGCAGGAGGTCAGACTCGTGTCTGTGGTGGCAGCGTCCATTTTGTGGAGCTGAGGCTTCATTTAACTTTAACCGGGGTTCACAGTTACGTACATGTTGTGTCCCTCTAGAAGGGCGGAATGCTAACCTCGTCGCCAGAATTGGTGAGGGGGCAGCATCCCGATTCGTATGACACCTTACTCGACATGTCTTGATAACGCGATACCGAAGTTGCCGATATGATATGCATTATCATGGAACAGCCATTGGGTCTTGGTTCCGCAAGCTGCAACCGGGCTTGGCTCGTGCCAGAGCCCAATTCACACGGTTCCATGCACTCTGCCTTCAGGATTGTCAAGGCCTGCCATAGGAGTGACTGATGGGAACTTGGTGTCCATTTTAAGGTTAGGTATAGGGATACTATACCTACAGCAACGGGCGAGGACGCCACGTTGCCCCAGCTGTCGTGCAGCCAGTTGTGTCAGATTTAGATGGCCATCCAGGGGTGGCATAATACATGCTTCAGCCCCTGGTAGGCCCTGGGTACACCGCTGCGCTGAGTTACAGGGTCTGACAGGGTGGCTCAGTTCCAATTGGGTAATGCACCTAAGGTACACATATCAATTTAGCGAGAGAACAGCTAGGCTGTGGGTCTGATTGGCAGGCCCACAGCCCGAGGAAGTCGTAAACCAGTGAAACAAAAGCAAAAAGTCCGGGTGATCATAGGATTGCAGACCCTACTCTCCTACATGACCCCCCCCCAAACGTTGGGACAATAAGCTAACCTTGACCAGGTGAGTCTTCTTGTTCTAAGTGGAAATACCTGGAGAGCCCATCTGCATTGCCATGATCAGTGCCAGGTCTATGTTCCACTGTGAAGTCCATCCCCTGTAGGGAAATGGACCACCTAAGCAGTTTGGGGTTTTCACCCTTCATCTGATTTAGCCATAAGAGGGGCTTATGGTCGGTCTGAATCGTGAAATGAGTGCCAAACAAGTATGGCCTCAGTTTCTTCAGGGCCCACACCACAGCGAAGGCCTCCCTCTCTATAGCTGACCAATTTTTCTCTCTGGGGGTCAGCCGTCTGCTTATAAAAGCAATGGGCTGGTCATTACCATCAAAATTCAGTTGAGATAGAACAGCTCCCACACCCAACTCAGAAGCATCTGTTTGGACAATGAATGGTTTGGAGTAGTCTGGACTCTTGAGGATAGGCGCCGTGCACATGGCCTGTTTTAGGTCATCAAATGCTTTTTGACAGCTCGCTGTTCACTGAACCTTTTTTGGCATTTTCTTACTCGTCAGTTCATTGAGCGGAGTCACAATTGATCCGTAATTCCTGACGAACTTCCGGTAGTAACCAGTCAGGCCCAAGAAAGCTCGAACCTGAGTCTGGGTGGTTGGAGGAGCCCAGTCCCTGATTGACTGTATCTTGCTCTCCAGTGGTTGAACTTGGCCTCCACTGACAAGGTGGCCCAAGTATACAACCTGTGTCTGCCCTATCTGGCACTTGGTTGCCTTGATAGTGAGACCTGCTGCTTGCAGAGCCTCTAACTTTTTCCGCAGGTGGACCAGGTGATCCTCCCAGGTGATCCTCCCAGGTGGAGCTAAAGACAGCGATATCGTCAAGATACGCCGCACAGAAGTCATCCAGCCCAGTGAGAACGTGATTCACCAACCGTTGGAAGGTGGCAAGTGCATTTTTCAAACCAAAGGGCATCACCACGAACTGATAATGCCCACCAGGGGTAGAAAATGCGGTCTTAGGCTTGGCGTCCTCAGCTAACCTGATTTGCCAATACCCAGCTGTCAGGTCAAATGTACTTAAGTAGTTGGCCGAGGCCAATCTATCGATAAGCTTGTCTGCCCTTGGTATTGGGTGGGCATCAGTCTTAGTGACTGCATTGAGACCCCTGTAGTCTACGCAGAACCTCATCTCTTTCTTACCGCCCGGGGTGTGAGGTTTCGGTACTAGAACTACGGGACTAGCCTAAGGGCTATCCGAGGGTTCAATGACTCCCACCTCCAACATTTTCTGCACTTCACTCTTGATGCAGTCTCTAACGTGATCCGGCTGCCTGGAGATTTTACTCTTGACGGGCAAGCTGTCACCAGTGTCAACCTCATGGGTACACCAATTGGTCTGACTGGGTGTTAGAGAGAACATATGCCGGAAGGATTGAAGAACTTGTTTACAGTCCTCCTGTTGATGTTCGGAGAGGCTGCCACAAAAGACAACACCGTCTACCGATCCATCGTCAGGATTCTGAGTGAGCAGGTCGGGGAGAGGGTCACTCTCCTCCTCCTGTCCCTCATCTATGGCCATGAGCAAGCTCATGTCCTTCCTGTCGACATATGCCTTGAGCCTGTTGACATGGAGCACCCTGTGGGGGCTCCGGGGAGTTCCAAGGTCTACCAGGTAGGTGACCTCTCCCTTCTTCTCCAGGATGGTGTAGGGCCCGGACCATTTGTCCTTGAGTGCTGCTGGGGCCACTGGCTCCAACACCCACACCTTCTGTCCGGGCTGGTAAACAGTCAAGACAGCCTTTTGGTCATGCCAAGCTTTTTGGAGTTCTTGGCTGGCCTTAAGGTTTTCGGATGCCTTCTCCATGTATTCAGCCATCCGCGAGCGGAGGCCAAGCCCATAGTCCACTATGTTGGTTGCAGGCTTTTTGAGAGGTCTCTCCCATCCTTCCTTCACCAAACACAGGGGTCCTCTTACAGGATGCCCGTGCAAAAGTTCAAAAGGGCTGTAGCCAACCCCCTTCTGTGGGACTTCTCTGTAAGCGAATAAAAGGCAGGGGATCAGGACGTCCCATCTACGCCGAAGATTTTCAGGTAGTCCATGAATCATCCCTTTTAGGGTCCTGTTGAATCTCTCAACAAGCCCATTGCATTGTGGATGATAGGGTGTAGTGAACTTGTAGTTGACACCACATTCCTTCCACATAGCAGTTAAGTAGCTCGACATAAAGTTTGCACCTCTGTCGGAGACGACCTCCTTAGGGAAGCCCACTCTGGAGAATACTCCAACTAGGGCTCTTGCCACAACAGGTGCTGTAGTGGTCCTAAGGGGGATAGCTTCAGGATACCTGGTGGCATGATCCACTACCACCAGTATAAACTTGTGCCCTGATGCTGTTGGTGCTTCCATGGGACCGACGATGTCAATCCCCACCCGTTCAAAGGGCACCCCCACCACAGGCATTGGTATAAGGGGGGCCTTTGTCGTGCCACCTGACTTACCACTGGCTTGGCAAGTGACACAGGAGCGGCAAAACTCCTTGGTATCTTCGTTCATGTGCGGCCAGTGAAAGTGCGAGACAAGCCTGTCCCACGTCTTCGTCTGGCCTAAGTGTCCTGCTAAGGGAATCTCATGGGCCAAGGTAAGGAGGAAACCACGCTGAGACAAGGGGACGACCAGCCTCCTGGTCATGCCAGGCTTGGGGTCTCTTGCCTCAGTGTACAGGAGTCCATCTTCCCAGTATACCTTGTGGGTACCTGTGGCGTTCCCAGCAGCCTCAGCAGCAGCCTGCTGTCTGAGGGGTTCAAGAGAAGGGCAGTCTAACTGGTCCTTCTCCAGGTCTTCTCGTGTGGGTCCCCCTGAGCCCAGAAACTCAACTTGATCAAGTTCGAGTTCTTTAGGTTCAGTTTCCCGCAATTCCTGGAGGTCAGCCTCCTCTGAGACTTGATCCTCGACCTGGGGCAAGGGGGAAGGCGAAGCCTTAACCCGACTGCTCTTTTTCTTGGGTGGTGTCTGGTCCGTTGTTCCAGGATCCAGCACCTGTTCAGTGGGGCATCGTCTGACCTGTGACCTGGTCACAGCAAACACGTGTGCTGGCAAGCCTAACATCTCCATGTGAGTCCGTTGCTCCACCTCTGACCATTGTGATGACTCCAAATCATTGCCCAACAAACAATCCACTGGGAGGTCTGAACTAACAACAACCTTTTTCTGGCCATTTACCCCTCCCCAGGAGAAAGCAACAATCGCCATACTATGACTGGTAGTGACGTTGCTGGCATTGGTAACCAGGAAATATGTACCTGGCATGATCTGTCCAGGGTCCACAAAGTTAGGCGTCACCATGGTGACGCTGGCACAAGTGTCCCTTTAGGCCTGAGCCATTCTTCCATTTATTAAAGGCGTCTGTCGGTATTTGCCCAAAGTATTGGGACTGACATCAGGGGATATATCCACATGCCCTGTACAGACAAGGACAGCCTGAGTGAGCGTACCAGCTAAGCTGTCACATCCCTCAGAACCCAAGGTTAACCCAACTAGTCCCTTGGGAGGCGCACTACTACTGCTGGCTGTACTAGGGGGCACAGGTGCCTTAGGGGCTGCAGTAGCAGGAGTCTGCCCTCCTTTCTTGGTGCACTCACTAAACCAGTGAGTTTTACTTTTACAGTATTGGCACCACCTTTTCGATTGGCCTTCTTGATGCTTCTTTTTCTGGGAAGCCTGACCCCCCCCCTCTTTGGGTTGTTGGGGACCTGTCGAAGACTTCCGGTCATTTTGTTCCCCTTTCGAATCTTTACCCTTCTGGTCTGCTTTCTTCTGACCACCCTGGTTCTGGCCCTGGTTTTGCTTAACCCTTGTTCTGACTCATCTGTCTGCCTTCTTTCCCAATTCTTGGGGAGAGGTCAGATCAGAGTCGACAAGGTGCTGATGCAACAACTGGTTCTGACAATTGTTTAAAATCTGTTCTCGCATGATCAAATTATACAATCCTGTGTAATCAGTAACCTTACTGCCCAGCAACCAGCCCTCCAAAGCCTTAGCGGCACAATCAACGAAATCAGACCAGTCCTGAGACTGAGTTTTCTGGGTATCCCTGAACAGCAACCTGTACTGCTCAGTGGTTAGGCTGAACCCATCAATCAGTGTGTTCTTCAGGATCTGGTAATTGTTAGCGTCCTCGACTCTAGTAGTGAGGAGCTTATCTCTACCTTTACCGTCAAAGGAGAGCCACAAGATAGCTGCCCACTGACTCTGGGGGATGCACTGTACAGTGCAGGCCCGCTCCAAAGCAGTAATCCATTTGTGGATGTCGTCCCCTTGCTTAAAGGGGGGCACTATCTTATTCAGGTGCTTAGTGTCTAAACTCCTGGGTTCCCGTGGGGGAATGCTGCCACCAGTGGGAATTGTCCCACTCAACTCTTGCTCTCGAGCAAAGGCGAGTCTCTCTTTGGCTAGGGCAAGTTCTTCCCTCTCGATCCGCAGATTGACTTCCCTCTCCTTTGCTTCGTACATTCTCCTCTGAGGTGATGTCATCCCTCTTCGAGCAGAACCTCGAGAGCCATTGGTTCGAGCGGATCTGTTAGAGCCTCTCGACAGAGACCTAACTCGTCCGTTCCCAATGTTATGCTGGCCCGAGAGAGGGCCCAGGGGTCCCCTAGTACCAATCTCGTGCCGGCTTAAGTTGTCCTGAGTTAGCTGACTAACTATGACTGGACCTTTGTCTGCCTCGTCCCCAGATGTCTCTGGTTCCTTGTCCTCCTCTTCACCCTCGGCGGAGAGATGGATAAGGTCAGGGTCACCTCGGGTTCCCTCGAGGGGAGGCATCTCCATTTCTGGATGAGAAGGGTCGGTGTTACCCGCCCTCCTAGCATCATAAGTCTCCAAGAGACCAATCAGAAACGGGATGGTAGGGTTTGCACCCTGTTTTAACTTCCGAGATGTACAGATCTGTCGCATCTCATGGAAGCTAAGTGCAGCATATCTGGAGGTGACCTGTGGAAGGTCGACTGACACAAGGGGAGACTCAGAGTTTCCTCCTTTGTCTGACATGCTGCTTCTAGTGTGGTGTAAGTGATGCACCTACCTACACTATGGGTTTACCTACTGATCCCTTGCTAAGAGTTGTAGCCAAGGTGTGCTAAGCCTTGAGGAGCTGCAACAGCTGGTTCAGTAGAACTCAGAGTATTCTAAGCTAAGTTATATGTACCTGGAGTACTTATGTGATCTTTCACAAGATATTCTTAGGATACGCGTGGTAAAACAACAGCAAGCTCAAATCCCAACCGCTGCTCACCAATGTGAGAAGTTGGCCCGATATGCAGCGTTCGCTATTCTAGTGACCACTATGTATCGTTCCAAACGACCCTTATGGTGATTGGTTGTAAGTCAACCTTAGACCAGCTATCCTAGTAGTGTGGATACGAGCAGTCTTCGGGCTAAACTCTAGAGGGCGTGTTAAGCCAGCTGTAATACCATCACATACCCCTTGAACACCAAGTGAAAGGACACCACACAAGTGTTATGAAAATAAACAGTATATTTATTAGAATCACAACAGCCCTGTACTCTTTATGAGGACAGGGTACTAAGCACAGAACAAAACTCTTAGGAAAATACTTCAAGTGCACAATTTAAAACAAGTGCCCGAGGGCACGGAAAGTTTAGTGGTCTCGGGCGGACCCGATAAGGCAAGTCGGAAGCGAGGGACTCGGGACCCTAGAGTAAGGGGGCTATGCAGGCACCGAAATGCCGAAGTTACCTAGCCACGAGGGCTGCGGCTGCACAAGTCTTACAGGCGTCGGGGGTCTTCGCTGACGAGCCAGGAGCCGGAAGAAAAGGAGTTGCTGGCCGGCGACCAGTGATGAATAGTTCGTAGAGATCCAAGCCTGGATCAGTGATCGTTGATACCTGAAAGCAGAGGGGACCAAGTTCGAACTACTAGCCAGTAGTCAGAAGGTACCCGGAAGGGACCGGATGGCCGTCACCTCGACTAGGTGAGTGGGCGACGCTAGGCTCTGCAGTCTCACGGACCAGGAGGGTCCGGGATGCTCCTCTCGACAAAGGGAGCAAGGGCCGATCTGGAGCAACCAGACCAGCAGCGTTGGTTGTCGGATGTCGTCAAAGAAGGGCACAAGCCAGCAGCTAGTGACCAGACAACGTGCTGAGCAGCGAGCAGAAGGGCCCCACGCAGATCGTGGAGATGCTGGGAGACTGCACTTCGATGCTGGAGCTACTCAGGGTCGGGGCTTCTCGGACCCCAGAGCACTCACCAGAGAATTGCTTCGATGGTCGTGCTGATTAAGAAAGCGTGCAGGTTTTGATGATGGCCGGTCCCTCGAGGTCTCGTCGCACCCACAGATCTCAGCTGAGCTGACGACGTGGGTAGAGGTCAGAGGTGCCAGGGATGCCGGGTCTTGTCGAGCTGGGCCGTCGGATCCTTGAGGAAGGACTTGCAGCAAACCGCAGAGTTCTTAGAGGGTGCCCGCTGATGCAGGGTGACTACTCCTTAGCCACAAGGGAGAAATCTTGAGAAGAGTCTCGAATGTCCTTTCGTAGAAAGTAGTTCTTGATTTAAAGATGATCTAATTTGGAAGGGTCCCCGCTCCGGCCTTTATCCTAAAGAAAGGGGTGGGTACATGACTAGGTCCTGCCCTAAGGGCGGGACCAGGAAGGGGGGTAGTTACACCCCTCTCCCCCTGCTGGACTTTCCCCAGGTCAGGGGCTGCGCGCCCCTGGAACTGGTTCTAGCCGGAAGATGCGTAGTGAGCACCGGGGTGCCGCTCCGCAGTCACCTTCTTGTAAAGCCCTACCTACCCAGAATACACAAACCCTGTCTGGGACGGTGCAAACACCGCCCCTGACAGGAAACCCTTTGTCCAAGCTCTCCTCGCTGGAAGGACTCCCAGCAGCAGGAGGTCAGACTCGTGTCTGTGGTGGCAGCGTCCATTTTGTGGAGCTGAGGCTTCATTTAACTTTAACCGGGGTTCACAGTTACGTACATGTCGTGTTCCTCTAGAAGGGCGGAATGCTAACGTCATCGCCAGAATTGGTGAGGGGGCAGCATCCCGATTCGTATGACACCTTACTCGACATGTCTTGATAACGCGATACCAAAGTTACCGATATGATATGCGTTATCATGGAACAGCCATTGGGTCTTGGTTCCGCAAGCTGCAACCGGGCTCGGCTCGTGCCAGAGCCCAATTCACACGGTTCCATGCACTCTGCCTTCAGGATTGTCAAGGCCTGCCATAGGAGTGACTGATAGGAACTCGGGTGTCCATTTTAAGGTTAGGTATAGGGATACTATACCTACAGCAACGGGCGAGGACGCCACGTTGCCCCAGCTGTCGTGCAGCCAGTTGTGTCAGATTTAGATGGCCATCCAGGGGTGGCATAATACATGCTTCAGCCCCTGGTAGGCCCTGGGTACACCGATGCCCTGACGCTTTCTGTGGATTCCCTAAACCCGGAGGACTTCAACGGACCTGTTGTTTCGAAAGAGAGGAGGGAGCCGAGGGTGCTTGCTGCTGCCTGCCTCGCCTGTTGCCTGCTCCCGCCGCTGCCCCTCGCCGGACCCGCTTCGCGGGTCCCGCTTCGCGGCCAGGAGTGTGCTTAAGGCTGAAAGGGTTTGCTGTCTGCTTGATCACCGACCGGCAGGGCTGCGAGCTACAGGCGGGGGACTCCAAGTTCCAGGAGCCCCCGCGCGCCCGTGGCCATCTGGGCTGCTCTCCCTGCCGGCCCCGCCCCCACCTGGACAGTGAAAGCGGCGTCCCTCGACGCTTTCTGTGGATTCCCTAAACCCGGAGGACTTCAACGGACCTGTTGTTTCGAAAGAGAGGAGGGAGCCGAGGGTGCTTGCTGCTGCCTGCCTCGCCTGTTGCCTGCTCCCGCCGCAGGAAACAAGAACTTAGAGAAATAGCCTGGGAAGATCTGAGTAAAGCCGCAGCCCTCCGGGACAGTAAACTATTCTGGAGCACCATCAATAGCCCATTCCTGCAAAAAGAGGAATTCCCTGTCCTCACTGCCCAAGTTAGTGAAGAGGGATGGGTGGCCCATTTCTCAGGGATCTTTGATCCAACTGGAGAGTCCCTAGCCAATGATAACATCATCTGCACTACCCTAGTTGATTCCCCGAGAATAACGACCGATGAGGTGGATTTGGCTATAAGGAATAGCAAAGGGGGAAAAGCCCCCGGCCCAGACGGGGTGCCGATCGACCTATACAAATATGATCCAGCCCTCTGGAGTCCACTATTGACCATAGCCTTTAATGCTGCTATGGATAACAGGACCCCTTCCACGTGGGGTGAATCCATTATCATTCCAATCTATAAAAAGGGGGATAGAGGAGAGGCCAAGAACTACCGCCCTATCTCCCTTTTGGATTCCTCACTTAAAATCCTGAGTAGGGTCCTGTTAGCACGCTTGGAAGATTGGGCCGTAGATAATAACATTCTTGCCCCATCCCAATACGGCTTTAGAAAGGGCCTTGGTACGATTGAACAATGTATTAACTTGAACCTTTTAATAGGGAAGTATACCAAGGCCAAGCCGGGATCACTATTTCTGTGCTTTGCAGATCTTTCAAGCGCATTTGATCTGGTCGACCATGCCCTGTTATGGACAACTCTGCTGGGTATGGGAGCCCCCCCCGATATTATCTATTTCTTGGCCACACTTTATTCTAACCTATCCGCCCAAATTCGTTATGGTCCTGAGGGTGAGTGCACACGGAAGATCAGAGTAAGATCTGGCATTCGACAGGGCTGTGTATTAGCCCCGTTGCTTTTTTCCCTCTTCATTAACTCGGTAGAACAAGAACTAAAGCAAATTCATGCTGATGCCCCCCAAGTAGGAGGCACCCCTATACCGGTATTATTGTATGCCGATGATACAGTTCTTCTTTCTAGGACTCCTATAGGCCTACAAAAATTGATGGATGGGTTCTATGATTTTATATTGAAACGGAAACTCAAAATTAATAATTCTAAAACGTTCGTCATGGTGTGTGGGAAAAAGCTGAAACTTTTTAAACCTTTCTCTTTTAAGGAAAACCATATTGCAACTGTCACAAATTTTTGCTATTTGGGAGTCACATTTAACGATAGAGGATCTTGGGCCCCTGAGGAAACAAATGTCAAAGCAAGAATGGGGAAAGCATCCTTAGGCGTCTTCCGCTTTGCCACCAAAGTAGGAAGCCGCCGCATTGTTGATATGTTGACTATATACAAGCACAGATGTACTTCGATAGCATTGTATGGCTCGGGGGTATGGGGACATTGCAATGCCAAGGCCCTGCAAAATGAAGAAAACAAGTTCATTAAACGGCTGCTTTGTCTCCCCACCTCGGCATCTACTGTTCTAACCCATTCGGAACTAGATCTGGATTACCTGTCCGACCTCACTGGGTTAAGGCCACTGTTGGTATGGAAATCCATTTTTACCAAGCCGGAAACAGCATTCACCAGAGATATCATCAAAGACTGTTTGCTCTTGGATAAAGTTCTAAGTATTCCATGGTTAAAATATGTAGTTATGACTGTTAAAGATCTGTTTGACATGGACCTAGGAAATGACCCTACTAGTTTGAACACTCTAGACAAACAGGAAGTAAAAAATGTCTATCTTAGGGCGAGATCTGATGTGCGAAGTCATGCTACTAGAGAATATTCCACACATATTTTCCACCTGTCCTTGAATGATGATAGCCGGGGTATTCCTATGTACCTTAAAGTTATCCATAGACAGTCCCACCAGTTTGTTCTTTCAAGGCTAAGATTAGGTATAGTGCATAACCTGGTTGCTTTCCCGACTATGAAATTACATCCAGTAACCCCATGTCCATGTGATGACTCTTCCAAACAAAGCACAATGCACTTTCTATTATTCTGTCCTTTGTATAAAGCACAACGCATCTGTTTCCTCAAGCCTATGTTCCTTAAATATAATATGTATACTACCGATAGCGCTTTGAGGCTTCTTTTTTCACTTTCAAGCCCAGATTTCTGTTTTTATACTGCCACTTTTATTCTGAAATCTATTAGAGCTAGACTTAGCATGGTTTTCCCATAATTTTATGTGCAGCTATTCCCACAACATGTGACTATGTTATTTTTTGATTCTGTATTTTGAGTACCATGTGTATGTAATGTTTTAAACTGTATACTTTTATGATGTTTTTTAAACATTCGAATAAAGTTATAAACTGAAACTGAGTTACAGGGTCTGACAGGGTGGCTCAGTTCCAATTGGGTAATGCACCTAAGGTACACATATCAATTTAGCGAGAGAACAGCTAGGCTGTGGGTCTGATTGGCAGGCCCACAGCCCGAGGAAGTCGTAAACCAGTGAAACAAAAGCAAAAAGTCCGGGTGATCATAGGATTGCAGACCCTACTCTCCTACAGCGACTACATGTAGTCGTCTTAACTCAACAACGTTACACCCTCCTTGTTGAGGATGAGGTGTATATCCAGCCAAAACAGGCCAATTTGCACCAGAAATGGACAAAGGACCTAAACTCGGAGCTGCTAAAGTATGGGGTAGGGCACCATGAAACCAAACGCGATGCTGCCAAGTATCTATAGGAATCTCCTGTGCCCTATATAGTGCATATTTCTGTGGTACAGCTGTGGCAGTGTACGTGTCGAACACATGAGCATTTGCATTCATAGCTGGGAAGGTGTAAAAAATCTCATACGGGTAAGCCACCTCTGCACTCACCACCATTATCACAGCCATGCCATCTTTGGGTACATTATAAGTCTGCAAATGATTACGCACCGCAAAGCGGCTATGTTGCGCAATGTCCACCGCGGCCATAGTGATACAGAAAGAAAAGTACAAAGTAAACTTTGTAACACAACTGGGTAATTCAGGGAAACAGTTTAGAAAGATTCAAGTTTGAAAAGACCTATGCAAATATAGGTAGGTTTGTCCGACACTGCCGTTATCCGGAAACAATAAAGATGGGGTAATAGACTGAATGTTGTACTACTCAAGTATCATGTAGTAAGACCACCAACAGTTGGGCTCCATGTCGCAGGGATTCCGTTCTCATACAGAACTGTGCATAGAGACTTGGAACCTCAATGAATTAGGGTGTGCCAAAACTCACCTTAGTACCCAAAATCCCCTACCAGACTAGCTACAGTATCTCATTGGTGATCACACACCCTTAATGCTTAGACAAACCAGAACATGGACTTAGTACACCTCAGGTAACGTGGAACATATGAACACTCTTTCATTATACAATCATTTTAATCCAGAACAAGGAGTAAAAGAGGACACGTGCATATTTGAAATGTTTATTCACTAATACAGTGTTCTCAAATGCAGTATCTTAGCTAATACAAGCAAACATATTATAAGAAACAAAGTAATCAGCATAGTCACTAGTTCATAGGACACAAAAGGTGAAAGCATGGTAAAATGCTAAAATGAATAGGGTTCAGGGACACCTAATTCTCACCCTCCCTAGCTGGTATATTATATTATATCTAAGAAGGTCTCTTTGGGTTTTTTAGCAGGGCGGCCCCATACCTCAAGATCCTAGTGGTAAGGGATCACATCATCTTCCACCAGCTCTCTGCATGCGAAGCACCATCAAGTGTGTTTCTATGCTCTTAATGAAAGCAATATAAAACGTGCCTAAAGCCAGAATTTGACCGCAGCTGTATGTAGTTTTGTCTAGGAATGTGCGAAGATCAGACCTCACAACAACCACTGTGTTGAGATATCCTTGAAGGTTTTTGCACTCACTGTACAGACACAGCTCACCAAGCAAGGCTGATATCAGAGTAACAACATATTATTCTCGCATGAATCAAAACATTCTACTAGGTTCAAAGCTAAAGCAACAGCTATGTGTCGTGTGCAAAAGCAGCAGAAAGGTAAAATGGCGTTTAAACTCCTAATAAGCTCATGCTAACTTAACACAGCATATAGGCAAAGTATATCTATATGACACAGGGTGCATTGTAATTAAAAGTTGTATGTGTCCTGGTAGTTAAAAACTCTTCATTTTGTTTTCACTACTTGGAGGCCTACCACCAGTGCTTATTTTGAGCTGGTTCTTTCTGGTGCACAGCACCAGCACCAAATTGTCAACACCATTCTTAGAACAGTCTACCACATGGTGGTGCTACTCATCTAATTTAGAGATGAGCAGAACAACGGCTTTTTATGAATACAATATACATTCACATTGCTGACTCCTGCCTCCCCAGCTATTTTTTAGCTTTTGTGACATGGAATAATCTAAATTGTCGCATTTACATGCGAGAGAGTTGGTTAGTAGTTATTTTGGCAGCAATGTCAATAGCGAGGGGTGGTGCAAGCTGCAGTGGCCTCCTGGTTAGAGCTCTGGCACTAAGGGGCTCATTACAATGGTGTAATGATCGCCACCGCTGGACCTGCGGTGGCGATCGTTACACCATTGTGATGAGAAATACCCCTGCCATATTATGATGGTGGTGGGTATTGCGGTGGACGCAGAGTCCGTCTGCCGCTTTTCTGCCGGTCGGCAATCGTTGCGATTGCCGGCCAGAGCTGGGCCACCAATATGGTGGCGTTGCCAAACAGGCACCACCTGCCATATTAGGATGTTGGTGATTGATGGGCCTTTCCATGGCGGCCATGTCGCCATGGAAAGGCTGGCAGGGATTTGCTCTGGGGGCCTTTTGCAGGCCCCATAGAGTTCCCTGCACCACGTGACTGCCACGTGGTGCAGGGGAATGCTGTGCATGCCCTTTTACCATTGCGGACGGTGCTGCAGCCAGCAGCACCGTCCGCAATGGCAAAAGGCTAGGATGCCCCCAACAGTATGGCGGGCATATCCTAATTCAGCCGTTGGGACCGCCGCATGTTTGACGGTTGGTTCCATCACCTTGATGATGTCCACCCGCCATGATAATGAGCCACTTAATATTTTACAAAATAAGCACTGCCTACCACCACCCTAGGATAACATTGGGTTGCCTTATTACAATTAATAAGTGCTAACTTGTGATATGGAACAGGTAAACATTTTGTGCTTGCGTCTGAGAAAATGGAAAGTCCTATTTAATGATGAAGTTGGATTTTAGGTTACATTTTTCAAAATGTCACTTTTAGAAAGTTAGTAAAACCACGGAGTTTGGTCCTGGGACAGGGGGCAGCTGGACCCAAATTACAGTGAATAGAACAAAAAATGCTAGCCCTCCTACTTATTTAGTCTCGCCTTAAGTTTATGAGACAACAAACAAAAATCAACGTTTCTTTGTTTGTATGGGTAATTTTATTTAACCCTTTTGTTCATTATTTTTAGTAAGATTTATCTTTTTCCATAGGCAAGAAGAACACTTTATATACACCTATATACAAATACAAAACATTTATACATATTTACAACAACTATACAAATAACACATTGAATCAAACAGTTATCAACAAACTTCACGTGTGAGAAAATATATAGCAATTCTATGTTCACAAATGGTTAATCTTTGTGAAATAAACAAAAAACCGCTACTAGACCCAAGAGGTGGAAAAGAAATGATGCGACAGAAATCAGAAATTAATTCACAATTAGTTCCACCAATAAAGACTGAACCCGTCAAGGGCAAATATTTTGAACTGTCTGTCTGTCGTTTGCCTTGCCAACGCGTTTCGAATCTGTCAAAGCTTACAGATTCTCCTCAGGGCTCTCTCAATGTTTTGGATCTAAACAAAAGAATAAAGCGAAGCTTGTGTCAGTGTTTGTGACTTGTTTGTAAAAGGCCCCCCTAAAATAGTTTGACTGTGCTGAACTGGTTACCTTTATACAGAGTGCGGACGGCTCTCGTGATTCGGTTGTACACGAAGGGCTGTGCGCCGCATGAAGTCAGTACTTTAGAAGAATAATTCTGAAAAAAAATTAATCAAAAGCTTACAATGCCATCTGGAGCAGTGTCAAGCGACTACTACAGACCTCAGGCTGCATGCTCATACCTTAGTCGGGTGTGGCATTAGATGCTATCTTAGGTCCTCTGTTTGCTCATTCTATTCTTTCCGAGCGACCTGTAAAGCATAAGGGTCACGCTCAGTATTGAATTTGTGTGTGGTGCAAAGACACTCAAGGGATGCTGCGGGATAATATGAAGCCACCTACCTAGATTTCTAGTAGTGATCACGGGGCGTCGATCGCCATGCCGTGTGCTCGTTGTCCAACTATCACTCGTTCAATCAGTGGCGGGGGTGCGTATCCCTCGCTGTTGTATGCGTCTTACTCGCGCTAAAAAACAAAAAGGGTCCCTTAGTCCCTGGCTGAAACAGACTTAATTCAGTTTAAATGTACTGAAGTCTCACGCATTAGGAGCCTCTCTCACGCTCACCTTTCTTCCTTGGGAGCAAACCAGGAAATGCAAACACAGGAACAGCCTAGTGGCTGTACAGGGCTCCTACATCATAGTGAGCCTGGAGCTGAGCATTCTGGGTGTTGTAGTTTCCCAATTTTTAAGTGCATGAACTTGTTACAATCTTGAGATTTCTGAAAGCGTGTTTAACCCCGTTTGGGTGCTGTTGAACTTGAGTATCAGGTAGGCCTCTTTTTTCAAGAGGATCTGTTCTATGTTGATACACGTTTTTGACTGGTTGATGTTAAATAACACTGTCCAAGTGAAGTCATTCTCCCCGTGTTGCTTTTCGGAAAAATGTTGGACAAGGGGCGCAGTTAGTACTTTCTTTTTTATGCGTGACCTGTGTTGGGTCATACGTGTGTTGACCTGCTGATTGGTCTTCCCAATATAGATTTTTTGGCAGCTGCAAATAATGGCGTAGACGACATTTTTTGTTTTACAGTTGGTGAAACTGGTATGAGTCCAAGACGTGTTGGAATGTTGAAAGGTGGTGCCCTCAATGGTTGTATCGCACGCGATACAATTCCCACACCTATGGTGTCCCTCGATGGGTTTAAGACCCCACTTTGACAACAAGTCACTTTTTGGTTTGGCCAATCTGATGTCCGCGCGGACTAGTTGCTGGCCAATATTCTGATTTCTTCTGAAAGCGAATATTGGACGTGGGATAGGTGTCTCTAATTGTTCCAGCAAGTGCCAATGCTTCAATACCATTTGGCGTATGTTGTGAGTTTCAGCACAAAATGTCGTCACGCACACTAGATTCGCCAGATCACGTTTTGCTTTTGTTTCAAGGAGGCACTCTCTCGGGGTGCAACGTGCTCTTTTAAAAGAATGCTTGAGAAGCTTTTTGGGGTAACCTCTTTGTGTTAGTTCTTCACAAAATTTTGATCCATATTGCTCAAATTGTGTCAGCTCCGAACAATTTCTCCTGATTCGGAGAAGTTGTCCATATGGCAAGTTTGCCCTCAGGTTTCTGGGATGTGAGCTCCCATAGTGGAGTATGGT
The DNA here is from genome assembly GCF_964263255.1 of Lissotriton vulgaris. Lineage (NCBI taxonomy): Eukaryota > Metazoa > Chordata > Amphibia > Caudata > Salamandridae > Lissotriton > Lissotriton vulgaris. The sequence goes on from NC_141689.1 coordinate 1,984,207,824, forward strand.
GTTCCTGTCCGTTGCTTTCTTGAAGAGTGAGGACTTCAAAACACCGTCAACATCTCTCACTTCCACATCAAGGAATATCATTTTGACATTACTTGAGTCTATTGAGAATTTTATGTCCTTATGTCTATTATTGAGCCACTGGTGAAAGTCACCCAACTCCGCATGGCTCCCCTGCCACAGGAGCCACACGTCGTCGATGTAACGATACCAGTGCACAATATGGAGTGCGAAAGGGTTGTCTGCCTCCACAAATTTTTTCTCATATTCGGCCATGTATAACACGGCCATTTCTGGGGCATAAGGGCACCCCATGGCGGTGCCCTTGATTTGCATAAAGAAGTCATCGTTGAAGCGGAAATAATTTCTTTTGAGGGTTATTTCGGCCAATCGTAAAATGAAGGATGTTGGGACTCTATGTGGTCTTTCCCTTGAGTCTAGATAGAGTTCCAAGACCTCCAGTGCTTCGTCTTGTGGTATCTGGGTATAAAGGGACGTCACATCCATGGTTACCATGAATTGTGACGTATAGTCGAATTGGGTCCCTTCAACCTTAACCAGAAAATCAGTGGTGTCTCTTAGATAGGACCTCACATTTGCCACAAAGGGCTTCAGGAAGAAATCTATATATTTAGACAAGGGCTCAAGACATGAATCGCACCCCGACACGATCGGTCGTCCCGGTGGGTTGGATAGATTTTTATGAATCTTTGGTAAGAAATATGCCACAGGAGTTCTTGGGCATTTCTTTACCAAAAAATCACTTTCTTTAGGCCCCAGGAAGCCGCTTTCTTTCCCCATTTGGACAATTTCTGTGATTGCAGACTGGATCTGTTGTAGTGGGTCCTCCTGCAGTTTTCTGTACCATTCTTGGTTGTTTACCTGCAGTGCCCCTTCCGCAAGATATTGTTCTCGGGGCCATAACACCACTGCCCCGCCCTTGTCGGCCTGTTTTATGATCAAAGAATGATCTTCTTTCAGACTTTTAAGGGCCAGTCGTTGTCCCTTCGTGATGTTTTGCTTCACGAATTTATGCTTGTTCTCTAGTTTGTTGATTGAGGATAACAAAATTTGTTCAAATGCGTGTACCTGTTTAGGTATATTCTGGTTGGGAACAAAAGTGGACTTGTTCCTGAGGCCTGTCGTTTCCATATTAACACTAGGAGGTTGATTAGCAAAAAAGACTTTAAGTCGGACTTTTCGACAGAATTCTATTGCCTCTAGTTTAATCTTGGTAAAGTCTGTTTGTTTAGATGGAACAAACTTGAGTCCTAAGTTAAGGACAGACTCTTCCTCCCTTGTCAAGATCCTAGTTGATAGGTTCACTATGGTGGAGGAGCCCCCTACGTTTTGTAGTAATTTCTCCTGGTTCGCATTTCCCATGCCGGTTTGAATCGCACCTTTTGTTGTTGGCCTTTCTCTAAAAAAGGAGTTTGTTTCTTATTAGAATTCCCTCTCGCTTCAGATCCAGAAGACCCTGAAGATGAAGTTTCAGAGAATGTTTTGAATCTGTTTCTGGAACGTCCTTGAAAATTTGTCAAAGCCCCCCGAGATTCGGTTTGGGAGTAATAATCGTCTTTGAGGAATGGATAAGCCCTCTCAAGTGTGAAGGATTTAGAGTCCCTTTCGTACTGAGCTGTTTTATTATTGATGGTATTATCCTTGAAAGTTTGTATTTCTTTATCTAATTTCTCTAGCAATGCCTTAGAGTCTGGAATTACTTGGCTTTCTGCTATGGCCTTTGTCAATTCATCGATTTCTTCTAGTTCTTTAGCGCACAATCTCTGTGCTGTTTCTATGGTATGGACCATAAGGTCCCTGCTGCACTTCGTGTTTATGCAGCTGAAGCCCTTCTTGTAGTCCGCATCCTCAGTGAATATCACCGGCACGTTCCTAACTTGAAGTCCCCAAGGGATGGTCCCACCCCTTAGGTGCTTCAGAAGAAAGTATCCGTGAAGTTCAGTGCGAATGTGTTTTTTACGCAGCCTAGTCAATTTGTCTGTTTCATTCTGCTGTTGGGCAGAAGAACTTAGAGTAACCTCAGCAAAGGGGGAATTAGCCAACAAGTTCTGAATGTGGCTTTCCGAAAATGATAAAGTGTCCTTCTCGCCCATTACTTTGGAGGGACAAGATGTCTCTCCCGGTTTTCAGTTCACAAAACTTCTACCGTGAAAAATCTTGTTGCCCTTTTGACTCTCGCGGGTGTGCACCCGCTCTATAGTTAGTAAAACCACGGAGTTTGGTCCTGGGACAGGGGGCAGCTGGACCCAAATTACAGTGAATAGAACAAAAAATGCTAGCCCTCCTACTTATTTAGTCTCGCCTTAAGTTTATGAGACAACAAACAAAAATCAACGTTTCTTTGTTTGTATGGGTAATTTTATTTAACCCTTTTGTTCATTATTTTTAGTAAGATTTATCTTTTTCCATAGGCAAGAAGAACACTTTATATACACCTATATACAAATACAAAACATTTATACATATTTACAACAACTATACAAATAACACATTGAATCAAACAGTTATCAACAAACTTCACGTGTGAGAAAATATATAGCAATTCTATGTTCACAAATGGTTAATCTTTGTGAAATAAACAAAAAACCGCTACTAGACCCAAGAGGTGGAAAAGAAATGATGCGACAGAAATCAGAAATTAATTCACAATTAGTTCCACCAATAAAGACTGAACCCGTCAAGGGCAAATATTTTGAACTGTCTGTCTGTCGTTTGCCTTGCCAACGCGTTTCGAATCTGTCAAAGCTTACTGATTCTCCTCAGGGCTCTCTCAATGTTTTGGATCTAAACAAAAGAATAAAGCGAAGCTTGTGTCAGTGTTTGTGACTTGTTTGTAAAAGGCCCCCCTAAAATAGTTTGACTGTGCTGAACTGGTTACCTTTATACAGAGTGCGGACGGCTCTCGTGATTCGGTTGTACACGAAGGGCTGTGCGCCGCATGAAGTCAGTACTTTAGAAGAATAATTCTGAAAAAAAATTAATCAAAAGCTTACAATGCCATCTGGAGCAGTGTCAAGCGACTACTACAGACCTCAGGCTGCATGCTCATACCTTAGTCGGGTGTGGCATTAGATGCTATCTTAGGTCCTCTGTTTGCTCATTCTATTCTTTCCGAGCGACCTGTAAAGCATAAGGGTCACGCTCAGTATTGAATTTGTGTGTGGTGCAAAGACACTCAAGGGATGCTGCGGGATAATATGAAGCCACCTACCTAGATTTCTAGTAGTGATCACGGGGCGTCGATCGCCATGCCGTGTGCTCGTTGTCCAACTATCACTCGTTCAATCAGTGGCGGGGGTGCGTATCCCTCGCTGTTGTATGCGTCTTACTCGTGCTAAAAAACAAAAAGGGTCCCTTAGTCCCTGGCTGAAACAGACTTAATTCAGTTTAAATGTACTGAAGTCTCACGCAGTAGGAGCCTCTCTCACGCTCACCTTTCTTCCTCGGGAGCAAACCAGGAAATGCAAACACAGGAACAGCCTAGTGGCTGTACAGGGCTCCTACATCATAGTGAGCCTGGAGCTGAGCATTCTGGGTGTTGTAGTTTCCCAATTTTTAAGTGCATGAACTTGTTACAATCTTGAGATTTCTGAAAGCGTGTTTAACCCCGTTTGGGTGCTGTTGAACTTGAGTATCAGGTAGGCCTCTTTTTTCAAGAGGATCTGTTCTATGTTGATACACGTTTTTGACTGGTTGATGTTAAATAACACTGTCCAAGTGAAGTCATTCTCCCCGTGTTGCTTTTCGGAAAAATGTTGGACAAGGGGCGCAGTTAGTACTTTCTTTTTTATGCGCGACCTGTGTTGGGTCATACGTGTGTTGACCTGCTGATTGGTCTTCCCAATATAGATTTTTTGGCAGCTGCAAATAATGGCGTAGACGACATTTTTTGTTTTACAGTTGGTGAAACTGGTATGAGTCCAAGACGTGTTGGAATGTTGAAAGGTGGTGCCCTCAATGGTTGTATCGCACGCGATACAATTCCCACACCTATGGTGTCCCTCGATGGGTTTAAGACCCCACTTTGACAACAAGTCACTTTTTGGTTTGGCCAATCTGATGTCCGCGCGGACTAGTTGCTGGCCAATATTCTGATTTCTTCTGAAAGCGAATATTGGACGTGGGATAGGTGTCTCTAATTGTTCCAGCAAGTGCCAATGCTTCAATACCATTTGGCGTATGTTGTGAGTTTCAGCACAAAATGTCGTCACGCACACTAGATTCTCCAGATCACGTTTTGCTTTTGTTTCAAGGAGGCACTCTCTCGGGGTGCAACGTGCTCTTTTAAAAGAATGCTTGAGAAGCTTTTTGGGGTAACCTCTTTGTGTTAGTTCTTCACAAAATTTTGATCCATATTGCTCAAATTGTGTCAGCTCCGAACAATTTCTCCTGATTCGGAGAAGTTGTCCATATGGCAAGTTTGCCCTCAGGTTTCTGGGATGTGAGCTCCCATAGTGGAGTATGGTGTTCCTGTCCGTTGCTTTCTTGAAGAGTGAGGACTTCAAAACACCGTCAACATCTCTCACTTCCACATCAAGGAACATCATTTTGACATTACTTGAGTCTATTGAGAATTTTATGTCCTTATGTCTATTATTGAGCCACTGGTGAAAGTCACCCAACTCCGCATGGCTCCCCTGCCACAGGAGCCACACGTCGTCGATGTAACGATACCAGTGCACAATATGGAGTGCGAAAGGGTTGTCTGCCTCCACAAATTTTTTCTCATATTCGGCCATGTATAACACGGCCATTTCTGGGGCATAAGGGCACCCCATGGCGGTGCCCTTGATTTGCATAAAGAAGTCATCGTTGAAGCGGAAATAATTTCTTTTGAGGGTTATTTCGGCCAATCGTAAAATGAAGGATGTTGGGACTCTATGTGGTCTTTCCCTTGAGTCTAGATAGAGTTCCAAGACCTCCAGTGCTTCGTCTTGTGGTATCTGGGTATAAAGGGACGTCACATCCATGGTTACCATGAATTGTGACGTATGGTCGAATTGGGTCCCTTCAACCTTAACCAGAAAATCAGTGGTGTCTCTTAGATAGGACCTCACATTTGCCACAAAGGGCTTCAGGAAGAAATCTATATATTTAGACAAGGGCTCAAGACATGAATCGCACCCCGACACGATCGGTCGTCCCGGTGGGTTGGATAGATTTTTATGAATCTTTGGTAAGAAATATGCCCCAGGAGTTCTTGGGCATTTCTTTACCAAAAAATCACTTTCTTTAGGCCCCAGGAAGCCGCTTTCTTTCCCCATTTGGACAATGTCCGCACTCTGTATAAAGGTAACCAGTTCAGCACAGTCAAACTATTTTAGGGGGGCCTTTTACAAACAAGTCACAAACACTGACACAAGCTTCGCTTTATTCTTTTGTTTAGATCCAAAACATTGAGAGAGCCCTGAGGAGAATCTGTAAGCTTTGACAGATTCGAAACGCGTTGGCAAGGCAAACGACAGACAGACAGTTCAAAATATTTGCCCTTGACGGGTTCAGTCTTAATTGGTGGAACTAATTGTGAATTAATTTCTGATTTCTGTCGCATCATTTCTTTTCCACCTCTTGGGTCTAGTAGCGGTTTTTTGTTTATTTCACAAAGATTAACCATTTGTGAACATAGAATTGCTATATATTTTCTCACACGTGAAGTTTGTTGCTACCTGTTTGATTCAATGTGTTATTTGTATAGTTGTTTTAAATATGTATAAATGTTTTGTATTTGTATATAGGTGTATATAAAGTGTTCTTCTTGCCTATGGAAAAAGATAAATCTTACTAAAAATAATGAACAAAAGGGTTAAATAAAATTACCCATACAAACAAAGAAACGTTGATTTTTGTTTGTTGTCTCATAAACTTAAGGCGAGACTAAATAAGTAGGAGGGCTAGCATTTTTTGTTCTATTCACTTTTAGAAAGTTAGCATTTTCCTGCCTTAACTACTCCACTATCCTTTTCAATTTAAATTACAGACTAACATGTCCACCGCTCCCATTAATTTCATATTTCCCTAAACTAATTCACCATTAATTCTTTTTGGGTTCCATAGTAGCGTGATACCCACTAAAAAAGGGGTTTGTCACCTCATCAGGGGTAGTAAGTGCTATATATGGGAGGAAGTTAATTTTAAGGTCTTACAGGAAATTCTCAAGAAACTTCTCCTACTTCAAAGAAGGCATCAGGTAAAAAAATAGAACCATCAGACCTACTCTTTAATTCACTTTCCGGACCTGCGGAAGCACTCTCAGAGGGCTACCTGTTGCTAAGACCTGCTGTGTACTTCCTAAGACTCCCTTGCTTTCCTGTAATGCTAGTTAGCTAGTATCAGGATCAGATCCTCAGGGAGAGAAAAGGCTCAAACCATCTGGAACGCACACCTGGACCCAGTCCGAGTGAGTTGAAACCCCCTAGTGGTGCCCCTCCAGGCCCGGACCCTGCTGGTGGTGTTGGTGCTAAAGGTGCCCAGATAGCCAAAATTCAAACTTGGGACTCAGGATTTTTTTGGCAAGAAACTACTCTTAGAACCAAGAGGAGACCAGGGCCAACCTTCTCGTCTATTCGCCAAAGTTGCATCACCAGTCGTGGCAGCTCCCGCTATGTTCTCCTCTGTTGGCTACAGCCTCTAATCTCATCCTGCTGGAGATTTTTGTCTTCCAAAAAAGTGACCCCATTAGAAAGAAGAAATCTGCACCGTGATTTTGTCCAGCAGTTTCCAGCCTACACCATTCCGGCCTTGGACACTGCCTGCAGCCTTGCCCTGCTGAACTTTACTTTCTCTGAAAATATTTTCCAGAATTTCATCTAAGTCCGAAGGTAAGCGCCCAATCCACTCTTTGTATCTGATCCATGCTCAATCGCGATCATACATATTTTTTTACTTTGACCTGATGTTGCACAACTAGATGTCTTTAGTTGGCGCTTTGATCCTTTAATAACAGAAATACAAATGCGTCCCCCATGGAATTATTTTACAAATATTTATAGTTTCCAATCAGTCACAAAAAGTGATCACACGTTAACCAGTGCATGGAATTATCATTACGTACCATTATTTATTATGGTCATTTAACATGGCAACAATATTACTACTAAAATTTCAGACTAAATTCCAAGTACTTTATAGCACCTTTTGCTTTTTGTATGGAGAATCAAAATACCATACACAACAGAGCTTTCATAACATAATGCATACATTTTTGAATTCATACAAAGATTCATATGTGAGCAAAACGGTGTTAGGCGTCGACGTTTTGGTCCACTATCGGTTTATAGAATTCAAAGGACCATCTTCAGGACGAAAACGTTGCACAGCAAAATCATTTACTTCCAGCCGGAAGTTGATAAACTGCAAGGACACCAATGTCCGAAGATAGTTATGCTGAAACGATGGTCTCAATTACATCGCATAATTCAGACCAATATCCTCTTTTAATTGTAAGAATCTTCTCAAGCGTATTATTCACTTAGATTCAGCAGCACCCGGCGTCAATATCCTCCTGACTCACTCGATCTGAGTTTATTATTATTATTTATTTTTTTTAAAAACCTTTATTGCAACACTATGAAAATACAAGTATGGACCCACAACCGCAGGGGCCGGCCGCTAGTCAGAAATGTAACCAAACATGTCACGGTTCAACACAGCTCATCAGCCGACAACCCTGAGGTCCGGTAGCGATTCAGGATAAAGTTTATCTTGGAATGCATGAGTAGTGTACAGAATATAATAAAGGTTTCATTTTATATTATAGAAATAGACGGATCAGGTGCCATACAATCAAGCTAAGGGAGACGGGGGACGGGCCAAGAAACAGGATATACGCAGAAACAATAATATGAGGGACCCTGGCGCCATTACCTATTCAGCGAAATGAACAACAATACAGGAGACAGTTTCATAAGCACCAGTTCCCAGATCCTGCCCTCCTGGACTGTCGATTAACCTAAAAAGCACTAAATTCCAGATCACAATGTAATCAGAATAGTACACAGACGATACTGACCCGAGAGGAAAGAAAGGGAAGGGAGAAAAAGGCCATAGAAAATAATAAAAGCAAAATATCCCCCCCGTCCAACCCCCCACCCTGCACCCCTGCCTATGGCTATAGCCTAACCCCACTAGCAGCGTGCCTGTCGCCCTGCCCTAAAAACTAAAACCCCTAAAAGAAGGGAAAGAAAGAGAAAAAATGGAGGAGAGCCTATTAGTACTTGCCCCCAACCCCTTACTCCCCCTGCCAGAAACATGCACCCCCTGTCGCAAAGAAACAGATGTTATGCGAGCATATAGTAAATAGGGAGAACCATGACACACGCCCAGCCTCTGAACTCAAGTCCACATAAGTCAAACAGTCACAATAGCATTTCAGTCCGCCCCGAGTTAAGTAATCTCACCCCTGTCCCTTCCGGACCAGCACACAAGCCCTCCCCAACGAGACCCAATGGCATATAAGCAAGTCATAAAGGAGAGAGAAGGCACCGAAAGTCAATCCATTACCGCTTGCAGCAATTGAGTCCACGGGAGCTTCATATACAGAAAGCCTCCCTCTCCCAACAAGACAGTCTCGATGTTTCTTGTCCCGGGGTCGCAACATTTCCAAAACGGGGGGGAGACAATCAGCAGATGAACAAAGGTCTACAACACAAGTCTCCGGGGGTAGGACGCCATTCAAGTCCTCGATAGTCAAGAACAGTGGAAGGTGCAGTGGCGCTCTCTCACGACCTCCAGGACACCATCTTCCAGGGCTACGTCCGGTGATTCCAATGCTCGCATCCCCATGGGGTCCTCGCAGTGAGGCAAAATGGCCGCTGGTTGAATGGCCACTGATGGTAGTTCAAACAGTGGGGCAGGGTCCGGTACAATATGCAGAATCCCCGACAGGCTTGCATCCATTTTATTCATGGAGACTGTCATTTGTGATTGAAGCGCCCAGAGTTCCGCCAATAATGGCCTCAGCGATGGCTCGGATACATTTCAATCCATGGTCTCACACCCGAGACCGACCATAATCACCCACCGAGTGAAGTAGTGTCGCCGGGGGGGACCGACAGGGATCACAAGAAAGCAAGTGTAGACGGCAGCCCGTTGTTCTCCACAGCCGCGATCATCCGGCTTATCGCCGCAGGCCAGGGCCCCGACCCGCCGAGCCCCGGAGGGAGCCGGCACCGGGTCTGTGGGACGGGAACCCCCGCCCGCTGTCAGTAGCAAGCAAGGTCACCACTCCATCAGTGCCGAGCAAAGAGAACAGTCACTGCTAACTCCAGGCGCAAAAGTAGCCTCCACTACGATCTACCGGACCCTGCCTGGGTCTCTCAGCCGTTGTTGTTGCACTACCACTCGGCCACTCAGATACTTGAGGCCCCGGCTTCGCTGCTGAAGTAGGCCACAATCTTCAACACGGTGTTACTCTGCGAAACCAGACGATAAAATTCCCCGGATTTCACCTTCGGAATGAGGAACTGTTCATGTACGCAGGGGCTGGGCGTAAAATCAGGATATTATGCAGGATCTTGCGGCGGGATACGGAGGTCGGCGGAGCCGAGAGCCTAAGCAGCCATCTTGTTTGCCGTCGTAGCTCCTCCCCCGAGTTTATTATTATTGGTGATTATTTTTTCTTAATTGATTAATTGATAATTAAATTAATTGTGTTATTATTTGTATGTGTAGCGGTTGTGTGTTTATGGGGGAATAGGGTGCAAAGTAATGTAATGTTATTTAAGTAAAAATTATTTTTTTTATTACTCTTTATTATTAATATTTTTGTTAATTCATTATTCATGTTATTTATTTTACAAAAATTATTTAATTAATAAGTATGTACATTTAAACCCTACGTTATACAACATTTTCCCAACTGTTGCACTCACTGAAGTGGGAATAGTAATTTTTACCTCTACGCTATCCAACACTTTCTCTACTGCTTCACTCACCGGAGTGGAAATAGTAATTTTAACCCCTACGCTATCCAACACTTTCCCTACTGCTGCACTCACTGGAGTGGGAATAGTTGATTTTTACCCCTACGCTATCCACCACTTTCCTTACTGTTGCTCTAACTGGCGTGGGAATAGTAATTTTAATCCCTACGCTATCCAACACTTTCCCTACTGTTGCTCTCACTGGAGTGGGAATAGTCATTTTCACCCCTACGCTATCCAACACTTTCCCTACTGCTGCACTCACTAGAGTGGGAATAGTTGATTTTTACCCCCACACTATCCACCACTTTCCTTACTGTTGCTCTAACTGGAGTGGGAATAGTAATTGTAATCCCTACGCTGTTCAACACTTTCCCTACTGTTGCACTCACTGGAGTTCGAATGGTCATTTTCACCCCTACGCTATCCAACACTTTGCCTACTGTTGCACTCACTGGAGTGGGAATTGAAATTTTATTCCCTACGCTTTCTAACGCTTTCCCTACTGTTGCACTCACTGAAGTAAGAATAGTAACTATGACCCCTACACTATCCCACACTTTCCCTACTGTTGCACTCCCCGGAGTGGGAATAGTAATTTTTATCTCTACTCTATCCAACACTTTCCCTACTGTTGCACTCACTGGAGTGGGAATAGTAATTTTTACCCCTTCACTATCCAACACTTTCCCTACTGTTGCACTCACTGTAGTGGGAATAGTGATTTTTACCCCTACGCTATCCAACACACGCCCTACTGTTGCACTAACTGGAGTGGGAGTAGTAATTTTAACCCCTATGCTATCCAACACTTTCCCTTCAGTTGCACTCACTGGAGTGGGAATAGTCATTTTAACCCCTACACTATCCGACAATTTCCCTACTGTTGCACTCCCCGGAGTGGGAATAGTAATTTTGACCTCTACTCTATCCAACACTTTCCCTACTGTTGCACTCACTGGAGTGGGAATAGTAATTTTTACCCCTTCACAATCCAACACTTTCTCTACTGTTGCACTCACTGTAGTGGGAATAGTGATTTTTACCCCTACGCATGTCAGCGATATTTATCGCTAATGACATGCAAAGTGGGCGTACCCGACCTGTTAGCGACTGAAGGCAGTCGCTAACGTCGCTATCGCCTATTAGCAAGGCAGGCGTAGCGATGGAAATATTCGCGCTAAGCGCGAATATCTCCAAAAACGAACGCCTGCTCAGACAAGTTCTTAGCCATTATATCCAATGGGAGGTGGATATAATGGCCAAATCCCTGTTAGTGATAATGTATGAATATCGCTGTATTCTCAGCGATATTCATGGATTTCGGTGCTATCGCCGGAAATATTATCGCTTTCAGATAAACGTTGCTAATAGCATGTCATCTCAGCGATAATATCCGGCGATGCGCGGCGATTAAAAAATTGCCACTAAGCCTACTTAGCGATAAATATCCCTAGTTGTTGGTAATATGCCCCGTAGTTATTTTTTCAAATGAAACCTAGTTGCAAAATGTTAATATTGTACTATATCCTCAAAGTATATAGTAAGCCATTAGCAAATGGAAAGGGGTCCATAAGCGACCTCTTCTCCTTTGTGAATGTTCACAAAAAACTTTTTGGGAGTAGGCAGTGGTCCCGTAGTTTGTGCAATTTTTCATTTTATTCCTAAAACAAATAAATGTGTATTGGTTTCTTTAAAAGGAATCACTGACATGGTCGTCTGCTTACCCCAGCAGGCCCAAATGCCTGTGAATATGGACAATCGTAGTGCGTCGCAGGTAGGTCAAATTCCAATCCACTAACCCAATAACACTTCGGCTGGTTTGCAAACCACCAAAGATTTGGTGAAGTCAGTGCGTAAATTGAGACCACTTGTACAGAATACAGAACAAATCGCGAACCTTTTTCTTTTTTGCAATTTACAATTTCTTAAATTAAGTCTTCCAATGCTGAATATTACTTGTGGTCCTTCCTCCATCCACATAGCATCATAGTTGGTTCACTTTTTTAAGAACGTAAAATGATTTGTCTCATTAGATCATACCATCTTTATATACATTAATGCACTGCATGTAAATGTGAATCGTAATCTATCGAAACATGTTCATTTAGGTTTAAATCATAGTTTTTACTATTCTACTTCCGAAAGAGACAACCATTAATACTCAGCAAGTGTGGATAACCTATTTCTGAATGTACATTGTAACTTTTCAACTCTCCTGTTCGTATATAAGGAGAGTTACAAAAAAATAACTGATACCTGCAAATTGTTTATATCCGGTAAGTGCATTCATCCACATAATCACAATATTTTAATATTCTTCTGATGGTTTCTCATTGAAGTACCACACTGATAGATATGCTTAAAATTATTTTCTCCCTATTCTTGCTAATTTTTCGCCAGCTCCATATGAACCATTTATCAGTGAGTCACTATTGGTACTATCATTTTATGGCAATCATCAATAAGTGACTAAAACCATGAGTTTTGCAAAAGATCCAAAAGAGTGTACAGTGGTTCATTACCCTGAAAATGAGTTGTATAAGGATGCACAGGCCTCGTATCTGCTAAGAGCTCGTATCTGTAAATAGGGGCACAGACTTAATGGCAAAAGCAAGTTCCCATTGTTATCTACTTTTTCGTTAATCAAAACAGAAAAGAACATTCTTTGGGTTAGTGTTAGTTTTATTCTGAATAGTGAGTTTTCTATGAAATTCCGTGTGCATTAATAGCGAAAGGGCTCATGACAGTAGCATCCGATGCAATGCTCATTTTCTTCCAAGCTTGTAGCCTAAATCTGTTTTCCTTCCACGGGAAAAATGTTTTTTTGAGACAGAGCTTAAGACATTTCCTATATTTTTGTGATGGAGTCAACTCATCTTGTACCGCCAGCCAATTCTGAGACAATCCATTTAATCATGTCAACTTAAAACCTGCCTTGAAAGAAGTTCTCTCATCTGCCCTTCTGGGAATAAACAATGTTGCTCATTGCAAATGTATGAGCCCTGATATTGCATCATGCAGATTAATAAATCACTGTACAATTCAAGAAAGAGACACTTTTTTGCAGTGCTATTATTACTGTGACAGCTTTGGTCTCATTGATAGATCTACCTCGGGTGCAATATAAATGCTAACCAGAACCTGCTTAGTTCTGTGAAATCACGGGAATAGTGATTAAAAAGCATGTTCAGCACTCTTGGGAGGTGAAGCTGTCCAAGTTGTTTTAGAAGTGTATGTGAGGAGAAATTGCAGGTCTAGAAAGAGGATGTAGCAACAATATCAGAGCAGTTTTTCCTCGCTCGAAACAAAAAAAAGGGGAATATATTTTTACAATCCCCGAGTGGCATCTGCTGCTGCTCAAAGGTCTAATATAAGGGCCATATTTCCAATGAAGCCTGAATCGGCCCCCTTTAAAGTTGACATCAGAATGCTGTCTTTCAAGATGGGAGTGCAGACCTGTGGAGAGGCGACAATAAAAGACGCTGCATAAAATCTGCCATAGGACTTAAGCTATACATCACTAACGATACCTAATCAGGTCAAAACCAGTCTGCGGTTGTGAGAGAGCGCAATTTGAATAAAAAATATGTATGAACCATATTCACAAGCATATCGCATAAACGTAGAATCTATAACGTGAAGTTAACACTTGTAGCGTAAAATTAGCTGATGTAACCAATGTAATAGGAAATGTATCTGTATGTATTCTATAAAGTGTATTAGAATTAGAAGGCCCGTATACATAGTGGGCTAATATAGAAATGTATAGAAATGCTTAAGAATAGTAGAACGTGCAAAACTGAATAGACGTGTGTAATCATGAAATGGAGAAAACGGAGAAACGTAAAGTGACGAAATGTGCAGAGAATGTATAGCACGATGTAAGCACGAGAATATAAATGTTGCGTTATATGTAGAATGTATTCACTTATAATCATTGCTTTACTAAATTCGATTATATATAAATGTGTGTTAAAGGTTATACTGTATAGAAAGCTTTTGTAGGAATGTTAGAAAAGAGTTTGGTCATGTGTGATTTTAACCTAACTGACCAAGAGTTCACAGGAGTGTAGTCCGCTGTATGTAATTTAGTGGGCTCACAGGAATTGTGGATAGCCTTGATCTGAATGTGCGAGACAAGAGTCAAGGGTCTTGTTAGATTTAAGGTGACAATGTTGGACGAAGTTTATGGCCTAAACGTGATGAGAGACGCTTGGAATTTGAGTCTTGTTTAGAAATGACCGTTCACAGGACCAGAGAAGGTTAAGAATATAGTTGTAAAGAATAAAGGTCTGATGGGGTGATAGACTTTGCTTCGAAAGTGTCAAATGAAATGTCAAATGAAGTCACCAGCAAGAAGACGAAGATGGCGTCTAAGGAGAAGGGTCAACTTAACGGACGACGCGAAGAGATGAAGCTATGGGAGAGCAAAGAATGACATCATGGGGAAAGTACGTGGTGGGCGTCGAAGGGGCGTTACACCCATACTGTGATTGTGTATTTAGGGACAGCACCCTGGGGAGGAAAAGTTAGGAGCAAGCACAGGAGAAGAACAGAGCGCAAGAGAGCAGTCGGCCGAGGACCCTTAGAGAGCGGATGGGTAGGCAGAGAGGGTACTGCTTCTCAACATAAGTTACCATTAGGGGTTAAGAGAGTTTGAACTTCTTTGGAAGTCAAACTGCTGACACCTTTTTTAGGTAAGGAACTTGCGAAGTAGGGATGTCACCTAGTACAGAGTAGGGACAGAATTAACTGGTTTATTCTTTTTGTAGATGACGCAACGGAACCACATTGTGTCGATGCTTTTTAATCTGTTGATTCTTGAATTGACTTTAATTGTATTCTTTTGTAGACTGAGGTTCTTTAGGGAATTTATGTTCCTTTTAGTTCCTGTATACTTGTTGAATCTTTTCCTGAGAGGATTGTATATGCACTTAATTCTGATTTTATATTAAACTTTTAAAACTTCATCAGTCGTAAGTGGTCCTTCAAAGTTGCGTCAGTTTATGGGGTTTATTTAACTTATGCGGGGTTTGTCTTTTACTCAATGACAGAAAATAACCGATCCAAATTGATGAATGAGATTAGTATCTAAGTGATCAAAAAGGGTATCAAAATCTCATTCCCCGCAGTTGGTAGCAGAGAAAGATGGTTTTCTTCTTGAGGAAGACAACCTAGGTCAGGTCTAGATTACCCCAAGGTCCCTAGTCATCGACGACCAGAAGAAGAATCCCTGCCGAAGACGGTGCTGACGGTGCGTCGAGAGAAAAGCAGCAGAGTCGGTCGAGAGTGAGTATAAGGGTCATGCGTTGTAAGATTGCGGTATTTTATGTTGTACCTGTGTTGTAATGTCAAGCGGAGTTGAATGCCTGTAGTGTGATTGAGGGAAGGTTGTGAGCGTGCGCAACCGGATAAAATCTTAAGTTCAAGGAGAGCTTAAGTGGTTCGGGTGTATCGAACACCCAGAGTAATTGTTCACCATTGAAAGGGGGTCATGAGGTACCATTGATCGCCCGACAGACCGATGATAGGGGGAGCGTAAGAGTGAGTGTATGAGTAACGGACGCTGGTCGTACGTTTACTGTGTGTAAGTAACCTATCAGTTAAGGCGATCGTCTGACCGTGTGAGGAAAGACGTTTCGTCAGTTGAGGTGACAATTACAGTTAGACTGTGGCCGTACAGTCAGAGAAAAGTGATCGCTTGGACGGAAGTAGTCATTTTTCAGCGTATGAATGAAAACGCATGCAAGATCGTGAGACAAGTTGAGAAAGGAGGGGAACTGCTGCAGAGGGGACGAGTGACGTCAGCGTAGAGCCGCGCTGAGATTGGTCGGTCAGCGTAGAGTCGCGCTGGATAGGCTGATTAGCGAGAGCCGCGTAGGGATTGGTTGTTTGTCATCGGGACATAAACAAGGAAGAGAAAAGGAAAATCGCAGATTATCGAAAATGAAGTGTTTTAAACGTTTATGGGCGATCTTTAAGAGAGATAGGAGAAACTTGTATGCCGGAGAAGAAGCTCCACCAGAAGGCACACCAGCTTATCATATGGCAGTGAATGTAGGCTTACACTCGATATTATGGATCTCCGAGTGGAATAAGCTAACGGAAGGGAATAAGGAACTGACGTTTCCGAGATACGGGACGTTTAAGCTAGAAGTACTGAACCAACTGAAAGCGGTAATGCTTGCAACAAGACCTCTACCGAGGCCAACACAGTTCGAAGCACTTAGTGCATGGTTTAGAGCAGCACACGAAAAGAGCTTAAAGAGATGCCAGGAAAGAGTGAGGCGATCGGTAAAAGCAGTGCAGGATGCTAAATGGGACGATGAAGCTAAAAAGTGGAGGGTGCAAAAGATAGAAGCAGACAAACTGTACCCAATGCTTGAGGTTACGGGAGAAAAGAAACCTCTAGAAGAAGATGAGGATAGCGAGCCAGATGAGGATCTGATAGAAAGACTATTAACAGATAGACCACCTCCGTACAACAGAGAAGCCGAAAGTCCTGCATTACAGCAAGGGGACGGAGCTAGATGGGGGGAATATAAATCGCTCCCAGTAACAGAGTGGGATGCCAAGAAAGGTGAGGAAGTACCTCAATCTAGTCCCGAACAGAGAGTAGTGGGAAGATTCGTGGTCCAGAAGGTGCCAGAAACACAGCATGCAAGGTCGTATCAAATGCCCGACGCTTTACAAGTTCCTGTTACCATAGGCCCTATAGTGTCAATCTACAGCCCAGAGGGGGTCCAGCAGGAGGAACAGGCACGATGGGACAGAGAGAGGGCAGAGATAGAGGGAAGGAATAATACGATCAATTCCCAGAGGCAGTTGCTAGGACCAATGAGTCGGAGTATCCCACTAGATTCCGCAACGGGTCCCTGGATAGAACAGGGGGGCCAAAGAGGACAGATGGATTTGAGGGGACCGAAACCGAAATCCTATAAGGAATTAAGGGAATATTTGAGAGAATGGGATGCTGCAGAAGAGACTCAGAATAAAAGATTAGAAACAGGAGCAGAATGGAGTGACCAGGATAACAGGATCCTCTCTCACTGCGGAGCTGGCGAAAGCAGCCCTGAGTGGGAGGGAGGGAGTCAAGGAAGCCGAGGAGATACTTGCCATACCATCAGTGGCAATAGGCAAATGTGCGACGACAGGAATGCAGGGTGTGGGGGAGTGCCTCGCGTCATCCTTAGTGAGGGGGAACGAAAGACGCAGGAGTACCGAAATAGTTTCAAGTGCACTCACCATGCCCCGGACAAAAATGTGCGACATTGGAATCACGGGAACATGGAGAGTCGCGAAACGTCTCGCCATGCATCCGGTGATCACGGACGAAGTCAGGGGAATATAGGGAGTCGCGAAACGTCTCGCCATGCATCCGGTGATCACGAACGAGATCGCGGGAACATGGAGGACCGTGGAGGACCCTTCATTTTATTGAGCGACACCAGACAGCAAGGGATTTGCAGTGATACAGAACAGCACGGAGGATCCTATATTGTATCTAGAGAAACCGAGCCGAAAAGACGGAATGTAGTGATGGGGAATGGATTAACGTTCCACCATACCCCAAGGGAAGATGGAAAAGCTTGGGATCTGGAGAGGTGGGAACAAAGAGATGGAAGAAGAACTCCTCATAACTCACCTGTGCTTAGACGGAGGGCGCATAGTGGAGATGAGAGGGGTGTGAGTGAACAACCTAGGACTGACGTACTGAGAGCTGAAATAAAAGCAAGACGGCTTGATGTAACGAGTTTAAAATCAGACTTGGATGAGATAATTGACGGCACAGTGGCAATAGAAAGGTTAGAGCTGTACGAACCGGATGAAATACTGTTTTTATCTAAGGATGTTACTCGGAAAGCAAGGGCAGCTCATGAAAAATTATCTGAATTGGCAGACAGGTATATGATAGACATGTCACGGACTAAAGCTTTACAGGCCAACCATAGGCTAAATTGCACGGATCAGGATCTAGATGAGCGTAGGACGATTGGGCTAAGAGTACACATAAGGGAACTAATCATGTGTATCAGAATATGGAGGGATCTGGATAGATGGGAGGAAAGATGGTCCAAGAGGGGGTCCGTCAGAAGGAGCACACTTGCGAAGTCCCAAGATGGAGAGCTAATGCGAATGGAAGCTTTCCCTTTGCGAGAAATCGCGAACGGAAACTACGTGCATGTACCCTGGAGTAGGGGGGATTTAGCGGCATTTACTAATTCTTTCCCCAAGTTAAGGGAAAACCCCGTGGAGTGGTACAAGCAGGTAGAGAGGTTCGTGAAGATCTCTAAGGTACTGTGGATCGATTTGAACACCCTGTTTGAAATCGTGGTACCCGGAGATTTGTGGACGGCATGCAAGCTTAGTGTCGAATGGCCCGCTTGTGAGCCTCCGAGAGATGCCAGGACGAATGGTCCATCAGATAGAGTCATGGAAAAGTACGAGAGAGTAATAGCATGGTTAAAAGAGAAAGTGCCAGTGCAAGACATAGACTGGGTTAAGATAGATCGAACAACTTAGGAACCTAAAGAGACAGTTCACGAGTTCTATGAGAGATTGCTGAAAGCATTCAAACAGTATAGCGGGTTGGATGTCATGGATCCTAAAGATATAGGACAATTTGTGTCGAAGTTTGTTCTAGGATTGAGACCAGACATAAGCCTAATGATTCAACAGCATTTGATTTGTTGGCAGAACAAACCGTTAGATGAGATTCTGAGGTATGCGAGGTACTGTAGCGATGAAATAGACTCAAAAGCAAAGAAACTTAAAGAAAAGCTGATGTTGGTGCAGATGCAATCAGCTGGAAAGGGTGGACAGCGGCAACAGGGAACAGGAACCCCAGGAAAGAAACAGAATAATCAGAGCAGAGATGAGGAAGAAAGACCAAGACCGAGGGTAGATATCGCAACACTTAAAAAGACAACGAGGTGCCATCAGTGTAACGAGGTGGGACATTGGCGACGCGAGTGTCCCTATAATGTCGAGACGGGGGAGTTAGAACAGGAGGAGGATGAGGTTCAACCCAGCATGGTAAAGGGAACAGCAGTCCCGAAGGGAAAGTTTATCAAAGGGGGGAATCAGACTCCTCGAGCGCCGTTCCCTCAACCGCCTCGCATTGCAAATGGAGGGAAAATCTATAGACAAATGCCATTGTTCGTAGGAGGAGAAGAATGCTACTACGTTGATCCTCTTACAGGGCAACGAGTGAATAGAGAAGAAGACTGTACTCTAGGAGCGGCCCTGGAGGTAGACCAGAGAGGACCATACGTAGAGGCTGAAGTGGCTGGATGTCTAATCCGAAGTTTAGAGTAGCGGCAGAAGCAGTATGTCAGCGTTGTGCGATCTGTCAGCAACTAAACGTAGGAAAGAGAACACCAGTCACACTGAGTCACATTGGGAGGTCTGGGGGGCCTTTCAATTGAATGCAGCTTGATTTCATCGAAATGCCTCAATGCAATAGACTCAGATACGTTTTAGTGATTGTCTGTATATTTTCTAGATGGGTTGAAGCTTACCCGACACGTAGGTGCGATACACTCACAGTAGCAAAATTGTTGCTTAGAGAGTTGATACCGAGGTTCGGGGTGCCATCCTCTTTGGAATCGGACAGAGGAACTCATTTCAATAGCGAAATAGTGAAGATGCTATGTTCAGCTTTGAGTATTGACCAGAAGCTCCATTGCAGTTATCGACCAGAAGCTTCAGGGATTGTAGAACAAATCAACAGTACAATCAAGTCCAGACTTGCCAAAGTTTGTTCATCGACATCCCTGAATTGGCCTGATGCACTTCCATTGGTTCTTATGAGCATACGTAGCACACCAGATAGGAAAACAGGTCTGTCTCCACACGAGGTGCTAATGGGAAGAGCTATGAGATTGCCATCGGTTCCGACTGCAGCGCTATTGAACATCACAGACGATTTGATCTTGGACTACTGCAAGGGACTATCTGATGCCATTCATTCTGTGTCCCTCCAGGTCCAGGCTGCAGAGCTTCCATCAGCACAAGACTTGTGCCATGACCTGTGTCCGGGGGACTGGGTTCTGGTGAAGAAGCACGTCAGGAAGAACTGTCTAGACGTGCGCTGGAGAGGACCGTTCAAAGTCATACTAGTTACGAACACTGCAGTAAAGTGTGGAGGTTTGCCCAACTGGATACACGCCTCACACACCCGAAGAGTGCCAACACCTCTGGAAGAAACAGCTCCTCTCTCGGATGAGAATCCAGCGGAAAGCGGAGAAGCCACAGAGGGGGAAAGCCAAGCTGTAGAGGTGATTGAAGAGGCTGAGCCTGTGTCGGAGCAGGCTGCAGACGATGGTCAGGACACCAGTGGGACCGAAGTCGTCTCAGAAGAAGAGAGTACATGGGAGTTCGAATCAGATAACGAACAAGCTGTAAGCGATCAAGAAACAAGTCCAAGAACAAGGAGCAGGAGGACAAGGAGTGACGAAGACAGTTGGCCGGAGAGAAGGAGAAGGCCAAGCTTAAAAGCAAATCAAGAAAGAACCCTTGTCCCGATTTCTGAAGAGTCAGATCAAGAAGAAGAAACTACAGATTCAGGTTCTGAGAGTCCAAGAAGATCGAGAAGGGTACGTGTGCCCTGCAGAAGGTACGCCACCCCAGAGTGGACTTATCTAGCAGATGTCTTGGGGACAGAAATCTGGGAGAGTGAAAGAAGTGAAAGTTATCGATCTCGATCCATTTGTGGCAGTGGAGATATGGATGTTGACGCCTGGACTCGAGACTGAGGGGTTACTGACTTTCACACCTCCCATACCCCCATACCTAAGTCGGATCAAAGATCTAGTGCTAAATCGATTACAGTTTCTGACTTTTGGTCATCAAATACCAGAACAAGAAGAAAAAGTCATTCGTTTTGAATTATTGGAACATGTTATTAAAGCTGCAGGTACGAGAATAATTGTAGATGCATAAAGACTTTTGTGTTTAAGTTATAAAGAAGAAGATAACCTAGCGCCGAGTGGAAAGAAGAATAAAATGAGGGATTACATTTAGAGGACGGAGAAGGGTTAGGGTTGTCTATTGCTGAAGATAAAAGACATTGTTGTGAAAAGAGACTTTTTGTTTATGAAGAGCACTTCACAGACTGAAAAAGCAAATAAAGCAAACCAAAGACTTGAAAAAAGAAACTTTTCTTCGAAAAAGAAAGAGCTACGCTGTTTTGATAACATGGAGAATGGCAACCCAAACCGAAAAGCCAAATGCATAATAGGTACACTAATAGCAGTAGTAATTGTTCTTATTATTACAGTAGTTACCACATCATACATGGTAGGACATGCAAGTGAAAGAGAGACAACAGATGTAAAGCCTGTAACGACTTTGAAACCTGCTCTTGTTGGGAAGAAAGAGGAGAGCAATGTCATTCGTGAAAAGACGTTACTGGCAAATGAAGCTCGTAGGTTACACGTAGATGAGTCAAAGGGAAATTTTAGGTCAAATGCATATGCCAAGCTATTGTATGAGTATATCGATGCCATGGAGGCCAAAGAATGCTATGTATGTATGCAATTGCCGGCTTCCGTAGACGAAGGCATCCGATATCATCATCTCCCACTGACATATGGGATAACATGTAGTTTACTGCTTAGTATATTTTATGGTAGAGAAGGATTTGAGTACTACTTTTCAAATTATGATTCGGTACTGCCTGAAGTCCCAAATTATAAGCAAATGAATAAGTGGGACTATTATAAAAAGGAAGACAGATTAACAAAGTTCTTTCTTCCTTGGGATACATTAGATACTTCATATGCACGCAGAAATAATCTGACTTGCAAAGTGTCAGAAGTAGAGAAAAAGTTCATAGGACAAGTAGACGACAGATACAGAAGGCAGAAGATTCTAAAAATGTCAGGACAGTGGAAAACTGATTGGACCGAAGAAGAAAAAGCACATAAGAAGAAAGGTAGCAATGGTCCAATAGCTTTGGATAGAACACAGAAAGGAAAGTTATGTTTAACTCGAAGCAAGACATATTATGAGAGTGTATTTGTAGGTGAAGTAAATTGCGAACATGCTTTTCGTTTAGAGTACTATACGAAAGATTTTATGAAAGGGATGCAAGCGATTCCTAATGTATATTTTGTATGTGGAAGAAATGCCTATGTAAAACTGCCTGACAATTGGTATGGTTCGTGTTACTTGGCAATTGTCTTCCCCAAAATATATCATGCAAAGGATTTAGCGATCATAGAAGGAAAGGCTTCGACAAGAGCGAAAAGAGAAGTAAGAGATGCTGAAGTAATTGGAGACATTTTTGGAGCAATGTTTCCTATGTTAGGTTTAATACTTAACGATCTTAAGATCAGGAGACTAGCTACAGTTGTAGATAGATTATCTGCAAGTACTGCAAGGTCATTAATGCTAGTAGAAGGAGAGATGCAGTCGATTAGGGCAATGGTTCTTCAGAACCGACTTGCTTTAGATGTACTGCTAGCAAAAGAGGGCGGAGTCTGCAAGGCTTTGAAGGTTTAAGAATGTTGTACTTACATTCCAGACAATTCAAAACCACTTGAGAAAGTCATACAAAACATTACAGAGATACATCGAGAAATCGAAGATTTATCAAAAACAAATGTTTGGGAGAAAGTAGGTCATGGAGTAGGAAAGGTTGGAAGTTGGTTTGCCAACCTTGGTAAAAGCATTGTGTGGTATATACTAAAACCTATATTGATAGTATTGATTTGCATAATCACATTATAAGGGTTAGTTAAATTGTACAAATGGTATAGGTCGAACCGGTTACAAAGATCCATGAGAGAGCAAGAAAGGAGATTAGCTGCTTTACAAGATCAACAGTACAAGAGTTTAAGAGCTCTCGAAACGATAAAAAGAGGGAATCTTGTAACAAGTTCTGTGTAAAGGTGTTATTCAAATTGCATTTAGTGATGACTCCTAGAAGTCATCAAAGGGGGGAACTGAGAGAGCGCAATTTGAATAAAAAATATGTATGAACCATATTCACAAGCATATCGCATAAACGTAGAATCTATAACGTGAAGTTAACACTTGTAGAGTAAAATTAGCTGATGTAACCAATGTAATAGGAAATGTATCTGTATGTATTCTATAAAGTGTATTAGAATTAGAAGGCCCGTATACATAGTGGGCTAATATAGAAATGTATAGAAATGCTTAAGAATAGTAGAACGTGCAAAACTGAATAGACGTGTGTAATCATGAAATGGAGAAAACAGAGAAACGTAAAGTGACGAAATGTGCAGAGAATGTATAGCACGATGTAAGCACGAGAATATAAATGTTGCGTTATATGTAGAATGTATTCACTTATAATCATTGCTTTACTAAATTCGATTATATATAAATGTGTGTTAAAGGTTATACTGTATAGAAAGCTTTTGTAGGAATGTTAGAAAAGAGTTTGGTCATGTGTGATTTTAACCTAACTGACCAAGAGTTCACAGGAGTGTAGTCCGCTGTATGTAATTTAGTGGGCTCACAGGAATTGTGGATAGCCTTGATCTGAATGTGCGAGACAAGAGTCAAGGGTCTTGTTAGATTTAAGGTGACAATGTTGGACGAAGTTTATGGCCTAAACGTGATGAGAGACGCTTGGAATTTGAGTCTTGTTTAGAAATGACCGTTCACAGGACCAGAGAAGGTTAAGAATATAGTTGTAAAGAATAAAGGTCTGATGGGGTGATAGACTTTGCTTCGAAAGTGTCAAATGAAATGTCAAATGAAGTCACCAGCAAGAAGACGAAGATGGCGTCTAAGGAGAAGGGTCAACTTAACGGACGACGCGAAGAGATGAAGCTATGGGAGAGCAAAGAATGACATCATGGGGAAAGTACGTGGTGGGCGTCGAAGGGGCGTTACACCCATACTGTGATTGTGTATTTAGGGACAGCACCCTGGGGAGGAGAAGTTAGGAGCAAGCGCAGGAGAAGAACAGAGCGCAAGAGAGCAGTAGGCCGAGGACCCTTAGAGAGTGGATGGGTAGGCAGAGAGGGTACTGCTTCTCAACATAAGTTACCATTAGGGGTTAAGAGAGTTTGAACTTCTTTGGAAGTCAAACAGCTGACACCTTTTTTAGGTAAGGAACTTGCGAAGTAGGGATGTCACCTAGTACAGACTAGGGACAGAATTAACTGGTTTATTCTTTTTGTAGATGACGCAACGGAACCACATTGTGTCGATGCTTTTTAATCTGTTGATTCTTGAATTGACTTTAATTGTATTCTTTTGTAGACTGAGGTTCTTTAGGGAATTTATGTTCCTTTTAGTTCCTGTATACTTGTTGAATCTTATCCTGAGAGGATTGTATATGCACTTAATTCTGATTTTATATTAAACTTTTAAAACTTCATCAGTCGTAAGTGGTCCTTCAAAGTTGCGTCAGTTTATGGGGTTTATTTAACCTATGCGGGGTTTGTCTTTTACTCAATGACAGAAAATAACCGATCCAAATTGATGAATGAGATTAGTATCTAAGTGATCAAAAAGGGTATCAAAATCTAATTCCCCGCAGTTGCTTATGTTCCCATCTCGAAAAGGACCTGGCCTGCAGTTGGGCGGGGATGTTTTTAGGAAAACCAAGGCAGATTTGCATTAGGCGGGTCTCTTTCTATGGTCCGGATTGTGGCGTTAATTGTTTGCCAGTAACTGAGATTTAATCAAGCATTTCTTCCAGTAGTTTCTTTGCATAACATGTTTAGGAAATAGTTGTTAACTCTCCAGTAGCAGTGCTAAAACAAAATGTAAGCAGTGACCAATGCAATGTATATTCACCCCTCATGCATAAAAATATATATGTTTTATGACCTTGTGTATTGTGTTTATAAACTATAATTGTAATGACTTACAAATGTACTACAGAGACCTTTATTTCCGTCTATCTTTACTGCTTACTGACGTGGATTACAGTTCTCAATGGTATGAAAAAGGTGGGAGTTTCATTTGAGTAGCTACTACAGATTTTGGCAACAATTTATCAATGTATTCAGACGTTTCAAAAATAAGGCGGAAATCTGTTTGTGAAAATGAAATTACTACATAATCTTTGACAATTGATTCTACTTCCATACTACTGAGGTAAAGGAGACCACAGATTTGTGTTAGTGGCTTCCGGCGGGCTCCAAAGTCACTAATTTCCTGGGTCATGGACCATTTCTTTCTATAACTTTGAACTTACGGCTAACCCTTTTTATTAGTCAACAACCATTTAATATTTGTTTTTTATTGCAGTAAATGAGGTGGTGGCGAAGGCTATCATTCACATTCACTGTGTGTGCATGCAATGTGTAAAATACAGTGCCAAAAGTATACACACACCCAAACACATAGTGGCTGACTGACTGCCATTAGCTATGCATTCCCACCCACAGACAAGTGATTCCAATGCCTGATGGTAGTTTAATTTGGTGTTGTCAAGATGTTGATGTAACATACACACTCTGGTATTGTTTCTTCCTGCCCACCCATGGGGAAAGGCAAGGCAATGGGGGTAAACAGCATATGCTCAGATGGATATATGATGTTAGCACGCATACTTTTAGCACGAATACCATTACCCCGCATTTTTTACAACGCAGGACCTTTTACAACGAATACCTTTACAATGCAATACACTACAACGCAGATACTATTACAACGCATACCATTACAACGTAAGTATAGGTAAGTATATAATATTTAAAAAAAATGTAATTTAATTATTATTTAAATATTTAATTTAATTATTAAATATTTTATTATTAAATATGTTAATTAATTATATAAATTTTTATTTAATAATTTGTAAATATATATGTTAAAAATACCCCTGTACCCCAAAACCCAAACCCAACCCTGAACCCTAAAAATACCCCTGTACCCCAAAACCCAAACCCAGCCCAGAACCCTAAAAATACCCCTGTACCCCAAAACCCAAACCCAGCCCTGAACCCTAAAAATACCCCTGTACCCCAAAACCCAAACCCAGCCCTGAACCCTAAAAATACCCCTGTACCCCAAAACCCAAACCCAACCCTGCAACCTAAAAATACCCCTGTAGCCCAAAACCCAAACCCAACCCTGAACCCTAAAAATACCCCTGTACCCCAAAACCCAAACCCAGCCCTGAAACCTAAAAATACCCCTGTCCCCCAAAACCCAAACCCAACCCTGAAACCTAAAAATACCCCTGTACCCCAAAACCCAAACCCAGCCCTGAAACCTAAAAATACCCCTGTACCCCAAAACCCAAACCCAGCCCTGAAACCTAAAAATACCCCTGTACCCCAAAACCCAAACCCAAACCCTGAAACCTAAAAATACCCCTGTACCCCAAAACCCAAACCCAACCCTGAAACCTAAAAATACCCCTGTACCCCAAAACCCAAACCCAGCCCTGAAAGCTAAAAATACCCCTGTACCCCAAAACCCAAACCCAACCCTGAAACCTAAAAATACCCCTGTACCCCAAAACCCAAACCCAATACCCCTAATAAATGTTTTTAAAAAAAGATAAACTTACCTATACTTACGTTGTAATGGTATGAGTTATAATAGTATCTGCATTGTAGTGTAATGCGTTGTAAAGGTATTCGTTGTAAAGGGTCCTGCGTGGTAATAGTTTCGTTGTAACAGTATTTCGTGCTAAAAGATGCATGGTAACAGTTACATACCGCTCAGACGCACCTTAGAGTGCACTACAGATTGACTAAGCTTCACTAAGCTTCCACCACTTTCAACCTCATCATTTTTCAGCCGTTCTTATGTCCATCATAACATATTAGACAGAAGCAGGTACCACGGGTGATAGTGGGAGGCATCAGAGTTGAAAGTTGCCAGCACCAGCAGAAGTGCTGGCAGCACCTTCAGCTATCTTAAGAAAAAAATGGGCCCTGGCTCTTACTTTTTAAAAAACAAATTAAGTTAGTGGACTAAGGGTGCAAGTGGTCGGCACCAGCAGTGAAAGTGGGCGTGAGACTCCTAAGAACAATTTTGGATACCTGCACTTATTATTTCTTAACTTTTTTGTATGAATAAGCATTGATTTAATGACTAACATAAACACATTTTAAGAGATGTAAGTAAATGTAGTGTTTGGGCTCACTTAAGTAGCATATTAAATGCAATAGGGCTTGCTCACTCACCTTTCGTTTGGATCCAACCTTGTAACCTAGTCTTACTTTGTTGCCTGGGAACATGGTGGACAGTAGTGGGTAGGAGAGTTTACTGTTGGTTTAATGTGAAATGTTCTCTGCAGTTTAACATGCTAATTTCTGTCCAAGTGGAATTGCAGTGTAAATGTTTGTTTAACTACATATTGATATTTACAATTGGAAAATCAAATCAAGGGATATAGTAAGTGCATAAATGGGCACATTTAGTGAAAATAAAACAAAAGAGATTACTTAGAGTTATCTGACAAGGTAACCTATACTTGTTCTTCAATTATTAGCTACCTAGTGAGGTGCTGAACAGCACTATATGGTCAATGTGGTAACATATTGCTCTATTTTGACAGAACACAACAAAGGGAGCACATGCTTTTCAATGGTGTTGTTCCATGTTGGAATTTGGAAGTGCAGTGCTTTGAGTTCCATAAGGTTCTTTGTGTTACATAAGGTGATAGACCTGACCTCGAGAGCCAATCAGACTTCCTTCAACCGCGTCCTGGCCAGGATTTCAAGTTCATCCCACTCAAAGCTCTGCATTTGTCCTGGGCCTCGCAGAAAGTCAAGTCGTCAAATGTTCCCTGAATCCGGCCTGCTGTAGAGGGTCGAGCGACGTAGACAAAAAAAAGCTCCAGAAATGTTTCTAATTGTGAAGGCAAAAGTTTGACTAGGGCCTCCAGCTTAGTGTATCTGACCAGGGCTTCATCACGGTCAGACTCAAACTTTGGCTTTGTCCCTTTCAAGAGTGATCAGAAGCCCCATAGTTGTGCTATATGTTTTTAAGCACTATAAAGTGATTAATCTTTAAAAAAATCATATCTTTGGTCCCCTACATTGTATTTTTGTTGTTTTGTTGTCTATTTGTTCTTTAAATATGTCCTGTTGTAATGAATTGGTGTTGGATTTTACTGTGTGTTGTGTCCTATTTTATGTATTGGTGTTTTTAAATGCTTTACACTCCAGTCTCCTAAGCTACGCCTGACTGCTTGTTGTCAGCTACTAAGGTTTGAACAAGAGGCTAATTTACTGAGAGGTTTACTGGACCCTATACTGTGCTAGTGGCCTTATTGCAAGTGGTACGTGCATACATACACCTACAAACACACTTTCCAACATTTACCAAGTGAGCATGGGTTTGAACTGGATGTGCAGGAGCTCTAAAACATTCCATCTGGAGAAATTTTTACTTCCCCCTGTTACATCCTGGAGAAGAAAGTGGAGTTTAATGCACATGGAACTCCAGAAACCCTTAAAAGAAGGCTTAATGTAGAATGACATTCACCTTTAAAAAACCGCACATAAAGGAACTGAGGCTTAATGCAGCTGGAACTCCTGGGAAATATGAGTAAAGTATACAACTTCTACATCATAAATTGAGTGGTATAAATCCCAGACACCTATGTGGAATAGTCTGTTAATACTGAACTCTGAAAGTATATCTGAAAACCGTTGAAAAGTATTTAAACTGTAGACAACTGTAGAGCTATAGGTTTTTGTGGTTTCCATGATGAAACCTCTTAAAGAAACAGGGCAGATCACAAAACGGGTTAATGTGTGAAAGTATGCTTTGCAGAACGTTAGCATTGTTTGGACTTGGGTATTAGGCAGCTCTAAATTAGTTAATCTACAGAGTTCGTCACGTTCCTCTCCTATGTCCTAAGTGAGATTGCATATGGCCATGTCTGAACTGGGGTGGCGTGGTGAGCAATATAACAATGGATTTAACCCATATATGGGAAGGGTATGCCCGGACGTGGGTCCCGTGCTCAATACACCACTGGAGTCAAGCTATCCTGGCTGATGACGGCTGATAGCCAGAAACCAGTCCTAGGATGCTTGATTCCAGTCCAGGGAAGACATGGCTTGGCAGTTTGGGCTGGACTGTGCCCATGAGGCACAGGGTCAAGACTGATTTGCATATGGCCATGTCTGAACTGGGGTGGCGTGGTGAGCAATAAAACGATGTATTTAACCCAGATATGTGACTGGGGGTGAAGGTTTTGTCATTGCGCAACATTCCGTCCATCATCTTGTGTGTTTTGCTGTTCACCCTATTTGGGAAGGGTATGCCCAGACATGGGTCCCGTGCTCACTACACCACTGGAGATAAGCTATCCTGGCTGATGACGGCTGATTGCCAGAAACCGGTCCTAGGATGCACATGGTCAAGACTGATTTGCATATAGGCATGTCTGAACTGGGGTGGCATGGTGAGCAAAATAACGATAGACTAAACCCAGATCTGTGAATGGGGTGAGTGTTTTGCCATTGTGCAACATTCCATCCATCATATTGTGTGTTTTGCTGTTCACCCTATGTGGGAAGGGTATGCCCAGACGTGGGTCCCGTGCTCACTACTGGAGTCAAGCTATTCTGGCTGATGATGGCTGATAGCCAGAAACCGGTCCTAGGATGCTTGATTTCAGTCCTGGTAAGACATAGCTTGGCAGTTTGGGCTGGACTGTTCCCATGAGGCAACGGGTCAAGCCTGATTTGCATATGACTATGTCTGAACTGGGGTGGTGTGGTGAGCAAAATAATGATGGATTAAACCCATATCTATGACTGGGGGTGAATGTTTTGAAATTGTGCAACATTCCGTCCTTCATCTTGTGTGCTTTACTGCCACATTTCACACACAGGTGACTTTACAGTTGCCTGTCTGTACCATACCCACATAGCCCTTCACGACCACAGCAATCACACCATACATAGTACAAGTCGTACCTCGTCACCCACCTTCAAGTGAAGTAGCGGGTGATGAGCTGTTGACACATGTCAACTCCTTCCTCCTCTCCACTGTCTTCATCACTGGTCAGGTCCTTTTGTAGACGGGGGCCTTGGGTCCTCATCATCATCCAGAAGCTGGGAATCTCCATGTGAATGGCCATGTTGTGGAGCATACAGCATGCCACAACGATCTTACAGAGCTTCCCAGGCGAGTATGACAGTGCACCTCCAGTCCTGTCAAGGCAGCGGAATCTTGACTTGAGCAGGCCAAAAGTCCGCTCAATGACAAAACGGGTCCTGCCATGGGCCTCACTGTACCTCATATCAGCCGGGGTCCTGGGATTATGTAGTGGGCTCAGCAGCCATGGACGGCTGCAAACACACATTACAATATTGCACAGGCAGAGAGCAGCAGGCCACACACACAGCATGCCATATTACTAGGCATTCTCACCCACAATCCAAGCACGCTCTGGAAGCAGATTTCCATCATCCGGGGTACAATGTTGTTCTTCAAGAATGTATTAGTCATTGGCCGAGCCTGGGAATATGACACACACATGTCTGCCAGGCACACCACCTGTGCATTGATGGATTGATAATGTTTTTGATTGCAAAAAATGTGCTCACTCGCCTGTGGTGGCACCAGACCGGCATGTGTGCAATCAATGGCACCAACAACATGGGGGATGTTCCCAGGCAGATAGAGTCTCCCTTTACAACCGTCAATTTTGATCCCCTGGAGAAATGTATGTATCTGTCCTTATAAGTCATCATGGCTGCAAGAACATCCCTTAGCACCAGGCTGAACATGGGTTGAGACATCCCTGCAGTGCTGGCCATTGTCTCCTGGAAGGAACCAGTTGCAAAAAAATGGAGGGCTGCGATCACTTTGTACGTTGGTGTGAAAGCTGCTGGGTCGTGGCGACGAGGCTGCAGGTGGGGCTCCAACAGATCACAAAGGGTCTTCAGGGTTGGTCTGTCGAGGCAGAATTTGCGAATGATCGCAACATGCTCCATCTCCTCCAGCAGTGTCAAGTGGCATAGGAGATTAGGCCTCCTCCTAGTTGAGATGAAAATAGACACATGTAAATGACAACCATCATGGGAAGGCTACAGCACATCCCGTTAAGGATGCAACGGAAAAGCAAACACTGCCCTGAGAAATGCGTGACACACCAGGTTACAAGGGGGGACATTTGAGCCACACAGAGGGTACACCTCTCCATTTACCATACACAAGTGCCTCAAACAACACATAGGTCAATGTGAATGCACACATACTAAACCCCACATTTCACATATGCACGCCTTGCAAAGTACCATCCAGCCAATGTGTCTAAAATAAACATGACTGTCTCATACTCATTTGCTGCACCTGTCACACCTCATGTAAACTTGGCACACATCCACAAACAATGATTGCAGTAGTCAGCAAACTGTCAACCATCAAATGCACAATTGACATGGCAGGGACTACAGACCAATGTACGTCACACATACCCAACCATGGCACGTGCGGGCACCTGTGGATTCAAAGGAATAATAACATTGTGTGGACGATGATGTGCCCTTCACCATGTTGCCACGGTGTATGTTTTCAACAGTTCCTGATGGACATTGCCATTGCATGCCACCTTACTCGTGGTAGCTACCGCCTGGCTCCGGCCAGTGTGTCACCAGCACCACCCCTTACACAACTGCCGTGGTCATTGGCATGGAGACATGGGAAGATGGCGGTTGGCATGCGCTGCCACCCTACTTGAGATAGCTACCGCCTGGCCCTGGCAGTGTGTCACCAGCACCACCCCGTACACAACTGCGGTGGTCATTGGCATGGAGACATGGGAAGATGGTGGTGGGAATGCTCCGCCACCCTACTCGTGGTAGTTACCGCCTGGCCCCGGTGGTGCATCACCACCATGGAGCATTGCCTACAGCCAATGGGAGCAATGATTGCGGTGGCATGATGCAATTTTGAAAATCGCGGAAGGTGTGCTCTGCCAGCATGGAGGCGGTCATTGGATGCTTTTGAACAATGCACCATCATGGTAGCACCACTGGGCCCCTGTGGTGCATCACCACCATGGAGCATTGCCTACAGTCAATGGGAACGATGATAGCGGTGGCATGATGCAGTTTTGAAAATCGCGGTAGGCATGATCCACCGTCGCGGAGGCTGTCATTGGATGCTTTTGAAAGAGGCACACCTGGGCAACCGATTGTTGCTGCTTGGCACCTAAGAAATGACCCCAGGGGGCTATAAATCTGTGGGAGTGAGCCTCACATGTCCACTGCTCACAGAGCCTGCTGCCTGGGATCTTCTCCTGCTAGTGCCTACAGAGCCTGCTGCCTAAGACCCTCTCCTGCTGCTGCCTACAGAGCCTGCTGCCTGGGACCCTCTCCTGCTGCTGCCTACAGAGCCTGCTGCCTGGGACCCCTCACCACCCACTTCCACCACAGGGATGGCAAGGACAGAGATGATCCGTGCCAGTCCATTCACAAGCGAGGAGCTGGAGGTCCTGGTGGACGAGGTGCTCGCACAGCACCCAAGTGGAGAAGTGTGGCTCAATGGTTAGAGCGGCAGACCCTGATGCAGAGGTCTGGCCCGGGACCAGGGTTCGATTCCCGCATCGGCAGCTCTTAGGCTCAATTTCCCCGGACCTGATAATTCTCGCCTCGGTGCCTATTCTAATCATGGGTCCCACTCTGCAACTCTGAGCAATAGCTTGCTTAATCTCCACAACAGCCCCAACAATGCTAGGATGCCTGGCTTCACCTTGGGGGTGCCCAGGAGTGGGCACTTCACAGGGAAAGGCCAGGAAGGGTTCCTCAGCGGTATTCGTACAAGCGCCGAGATGCCTCATGGTGATTCGTGCTCTATACAAGTACCATTACATTACATTTTTTTTATATATATGGTGAGCCCCATTGTTGCGGTAACTCATCGTAAGCGGAGGTGTGGGGCAGGGGGGACAGACATGTAGTTGTACTGCTGCAGTATATGCCTGAGGGTGTGGGGTTGTGTCATACACTGTCAAACATGCTGTGTCCAAGGCAAATGAGTATGTGTGTCCCAATGTCACGGTTTTCCCTGCCTGCAGTTGTATGTCTGAGTGGAGTGTGTTACATTGTCAGCCATACAGAGCCACAGGATGTTGGACATGCAGGTGCCAGGACAATAATTGCTCGGCTGATTGTGTCTGTGTGCCCCTGTTGTCCAACTAAGTGTGAACCCAGACGCTATGCCCAGTGCCCGCACACCAAGACGAGATCACATCACTGCACTTACTATGCCCTTACTCTTGTTCATTAACACTGGAAAAGAAATATGCACCATCTCAGCCCTGTATGATTGCACACAAACACACTTGTGTAGATGGATATTTTGTTGGTGAGTCTATGTACCCCAATGTCACACACATAACATACACATATGTACACAGGACATGCTCATTGAATGCTGCCCAGTCATGCACATACAGTATTTCTACACACAGACACAGCTCGATATGTGATGTATGTAGTGGCCAGACATGCATAGGATCGGAGATGTGTGCAAGCCACAGAGGGGCTTCAGTACAGTCATCCTGCATGTGTTTGAGATTATCAGGGACCCTGTACGCCCTCATAAATGCATTCAATCACATCTGCTTGGCCCATGCAGAGTGCCCTTGTGAAGTGTACCCCAGTTTGGGATGGAGGGAGATTACATTTGGTAATGAACCTGTATCCTTCAAACGGTACTGATAGATGTTGGTACATGACACTGTGTTACTGATAATTTCCCTTTCTTTTCTCCTATGCCTACAGCTCAAGGTACACCAGCGTAAGGCCGTGTGGAGGACCATTGCAGCTAAGGTGCGACCCCTGGGGGTATTTAACCAATGACACACCCACTGCCATAAGAGGTGGGACAACGTCAGCCGGCTGGCAAAGAACGTGGCAGATATGACCTTGGGGCTGCTACCATGCACTAGGCTTTTGGCACGGCACAGCATGACACCACTGATGGGCCGCATCTTGGCTGTGACGTTGGTGAGCTACACCGTACAGTCCAGGCTTTGTCGTCCACAGTGATGGCTGCCCTTCAACAGGCACATATTCCCATTCCTGCTCCAGTGCCTTTGTCCACCCCCCAGTCAGTGGCCACATCGGATGATAGTGGCCACGGTTCCCATGAGTCAGAGTCACAATACAGCACAAGAAGCACCTAGCAGAAACAACCCAAGCGGGCCCGCCCAGAGACAACATCCCCACAGAAGAGCAGAGCCACCCTAGAATGCAAAGACAAGAGCCCATCAGGGAAGAGCAAAGCCGAAAAAGCAATGAAGCAGACATCAGGCTCACATGCCTCAGAGGCATCACCAGCGAAGGACTCTCCTGTCCCTGAAACTTCACGCAGAGCTAGGCGTGCAGTGTCTATGCCCACTGAGGAGGTGTTGTATGGCAAGGGTATACCTAGGAAGGGCTCAGGGCCACATTCCCCCACCACATCAACTCCAATTCCAAGCCCAGTGAAGTAGGTGAAGGAGGGCACTGTAGGGGCTACCCCTGGCAAACAGGCAAAGTAGGACACTTTAGGGGGACACCTGGCAAACAGGGGAAGGAGGGAACTGTAGGGGGTATACCTGGCATACAGGTGAAGGTGGTGCAGAGGTGTAGCCAGACAAAGCATTTCACAGGATCCATCACGTCACCAGAGGGAGTGTCAGTGTCTGCACCTGATGTGGCTCTGTTGGTGTGTGTGCCTGTTGTGTCCACACCAGTTCCCATTAACCCCAGTACAGGAAAGCCATTTCGAATTCCCAAGAAGTGGAAAGGCACCCTCAAACTTCTCCCACCCACACTGTGTCACAGGTCTGCATGACTCCGCCTCCACGTGCCACTACACCACCAGGTCCAAACAGCCCTCTAGCTTGCCAAGCCACTGATAGCCCTACATTACCTGGGCCTCTCTTTCCCCAGTCAAGTGGTCCTGCTGTCCCCGACACATAGGCAGCTCCAAGTCCGCCTGACAGCCAAGAGTGAATGGTAGTCCCACTCATACACCTGTATCTCATACAGGTGTGCTAGTCCTGCCCATTGTTTACCACCTAGGTGTGTTGTTGCTGGCCATGGTAGGATACAGTCAAACACACTCACTGTGCAGCTTCTTATGTCCTGACTCAGCATGTTGCCATGCCCACTGGCCCTGTTGCTCTCCTGTGGTCTACTCTCACCTGTGCTCTGGACACTGGCCCTGTTGCTCTGGTGTTGGAATCTCCTCTGTGTAGCCTCTCATGTAATTGCTGGGCCACTTGCCATTGACACTAGCCCTGTTGCTCTGCTGTGTTGTAGTCTCACCTGTGCCTGGGACACTGGCCCTGTTGCTCTGCTGTGTTGTTCTCTCACCTGTGCCCTGGACACTGGCCCTGTTGCTCCGCTGTGTTGTACTCTCACCTGTGCCCTGGACACTGGCCCTCTTGCTCCGCTGTGTTGTTCTCTCACCTGGGTCCTGGACACTGGCCCTATTGCTCTGCTGTGTTGGAACCTCCCCTGTGCAGCCTCTCATGTACTTGCTGGGCCACCTGCCATGGACACTGGCCTTCCTGTTTGGAGTTTGCCTGTGCAGATTATCTGCTGACGACACCCAGCTGATCCTCTCCCTGACCAACGACCCGCCACCGCCAGAGCCAACCTTCACGAAGGGATGAAAGACGTAGCCGAGTGGATGACGACCAGCCGCCTGAAACTGAACTCAGACAAGACGGAAGTCCTCATCCTGGGCTCCTCGCCCTCCGCCTGGGACGACTCCTGGTGGCCCCCCGCCCTGGGCACCGCACCCAATCCGACAGACCACGCACGCAACCTGGGCTTCATCCTGGACTCCTCCCTCTCCATGACCAGACAAGTCAACGCCGTCTCCTCGTCGTGCTTCAACATCCTGCGCATGCTACGGAAGATCTTCCGGTGGATCCCCACCGAGACCAGGAAGACGGTCACCCAGGCCCTCGTCACCAGCCGACTGGACTACGGCAACGCCCTCTACGCCGGAACCACCGCCAAGCTCCAGAAGAGACTCCAGCGGATCCAGAACACCTCAGCCAGACTCATCCTCGACATCCCACGACACAGCCACATCTCCGGACATCTGAGAGACCTGCATTGGCTCCCCGTCAACAAGAGAATCACCTTCCGTCTCCTCACCCACGCACACAAAGCCCTACACGATCAAGGCCCGAGCTACCTCAACAACCGCATCAACTTCTACGCTCCCAAACGCCATCTCCGATCAACCAGTCACGCCCTCGCCGCATCCGAAGAACGACAACAGGAGGAAGGTCCTTCTCCTACCTGGCCGCCAAGACCTGGAATTCCCTCCCGACCGACCTGCGCCTGACCCAAGACCACCTCTCCTTCAGGAAGAAGCTCAAGACCTGGCTGTTCGAGCAGTAGCAGCACCCCCCCCCCCAAGAGCCTTGAGACCCTCCGGGTAAGGAGTGCGCTCTATAAATGTCTTTGATTGATTGATTGATTGATTATCTTGCATAGGATCAGCATGATGTGCCTTGTTCTTGTCTACTGTTGTTCTACTGTCACATCTACGCAATATGTGAATAAAGACAGTTACTCCTGTTGTCTGTTTTATCAGTGTCCTTGCTGATTAAAGTTCTTTTGGTGTACAGTCAGTTCATTGGCTGTGCCCCATGCTCTATGTGTCACTTAAACATTGCCAAGTGCTTTGGCCGCATTACATTTTTAAACAGGGGTGACAGGGTCTTCAGTCCATTCAGACACTGATACTGGTGTTATCTGTGATGGATATTTTACCTGTCATGCAGTTCTCTTTTTAGTGCTATTGTTGGCTACATTGTTCAGATGTCAGGTTGGGGGACACTGCCAGCACAGGGTGTGGTGCTGTGCACAGGTTTGCATGCAGGCTGGTCAATGTCATGATGTATGTATGTTATTCATTTATGTGTGCCCAGCTATGTATGTTGTTGGTCATCTTATGTTGACCCTTAGTCCTGGTCCCATGGCCTATATGAGATGTGTGCTCCTAGATAGTCATGAGGTGTGCAGTGTGAAGGGTGTGACTTTGTAGGGGGTGTGGATGTGTGTGTGCCCCTGGATTGTGAAAGACACACATGTGTCACCCAGTAGTTGTGTGCCTGTTGTTTGGATTGTTCTGCCCTGTTGCTATGGTAGTATGCAGATGTGTGAGTTGTCGGTTGTGCACGGTGCCGTGTGTTGGTGTGTCCGTGCTGTTCTGACTCCTCCTTGTTTTATTAGTCACCTATGTGTGTGCAAAGTGTGTGACTTGCACATCAGTGTTGTGTTTGTTTGATCATCCATGTGTCTTGAGTGTGTTTATGTAGACTGTGTAGCCCTGCTGCTCCATACTGCCATTGTGGTTGTGGTTGTGTTTCTCATGCATTGCATGCACATGGTGTCTTCTATCCTCCTGTATGGCATGGTGTGTGTGGTGCAATTCCATCCCCTATGTGTGCCACTTATGCCTACCCATTGTGGGTCTGCACTCCCTCTATTGTGTATATGGTACACCCCTTCCATGTCTACTACTGACATGCAAGTCAGTTACATTTGATGTTAGCTGTCCCCTTGGTTTACATGTGTGTGTGCCTCCCCATCACTTCATTTGTGACACTGTGTGTTGTGGTGCAGTTTTTGGTCCAGGACAAATGTTCAACTCTGGACATTGCCTCAATGGTTTATGCGTGGTGTTCTTGTGCTATTAATCAGTGAGGATTGCTCCTGTGCACTTCAGCTGTGTGTGTTACCCAGTGCTCTGGTCAAGATGGTTCTGCTCTTGTGTCCCAAAGTGGTGCATCTGTTGTTGTTGTGTTGGATGTATGTGTGTTGGCTGTGGTATTGCTTCACTTCCTGGGTGTGCTGTTGTGTTTGTGCTGTGCTGATTTGTGTTGTTTGTGTTGATGTTGTGTCAGTCATGTCTGTGTGCGACTTCCGCTTGGTGTGCACACACTGCTTGTTGTGCATACAGTGCTGTGTGTATGTGACCTTAGCATTGCCTGATATGCATCCCCTGATGTCCTGTAGTGTTTGTTCATTTTTGATTTCATGTGCATCTGTGGTTGGTTTGATGTGGCAGTGTAGTTCTGAGATGGTGCACTTCTTGTGTGATTTGTGGTATGTTGTGTGTGTTTTGTTCCTGAGTGATGGGGTTAGGCACTCCCGTTGTGCTAAGCATGGGCGATTTTTGCAAATCTGGCGTTCGGGAATTTAGCGAATTTGCGAACTCGCAATCCGCAAAATCCGCGAATTCCCGCGGATTTTTTTTTTTGTGTTCGCAAGTGTTTCTGCCAGTTCGCGAGGATTTGGTACTAGTTCGCAATTGCGAACTTACTTGTCGGCTCGCAACGGTCGCGACTATGTTGTTTCTACGTCTGGTTCATCATCACAGCTTCCCATCACCCTCTGTTTCACCACTGCCACCCTCTCTTTGACCCATGCCACCCTCTGTTACATCAATGCCACCCTCTGGTTCATCATCACTGTATAAGATGGGGGGTGAAAAGCAGGCACACCTGCCCTGCTTCAACTGACATGAATTAATTTGGGGTTAGTTTATTAACAACACCTGCCCTGCCCCAACTGACAATAATGAATTAGGGGCTAATTAATGTGTCACTGAATTTGAAGTTCCAGCCTGGCACCTGCTTGTCTGCTCCCTTAGCTGTAAATCAGGACCTTTGTGGCATACAGTTAAGGTCAGAGCAGGGTCACACAATAGTTGCAAGCAGGCAACTGAATTCTGGAGGGCCCACTCAGGAAGCACAACAGGGAATCGTTACAAATCATGAGATTGACCTTTTGCACCTGCTCATTGGTTTTGCTTTTGCAAAAATCGTTTTTCGGTAATTTCGGGCTATTTGCGAGGCTCGGCGTCGTGCGAAACCGACCGCGGAAGCCGCCAATTCGTGCGAATGAGCTTTATATATTTTTTGCGGCGTGTTATTTTGCGAGTTTTTTTGCAGTATTCGCGAGCCGCTTGCAGCGCAACACGCGAATTTACCCCAAGGTCGAGTATGGGCGCGGCCATTTAGTTTGCGTGACGTATTTCCATTTCCGGCCGCTATGTATAATCTCGGAAGTAAGCGCATTGCAAGTACAAGTTCGCACGAGATCGCGAGGAAAATCGCGTGTGACCTTACTTTCGCGCTCGTGAATGGGAGGCCATCTTGTTTTTCATTCATTTCCTGTGTCTGGGCATGGTGTTTATCCTCTTGCTATCTTTGCCATCCTTTGCTTGTTTTCAGTTTTTTTTCTAACGATTTTGCTTTAAACTACTTTTTTAAACTCTTCTTTTCTTCTTACCTATCCTATTCTTTCTTAATTTTCTACTTCCTACCTTACCTGCCCAGACCATGGTGAAGCCAGGCGCCGTGAAGCTGCCCAGGCACTTGAGGGCCACAGCGGAGGCGGGGAGGAGGAGTCCTGGACCCCGTGCCAGGACAGCATGCGGGCGATTGATGTGAGTTACGTGACTTTCTAAGTCGCAGGTCCGCAAATCAATGAAAACTAATCCTAATCAATATAATTTCGCGGAAATATTTTGTTATTGTTGTTTTGAAATGCTTGATTTGGTTGACATTGACAAGCAACAATCATCCATGTTTTCTGTTCTTTCTTTGATGTTGTACGTCAGCTCCCCCCAGGGGCCAGGGGACACAGGAGCAGCAGGCGGCGGCGGATGCTGTTGAACAGGGCCAGGATCGGGCAGGCGAGGGCTCCTTTGCTGGCCCCAGTAAGTTTTCATTTTAGACTAGTACCTATTTTTCCTAGCGTTCCTCATTTGATTTTTTCAAAATCGTCTTTGATCTTCTTGTAGACTGTATCTAAATTCTTATCCTGCCTCTACTATGACTCCCTGTGGTATTACTAGATTATTCTTATTAGTCTGTCTGTGTAGCTAACTAAGATTGCACGGTTGTTGAAACTCCCATTCTAGTCAGCAATAGCTCTATCAACTTAGTGCAGTCCTCTGGGATTGTCCATAATGTCTTTTGAAGTGTTCTATCTGCTTTGGAAATTCCCAACTATAAAATGTGAATGACCACCAAGAAAGAATAAGATACTACCTTTTGGTTTGGATAGGAGGACAATCCATACCACTACTGTTGCGGGGACAATTCTTCTGCAGAAACAACTATGGACAATAAATAGTGCATTGCTTATCAATTATAATAGGTGCTGTTAGAGTTTCCACATACCTCTGTGGTAACAGACTTTGAACCCCCAATGTCCTTACTGACTGACTACATAGTATGGCACAGTCATTTACCTCCCGAATTCATCGATGATTGATCCCCAATGATGATTATCCAACGTAGCTCAAGAGTACGGAGTCAGAGTCAAGAAGTGTCAGAGGCACGGACTCATGCTTGCAAAAATTGCAAAACCTTTCGCTCAGTCACTCTATCTGGACCAAAAAACACAGAGTCTATTTAAGTTTAAAAGCTTTATTAAAAGTAAACACATTTATTAAAATGAAGTCATAATAAAAAAACTAAACGTTTAACTGAGAATGGAAAAGTGGTTAGTGCTGACGATTAATTGAAGACATTTCTTGTGGTCGAGCCGAGCTCTCACCTTGTTTCAACTTGATCTTGTTGTTAGACGTCCATCTTCTGTCTGTGTGGAGAAAAATGGTGCGTGTTAAAAAGCCAGCCTTCATCAGTTGTGCCAAAAAGTGTAGCAAGACAACACCCTTCCCTGGAAAAAGGGACATTTTTTTTTACTTTAGAGTAGACAGTCACAAATTATATTGTTTTCACATGTCTTCATTCCTAGACCAAATACTAGTGAGTGGTTTATTCTAACATTCTTAAATGTACTTTGTAGGTGGAACATCTGGTGGCGGGGCCAATGCGGAGGTGGTGGTGCTCGACACGGAGGCGGAGGGCAATTCTTCAGGGGAGGAGGCAGCGGCTCCAGTGCCGGCTGTGAGAGTTGAGACGGTGGTGGTGGCGGGCAGAGGTAAGCTCTTATATATTCCTTACTTATTGAGATTGAAGACGTGTCTGGGAAGGAAAGAATATGAGATGTATGGCTGGGTGACTGATGAAGCAATGATTGGTGGAAGGACAACAGCCTGGGTGGGTGACACAGAAACTGTATGTGTCCATATACCTGGATCATGCTACTATCTGACTCTTAGATAGCATATGTGTATCTAGAGCAGGGGTACTCATAGTATGGCCCGCGGGCCGGTGTCGGCCCGGCAAGCCTTCCTTGGCGGTGCGCAGACCTTGCAGACAATCACTGCTCCCCCGGCCCCCACAGAGCAGAGTGGAGATGCAGGGCCACAAAGAGGTGAAATAGAACAAAGCCTCTGCTCTGTGGGGCCGAGCAAGCAGTGATTGTCAGGGTGGAGATGCAGGGGCACTACAACAAACAAAGCCTCAATAATATGTTAATGGTCTTTTAAAGACCTGTTAAGTACTTTGGTGTGGCTGTCTGTGTGTGCGCGTTGAGGAAGCTGTCTCAGCCCGGGCTGAAGGCTGACACAGACAGACACGCACACAGTGAGATGACAGAGGGGGAGGGAGAGGGAGGGCAGGAGGGAGAGAGAGATGGAGAGGGAGGGCAGGAGGGAGAGCAGGAGGGAGAGAGATGTATGTAAATGCTTGGTATGGTGGCTCACTGGATGAAGGCATCTGCTGCAGGGACCTGTGTGCAACCTCATGGTCACAAGTTTTCGTTTTGCTTTAGCCCCGCCCCCTCTGACTCCGCCCCCACCAGTGCGGCCCTCGGCCACAAACTACACTGTAAATTTAGCCCCTGAGAGAAAGTTTGTGAGTACCCATGATCTAGAGAGAGTAGACGGTCAGTGGATGAACTAAGTGTAACTTTGAAGAGCATGTAACACTGCACCCGCACGTCCGTTCCAGTGTAGGAAAGGCAAGGAAAAGAAGTTGTAATTTTGTCCAAATACTACCATCAATAGTAGCAGTAGTTTGTATTGCAAGCACAGCATAGATCCGGTTATTACGGTGGCCACTCCCTACCTCTCTTAATAAGTTTAGTAGTACTCAGTCATTCATGTGTGGATGTATCACTGGTCACTCAATAAAAAGCAAAGCACCTAAAGTCATCCCATATGTAAGCAAAAACATCCCATGTGAAGTGATAGATAATCAGATTATTTATCTTCTTCATTTTTCCATTTCTAATACTCATTTGCACTGTAGGGTGAAAGTTAAATTAATTAAGCAGTAGCCCTTGTAACAGAGTATTCTCAGTGCCACCCGTAATAGAAAAGTAAGAGCTTCACCACCTGCATGTA
Organism: Lissotriton vulgaris; assembly: GCF_964263255.1. Classification (NCBI taxonomy): domain Eukaryota; kingdom Metazoa; phylum Chordata; class Amphibia; order Caudata; family Salamandridae; genus Lissotriton; species Lissotriton vulgaris. Next base: position 1,984,249,961 of record NC_141689.1, read on the forward strand.
CTGGACCGGTACAGTAACGCAAGTCTAGGTCACTCATCATGGCGTCCGTCTCTTTTTCTCGGGTGCAAGTTCACTGCGCTTGCATTATGCCGGCTTGTAGAAGATAACGTACCAATTTTCCTAAACAAGAGACAAGAAGAAGAATAAGACTGGTGTACTTTCATAGTCGACTCCAATGGAAGTCTATAGTGCTCGTAGAATTTGTTCCTTAAACTCCCACTAATGTTAGAGCAAGGATGAAGAAGTGGGAGGTTAGATAGATACTGGCCTCAATAGTTATGCAATGCGCTTGCAAATTGCTAGTTGTACTGCAACACAAATTTCTGCTGAATGATTGAGTTAATCTTAAAGAGCATTGGTTACAGACTATGTCTTTCTTTCTTCATATAGATGCTCCTTCCAAACCAACAAGGAGGAAGGAGCTGGCTAGAGCGGCCCGGCAACGGAGGATCGATGCCACTGTTGCAGAATAGCGGCGGCTGGTGGGCCTGGAGGACGACGAAAGTGTGCAGTCGACCACGACAACAACGCCGTCTGCATCGGCCTCCGTGCCCCCACGGGCTGCCACCCAGCACAGTGCTCCAGCCAGACTGAGCCGGGCTGCCAAAGCCAAACGCCGACGCCGAGCAGCAAGGACAACAGCTGCCTCTCACAGCCATTGCAACTGCAAGGCACGCCTGCGCCGCAGTACCCTGAGGGTGTCCCGCCTTCAGCAGGAGCTCCACCACTTTACAAACGTGTTGGAGGGGCTCCGCGTAGAGCACGCCTTGCTCCGCGAGGAGTATGATGCCCTGGCCCAAAAAGTAAACAGCATCCACCCATAGTGCCCCTTGCCCCTTTTTTAGAGACTTTTGGGGGGTGGGAATCGGGAGTTGGGTTTGGGACTTTTAAAGGACAACCGTTGGGGTTAGGGAGGGTCTTGCGGGAGATTATTTTGTTAGGGATATAAATATACTTTTTCAAACTTTATCTGAGCATACCTGTTTTTTACTGCTTGCCTGGTGGGTGGGGGTTTAACAGTAACTTTGTTTTCCTGAAAGTTTAGTTCCATTTTCTTCCTTTAAGTGTAGATGCCCAAATGTTTTCAACACTAAGTGCCTCTCACAGAGTAAGTGAAGTGAATTCAAGAGTCCTAGGACTTTAGTAGTACTACCGTCAGTCTCTCGTCTCTCCTAATACTCCATTATACTCCCTCCCACCAAACGCTTATCTTACCTGTAATTAGTGTTTGAAAGTAGGGCTAGACCCAGGGCTGGCTCCACGGGAAACAGCGAATAAGGTTGGCAATCCTGGGCGGATAAAATTTCCTCATAGCGGTGGTACTAGTGGTGTGACACAGTGGCAGTTGCATGCCTATGAAAAAAAAGAAAATGAAACCTGGTCTGTCCTCCTGAGCAATACAACGGTACAATAGAGAATATAGCAGGTGACAGTACACTAGAACAGTGCCACATTGTAGCCTAACAAATGGTAAAGTATAACTACTAATTCGGTTGAAGTTCTTTGACATTAGCCATGGGTCTTTGTCAAGCAGAGTAAGAATATATCCTCAGATTTCTTCACCAGCCTGTTGCTATCACCTTATCCTCCCCAGCAAGTGTGTGGATTTATTGCTGTAATTTAGTCACACATCAATCAAAACTACACAGCCCAGGGGAAGAGGGTTAGGGTTTGAAAAATGGATGGGTACGGGGGTTTTTGGGAAAGGTTTTGGGAGACAAGAAAAAATAGCACAGCATGGACAAACAATTGTGAACATAATCAAATCTTTGGGTACAAACCTATCCATCAATCTTTGAAAGTGCATGCACTACTGCATGCATGTCAGTGAAAAGTAAGTAGTACTTTCGACAACTGTGGAAGAAAGAATGCGACAGTACAGGGCGTGTGTGGAAATATTGATAACTATATTCAACATAAGGTCTCTGTTGCCAGATACCTGAGAGCCTTGCTGGTCACTATAAATCCATTCACAACACTCAATGTGGTTGGTCTGGAAGGTATAGTAGATAGAAAAGGAGAAATTGCTCTTTTTCTAGGTGTCCCCTCACTCACCAGGGTTGCCCCTTGGTGACATGCTTCATCATTGGGGCCATCCCAGTCCTCTACGGGCTGGGGCGTGCTGCGACTTGCGAATTACGTAGGAGCACTTACAAATGGCTATGTGTGGTGCAGATGTGATAGTGGAGTGGACTAAGTGATGTGTTAAGGGATCAATTTAGAAGCAGAGAGAAATCTCAAAAAACGAGGCCTAGCAGAAAACTGGTGACAAAACGTACTTTGAAAGTAAAAGTAGGCCCAAATACCCCCTTACCCACTGTGGATTGTATTCAAACCACTTGCAAGCAACCAAGCAAAAGTATCCATAGCCAGCATCGCTCCAAGACTCGAAAACCCCCCCACCAAAACACATGCAATAGAAATACTGCTAACCCTAATGAACCCTAAGTTAAGAATAGTGGCAAAGGCTTTCTTTAACTATGCCAAATCCCCCCTTTCCCACCATGGATTTTCTTCAAATGACTTGCAACCAAAATTACACATTTTCACGAGTGCTCTAAGACCCCAGAACTCAGTTGCAAAAATCTAGAACACCCCGAAACACATGCAATCCTGCTGCTAGGGCTAACCCTAACGAACCCTAAGTTACAAAAAGTGCCAAAAGGCTTTTCCGCGTGGATTTTGTCCCAACCACTTCTACCCGGTATTAGACCTTCCCAGGAATGCCCCAAGACCCGCCAACCCACCCGCCAAAAAGCATAACACCCCCAAACAGGCCAAAAGCAAAATATCCTACTTACAAAATTTCTCGGCCTTCGGTCCAAACGCGCTGTGTAGCTAGGCCATAAGTCCGGTTTACCACCACGGATTTCCTGAAAAAGCAAATGCAATCAAGATTAGAGTGTCCCAGCAGTGCTCCCAGACCCCAAAACCCACCCACAAACGCCAGGAAGCCCCCCAAACAGGCCCCCGAAAACGCTACATTGAGCAAAATGTCAGAAATAGCAAAAAAAAAATAGGCCTGGATTTTGTCCCAACCACTTCTATCCGGTATTAGACCTTCCCAGGAATGCCCCAAGACCCGCCAACCCACCCGCCAAAAAGCATAACACCCCCAAACAGGCCAAAAGCAAAATCCCCTACTTACAATATTTCTCGGCCTTCGGTCCAAACACGCTGTGAAGCTAGGCCATAAGTCCGGTTTACCACCACGGATTTCCTGAAAAGCAAATGCAATCAAGATTAGAGTGTCCCAGCAGTGCTCCCAGACCCCGAAACTCACCCACAAACAGCCGGAACCCCCCCAAAGAGCACCTCAAAGGCAAGCAAGTCAGCAAAAACACCAAAAAATTTCCGCCTCGGATTTGGTCCAAACCACTTTTATCCAGTATTAGAGCTTCCCAGCAATGGCCCCAGAGCCGTCAACCCAGGAGAAAACGAGTAGAAGACCCCCAAACAGCCAAAGAGCAAAAGTACAAAAATGGGGACAGTCATTTTTTTGCAAATTTCCCAAATCACTCCGCGCGCGCTCTGCAGCTAGGCCCTAACTCCCCTCTGCCACCATGGATTTGCTTCAAACCTCTTGCAAAGTAAAGTATCCGTAGCCAGCAGTGCACCCAGACCCCGAAACCCACCCACAAACACCAGGAAGCCCCCCGAATAGGCCCCCGAAAATGCTACATTGAGCAAAATGTCAGAAATAGCAACAAAAAAAATCGCCGTGGATTTTGTCCCAACCACTTCTATCCGGTATTAGACCTTCCCAGGAATGCCCCAAGACCCGCCAACCCACCCGCCAAAAAGCATAACACCCCCAAACAGGCCAAAAGCAAAATCCCCTACTTACAATATTTCTCGGCCTTCGGTCCAAACACGCTGTGAAGCTAGGCCATAAGTCCGGTTTACCACCACGGATTTCCTGAAAAGCAAATGCAATCAAGATTAGAGTGTCCCTGCAGTGCTCCCAGACCCCGAAACTCACCCACAAACAGCCGGAACCCCCCCAAAGAGCACCTCAAAGGCAAGCAAGTCAGCAAAAACACCAAAAAATTTCCGCCTCGGATTTGGTCCAAACCACTTTTATCCAGTATTAGAGCTTCCCAGCAATGGCCCCAGAGCCGTCAACCCAGGAGAAAACGAGTAGAAGACCCCCAAACAGCCAAAGAGCAAAAGTACAAAAATGGGGACAGTCATTTTTTTGCAAATTTCCCAAATCACTCCGCGCACGCTCTGCAGCTAGGCCCTAACTCCCCTCTGCCACCATGGATTTGCTTCAAACCTCTTGCAAAGTAAAGTATCCATAGCCAGCAGTGCACCCAGACCCCGAAACCCACCCACAAACACCAGGAAGCCCCCCGAATAGGCCCCCGAAAATGCTACATTGAGCAAAATGTCAGAAATAGCAACAAAAAAAATCGCCGTGGATTTTGTCCCAACCACTTCTATCCGGTATTAGACCTTCCCAGGAATGCCCCAAGACCCGCCAACCCACCCGCCAAAAAGCATAACACCCCCAAACAGGCCAAAAGCAAAATCTCCTACTTACAATATTTCTCGGCCTTCGGTCCAAACGCGCTGTGTAGCTAGGCCATAAGTCCGGTTTACCACCACGGATTTCCTGAAAAGCAAATGCAATGAAGATTAGAGTGTCCCAGCAGTGCTCCCAGACCCCGAAACTCACCCACAAACAGCCGGAACCCCCCCAAAGAGCACCTCAAAGGCAAGCAAGTCAGCAAAAACACCAAAAAATTTCCGCCTCGGATTTGGTCCAAACCACTTTTATCCGGTATTAGAGCTTCCCAGCAATGGCCCCAGAGCCGTCAACCCAGGAGAAAACGAGTAGAAGACCCCCAAACAGCCAAAGAGCAAAAGTACAAAAATGGGGACTTAGTCATTTTTTTGCAAATTTCCCAAATCACTCCGCGCGCGCTCTGCAGCTAGGCCCTAACTCCCCTCTGCCACCATGGATTTGCTTCAAACCTCTTGCAAAGTAAAGTATCCATAGCCAGCAGTGCTCCCAGACCCCGAAACCCACCCACAAACACCAGGAAGCCCCCCAAACAGGCCCCCGAAAACGCTACATTGAGCAAAATGTCAGAAATAGCAACAAAAAGAATCGGCGTGGATTTTGTCCCAACCACTTCTATCCGGTATTAGACCTTCCCAGGAATGCCCCAAGACCCGCCAACCCACCCGCCAAAAAGCATAACACCCCCAAACAGGCCAAAAGCAAAATCTCCTACTTACAATATTTCTCGGCCTTCGGTCCAAACGCGCTGTGTAGCTAGGCCATAAGTCCGGTTTACCACCACGGATTTCCTGAAAAGCAAATGCAATCAAGATTAGAGTGTCCCAGCAGTGCTCCCAGACCCCGAAACTCACCCACAAACAGCCGGAACCGCCCCAAAGAGCACCTCAAAGGCAAGCAAGTCAGCAAAAACACCAAAAAATGTCCGCCTCGGATTTGGTCCAAACCACTTTTATCCGATATTAGAGCTTCCCAGCAATGGCCCCAGAGCCGTCAACTCAACCGCAAAGAGGTAGAACAACACCCCCACAAGTGCTGAGTCTTTCTTCATTGGGCGCAAACCAGCCCTCTGCTTTGATGGAAATAGGAGTCTGGAGTAGGAGGATAGAGGAGCATGTTCTTCTGAACTTGTGAACCTGAGGAATGCAGACTGCGGCACCTTCAAATCAATAAGCAAACAAGTGAAGACAGTTCTGCTGATGGGCTTGTTTTTGTGATTAGGTGATTAAAGTTTGAATTATATTAACACTATGGCTGCTAAGGCAATTCCCCTCCTGTGCTGCATATGCATGAGCCCCATTGTTCATGACGAGCTGAGCTCGTCATGAGCATGGAAGGGGTTAACTGTGCACAACAAAGAAAGACAGACACACAGGAATAAAAGTGAATAAGGACGAAAAAGAAAGTTATTGATTCATTGTCTCATTTTCAGGGCTCGGTATCACGGTCCACGAATAAGAATAAGGCTTCGTCATCATACTCTGCGAATTCAGGCAGAGTGAGCTCAGTGTCACCTGACAGAGAAGAAATTCCCTCATCTATGTTGCTGTCCACCTCGTCTTCATCCGGCGCGCTTTCTCGTACTCTGTAATCTGGTGGTATGAGGTGCTGATTCATCTTGATCATTGTTAACCTCTCCACATTTTTGGGCGAGAGGCGGCTCCGTTTGGAAGTTACAATGCCACCAGCAGCACTGAAAACACGTTCAGAAGACACGCTTGCGAGTGGGCAAGACAAGTAGTTTAAAGCCAGGTTGGAGAGCTGTGGCCACAATTCTTTTTTCCCATGCCAATACGCCAATGGGTCAGCATTAACATAGACCTCTGTTGAGTCATTCAGATAGTCCTTCACCATCGACTCAAGGTTCTCCTCCAAGGTTCCTCCACTTTGCTTAGCTGTTGCTGTGACCTTTTGAGAACCAAACCCAAGCCGAGCTAGCCAATCCTCTTCAGCCTCCAATGTTACTGTTGTGTCTGGTGGTGCAGATGATCCGGTTGCCGGTCTCTTTAACGGCTGAGAGGTCACTTGTGCCGCAGCCACAGGTGCAGAAGTGGATTTTGTGACTGGGGATGGCCTGCTGATGCTGATGTACTGCCTTTTCCTTCAATTTGCTGCTGTTCTCTTCCAAACCTCTTGGCTGAGGAGGCTAGCCACTGTTTGTACTTTGTAACATCTTCATCAGCAAAAGGAAAGAATGCTTGGCCTGCCAGCGCCTTTTTGTAGCGTGGATCCAGAATAGTAGCACAAATGTAATGCTGGTTTGAGTGGATCATTTTAAGACGTTCATCACCTTGTAGGTGCTCTAATAATTTCTCCGCCAGAACAAAAGGGTCTTGGTTTTCTTCATCTTTTTCAAACACAGAACACACCTCCTTCAGTTGGTGCTCCAGCATGTAAAACAATGGGATAGCTTTTCCCAAATTACAGTCCTCCTTGCTGACTGCACGCATGAAGAACTCAAAAGGACAAAGCATGCTTGTCAGGCTTTTAACTATGTCCCATTGCGCCGCACCCATCCTCAGGTCCTCCTTCTGAGCTGTACCCTGTATTAAGAAATAGTGATCGAGTACTGTATACTGCTCATACAGACGCTCAAGCATGAAGAAGGTTGAGTTCCAACATGTTGCCACCTCCCGGATGAGTGCTTTCACTGGCATGTGACGTTCATATAGCAGGCTCCTCAGATGCTTCCGGGCCTTAAAAGAATGGCTGAAATGTTTGCACTTTTTTCGGCAGGTGTCCACTACCCTGTACGCTGCACTGTCTTTATCACTCAAGAACTTTTTGACAACCAGGTTTATACAGTGCGCCAAACACGGCACTCTGAAATAGTCACCCAGCTGCATGGCCTTAACTATATTGGCGCCATTATCCATGGAAACATAACCAACCTAGCGTTTTTTTGGGGACAGCCAGTCACGGACCTTTGTGTTAAACACATCCAAAATGTTTTGTGCTGTGTGACGTTTCTCCAAACCAAACATGGCTAGTGTTGCATGTTTCCGAGCAGCTTTAAAAACTTGGTCCGGGTCAACACCTACGTTTAGCTTTGCTTTAACCCCTGAAAAAGAGACCCAGTGTGCAGTGATGCACATGTAATCAGCGCCTGCGCCACTGGTCCACATGTCTGTTGTCAGATGTATAGTGTGAACAGCACTCTTCTGCAAAGCTGCCCCAATCACCTCCAGAACATCTTCATGTAGTGCTGGAACCGCAACTCGGGCAAAATAGAACCGGCTAGGAACCTTCCATTTAGGGCAGAGCGCTGCCACTAATTCTAGGAAACCAACCCCTTCTACAAAAGAAAAAGGGAGAAGGTCCAGAGCTAGCATTTTAGCCAGCTTAGTGTTATACAGACGCGTCAGTGGGTGGTTGCGTTCATATTGCGCTTCTGTAAACAACATCTTTTTAATGTTGCCCTGGACCAAGGATTTACGGGATGATGATGATATCTTCGACCCAGTTACGCTCGCTGATGAACTTTTTCGCATTGGTGTCTCACTCTCTCCCACACTCTTAGTGTGGCTCACATGGGGTGTGCTGCTGACAGGGGTACTGGGTGTAAGTGAAGTGTTTGACACGTCTTCTTCCTCCTCGTCATCATCAGATGAAACATCAACGTTTTCATTACGTGCAATTCGGGCTTCCTTGATCGCCTCTAGGTGCGCAAACCATTGGACAGCGTGCGTTCTCCTAAGATGACCTCTCTGGCCTCCGGTACCATAGTTGGTACCAAACTTACCATGACTAACTCGAAGCTTACAAATGCTACAAATGGCCACGTTTTCCTTTTTTGGGCAAACACTAAAGAAGCCCCAAACTGCAGACTTGAAATGTCTTTGGGGGCCGGAGGAGGCGGCGATACTGGTGGTGGTGGTCCTGCTGCTAATGCCAGATGAAGTGGAGGATGTGGATTGCCGAACTTCAGTACGTTTTGCACTTTCACCACCACTAATTGAGGTCGAGGTGGATGGAGGTCCCTTCTTGCGAGGAAGAAATATGGAAGCGGTAGGTGTTGGTGTACTAGTTAACTCCAAATCCAATGATTGTTGTGTTTCCATTGCCTCCTCGTCAACATCATCATCACGCTCAGCAGCTTCTCGGGATAGGGTCAAAATGTCTCTTTGCTGCATGCCCGCTGGGGCTGCAGTGACCTTTATGATGACTGGCTCGTCGCCGTGAGAGGCTTCATCAGCAGCAGTATCCGTCACTTCTTGTTGAGCCTCATCACACTCCGTAGCTATGAGTTTTTCAACAACCTTCCTTTTACGCTTAGGTATCTTTGTCAGATCATGGTGTGCCTCACTCTCAGACGGCAGTGGTGCTGGTTCCCAATTGTGATCCGTATCATCAGAAGGAGGTGTGCTTGAAGAAGATGTAGACACCAGGCTTGATCTCTTCCTTGCTAGGGGTGTGGAAGACAATGAATGATCATCAGGAGGAGTGGCTTCCTCAAATGATACCTTGGTTTGATTGTCAATTTCCTGATGTGCCCCTACTTCGGGAGGAACAACTATTGTGGGCACTTGTGACCCTCCATGCACCTCTGCGTGCGCATCTCCTTGCGCTGCCTCTCCTTCCACATGTACTTGGGCTTGTACTTGCACATGTTGTTGTTGTTGCGGCTGTGGTTGTTCAACACCTGTCAGATGAGTTACAACAACCTGTGTTGATTCAGGGACATTGCTGCTACTTTCGTGCGATGAGCCAACATCACTGGTCGATGGTGATTGAAGAAGTACACTGACTGCCTCTGAAGCACTCAAGGGCTTTGACTTAAGTTGGCGTGGTGGTGGAGGCACTGAGCCCAATGGAGCGGGGGTGCTGCTCCCAGCTTGGTCCCCAGCAGATCCCGCTGCTGCTGCAGGCGTACTTTTTTTTCCCCCCAAAAAACGCGGCGGCCGGCACACCAGCCTCCTTGGTAACTTGCTTCTTCTGCTCCTTACTATCAACTTTCTTGCTAGAGGAGCTACGGAGACCTTTTTTGGGGGCCATCTTCTTCAGAGCAGGTCAGACAGCAGGCCGCAGTTGCACGAATTGCAGAGTTGTCTGAGGCCAGACGTGACGTCGCGTGACGTTATGCTGCACACACACACCGCTGCAGGACTTCTTCCTGGCACTGGTGGTTCTCTTGAGTCTTGTGCACCTAAAAGCAATGGAAGACAGAGGAACATCAGTTCAGTTATACACCCCAAAAAAACAAAAATTACAGAAATATCAGCACAATCCCAAGCCATCCAGCCCCTCCATGATGTTTAAATTCAAGACAACCCACAGAAAGACTAGGCACATACACCACTCACTACCCCTGGGCATAATGGATAAAAGCTAGGCAAAATGGGTGCAGGCCTGAGAACACTGCCTGCATTCAAAATGGCCCCCTCCCTCACAGCACATGGCCAGGGCATGTAGCAGCACTCAAAATGGCCCCCAACCACATGGCCTGTCCACAACAGGCCAAAAAAACGAAAATCACAGAAAAATCAGCACAATCCCAAGCCATCCAGCCCCTCCATAATGTTTAAATTCAAGACAACCCACAGAAAGACTAGGCCCATGCACCACTCATTAACCCCTGGTGAAAAGGCCACAACAGGCCAAAAAAACGAAAATCACAGAAAAATCAGCACAATCCCAAGCCATCCAGCCCCTCCATGATGTTTAAATTCAAGACAACCCACAGAAAGACTAGGCACATGAACCACTCACTACCCCTGGGCATAATGGATGAAAGCTAGGCAAAATGGGTGCAGGCCTGAGAACACTCCCTGCATTCAAAATTGCCCCCTCCCTCACAGCACATGGCCAGGGCCTGTAGCAGCACTCAAAATGGCCCCCAACCACATGGCCTGTCCACAACAGGCCAAAAAAACGAAAATCACAGAAAAATCAGCACAATCCCAAGCCATCCAGCACCTCCATGATGTTTAAATTCACAACAACCCACAGAAAGACTAGGCACATGCACTACTCACTACCCCCTGGTGAAAAGGCCACAACAGGCCAAAAAAACGAAAATCGCAGAGAAATCAGCACAATCCCAAGCCATCCAGCCCCTCCATGATGTTTAAAATTCAAGACTACCCACAGAAAGACTAGGCACATGCACCACTCACTACCCCTGGGCTTAATGGATGAAAGCTAGGCAAAATGGGTGCAGGCCTGAAAACACTGCCAGGGCCTGTAGCAGCACTCAAAATGGCCCCCAACCACATGGTCTGTCCACAACAGGCCAAAAAAACGAAAATCACAGAAAAATCAGCACAATCCCAAGCCATCCAGCCCCTCCATGATGTTTAAATTCAAGACAACCCACAGAAAGACTAGGCCCATGCACCACTCACTACCCCGGGTGAAAAGGCCACAACAGGCCAAAAAAACGAAAATCACAGAAAAATCAGCACAATCCCAAGCCATCCAGCCCCTCCATGATGTTTAAATTCAAAACACCCCACAGAAAGACTCAGTGCACCCACCACTGAGTACCCCTGGGCAAAAGGCCCCAAAACAGCCCAAAAATCGAAAATTCCAAAATTGTAGTTGCAGCAACTGTAATGCCCCAAACAAACTTACTTGTGAAATTTCTAATCCAAAAGTGATCCAAAGAAAGTCAAAAAGGCCTCAAATCCAAATATTCAGCAGCATCCACAAAAAGTAATCCTTCCAGCTCCAGATCCAAATGAAAAGTGACCAGGAGATGGACAAAGCACTGGGAGGAGCCTGCTGGACAGGAACAGGAAGTTGAAGACTGTGGGGCACTTCCTTCCTCCCACCCCCCCACCCCCCCCTCCCCAAAATGGACTCCTCGCAAAAAAAGTGCAGGCAAATGTCAACCTGAGGAGTTATTCAGATAAAAATCATCATTTCCAGAAGGTTTATGCTGCTTGCTGGTGGATTTCTTGTGCAGAATTGCAAATTTTATATTTTCGCGAGTGCGAGATTGTTGCTGCTCGCCGCATCTCCAAGCTCGCAATTGCGAAGTACCGCGATACGTGATCACGGCGTACTCGCGTTGACAAACTCTCGCTGTAAAAGTTGGCAAGCCGCGATTACGTAATCACGCTTGCCAAATTCACGCGGGATCCCACAGCAAGATCCAAAATGGCGCAGCACTCGCAAAATATCAAGAAAAGGAACTCGGCAAACGATGAATGACGGGAAGTAAACGCCGCGCGCCGGAAAATTGTATCACCAAGAAAAAAAAAATCTGCTGCATGCGAATTTGCGGATTTTGCGGGAAATTCGCGAATCTCGCGGATTGCGAATTTACCGAAAATCCGCAAAATCCGCGAGCGGAACGGATTTTACGCCCATGCTTAGTCTGTGCTCCCATTGCCTTTCCACAGTTTGGCTGACAGGGTATGTCTGTTTCTGATGGGGTTCTGTGTGTGTTTCTGTAGTGTTTGTGTGTTGTTTTTGGCAGGCATCTGTTCTGGCATCCCTGTGTGTGTTATGTTTGTGGCTACACCCAGGGTTCATGTTTGTTTTATTTGTGTGTGTATGTATTGGCAAGTATTTGCAGCCTTCAGTGTGTGTGGCACTGGTGTTGTATGTTGTGTGTCTCTGTGCAGAGACTCCTGCAGTGGCTGTCTCCCTGGTTGTTTGTTGTGTGGTGCAGGGTGTGGATTGTGCTTGGTTGTTGCTGTGCTTGTTGCTGTGCATGGGGGTGCATAGGATTCGCACCTAGCCTGTGACTTGATGGGGTATGTTGATGTTTGGTTGGGGGTGGTGTGTCCCTGTGGTCTTTGTGCCCTGCCAATGCCTTGGACTGGCCCAGCCTTGTGCATTGTGCGCATGTGTTGACCGCTTCGGTGATGTGACCGGGACGTTGCTGCAAGTTGGCGGTCGATGTGTGTCCAGGATGCAGTGGGGTGACTTGGTGGCAGGTGGGTCAGGTGTGGGTGCCCTTGTGGATGTGTTGTTGCCCCCACCAGGGTGTCTGTTGTGAAATTGTACCCTGTGCCAGCCCGTGTGTTGTGTGTTGGATTTGTGTAGTTGCATACCTGCGGCGTTGTCTGTGGCGGCCCATTAGATGATGGAGCTGTAGCAAGTACAGCCCTGGTTACACATGTAGAGATGGGTCCATGGCAGTCATGACCGGATGGTGTGGACCGGGTCTCTGCTATTGCACTCTGCTGTCGAGTGTCTGCCGTCTCTGGTTGGGTAGTGTCTCCACTGTTGTGCGTCTGCTTATTTGGGCCATCCTCATTTGTGGAGTGGGGCGGACGTCATTCCACACGGCAGAGAGTCTCCTTTTGCTCCCACCGCCACTGTGGCGGGCGCACTTTGATGGTGGTGCGCGTCGCTCCGCGGTGGACAGGATTTGACCTATGTTTTGCTATAGTAATATGGCGGACTTTTTCAGCCCCGCCAGCACTGTGGTGTTGCCACCGCCTGCCATCCTAATAGGCCTCTTAGCTTCTACCTTGTGTGTTTTGTGTTTTATGAAATGCTGCGTAGATAAGGGTCTGGAATTGTAACAGAAGGGCACACTGTGGTCAAACTGTGTGAACTGTACAACCAAAAGAGTTATGCTGAGACAGTTTACAGAGTGCACTTTCTCCACTTGTACTTTGACCTACTTGGCAGGCGTACAATTCCAGAGCCGGAGCTAAGGTAGCATCGAGGGATAAGCTTGACGTTATAGACGCAGCTGGACCGTTTCACAATACCTCCCACCTACGTCGGATGTGTCAGCCCGGGCTGAGACAGGATCCCGGGCACACACACAGGGGCATATTACCAAGCAATAGCGATAATTATCGCTATTGCTTGGTTAGAGACAAAAATTTACCGCAGCGCTGCGGCGATTTTTACCGCAAATAAACCGTGGTATTACCAAGGTTTAACGCAAATGCGGTAAAAATCGCCGCAAAGCATGGATATCGCTGAAAAGTCAGCGATATTCATGCATTAGCGTGCTAATGCTCTTAGCCATGTTATCCACCTCCCATTGGATAACATGGCTAAGAACTGCTCAGGGCAGGTGTTAGCTTTTGGAGATATTCCCGCTTAGCGCGAATATCTCCAAAAGTTGGTAATAGGAGATAGCGATGTTAGCGACTATTTTCAGTCTCTAACATCTTGGCACGCCCACTTTGCATCTCATTAGTGATAAATATCACTGACATGCAAAGTGGGGCCCAAGATGGTCGCTATCTCCTACTAGCTGTTGCTAACTGGTGTTAGCGGCAGCTAGGTAATAGGGAGATAATTTTATCTCCGCTTTCTTGGCTTTTAAAGCCAAAAAAGCGGAGATAAACCCCCTTGATAATATGCCCCACAGTTTTTGAGCTGCCAGCCGCACCCGAGTACTTCACAGGTCTTTAACCCCTTGCATGCTCCAGCCGTCACGCGTCACTGTGGGCGTGTGCGCAGGACGGCCCCCGGCCGTCCGAATCCCACCCACTTATTCAAATCCCCATACACGGCGAAAATTTGCGCCGCATGCAGGGGGTTAAAAGACAATTCACTTGCTAGCGAGGCTTTGTTGTAAATGCTGATAACACCAGAGACGATACTTACTCTGTGAGCAATCACCATACCATCCTGTTTTGCAACTCTCTGCTGGAGCATGGCAGCAGCACAAAATGTGCTAGTATTTTCTTGTTTTTACATATAAATACAGACAAAGGAAAACTTGTTTTCCATCTGTATATATATGTAAAAATCAATTTAAACTGAAAACCGGGAGCCCTATATGTAATTAATATTATCTACTAATATTATGTACTAATATGTGTTCGTTTTACATGTTTAATATATTTAATTTCATATTTTTAAAATATTGTTTATTAATTGGTATGATTTGAATATTATTGTAATATTTTTTCATTTTTTTTTATTGTTTAATTGTTATTAGTAATTTTTGTTTCTCTGCTATCCAACACTTTCCCTAATGTTGCACTCGCTGGACTGGGAATAGTCATTTTTGCACCTGCGCTATCGAACACTTTCCCTACAGTTACACTCACTGGAGTGGGAATAGTAATTTTTACCCCTCCGCTATCCAACAGTTTCCCTACTGTTGCACTCACTGGAGTTGGATTAGTAAATTTAATTCATCTTCTATCCAACAATTACCCTACTTTTGCACTCACTGGAGTGGGAATAGTAATTTGTACCCCTCCGCTATCCAACACTTTCCCTACTTTTGCACTCTTTGGAGTGGAAAGAAGTTATTTTTACGCCTCCGCTATCCAACACTTTCCCTACTGTTGCTATATCTGAAGTGGGAATAGAAAATGTAATTCCTCCTCTATTTAACACTTACCCTACTTTTGTACTCAGTGGAGTAGGAATAGTAACTTTTACCCCTCCGCTTTCCAACACTTTCCCTACTGTTGCACTCATTGGAGTGGGATTAGTAATTTTTACCCCTCCTCTATCCAACACTTTCCCTAATGTTACACTCACTGGAGTTGGAATAGTAAATTTAATTATCCCGCTTTCCAACACTTTCCATACCGTTGCACTTATTGTATTGGGAAATGTAAGTTTAATTTTATTTTTATAGTTTGATGTTTTAATTTATTGTAAGATTTTTAAATTTTAAATTATTGATATGTATTATTTCTATATAATTTAAAACTTTAAACAGTAAAAAAGATAATAGTTGATACATTATTTTTAAGTAAATATATGTGTATGTATACATTTTTATGTTTGTGTTTATATTTTTTTAATTAAGTTTATTTGTTATATTTAGTTAAAATGCATTTTAAATCAAATGTATTTTGTTTAAAAAATAATATCAATATTTAATATATTTACTACATATTATTTTATATATTTTTTTAAATCACTGTTTTTTACATATATATTTTTTACCTCAGTATTTTTGTACTTACCTGTTAAGGTATTGGAGCTGATATTTTTGCAGTCAATATTTTTTTTATGATATTTAGAACATCAATGTTTGTTACATCGATATTCTATAAGTGAACTGCTAGTGAGCAGTCCAGGCACCTGAATGATGTCATTTGGGTGGACTGAGGTTGGGATCGGGAGGGCTGAGTTGATTCTTGGTAGGGCTGGGCTAGTGTTTGGAACCAATGGATCGGTCTGTGTGGGGGGGCTGGGCATGGGTTTGGGAGGGCTGGGCTTTACCATCGGGGTATACAGTAGGCATAAAGGGTAGTGATGGATATAAGGAAGGGAGAAGTTGTTTTTTTAGTATTTTCCATGGCCTTTCGAAGATCTGTGGTGGGGTAGAGAACAGGTCCTTTGGGTTGTAGGAGGGGGTGGTTGGCTTTCTGGACCTGTGGTCTTTTTCTTTTTGTACTGCTGTGTGCAGTAAGGAGGGGTTTAGTAGTGGGGGCAGGTGTTTTGGGGGTGAACGTGGAAGTGGAATAGTAGAGCAGGGGTTGAAAAGAAGAACTTTTGGGTTTGGAAGGAGGGCAGCAATGACAGGGAGGATCTTAAGGGCAAGCAGGGTAACATCTTTGGGAGATGGAGAGGAGGTAAGGGATTGGGTGTAGGAGGTAGAGGGATGTAAATTTGGTGGTGTGGGTGTGGTGCCTGGGTGTGTGATGTTTGTAGGGGCTGTATCTGGTGGTGTGAGTGTGTTCCCTGGATGTGTGATGTCAGTGGTGGCTGTGTCTGCTGGTATGGGTGTGGTGTCTGGATGTGTGATATCGGTAGTGGGTTGGTCTGGTGGTGTGGATGTAGTGTCTAGGTGTATGTCACTGGATTTAGTGGTAATGGGGTCAAGTGCCTGGTGAGTGGTTGTGTGCCTGTTTTTCTTGTGTTTCTGTTGCTGTATGCTGCATGTGGATGCATTCTTGTGTGCGAATGTGCATTAGACAGGCATTGAAATAGGGATTGTGGATGGGCAAGAGGCAGGAGGTGGGTGGAAAGCTAAAATTGGTGGAAGGCTACCATGAGTGTAGAGGCTAAATCCTGAAAATATCTCTGTGGGTCAGACATGTCATTGTGAATGCCTTTTACGTACCACACTATCTGTATTCTCCGGGGGCTTTGCACCTGGATGGTATTCAGCACTGCAGTCTGACCCACAGAGATCTTCCTCAGGATGCCAACTGCATCCATACTGAGGGCAGCAGGGGAGACAGGGGGTGAGGTGCCTGGTCCAAAACAGACTCCCTCCATCTTAGGGGAGTGGGCCCGAACAACTGACAGGTGAGCATCAGTGAGGTGGGGAGGGAACGGGGATGGCGGATATGAATCTTGAGGAGGCAGGTCAAATGGAGTCTACCATTACCTAGGAGTGGCCACTAGAACTTGACGTGAAGATGATGAAGATGACAATAAGTCACCTGGCTCCTCCATGGCACTTCCAACACCCTCTGTGCCACTGCTTTACTTGGTGTCACTGGTGTGATGGGAACCACTGTGGCCAGCTGCTTCCTCATTGTCCCTGTCTCCTTTGCTACCCTGGTTTGATGCTAAAGAAATAGTAGAAATAGGTTAATTGAAATTGTGTGAAAACTCTGGGCAAACAGATACTAAGTATAACCAAAGGGAGTCTATCAAAGAAAAGTGAAGTGATTTTTTATTTATTTTAGTTTTTCTAAACGGAGTGGTACTAGGCTCTCTCTTAGAGGTGCAAAGACGAGAGCACAATGTGCTTGTTAAAATACCCCTCACACACTAAAAAACCGTAAGTGTCATGCTTCATCATAGGGGTCTTCCCGCCCCTAAAACGGGACGGGGCGTGCTACGACCAAGCGACTACGCGGGAGCACTTAAGTTGTGACAGAGGCTATGTGTGGGTGGATGTGTATCAGTGAGAGTGTAGGGACCTAACACTAGTGGGTGCAAAAAATAAAAAAAGGTTAAAAATTCCCTGGCTTAGTAGAAAAAAATACACTTTATTGGTTTCTCTAGCTGGGAATGTTAAGAAGGGGTTGTGAGGTAGAGCAATAGCTGGCTACCTAGTCGACATGTTTCGTAAGCAGACCCCTACTGCTTACTCATCAGGACCGAAATACTGGTCCCTACATCTAGGTACTCATTTCTAAATAGATATGCCTACTGTCCTATAAACAATCAGCAAAAATTAGCTGGCTGTTTAAGCTTCGGGGCATTAGTGGGCCCAGGTGAAGCAAAAAATATTCAAATGAAAAATGGACCTATTATGGTCTCTGCAAAGGAAAAGAGAAAGAGAGAAACCAACAAGTATGCATCAATTAGCATTACAATCTGTATGAAAAATTACACACAGATACTCATGTCTCACATTCCTGGGAGGTGAGCTTATTAATTGGTAAGTGCGAACATATGCATGTTTGAATCAAAACAGGCAAAATCTATGGTCTCGATCGAGTTCGGCTGTTTGTCGATTTAGGTGTCTCGATAGAAATTGATATAGTGACCGCGTAATTGTGGGTACACTATCGTCTCATCATACACTCCAACACTCATAACTCCATGCATTACCAACAGTCAGGCGATTGAAAGGGGAAAAGGGGAACCCTACTTGTTGCTATATATACATTTCTTCAAACACTGTGAGCATTACTTTCAACTCATGACCACGTTTTTAGGGGGTCGATACATACTTTGGCAGAATTTGTTCAAAGCCCCATGAGTATGCAGGCGAGGGGCATCTGCGCGGTTTACTGTGGAAAACAAAAACCGCATTTTGTGTTATGACCAAGTCTTTAGCGAGGTTTAAATTATCGTCAGCATTATCCCTCCCGACCAGTTTATTAGAGACTCGAGGTCAGAGTCTATTACTCACATGTCCGGCAGGTCTAGAAATCATTATTCCTACCCCCGTGCTCCTCCGAGGATGACTGATCGATGTGTGCACTGTTGTTTTTAAAGACCTTCTATTTCCGCATTGTCATACTCGGGGTGGGTGTGGTCTTGCGTTTTTATGCTAGAACGCAAACCTCTCAAGATGGCTGACAATCAATGGGACAACAAAATAGAAGGGCGGAAGTATTTCTTCACTGTTTATAATCTTCTGAGCATCAGGATTGCACATTCATATCGACTAGATAAAGTGTCCAGATGTTAATGTCCTTGGAAGCTATAGGTTCAAAAAGGGGTTCTGAGGGTGTTTAGTATGTGTTACTGTTGACGGCTCATCACAGCTGACTCCAGGGTATGTCGTCATTCAGCCCGATTTTGTGTGACTGAATGCGAAACACCCATCTCTGTTCTTTTTCCAACAGGTATCGTTCGTTGCTGACGAGTTCTATCACAGTCCACACTATTTACTCTGGTTTGTGATTTCTTTCCAAGAAGTGGTTCGTGAGTTTTGTGCTAGATTTCTTGCACTTTATAGTACTCTTATGTTCGCCAATCCTGGTTTTCACTGGTCTGCTGGTCATTCCCACATACTCAAGTTTACAGGGGCAGGTGATCAAGTATATAACGTTGGCACTGTTACAGTTGCTGAAACTCCTCTGTTCCCAGACTGTGCCATTGTTGAACGTTATGTTTTTGCTTTTCTTCGTTAGACCACAAACCCTACATCCTCCACATGGGTAATGTCCCTGTACGAAATTCGGATCTCTTTGTACACTGGTGTTGCTCGGTTTCGGTCTGGTGTGGACCAAGACGTCTCTCAGGCTTTTTGCTCTTTTGTGCGCGAACATGGGCTTAGGTATTTGCATCCCACCACTATTTAAAATCTTCCAGTTCCGGTTGATAATTTTGGTCACCATATTCGAACTAGTGTTATATGTGGTTACACAGATAGGTCGATTTTCTTCTTCCTTCGGTGTTTTTGCTTCTAGGAGGCTTTCGCGACAATTGTTTCTTGCTCGTGTGTAAGCATGGTTTATGATCCGATCAGGGTACATTCTTGATTTCAGTTTCCTTTTAAGATCGTTTGATTGTGTTTTAAAATTCTCAATCTCAGTACAGTTTCTGCGTAACCGCAGGAATTGTCCATAAGGGAGGTTATCCCGGAGGTGTCGCGGATGAAAACTGTTGTACATGAGGAGACAGTTTTTAGAGGTGTTCTTGAAGTGGGTTGTGGTCATTAATCTTCCATTTTTGGGAAATATGTTTAGGTCTAGAAAAACCAGGTTCTCTCTGGACTTTGTGCTGGTGAATCTCAGGAAGTCGTCTTGTAGATTGAGCCAAGTTAGAAATCTCTCGGAATCCCGTTCATCTCCATCCCAGATGATCAGGATATCATCGATGTAACGTTTCCATAGTTTTATATTGGATCTGAATGGGTTGTTGGGATTCAGGATTTTGGTCACCTCAAGATGGTGTACGTACAGACCAGCTATACTAGGGGCAAATGTACTTCCCATGTTGGTCCCATGCTTCTGTAGATAGAGGGTGCCATTGTACTCGAAGAAGTTTTCTTTCAGCGCAAGGGCGCAACAATTCATCACTACATTCCTTGGTGTCTGGTATTCCCATAACTCATCAAAAAGGACATCTTCTATGATTTCCAAAGTTGCTTGGTGCGGCAAACTGGTGTAGAGGCTCTCTACATCGCAGCTAATCAATAGCTGGGTTTTGGGATCAAAACTGACTTCCTCCAATAGATTAAGGACGTCTTTAGTATCTCTGAGGTACGTTGATGTTTTCTGGACCATGGGTCTAAGAAAGGCGTCTGCAAACCTCGATACAGGTTCTAAAATAGATCCAATGCCAGATACTATCGGCCGACCTGGGGGATTCACCAGACTCTTATGGATCTTGGGTAACGTATATAGATACGGGGTTCTAGGATCCTTTTGACAGAGGAATTCTCCTTCCTTCTTGGTAATCCAGTCATGTGCTACAGCTTCCTCTACCATAGTAACAATTTTGATTTGTATAGATGCTGTGGGATCTGTTGGGAGAACCTCATAGTTTCTTTCGTCCCGTAGCAGCCTCAGGCATTCATTATTGTAGTTCTCCAGATTCTGTATGACTGTTGCACCACCTTTATCCGCCGGCTTGATTACTATCCGTTTGTTGTTGCTGAGGTCTCGTAGGGCTTGCCTTTCCTCATTGGTTGTGTTGTGAAACACCCGTTTTTCTAGTGGGTCGATGTTCTCCAGCTCCATCATCACGGCCTTCTCAAAAGTGAGCAATTCCACCGGTAGTGTATTATCCATCGGGGTAAACTTGGATTTGGGTCGCAAGTTGGTGTCTCCATTGTCTGGTTCTTTGTCTTTGTCTTTGAAATACACCTGTAACTTCAGGCGTCTCATAAATTCCTGCACTTCTTGGCACAAATGAAACTTGTCCATGCTTGCTGTAGGCACATATCCGAGGCCTTTCTCGAGGACTCTTTTTTGTGGGGCTGTCAGTTCGATGTCTGACAGATTCACGATCAGACTTATTTCTGGATCCCCTTGGCGCCTGTCATACTCCTTGCGGATACCCGAGGAGTCTCTTCTTCCTCTGCGTTCCAATGGACCGTGGTGCCTCTCCGGTTCCTCCCCTTCGGGCGTCCCTGGCGCGCCCCTAAAAAAGGAGTGGACGGGTTGAAGAATCCATAGTCTTGTTGCTGGTATCCCCAAGTGGGGTATGGTCCCTGTGGGTGTTGAAACGGGGGTGGCCCATACTGTTGTTGTGGCGGGTACATCATCGGAGGGTAGAAATTGTTCCATCCTCTTGTGCCCCGAAAGTTCGGTCTGCGGAAGTTTCTCCTATTCCCTCGATATCCCGGGCTTCTATTCCTGCTCAAACTATTGGATCCTGAATCGGAAGTGTCGTCGTCTGTTGTATTGCCAGCAGTTGATTTATAATCATCTCTGATGTATGGGTAGATTCTTTCTTTTGTCCATCGACTGTTATCTTTCTTCAATTTATCATATTTGCTGTCTTTGAGGGTCGTCTCGAAATCATTGAGAGATTTGTGCATCTCATCTAGGTATTTCTTGATATCAGCAGGGGATTCATAGCTTTTTATGTGAACTTCTATGGTTTGTATTTCTACCTTTAGTTCGCTGGCTAGTCTGCTTGCAGTTTTTATAATAAGAACGATCCAGTCTCTGGTACATCGCCATGAGATTTTTGACCAGTCGATTTTGAAGGTTTTATCGTGAAGAAAGATGAAGGGTTCATTGCGAACAACAAGGCCTGATGGGGCAGTGTTTACCTTCAGGTATTCGGACATTAGTAGACCATGAATAGCTGTTTTTATTTGAGTTCTTCTTAACTCTTCAAGTTCGTCCCAGTCATTGTTTTTGCTGGAGGGACCCGTGGTGTTCAGACCCTCGAATGTTCCCAAGGAGGCCATTAGGTTGGAGATTTCATCTTCAGTAAATGTTAGACCTAGATCGGCCATGTTGAAGTCAATAAGAGTTGAAAAATGTAGTAGGAGTCCCCTTTGTCTAACAAAAGCTACTTATGGAATGCAGAGTCACTTGTGTGGGGGTAGAGAGGAAGAGTTTGTGGGTTCTTCCGTCAGCCTCCGCAGCTGCGCACTGCCAGTGAGTCCAAACCAAAATGGGGGGCGTAGAGGTATTAAACCTCGCTAAAGACTTGGTCATAACACAAAATGCGGTTTTTGTTTTCCACAGTAAACCGCGCAGATGCCCCTCGCCTGCATACTCATGGGGCTCTGAACAAATTCTGCCAAAGTATGTATCGACCCCCTAAAAACGTGGTCATGAGTTGAATGTAATGCTCAAAGTGTTTGAAGAAATGTATATATAGCAACAAGTAGGGTTCCCCTTTTCCCCTTTCAATCGCCTGACTGTTGGTAATGCATGGAGTTATGAGTGTTGGAGTGTATGATGAGACGATAGTGTACCCACAATTACGCGGTCACTATATCAATTTCTATCGAGACACCTAAATCGACAAACAGCCGAACTCGATCGAGACCACAGATTTTGCCTGTTTTGATTCAAAACATGCATATGTTCGCACTTACCAATTAATAAGCGCACCTCCCAGGAATGTGAGACATGAGTATCTGTGTGTAATTTTTCATACAGATTGTAATGCTAATTGATGCATACTTGTTGGTTTCTCTCTTTCTCTTTTCCTTTGCAGAGACCATAATAGGTCCATTTTTCATTTGAATATTTTTTGCTTCACCTGGGCCCACTCATGCCCCGAAGCTTAAACAGCCAGCTAATTTTTGCTGATTGTTTATAGGACAGTAGGCATATCTATTTAGAAATGAGTACCTAGATGTAGGGACCAGTATTTCGGTCCTGATGAGTAAGCAGTAGGGGTCTGCTTACGAAACATGTCGACTAGGTAGCCAGCTATTGCTCTACCTCACAACCCCTTCTTAACATTCCCAGCTAGAGAAACCAATAAAGTGTATTTTTTTCTACTAAGCCAGGGAATTTTTAACCTTTTTGTATTTTTTGCACCCACTAGTGTTAGGTCCCTACACTCTCACTGATACATATCCACCCACACATAGCCTCTGTCACAACTTAAGTGCTCCCGCGTAGTCGCTTGGTCGTAGCACGCCCCGTCCCGTTTTAGGGGCGGGAAGACCCCTATGATGAAGCATGACACTTACGGTTTTTTAGTGTGTGAGGGGTATTTTAACAAGCACATTGTGCTCTCGTCTTTGCACCTCTAAGAGAGAGCCTAGTACCACTCCGTTTAGAAAAACTAAAATAAATAAAAAATCACTTCACTTTTCTTTGATAGACTCCCTTTGGTTATACTAAGCTCTGTTTGGAGGACGACTCTATCAATACCTCTACGCCCCCCATTTTGGTTTGGACAAACAGATACTAACACAACTCATAACACAATTGCACTGATCATTACATGTAAAAGGATGACTACATTAGCTGCAACATTGAAATTAGCACGGGCATGAATGCTACACAACCTATGCACAGTCACACATGAGAGTACCATAACCAGAGTCTGCTTCAACTGCATGTGTGACCTTGTCCCAAATCCAGCCTCAAGTGCATAGCAGGAGATGTCATCACCCTGTCAACCTAGGCCCTTGTAGCACATCATAGTTACCTGATGTCATCAAATGGGATGTCCACATGGAATGCATTACCACCCATCCACAAAAGGTCCTGCAATAAGGAAATGGTCAGGTGTCCCTAACCCACAACATGTAGAACTGCTGGGAACCTGCTACAGCTAAGTTGCACCAATATGTGATTACCAAAAAGAATTTGAAATGGAAGTGCCTATTAAACACTACACACACTTCCCAAGTGACACTTTCTGATCTGTTCAGTGCCAGATGATGCAGTTAAAAGCTGCACATGAGCAGCTTAGCTAGGCATCACATCTAGTACGGAAGAGTAGAATGGAGATGATGTGAGTCCAAGTGGTGTGTGATTTCATCACAAATACCCATTGGACATGAGTTTGCCTAGGATCATAGGAACATCCCCAGTCAACATTGGTTCATGTGAGTACACATTTTTCATATTACAAATCTCAAAGCCACTAGAAGACTAAATGTACATGAGGATTAGGAGATATCCAGTCCATAAAGAGGTCCTAATTGTGTCCACAAGGGAAGGGAAGTCACTGAACTTTCCATGCTTCACAAACACAAATACCAATATAGTACTGAGTGCTGACAGATACATATGTGCACAACATGTAAGGATATAACTCCCTGATGCATTTCACCAGCCACTGAATGATCCTCCACAAATGCACATGTGTATCCCACATGACGTAATACATCCTTCTCAATAGCATGCAAAGTCACATTGCCTGAAAGTATTGGAAGAGTTCCAACCAAGTGTTCATTGTCTCCGAATATTGACCTGACTAACGACATCCATCCATGTCATTGGGTATGTGTGACTTACCTACACATATCTAGACACCCCTGTTTGTGGTTAAGCTTAATCTGTATTCCCATCTCCGATATATATTGTCATGCACACATTGGCCAACAAATACAAATATGATGGATTCCGATGAAAGCCTTGTATACCCATTCATGTGACAGTACAACATGTAAAGGTACACATGTCAACATGTAGGCATCAAAACTGATGGGACCAGCTACCTCATGATATCGTACATTCCCCTTTTACAAAGGGGAAGTAGTGATCAGTGTCCGTATCCAGAGTGCATTGTATGGAATGCCACAAGTAAATGTTCCACCATCACTTGAGACACAGTAGTGAGTGAGCATCACTCCAGACACAATGATGACAAGTGTCCTGTTTGGGACCACTGTCACACATAATAGAAACGCATAATGTAGGTCATCTGTGATATTGGGCAGCCATGTGGCTGTTCATCTTTAGAAACGGGCATTGTATAGAACCCTGTTCACATGGACAATAGTCTACGGTTATCACCATCCACCTACTACCAGCCCTATACCTAAAACAACCCTACCATTGTGTGGTACATGAGTCTTCTTCAAGGTTGATGGGGAAATAGCTGCCTGTAACAACAGATAGTTGTTCATGCAGAATGTTTCACTCAGGCCAATACTCACCCTTTTCTACCTGCTGTTGGGCTCTCAACTGCCCATCAAGGTCTGGGTATGCCACCGCCAATATGCAGATCATAAGGTGGTCACTGTCAAGTGCATGCCTCTTCTTCCTTGGAAGGGCAGCCCCAGCTGGACCTCCACGATCGTCTGGGTCTAGCGTCTCAGGTTCTCTCATCTTTTCTTGCAGTGAACACTGTGCCAATGAGAGACCAAAGGATCCCCATCTTTTGGGTGATGCCTTTCCATAAGGACACCTTCTGATGGGTGTTGATCTGTATGGATGCAATAGATGAAGAGACTGAGAGGACATGCAAGATATAGGTTATCTGCTAGGGTGACACAGAGGTACTACACAGCTAGCTTACCCACCTAACAAAATTGCACACAATACATGTTTGAAGCGCACATGATTTGCACTAGAAGAACCATGACTGTACACTGTCAAAGTCCCTTGAGTTTCACCCTCTATCCTGATCATGCCTATGCTGACTACCCCAGACCACAGACATCACATAGGTCCGACTCCTAACCCACACACATGTGCTCTGAAAGGTGCCACCAAGTAAACAGCACACCATTGTGTCCTCCTGAAGGCTATTGTAGTAGTGCAGCACTGCACAGACAGAGCAGTCTCAACAAATTACATGGTTGCAACTGTAGTGTAGTTCCTATATTCCCAATAGGCTCTGCGCATTGGAATAACATAAACAGTAGTTTAGACGTAGGACTGAGGTCGACTAGGTCTCTACTGAATATGTTAGACTTAATTAGGTATGCCAGCTAGCTCAGTGGTCACTAGAAACTTTCTCGAATGAACAGGAAGGAGTTAACTTTCCTGATTAGACAAGAAGGGATTAGTTTCTGACAACCGCATAAACATGACAACTTTGCTTCCTCCAGAATAAGGAGTATATCTCCAGAGTCGTGTGAAAACAATAGATAGCTATTTCACTCAGTCAATCGTGCATGCTTAGTTTCACCAGAGTGCAGAGAAATAGAGAGACGGGCGTTTTCAATAAAAGTTGTTATTTATTGAGCAGTCTTCTTTCTCATGCAAGAGAAGTGAATTGCCACAATTGCAATACTTGTCATAAAGTAAAGTGCGTACAGTATAAGGAGTATTATGAAATAATACTGTAAAAGCATTTATATGGTTTCTGAGCCATATGATACTTAAAACTGATAAAATATATACAATTACATACAATGATAAAAGTTGACTAAAGTAGTCAACTGGTGCTTCTAAAATACGCCTACCCCCGGTGTACCTAACCTAAGCCTAGTACGTGGGAAGGAGTAAGTGAGCTGCAATGTAAGTTAAGTTAGTTTTGCCAAGAATCTGAATCAAGAATTCTCTAAGGATCTAATCAGTTCCGTACCTTGGTTTTAGAATGAAGGTGGTCTTTTATCTCTTTCTCAGGACTAGATCTCCCAGCAACCCGCAAGGGTGACTGGAAACACTGGAGCAGGATTTCTCGGCAGGAGAAAAGACAGCGTCTCTCTCAGTGCGTCAAATGGGAGGGTCGGCTTCCTTCGGCACTCGCATCAGCTGGGCTTGGGTAAGTAGATAGCCACTCTGCTCCAAACCACCGTGTGTTGCTTAAGGCAAATGCTGGTATATTTATACCTGGAAGGTGCCGTGTTTGACGTAAGGTTGGATATAAGACGTCACTAAGAACTGTCACTAAGAACTGGCAGTTCTTTCAGGACTCTCAGGAGTTCTAGGACAAATCAAAACAGAGGCAGGGGGAATTCCCGGGCTGATGGAGGTTTGGTTTGTTTTTAAGAACGCGTTGTACTTTCTAGGAGTCTAGGGAAGTAGCCTTGCCGTATTTGGACTGCATTGGCTATGACTAAATATGGATATGATTCTTATGCCTTTAGAAGGATATGATTTGTTATAACCACATAAGGGCATATATCGGGAATATTTAATTAGGGTCCTAGATACGTTCACAACACAACTGTCCAAGACATCACTGCTACCATTGCATTGACTACATTCATAGTTGGGTGACAATCAAATGGCTGCCATGTGTGTAACACTCTGAGGATCAGTGGGCATTCCATTTACTCATTTGGACATCATACTGCGTCTCCGTGTGTTTGTGTGGGAAGTCCTGAAATCACGGAAAACACTGAATGCCATATGTGGCAGTGTGTATGGGACAACAATAACATGCCATTTTACATACTGCATGATTGCACATTATTACACACCAGGTCATGCTTTTTTGAAATGGAGTGCAGATTTAATCAACTCTCTACAGTGAGCATGTTTCATATTAGCAATGTTCCTGTAGATTGGTAGCATCATGCATATAACAGTAAAATCCCAGACATGTGGGAGAAAGGGGCCTGTCCTAAGGCAATGACAAACCGTGACAATACGGGTCAATAGTTAGTAGTTTAGGGTCTGGGGCTCTCATCATGCGCCATACAAAATGTAATAAATATTAAGTGCATGTAGGCCAACTAACAGTCCTTTTACACCGATTCAGCCACATCTGAAGTTCAGCAGAGCTACATGGAGAGTAATATGTGCATCTGTTCCATTGGCAAAGAAACTCTGCTACAGCCTGGCTCATGACCTTACAGAGTGCAAATAGTTGACAGTGTTTGCTCTCTGCACGCTGAGCATACTGTTCCCACATGACCATCAAATGCTCACATTTTCTATACCTAACAGTACCTCTAGTGGTCATCCTATATAAAACATTACCATTGTGGATCACTGTGAAGGGGTCTGTGAGGTGATGGAATCTCCCTGATAACTGGATGGGTTAAGGGTGTAGGGCCAAGACATTTATTAGCACATCTACCATGAAATGATTTTCAAAATGATCATTTATTATCAACAATAGGTTGATACTAACCATGGGCGTTAAACTGCACTCCGGTTGTGGAGTTTGTGGATTTTTGGCAACTTCGTGTTCCGCGGCAGTGCAGAGTGTTTTTTTTGAGTTTGCATGCCCAAAATGCGTTTTTGCATGCCCGGGAGTGACTTACCGGGATGCCTGCGATCGCCAATGACATTTCCCATCCGTTCGCAAGCACCACAAGGTTTGGTAGCCGGGCGCACCATCCAGCAAGAGTTTGCGATCGCGAACATGTAGTTTGGGCGCGCCATCAGACTTCCAGCGGAAGTTTGAGACAATAGCGATCTTCTCAAAATGATGATTTGGATAAAAAAAAAAAACCTTAGATTAACATTTGGCTGCACTTTTTTGGGCAAGGAGTCCTTTTTTTTAAAACTTTTGTTTTGAAGAGGAAGGAAGTGCCCCAGTGTCTCCAACTTCCTGTTCCTGTCCAGCAGGCTCCTGTTCACTTTTCATTTGGATTTGGAGCAGGAAGGATCCCTTTTCTTTGTCTGCTGCATCATATATTATTGAATTTGAGGATGTTTGGATTTGAGATTTCACAAGTAAATTGGAAAATGTATGTTTTTTGTTTGATTGGGGCATTGCACCTACATTTTTATGTACTTTTAATCATTTAAAATATATATATATATTGGTGGGTGGCCTGTACTTTCAGTAGGGGCCTAGTTATTTCTTTGTATGTAATTTGTCTTCTAGTTTTCTTTTATAAAGGAAACATGGTGCAAAGTACACTACATTTTCTCCAACTTTTTAATTCAATTTGAAATGTTTATTTAATTTTTTGGGGGGGTTCACTTTTTTCATGTGTGTTAAATAAATGCCTTTGTTGGATGTGTGTGGTTGTTGTGTAACTCGTTAACCTTTTTTAACCCTGTGGATTTTCGTTTTTGGCATTGTTGTATTTAAAGCTCTGTTGTTTAGCATGCATCCTTTCCCTGGCCAGTGTGTGAGTGTGTTTGTTTGGAATAGTGGGCCAGCATTTGTCTAGGCTGAGCCTCTCCATGTGGCCTGAGGCCATTTTGTAAAGTCGGCGTCCATAATAGGCCTGCTTGAGTTCATTATTTTCCAGGCCTCATGCTTGTTGTTGATGTTGTTGTTGCGAGTGACCATGTGTTTGGTGGCCATTTTGTGGTGGTGGTAGTGCTTTTGCCATAGACCTGCATCTAACATTTCCTTTGTTCCTCTTGACTTATTGCTTCTTGTTGTAGCCTGCCTGGCCATGTGGGTGGCGGACATTTTGTGAAGGCAGCCAGTGTGATTTTGCCATTGGCCTGCATTATCTGTCTTCCCTTTCTTGTTGTTGTGGCCTGGGCATGTGAAGGGGCAGCCAGTATTCTTCTGCATTAGGAATGCAAGCCTTCTTTGTGGTGGCCATGCCTTCTTGCTGGTTATGGTTTTGCCAAATTTGCATGCCATTTTTTCTTTTTTATGTGTTATCCAGCAAAAAATGTAGCACAGTTCACTACATTTTCTAATAAATTTGCTAAATTATTGATTTGATTCACTATGTAGCCTAGTCTGGCAATGGCTTTTCCAACCAATAGGCCCAGGCCACAGCTACTAATTGGTGCATGAAACTGTTTCTATGGTATCTGTTGAATTTAAATATCATTTAGGGCAGGGATGACTTTGGATTGAAATGCAAAATGTGTTTTTTGGGGGGTTTTCACTTTTTTCATGTGTGTTAAATAAATGCCTTTGTTGGATGTGTATGGTTTTTGTGTAACTTGCTGAACTTTTTTAGCACTGTGGATTTTTGTTTTTGGCATTGTTGTATTAAAGCTGTGTTATTTAGCATGCCTCCTTTCCCTGGCCAGTGTGTGAGTGTGTTTATTTATAATAGTGGCTGAGCCTCTCTGTGTGGCCAGAGGCCATTTTATAAAGTATGTGTCCATAATAGGCCTGCTTGAGTTCATGATTTTCCAGTCCTCCTGCTTGTTGTTATTTTTGTGTTTGTGAGTGACCATGTGGCTGGTGGCTATTTTGTGGTGCTGGTAGTGCTTTTGCCATAGACCTGAATGTATTATTTCCTTTGTTCCTCTTGGCTTATTGATTCTTGTTGTGGCCTGCCTGGCAATGTGGCTGGCAGCCATTTTGTGAAGGCAGCCAATGTGCTTTTGCCATAGGCCTGTGTTGTATGTCTTCCCTTTCTTGTTGTTCTGGCCTGGCTATGTGGCTGGTGGCCATTTTGTGAAGGCAGCCAATGTGCTTCTGCTTCTGCATTAGGCCTACATACCTTTCTCTTTCCTTTCTTCCTCTTGGCTTATTGATTCTATACATTGTCAGGTAGGTGCAGCTTCCTGAATGCTGAATCCCACATGATGCACTATGCCAATCAGGGTCCCTTACATTTGTATTTTTGTTGTTGTCCTTCTTTTTTCCTATCCTTCCTCAGTGTAGTGTTCACTAGTACACCAACCATGAAAGCCCTTGTTTTTGTCAGTCTCACAAACGTCTACACTGTATTGTTATGTTATTAATAAGTGTGCCCACACACAAAGTTATATATTATATTTGTTTGTTTGTACTAGTAGTAATTGAACCACAACAATGAATACCATGTTTCACTGATGTTCTTCAGTCATTGTACTGCCAGACAGAAGTGACCACAGACATCTCTTCAATGTGAGCCCCTGCGTGTGGCTGACATCTGAAGATAATGGCCCCAAAGAAAGGTACCAGGTCCTCCAGTACCAAGAAAGTTGCCAGTGCCAAAAAGGAACTGCCACTTACCAAGACTAGTGTGCCCCCAAGATCCTTTTTCAGAAACTAAAAATTGCACCTGCAGCAGCGGTGTCTGGGGAGCAAGCTGGGAGCAGCACCCCTGCATCAGGGGGCCTACCCATCTAACCTAGGCCGAATCTGAAGTTTGTCGAGAGGCAGCTAGTCTAATCATGAGAACGCCGACGAGCTGTGATGTTGAAATTGACGTTATCGCAGAGTACCCAATCAATACAGGGAACTGAGATAAGTGGGCAACCACAGCCACAACCGCCTCCACTAATAGTTGTTCCTCACAAAGTAGGGGCAGTTCAGGAGATAGACCTTCCTGCAGAGGAAAAAGAGCAAGACACTCTTTCAGAAGATCCATTGTCTTCCAGATTCCCAGCAAGGCAAAGGACGGTTAGTCCATCAATTTCTACTGCATGCCCCCCTTCTGATGATCTAGACGCCACTTGGATCCCAACTCCTTAGTCTGAGATTGAGACACTCCACGAGACAAGGCTAGGGAAAAGGAGGGTTCCAGAAAGCCTTAGAGGTATGGAGGTTGATGTAGAAGAGGAGGATGATGATGAGCCAGTCATCACCATGGACGTTAGTCCTGCCCCATTGGAGACTGACATTAAACCATCCCAAATTGCTGTGAGGGATGTGGCACAGATACCACCAACACAGATCATACCACTTACAACACCCCCAGCTTCCATATTTTACCAGCAGCCATGTACATCCATCACAAGTACCACCTCAGTAGAAGTAGGTACTGCAGAGAGTCAAACTTCACGCCCATCTACCAGTTCATCCGTCATTGGAAGTGGCACCAGCAGCAATGCCAGAAAGTTGACCTCCCCATTTGGGACTTCTTTTCAATGCTATATGCTCCATTTGTGGACAAGGTGTTAGTGGGGTAAGCTTGGTACATACTACGGTACCGGAGGCCAAACAACCCATCTGAAAAAACACCACTTGATCTAGTGGGAGGCACACCTTACCAGCCAAAAAATTACACCCATTATTGGTGGGGATGTAGAAGTAGAAGATACGATAGCGGTGGAAGGTAAAAAAGAGGGAGACATTTTCTCTAGTACACAAATTAGCCCTGTCCCCAGCAGTGCACCGCCCACATCCTCATCAGCAACATCACAGTGGCACAAGACTAAGAGTCAGGCTGAGACACAAAGAGGTCCAGGGAAAGAGAGTACCACAACAAAATACATGCATTGAGCCTCCCAACATCTGGTGTCAAGAAGTCACCTGCATAAGAGACACCAGAAAAGAAAAAAATCAAGGCTACCATTCTCAGCTTGTTTAGGTCGGAGGGGCAGTATGAACGCAACCACCCAATGACATGTTTGCACCATGTGAAGCTGGCTAAAATGTTAGCTCTTGACCGTCTCCCTTTTCTTTTGTGGAAGGGGTGGGTTTTCTTGAATTTGTAACAACCATCTGATCAAAATGGAAGGTTCCCAGGCGGTTCTATTTTGCCAGAAATGCTGTTCCAGCACTACATCACAACGTGCTGGAATTGCTTGGACAAGCTTTGCAACAGAGTGCTGTTCACACTATGCACCGGACAACAGATTTGTGGACCGATTGCCAAGCCATTGATTACATGTGCATCACTGCTCACTGGATCTCTTTTTTGGGAGTTTGAGAAAAGATATTGTAGCGTTCTAATCTAGGACCCGGATCGATACTGTGACCTTATGCCCCTATACGGCTATAAATCCATGTATTCCCTATATTGGCATAACAGATCAAATGCAATATTCAGAAACTCGTCTCTGGCCTCACACGAACAGAGCCACATTTCGGAATCGCTTCCTCTGCCACTTCCTTTGCAGCTAATTAGTGCAATGACATAGCAGAAGTTACTATCTAAGATTCCTAGATTAACACTTCGAGTTCTTCAACAAGATAAAACTCAGCAACCTGGGAAAACTCCGCTTGCTATGTTTTGATTAGTAATAGAACTCTAATGAGCACTGATAGACGATCACTTCCTATTGACATCTTTATTGACGTCTTATGTCCAAAAACTTACGTCAAACAAGGCACCTTTCAGGTATAAATATTACCAACGTTGCCTTAAGCAAACGCTAGCTGCCTCAATGCCATCGCTGCTGACAAAGCTGCTGTTATGCTGATGATACCATAGCTGCTATCGCTACTGCTATCGCTGCTAACTAGCGAACAATGGTGTGGTGAACTTAGGAGCTGAACAGCCGTCCCCTGCCAGAGCCCAGCAGATGCAAGCTGCCCGCGGACGCTGCCCCTCCTCCTCCTCGACGCACTGAGAGAGACGCTATCTTTTCTCCAGCAGAGAAATCCAGCTCTGGCGTTTCCAAGCCACTCTTGCGAGTGACTTGGATATCAACCCCCTGAAGGAGATACCAGACCTCCATCATTCTATTCCAGAGGTATGGTGTTGACTAAACCCTTAGAGAGAATTCTTGAAGCAAACCTTGGCAAAACCAACTTAACTTAAAGCTACTTACTTACTCCTCTCTCAAGTATTAGGCTTAGGTCAGGTACACTGGGGTAGGCGTAGTTAGAAGCACCAGTTGAGCATTTTAGCCTAATGTATATATGAATGTATATATGTTTTATTAATTTTAAACCATTGTATGGCTAAGAAACCATATCAATGCTTTTTACAGTATTATTTTGTAATACTCATCTTACTGTATGTGCTTTTTATAATAACAAGTCTTGCAATTGAGCCAATTAATTTCTCTTGTACGAGAAGAAAGACTGTTCAATAAATGTTACCCTTTATTGAAAACGCCCGTCTCTCTATTCTCTACATATTGTGAAAGTAAACTGCACAACCATTGACTGAGTAAAATAACTGTCTATTGTTCACACAACTCTAGAGATTGACTCTTATCTGAGGAGCAAAGTTGTCATGTTGCACGGTTGTTGGAAAACTGAATACCTTCTTGTCTGTACCAGGGAAGCTGATCACTTCCTATTCAGAGAAGAAAGTTTCCAGTGACCTCTGAGCTGGTTGGTAACAAACCCAATTAAGTTTAGCATAGTCAGTAGAGGCCTGGAAGATCCGCACTTCTACGTCGATACTACTGTTTATGTTATTCCAATGCGCAGGGCCTATTGGGAAAATAGGAACTACACTACATGGCGCCCAAACGTTTGGTAAGGCGATAAACTAACGCAAGACGTTAGAGTAACTCAGTCGTGCATTTTTCACACAGACCCCTTTCTCCCGTAAATACTCCAATAGACGTCTGGAGTGGGTGAAAGGTTAAAATCCGCCCGAACTCAGTAGGAAGAGATTCCTATGTAAAGCTCTGGTTTATTCAACGTTGAAGGATACAGTGTTCCAAAATATTGTGCACCTAATATTTGTCTCCTTGGAGACCTGCTCTGCAAACCCTGCATTTATACAATGCCAGGAGAAAACGGAACCACTGGGGCCGCAGCAGATGCGAGTCAGCAGGGTCCCGAAGATACTACTGAACCGGATGCAATAATCATCCCGGCACATTTAAGAAAATCTATAACATTAAAACTTATAGAAAACGGACTGACACCACAAGGTGGTACAGTAATTTTCGTGATAGAGGCACACGAATATCGGCAGACAGAGGTATTCTATTCATGGATAAACTTTCCAGCGGCAAACGCTAGAACAAAAGAGTTTCACTATTACAAAATAGAGAAACCACCGGATGAGTACGCTCCTTTCGAGGAGACTGAAATCCCACTAAAATTCCAAGAGCACCCGCTCTGGTTTAATGGCGCCCTAAAACATAATGATCATATTAGCAGGCTCGGTCCACTAGGTAGACCAGGAGCAACGTGGCCGGTTCTAGCCAGCTACACACCACATCCAGACATTGAAAAAATTTCAAAAGAAGAGCTGTTAGTACAGCTAAAAACATTAATAAAAATACATAGGCAATTAGTCCAATATGTAATGCGGACTGCTACAGTCCAACCAGCTGTTAATGTACCACAGCTGACCCCTCATCAGGGGAACACTAATAAAATTACACCACAGAACATACAGTCATGCCTTGGTAAAACGGGAACAAATTCCTTTCTGGTTAGCGCAAAAAAATCACTCAAATAGAGGCAGTATTTCTGGATACTACCCCTATTGAGAAACACAGAATCTTGACCATCTGCCTTCCTATGGGAATCGCACCACACGTGGAGGACTGTGACACTTGGGGTACAGTCTTTGCTTCCATTTACACAAAAACACATGGTGTTCCGTCTATGGCGGTAATACCAGATGTACTAAGACAGATTCAGAATGAATACGGTCCAGAACCTGCTTTAACTCTTGGTATGAAATTACTGAAAGACTTTAAGCAGGTCTCGGCTATATCACTAGCCAACATAAAAGGAGAAGCAGCATCCGTGGCGATCCGCCAGAAGTTGAGGGAAACAGATATAACAGATCAGCCAATTGAGCTTGCCAGAATCATAGAGAAATGCTATGAAGAATTAGGTAGAGACAGCTTGGGTGGAAAACCAGTAAAGCCCCAACTGCTCGAAAATCCTGAAAAAATATTTATTAAAAATAATTCAAACACTCCTAAAAAGAGCTGGGATGGAAATAAACAATCCACTCCCAAGGAAAACGTTTTCCAGTCCAGAGGAAGGTCTCCTCGACGGAGGGAAAGAACTCCGACTCGAGAACACCAGTCTCCCCAGAGGGAGCCCTCTGAGAAAAGATATAACCTTAGAAATAGGGATAATTTGAAAAAACCTGATAGATATCAAAGTATTGATACACGTCCCTCTCGATCTTTTTCGCAGAAATCGGAAAGAAGAGGACGGTCAGACCCAGGAGAGCACACCAAGTCCAAAGACAGAGTAAAAAATCTCAATTTCCGAAGAAGAAGGTAGCCAGTATTAGAGTAATCAACCATGCTGAGAATACTGAGGACACAGTTGAAAAACGGGGAGTGGGCACAGACAATGTTAGACAGTGTAGCAGAAATCACTATAGCCCGCAAGATCTTGAAGAGTCATCTGGAGACAGTGGACACGAATGAATACATTCAGGTTGAAACTGCCGACACCAGACTTAGCAAGCCCCATCAGATATACAAAATAACATTGCGTATAGAGGGTGATAAGACTAGGCAAATGAAGGGTCTATTTTGTGATAAACTCTCAGAAGGCTATAATATTCTGTTAGCTGTTAGCTGAAAAAGATTGGCCCCCAGAGTTTGTCAGGGAGTGCCCTCGTGGCGAAGAAATGATATGCCTGCCTTCTCGAATCATATTCCGATTCACAAAAAATATACTTATGCAAGGAAATGGGCAGTAGCCCAGGCACCGGCATTATATAAAAACCATGTAGGATGGGATGAGGACTCACCTCCTCACAAAATCCAGTTAAAAAGTGAACCAACTGCCCAACGGCAGTATCCCATTAAGCAAGAAGCTAAAAAACAAGTCAGGGAGATTTTAGATCAACTTGAATACCAAGGGGTGATTGAAACATGCACCTCTCAAATGAACAATCCTTTGTTTCCTGTCTCCAAGCCAGACAATTCATATCGTCTAGTTTTGGACTACAGACACCTTAATGCATGTTGCAAAACATTTGCAGTACAAAACTCGCATAGTGCAGCCCTAATGAATAACATAGTTAGGAAAAAATATAAAACGACATTAGACATATCTAATGTTTTCTTTTGTCGAAACATTGCACCAGAAAGCAGGTATTTGACCTCTTTCTCCATAATGGAGTCTCAGAAAAATTTCTGTAGGCTCCCACAGGGGTTCAAGAACAGCCCAGGACTATTCTCAGCTAGGGTAACAGAGTTACTACAAATATATGATGATGAGGCATTATCTTACGTAGATGATATCTATCTCACAGACGATGACTTGGATACTCACTTGAAAAGAGTGAACACCATTTTACTTGGGTTCGCGGCAGAGGGTTACAAATTCAACTTTAAAAAGTCTCGAATTGCCCATCTGACAGTATTATTTTTGGGATACGAATTATCAAGTGAAGGGAAAAGCCTAGCGGACAACTTCTTAGAGAAGTGCGCTGTACTCCAAGCTCCAAAAACGCTGAAGAATTTACAATCCATACTAGGTTTTCTGAATTTCGGAAGAACATACATTCTAAATTACGCAGAGAGGGTTAAACCTCTCTACGAACTAATTAAACCTGATCTTAAACAAATCACCTGGACTCAAAAACACACAGACATTTTGAGATCACTGCAAACAGACATGTTAGCAAAAACAAAATTAGACACACGTGACAACACACGCGATCTTGTAATCCGAGTCATCCCAGGAGGATGCGGATTCACGTACCTGACCTCTAATGAGGGAGAAAAGGTACCAATTTCAATTAAATCTCACTTGTACACACAAGCAGAAAAAACATTCAGTCACACAGAAAATACTGTGAAAGCAGTGCAAATTGCATTAGCAAATGAACGAGAATTAGCACATGGTAAAAGGATTAATATCCCCACAGCGGAATCCGCCTTCGAGGCGCTATTCAGCCCAGTAAACCTGCCTACAGTGTCACTGGATCCGAAATGGATACAGTATGTAGATTCTCTAGGAGCAGAAGATGTGAAATACTATTTTGCCCCGCAATTCGAAGAACTGAATGATTTAGAATATGAAGAAGAATATCCTCTGCCAATCGAACTTCTGCCTCTCCCACAGTACGCCTGTATAATCTATACAGATAGATTTGTGCAGCATTTGAACATAGAGAGCAAATCCTACGATGCAGCCTGTGCGATCGGTAAAGGTCGTTGGCTGTGCGGTAAATTCAGACCGAAAGTAACAAACACGGAATCAGTAAGAAACTGTTCGGCTCAGAGAGCTGAAATCAGATCTTTAAAGATGGCGCTTGAAAATGCAGAACGTGAATTCCCGATACTAATCGTGTGCGATTCTCATTTTTGCGTCAACTCTCACAATAATAAACTGCAAAGCTGGATTGAAAACGATTACAAAGATGACACAGGTGCCACAATAAAGCATAAATTGCTCTGGAAACAGGTAGCTCTTTTTCAAAAAGAACTACAAAAGACTCACGTGATACACGCACAGAGTCTTCAACGTGATGGCGTTCACATTGCAGGGAATTTATTGGCTAATACAGCCACAGCGGAAACAACTAAACCGGCTTCCGTAGCCACAAAAAAGCGTGCAGAAAAATACATAGACGGGGAAACCATGCTGGCAGTAAAAACGACCGTAAAAGGCGACTGTACAGCACTACCCATGAACTATCCACTCAATTATGCATACGTAATGATGCAAACTCCGTTCCTTTTGCTCGAATCCCTGGAGTGGGGGATAGGGTAATTCCAAACAGGGACCAGAGGGGCTTCCTCACACAGGAAGCACACATGGGATTGGGTCTGAGACACCAAACAATCAGGGACTCTCTGAGAGAATTAGAATCAGAGTACTGGTGGCCGGAAATGAGTGAAGGCATTCATGAGCTTGCAAAAAACTGTGAAGACTGCAACAGAGATCGCAGTGAAGAACTGGCCAGTGTAGTATCAGAAGCCCTAATAGAAAGCATCAGGCAATCTATCCGCGCTATCAAAAAAGAGAAACGCGTCCCATTGTACATCATTAAGGCTAAACACACTTAGAAAATGTGGCCCCAGTTCTCGGCTGACGCCAGAATGGTTATAAAAGATCTGCGAGTCTTTATCGGCAAATACGCAATTGCCATGTTCCATTCTGACCAGGGTCCTGCTTTCAGCTCTCGAGCTTATAAGGAGGCCATGGCCAGCATGGGAGTTGGGTTGCGGTATTCTTGTCCGTCACACCCCGAAGGGAATAGTGTGGTAGAAAGAAAAAACCGGGACATAAAGCGATCTATAACAGCGAAGGTATTAGGTTCAGGCGCTGGGTAGGGTCAAACATCTAATAAGTGTCCAAATCAGTCTTAATAATTTGCCAAGAAAATCTCTAAAAGGTTTCAGCCCATACAAACTATTGTTCGGAACTAGAATGAGAGTTCAGGACCTCGATAGTCAGATATCAGTGGTACAAGAAAATCCAACAGACTTTGATATAAAAGATCGTTTGGCTGTTTTACAGGACTTGAACGAAACAAGAAAATCCTTAAGCAACATAAAGTTAAAGCAACCACTGACGAGGCACCACAAGCAACAGCCCCAGCAAGACCTGTCTGGATTCCAAAGATTGGGGATCTAGTCAGAGAAAAATATGCAATGAAGAAGGAATTTGGGCCTTCTTACAGAAAAGCAGTACCTGTCTTGGCAGTCACCGGAACAAGATCAGTAGTACTACCGCCCCTTGCTGGTAAAAAGGAGAACAGAGTTGTATCAATCGACCTGGTAAAACCACAAGCATGTGGCCTATAATCAACAGTAGGCCCAGTGGACTCCCAAGAAACAACAGAATACCCAAACTTGCAACAATCCAAGAGGTTCAAACTGAAAGACTAATCACATTCGATCAGCCTGCAGTGCACAGAGAAGGACTATGCAATAATGCCATGGAACTCGTGCATCTTGAGACACAGATTGAAACAGTTCGTCAAGAAACACCAGTCTACAATAATGTGGCATCAGAAAGTGCTACCGAAGGACAGATTGAAAGAACAATCTCAACAATTGACAGAACTGCCTCTGGTTATTTCATCGACTTCGACAACTTTTCCGAGGATCAAAGTAACCCCGAAGTGATGCCAGAAACAAAAAAGACTTTTAAAGAAAAAGCAACGGAACTCTTTCATCAACTGAAGGAAATCTACCTTATTTCCCCATGGTTAGAGTTCTGGTTCGGTCTAGGTATATTTTTCCTCCTGCTTTGGCTCATCATGGTACTTTGTTTGGGAAAATTCATTGAGGGAAAATATAGTACAATGGACACAGCAAGTCAGAACATCAACTTAGTCCTCAAACCACACAGATCATCCCACGTGAAGAAAAGAGAACTGTCAACAGTAAATGTCACAGCCATTCCGATACCCGGTGGGGTAGTATGGGAGAAAACTGACTATGAGATCTATGGTCCGGTCGAGATCCTGAAGTATCCTCATCAACTGAAGGTTTCCTTAAGTGACTTTGTAAAACCTAGCACATTCACTGATGATTGGGACTTTAACAGTATTAATGACATGATGTCTGATTTAGTAATGTCAGCTAGATTTACAGAACAGCGAAAAATTGGCAAATAAAGCGGCAAGTAACTACTTAGCAAAAAAGGAGAAATGTTACGAATTTAATGAACGGGTAGGACACATGTTAGCAGCCCGTATTAGACAAGATATGGCAGCGGGAGAAATTAAAGAAATCCGGGATAAAAGAGGAAACGTGGTGACTAAGGTAGAAGATGTGAGGGAGGTGTTTAGGGAGTTTTATTCTGAGCTATATGATCAGGACTTGGGTGATGTGGAGGATGAGATTGAGAACTACCTAATGGATATCCCCCACAAGGAACTGGGTGAGGAGGATAAGGAGACATTGGAATCTACTCTAACGCTGGGAAAGATCCATATGGCAGTAACCAAACTCCCTTCAGGGAAGGCTGCGGGACCCGATCAAATCCCGGCGGAATTTTATAGAGTTTTTTGGGATACCCTGGGGGTTGATATGCTGGAAATTTTAAGACACGCACAGAGGGGGGAAAATGTACCAAAATCGTGGGCTGGTGCAAATATTATTGTTATTCTGAAAAAAAACAAATCACACTTAGATCCCGGCTCATATAGGCCAATAACGCTTATGAATGCGGATGCGAAAATCTACTCCAAGGCTCTCTCCCAAAGATTAAGTAGGGTAATTGAGGGGATGGTAGTCGCAACACAGCACGGATTTATACC
This sequence comes from Lissotriton vulgaris, assembly GCF_964263255.1. NCBI lineage: Eukaryota > Metazoa > Chordata > Amphibia > Caudata > Salamandridae > Lissotriton > Lissotriton vulgaris. The sequence goes on from NC_141689.1 coordinate 1,984,290,256, forward strand.
TGGCCAAGGGACCACTCAACACACAAGACAGATGGTTACCATATTAGACGCTGCAGGTGCCACAGGAGACCCTGTCTCGGCCATTTTCTTGGATGCAGAGAAGGCCTTTGACAGGGTCTCCTGGGGGTATTTATGGAAGGTCTTGGAATGGTTTGGGCTAGGAGCAGGATATGTAAAGGCCATAAAGGCTTTATATTTAGAGCCCACAGCCAAAGTAAGAGTAAACAGAGGTTATACTGAGGGTATACGTATAAGGCGCGGTACAAGGCAGGGCTGCCCGGCCTCGCCATTGTTATTTGCCTTATACCTAGACCCTCTTCTGCGAAGATTGGAAGAGAATACCAACATTCTTCCAATCAAATTACACACACATGAGTATAAAACACTTGCCTACGCAGATGATGTGGCGGTGGTTACCCCAGAACCTGGCTCGGCTATCTTAGAAATCGAACAAGAAGCTGCGCGCTTTGGAAATATTGCAGGATACTCATTGAATAAAGGGAAAACGCAGATTATACAAAATAACTGGGTGAACTTTCAGGATATAAGAGTAGCTAATGAAGTCACGTACCTAGGCGTCAAGATTACAACTGACTTAGACAGGCTAGTTGAAATAAATATGAGCCCGCTACTGTTAAAAATAAAAACTGACACAGAAAGAATGAATAACTTACACCTGACTTTAATGGGCCGAATTAATGTAATCAAAATGGTTACTTTTCCAAAAGTATTGTTTTTTTTTTAAGTCTATTCCATTATTCTTTGAAAATATATGGTTCAATAAATTAGAAGCGATTCTGAATAAATTTATTTGGGCCAAAGGAAAAACAAGGAGAGCTTATAGACATTTAACGGTAGGCAGAGACAAAGGTGGCTGGGGGGCGCCGGATTTCAGGCCCTACTACTGGGCAGCTGTAATACAGTACTGCTGGGGGCTACTAGGCGGGGGAGGTAGAGAGAACACAAGAGAAATCGAGACAGGACCAAATAATGTCTATAATGTCTATACCACATTGTTGGGGGAGGAGGCTGAAAATGGGTTTTTAAATACAACAGATTTCACTTATTTCAAACATACAAGATTTAAGACCTTGAAGGCAGCCTACAGGGTGTGGCAAGGAGTGTCGAAAAAACTGGGGTTGGGTAGATTTAATAACTACACGCGGCTATATACAAATTGCTCACTACCGAAGGAGATTTTTAGGGAAGGCACTATGCGAGACTGGCATAATAAGGGTATAGGGAAAATAGGGAATTTAGTAGACAACCAGGGGAACATGTTACAGTTCGGGACCTTGAAAACGAAATTTGGGCTAGAACACAATAGCTTTTACAAATATCTCCAAGTTAGGAGTTTTTTAATTCAAAAACATGGCGGCCCGGCAGGAATGGGACATTGTAAAATGATGGAATATTTAGAAATAACTAATAAGTGTACAATCAGACAACTTTACGCGGAACTGAAAGAAAATAAAACAGATGAAAGGGCAAAGTACTCACAAAAATGGGCCGAAAAATTGGAGTCAGGGCTAGAAACTTTCCAGATGTCTTTGGATTTGGGCAGAACAGTGCTATGCTCCGCGACTCTTCAATCACAGCACTTTAAGACGGTATTTTCACTCTATCATACCCCGGCCAGAATAGCACAATGGGGTGGCACGTCAGGTATAACATGCCCCAGATGTAATTCAAATGAAGCAGATATCATACATATGTTCTCGCAATGCCCGCAACTGTTTACCCTGAAAAAAGCCATAGAGGATTTTTTTGATAAATCACTCAGCCTTAGGATCAAACTCACTGATAAATTAGTTATACTAGGGGTGGTTTGCACGGCAGAAGATATGCCAGTAGAGTTTATTTTTGTCTCACTTGCAGTTTATCGTTTATGTATAGCAAGAAACTGGCTGAATAAAGCTCCCCCCCCCATTCCAGGAATGGATTGCAAGTCTTCTATCAATATACAACTTAGAAAAAGCAATCTATGAAAGAAAAGGAAGGAGGGCTAAAGTTTTAGGTAATAGTATATGGCAACCTATTACGGTATGGAAAAATAGTAGGATGAATCCAGTTCAGTGAAAGAAAGATTCTTTCTTCTTTTCTGCATTTTTATGTTTTTTTTTTTTTTTTTTTGTGTGTTTGCCTCCTTCTTTTTCCTTCTTCATTTGTTGTTTTGTTATCGATTATTGTATAAATTTGGGTATCATTTAATATGCATATGATTTTCTTGCGCCACAAAACGTATGATAATGTACTTAATCATCTGTGCAATAAGATTGTGCTGTAACCAAATGCAGGATAATGTGGAGAAAAATTTTGAAAATGTTTAATAAAAATTAAAAAAAAAAAAAAAAAAAGAAAGTGCTACCGAAGGACTGATTGAAAGAACAATCTCAACAATTGACAGAACTGCCTCTGGTTATTTCATCGACTTCGACAACTTTTCCGAGGATCAAAGTAACCCCGAGTGATGCCAGAAACAAAAAAGACTTTTAAAGAAAAAGCAACGGAACTCTTTCATCAACTGAAGGAAATCTACCTTATTTCCCCATGGTTAGAGTTCTGGTTCGGTCTAGGTATATTTTTCCTCCTGCTTTGGCTCATCATGGTACTTTGTTTGGGAAAATTCATTGAGGGAAAATATAGTACAATGGACACAGCAAGTCAGAACATCAACTTAGTCCTCAAACCACACAGATCATCCCACGTGAAGAAAAGAGAACTGTCAACAGTAAATGTCACAGCCATTCCGATACCCGGTGGGGTAGTATGGGAGAAAACTGACTATGAGATCTATGGTCCGGTCGAGATCCTGAAGTATCCTCATCAACTGAAGGTTTCCTTAAGTGACTTTGTAAAACCTAGCACATTCACTGATGATTGGGACTTTAACAGTATTAATGACATGATGTCTGATTTAGTAATGTCAGCTAGATTTACAGAACATGATTATTTACAAGGTTCGTCTAGTTATGAACAGTTGTTCTGTTTTACACATTATGGCGATCATTATTTGCATAAATCTGCACAGCCTAGAAATGTTTTTAAGTATAACCAATGGGAACATTGTGCTACACCACCTAAAAGCAGTTCTAAAACATTCTTTGAGAAATTCAAGTACTTCTCAGGGTTTAACACCAGTGATGCAGAAACGTTTTATTACAAACTGTTAGATAAAACAGGAATGAAAACAATGCTGACAAACACTAAATTAATATATTCAGAAGCATTTTATGAAAAAATTATGACATTTGGTTTTGATTATTGGAAAAATAACATTGAGACAAAAACCACTTGGGGTACGAAAGATTGGCAGGTACAAGGCCTAGAAGCACTATTCAGAACCTGCATGATACCAGAACAAATGATGTTTTTAAATGACGCAATTCATGAAACATACTGTCTTGGCCTAGCTAAGATCAAAGACCTTAACAACCCGTCTATTCCAAAGCAAATACCTGAAAGTGCAACTACAGATATTGAGATAGACGTGTCTACAATTTTACATTTTAACAGAACACATCCTGATTGGAAAAAGTGGTTAATCTGGCCTACTGACACAAACAACTGTCAAGATAGATTCCTGAATAAAACACAGGGGTTAAAAATGACCAGACAAGACCCTAGATACTCCCAGAGACAACATCCAGGGATAGTAACAACATACAGTGTAGGGAAACTCTGCCTCGAATGGCTAGGATCATCCACACTGGCTGAAATTAAGCAGCACTTATCGTTACTTAAATATGGTACTGATTTGCGCGATTTCATTCTTGGACCACGCAAACAGCGTCAAAAGCGTTTCATAGCGGCCAGCATCTGTGCTGCATACAACGAGGCTTGGAAAGTCACAAATTGAAACAGCTGAAAAAATACGAGAAATTGATCGTATTAATTTGGAAAAATCACTTTCTGTAGTGGACAATGGGTTAAAGACTCTGTCCTCCAGAATATATTCGTTGGACAATATTGTATCCTCTGGCTTTGATATAATAGACAGAGACTTGGTAATGTTACAGCATGGCCAGTCACAATTACGTTCTATTGTACAATTAGGCTGGATGCTGCAAAATCTTCGTTCAGGCTATGTGCCTTGGCGTTTAATAAACACAACGTAATTGTTTTCCATTTTTAACCTTACTGATAAACAAATCAGCTTGGCACAGAAAGGAGCAGACTATACAATCCTGAGTATCGAAAAACTTGAGAGATTACCATTGACAATGTCAGAAAGTCCTGTCATTGAATGGATAATACACGGGATTATCACTATTCCGATAACAACTTTCCGATGTAAAAAGTGCCTTGAATACATACCTACTGGCCAGTATGAACGATTGGGTAAAGGATATGTTAAGTCAGCATGGAAATTACCATACACACATTCATGCTATAGTGACAGCGACAAAAATGTATTTCTTAGTGGTGAAAATTGTAAACGTTCACTAAGCGGTATACTTTTGTGCCAGGGTATTAATTTACACGGAGCCTGTGAAGGTAATTCTAACAACCTTTCATGCCACCAGCTTGTCACACCTGCAACGCAGATAGAGCCCTTCTTTATGCAACTCGCGAATGGGAGTTACATTCTAAGAACGGATCACAGATGTTGTGGCCTTTTGCCAGGAAAAGCGTATCTCGTAAGCGTAACTTCCATGGTCAAATCCTGTATGCAAGCATTGTTGCCGAGCGGCCCTGGAGACATAGAGACTCCCATCTGGCCTCGTCTGCATCTCTCTTCTATATGAATTGATACTTTAAGCAAAATGAAGTCTGTGCTTTTGCAGACAACAGTGCCCATAACGTCATCAAAAGAGATGTATGATCTCCTAGTTGCAAGGACAGCTACGGAGGTTCATGACCTTTTATCAGCAAATTGCCCCGTGCATTTCGTAGAAATGTTGAGCCAACTCCTTAACATGTCTAGTGCCACAGGCATCCCAGGCATATTTAAGACGATTTTTACGGGACTGCTAACACCATTTCAAGCAATTCTGGGAATCGTTCCAAATTTTGTCCACTCTGTTTTTGGCGGCATACCCCTATTTTTGGGACTTGTAGCAGGGATTTTATTTTTGACCATCCTGCTTCGATATGGCAAGCCACAGCTCAGACATGACTCCTATAGGAATGGAAGAAACAATCCTAGCAGTGCGCTACCGGGACAGAATAACTAGAGTCCTTGGATTGGCCAGGCTGAGAGATCTAAACATGACCTGGTTCCTTTCATTCAGACCGATATGGCAGAACTGCATCTTACCTGTACTACGATGTATGCTATGCGGAAATGAGTGCGTGTTGGACACCTGTCTTTCACTTCCATCAGCAGTACCAATGGATGAATCACTGACAGAATAATATCGAGTCTCAAACATCGATATCACTAATATCGAATCCCTATACTTTACATGAAAATTACAAAAATCTCGATCACTCAATATCGATGCACAAAAATATAGATTACACATATATCGTTATCATTATTTTCGACTACCATAATATCGACACTCAATACTACATATAGCACGCTACAAAAATATCGATAACTAAAATATCGATAACTCTATTTTCGTCTATCTACAAATATCGATAGCTTAAAAATACTATTTTTTTTATATATAAGCCCAAAACATCTACATTCTTAGTAATACACACATTTTTATATACTTTACTATTTTTTCGTACTATTATTAAATAACATTTTCATTTACTTACATTTTTTTTGTTTCATACTAACGATATTTTTGTATACACTCATTGCAAACATACATTATTTTATTTTCTTTACTAATTCTAAAAATACTATTCTTATTACAAGGGTTTTTTAATACATACATACATCTTTTCTCTTCCTCTATATAAACCATTAAATCACATATAAGCTAATTGTTTGACTTAAAAAAATTCAAACTAACCAATAGTAACTCTTCTTAACATATGTGACCAATCAGATTGCAAACCTAATTACACATACCCTATATAAACCAGTCACAAACAACCATACAACTTGCAGGGAATACTCTACATGACCACATACTGCCAGTTTTGGGAGCAACTGCTATATTCTTCTGTGCAAGAAGATACTACCAAATACTACAAGTAAGTAATGATATATTATTTCTAATGTTTTGTTGACTATTACTTATATACCAAGATTATTAAACTAAAATGTTGTTTCTCTGTGTACTTTTTCTTAAAACAGACTCTACAAAAACATAAAGTTCTACTTTTACTTCAAGATATTCAACACTTTGACTATAAAAAAGGTATCTACATACTTTATTTATTTTCTTAAATTATTTTGACAAGTAGTGTACTAAACTCATGCTTCCTAATGTATTTATTCTGCTTTAACTCATAATACATATTGCTATCCCAGGTTATTATCTACAAAATAAGTGCCAAAGCTTTATAAAAAATGGTCTATTCATGTTCTCTAATATGTTTCTTCTGCTTTAACTCTTAATACATGTGTGATCACAGTTTATTTGCACCAGATAAGTAACAATGCTTTATAAAAAATGTATTTTTCCTACATATAAACACATTGGTAATTTTCTGAAACTTTCTCTCTAAACAGACCTCAAATGTGTACCAAATATATACATTGAAACATATCCTATAACAGACTTCACTTTTTTTCAACAGACCTAGCAATAGGACAACAACATCTGACTGAAACTACACCTACTTTCTAAACATACAACTTTACTGCTGGTAAGTAAAAAAATAGAAATAGTACATGCTTAGTTTAAAATGTTTTATAAATTACACATTTTCATAAATTTTTTTAAATAACTTTTCTAGATAACAGAACTCAAGAATGACTGAAGATGCAAGATTTATTACATCTCAGAAAGGGAAATTTTTATTATGCTATATGGGCTACACTTATACTCAGGAGAAACAAAAAGACCTTAAAGTGAACTGGAAATGTACTAAAATATTACTCGAATAAATGCTATGGGCGTGCTACAACCAGGGAAACAAGTGTTATTAATACTACTGAACATAACCATCCACCAAACATCCCAGAAATCGAAGTGAGATCCACTATGGAGAATATCAAAGCATTAAGTAGCACATCTGACCTACCAAGCGGCGTAATTCTGAAAGAATTACTACCTCAAGTACCCAGAGAAGCAAGAGATCAGTTACCATCAATTGCTACAATTAAAAGAACAATAGCAAGGACAAAAAAAGCAAGTAGACCCAATATACCAATTCCTAGAACTTTTGAGGAAGTCATAATTCCACCTGACCTTGTAATCACTCATAATGAGGAACCATTTATCTTTTATGATAATCATAGCAAAGACAAAAGAATAATCATGTTTGCGACAAATAACAACATTAAAAAATTGAAAGAAAGTGCTACTTGGATGATGGATGGAACTTTTTCAATATGCCCAAAACCTTTCTACCAATTGTACACAATTCATGGGCAATATCATAATACCTGTATCCCATTCATATACTGTTTGTTACCGAACAAACAAGCCACAACTTATACAGAAATTTTGCAAAAAATAAAAGAACAAACATCTGACTACTTCCCATTGAAAATAATCATAGACTTCGAACAAGCTATGATTAATTCTTTTTTAAAAACTTACCCACACACATCCATTCAAGGATGTTATTTTCATTTCAATCAATGTCTCCGGAGACATTTACAGAAATCTGCCCTTAGTGTTGAGTATTTCAACAAATATTACTTTTGTATACCAAATTAAACATCTCATTGCTCTGGCATATGTACCAATAACTGACGTGGCCGAACATTACAATCTATTAATTGAAAGTCCTTTCTACACCCAAAATGAGCAAAGACTTGCCCCACTTTTAGATTACTTTGAGGACAACTGGGTAGGGAGACTACATAAGTCAGGCCACAGACGCCAGCCTAAATTTTTATTTCCCTGGTGGAATGTATATCTACCAACGCTGAACCAAGAGGCAAAAACCAACAATGCTGTTGAAGGTTGGTACAATGCCTTCCTCTCTTCTACTGGACGTACAACACCCACATTACCCAAACTACTCACAAATATCCAAAAAGAACAAAGCTTTCAGGAACTACGAATGGAGCAATCTGTCACACAACTAAAACCAAAACTCTCTAGACAAACTGCTCAAATGTATCTATATCTTCAACAGCAAGTCCAACTCTATCCTACAACAAGAGGACTTGAATATCTAAAAATGATAGCCAAAACATTAAACTAATTGTAATAAGTAAATTAATTGATCAACATCGAGCAATATCCTTAATATGATACCACACATATTATAATATAACAAATCATTATTTATTTAGTCTAATTTATTTCTAATCACAATTATAAATAGACTAAATAAAAATGTCATTATATCAAAAATATTTTGTTTAAATACTATTCCGATCCAAATAAAATAACAAAAATAAATAACTTACCTTTAAATACAGCATCATAACGATTAATCCTTTACCAACAATATAGTGTGTAAATCTCAAAGACCTAATCAAACAAAGCATTAAATATTTTGGAATTAACTGTGCTAAATGTATCCATCATCCCAATAAAACGACTCTTGAAATGCCATTGAAAATGACGACTATAATCTTAAAATGTGATAAATGTTTCAGGGAACTCAAAATATAAAGGGAGAATGTTATGCATCTCCGTTCTAACAACTGAAACACCCTTCCTTTCCCCCAAAAAATCCATAATCGGAAACGGAAACAGCTGTTTAAAAATACGATAAAAAAAATCATGAAACAATCCCACCGACATAACACTAACGAATATAGCATATTATATAAACATAACATCCCAACTTGTTGAAATTCAAATTAAATCATACAACAGACTCACTAACTCCAACTACTTGAAATACCACAAAGCCTCGATAACGGAAATACATATTGAGTGCACTCCAGAATATCTAAATAGTCATACTTTAATTACCAACCCCTAAATAACAAAGGACTACCTTTAATTTTTAGTTAAAAGACTTTAAAAATATAAAAGTAGAATCTTACCTACTCAAACGGGAACCTGCTTCCAACCGCGACTTTCCCTTGCCCAAAATAACGCAAAAAGAGCGGTTACAAAATAAAAGACCCGAATTATATGTAAGTGTGAAAAGTACTACTATAAATGTCCATATATTTTATATATATGTTTATAAATTATGTATAATGTACAGAAAATTGTATGCTACATTGTGAGCTATATATATATTTTTTCAAAATATTATTGTATATTTTACATATTTTTAATATTTATCACATTAACTATTAACATATTTTAATATTTAATGTAATATTTATTAAAATGAGTATATTGCAAAATATGTAATATAGTTTTTGTTGGTGATGTATAACTTTTTTACAATATGACTAATATGTGTTAATTATTATTATTAAAACTTGTTTATTAATAATAATTATACATATAAATATTGTATACTTAAAAATATCCATGATTGTGATCTAAATGTTCTGATCAAGATTCTTAATATTTTATTATACCTGTGAAAATGTTCATTTGTTAATATCATCATCTGTAGAGCACTATATTTTATTTAAATATGTGAATAATTATTTTAAAAACACATATTTACTGTTTTATTAAGAAATCATTATTTTAATATGTATGTATAGTATCATACATTGCATAATGTTAACTAACCTTTTTTTCAATATATATAAAAAGCACTACTCAAAAATTTCTTTTTTCAAAGTCCATTTTGCTTATATTTTGTATTATTTAAAGGAAACATTGCTTTATAAAAATTATATCTTGTCGTTATTTTCAAATGTTGAATAAATAAAATTGTTTTTAAAAAAAATGGTTTCATTATTTTCTTATACCTATTGTAAAATCATTTATATGTCTTTTTCAAAAGCTTTATAAATGTAATGTTTTATCTATTTCTATTTCCCACATTTAATTAGAGTACATACTAAACACTGAACCTCTATAAGTAATAATTCATACACCCATCTACATATAATGTAAATCGGTTAGGAACACAAAATTTTTTAATTTACTATTCCTACTCCAATCACCATTTAATTTACGTAAGTGCTGGACAATAAACCTTAAATATTTACTATTCCAACTCCAATGACCATTTAATTAGGGCATATTTTTACAACGCAGGTACCTTTACAACGCATACCATTACAACGTAAGTATTGGTGTGTATATATAAATATTTTAATTGTAAAATAATATAAATAAATATAATTTAATGTAATGTAATTTAATTTAATGTAATTTCATGTAATTATTTTAATGTAAATTTAATTTTAAATTATTTTTACCCTGAACACTTGTACCCCAAAAACCCCCCAAAAAATCCCTGAACCCTTAAAATACCCCCTTACCCAAAAACTAAAAACTGACCCTGAACCATAGAAATACCCCTTTACCCAAAAACTAAAAACTGACCCTGAACCCTAAAAATATCCTTTTACTCAAAAACTAAAAACTGACCCTGAACCCTAAAAATACCCCTTTACCCAAAAACTGAAAACTGACCCTGAACCCTAAAAATACCCCTTTACCCAAAAACTAAAAACTGACCCGGAACCCTAATAATACCCCTTTACCCAAAAACTGAAAACTGACCCTGAACCCTAAAAATACCCCTTTACCTATAAACTAAAAACTGACCCTGAACCCTAAAAATACCCCTTTAACCAAAAACTGAAAACTGACCCTGAACCCTAAAAATACCCCTTTACCCAAAAACTAAAAACTGATCCTGAACCATAGAAATACCCCTTTACCCAAAAACTAAAAACTGACCCTGATCCCTAAAAATACCCCTTTACCCAAAAACTGAAAACTGACCCTGAACCCTTAAAAAAAACCCTTACCCAAAAACTAAAAACTGACCCTGAACCCTAAAAATACCCCTTTACCCATAAACTAAAAACTGACCCTGAACCATAGAAATACCCCTTTACCCAAAAACTGAAAACTGACCCTGAACCCTAAAAATACCCCTTTACCTATAAACTAAAACCTGACCCAGAACCCTAAAAATACCCCTTTACCCAAAAACCTGAAAACTGACCCTGAACCCTAAAAACACCCCTTTACACAAAAACTAAAAACTAACCCTGAACCATAAAATTTCCCCTTTACCCAAAAACTAAAAACTGATCCTGAACCCTAAAAATACCCCTTTACCCAAAAACAGAAAACTGACCCTGAACCCTAAAAACACCCCTTTACCCATAAACTAAAAACTGACCCTGAACCCGAAAAATACCCCTTTACCCAAAAACTAAAAACTGACCCTGAGGCCTAAAAATACCCCTTTACCCAAAAAACAGAAAATTGACCCTGAACCCTAAAAACACCCCTTTACCCATAAACTAAAAACTTACCCTGAACCCAAAAAATACCCCTTTACCCAAAAACCTAAACTGACCCTGAACCCAAAAAATACCCCTTTAACCCAAACATATAACATATTAAATATAATTATTAAAGATTTTATATATGTAATCCATTTTTATACATAAAATATAATACTGTACAAAACATAGTCAAACAAAAAATTATTTACTAAATTAGTATGCGATAATCAGGAATAATTTCAAAATGATGATTTTAAAAAATTTATATGAAATGCAATTTTTATATTACTATTTTTAAACTACTATTTTGTAAAACACTACCCACCCTTATCCCCTATAAACTCTACATCCCGCTCCTAACATTTTACGTAATTTATTTATTAAATATTTAATACTACATTTATAATTACAATACTTTTCACTCAATACACAAAAAAAATATACCAACCATTTAACACAAATCTATTAATTTCTATAAATTTTTGCATTCTAAAAAATATATATTAAAATTTCGAGTTTTTAAAATTTTGAATAAAAATCGAAATGAAAAATTCGATAATTACACTATACTTTTTTAAAACACTACCCACCCTTATCCCCTATAAACTCTACATCCCGCTCCTAACATTTTACTTAATTTATTTCTTAAATATTTAATACTACCTTTATATTTACAAAACTTTTCACTCAATACAATAAAAAACGATACCAACCATTAAACACCAATCTATTAATTTCTTTAAAATTTAGCATTTTAATAAATATTTTTTATAATTTCGAGATTTTAAAATTTTGAATAAAATTCGAAATTAATAATTCAATTATTACACTATACTTTTTTAAAACACTACCCACCCTTATCCCCTATAAACTCTACATCCCGCTCCTAACATTTTACTTAATTTATTTATTAAATATTTATTACTACATTTATATTTACAATACTTTTCTCTCAATACACAAAAAAACTATACCAACCATTAAACACGAATCTATTAATTTCTATAAAATTTCGCATTTTAATAAATATTTTTAAAATTTTAGAAATTTTAAAATTTTGAATAAAATTTGAAATTTATTATTCAATAATTACACTATACTTTTTTAAAGCACTACCCACCCTTATCCCCTATAAACTCTACATCCCGCTCCTAAAATGTAACTTAATTTATTTATTTAATCTTTAATACTACATTTATATTTAAAATACTTTTCAGTAAATACACCAAAAAACACTATCAAACATTAAACACTAATCAATAAATTTCGATACAATTTCACAATTTAACATAATTTATTATAATTTTCAAAATTTTAAAATTTCGCAAAATATTACATTTTTTATATTCTATATTTACAATATACTTTTTTAAAACACTACCCACCCATATCACCTATAAACTCTACATCCCGCTCCTAAACTTATAACTAAAATTTATTTTAATATAATTATAAATTACATTATATATAGACACCATTGTACTATATCATTACTTAACATACTTTAAAACATCACTTTTATATATCGATATTTTTGCTAATCGATATTTTGAGCTTCAATATTTCATATTTCGAAATTAATGTCTTCGATATTATTAACACACACATAAATCGATATTTTCTATGTCGATATTTTGGATGTCGATATTTGTTACCTTCGAATTTTAGGACTCGATATTATAGTAATTCGATATTATCAACTCGATATTTTGACTGTATACCCCAATGGATATCGATACTTTGCTAAGTCCGATAACGGCTCACGCATTGTGTTGTCCCCAGCGACTACCAATCCTGATGACGGCATTCATTGAGACTCCTGTGCTACGACTAGGTGGTAACAGTGGAGCGAGTGACAAAAGCAACATCACCCAGGTACGACCTTCTGTGAGCATTGCTGATCCAGACTTTGATGACAGCAATCATTCTCACACCTGCCAAGTTACAGCACTATCGAATTTGGTCGAACTGTCACCTGATTTTGTAGACCAATTCTTTGAGAGCCTGTCTGATATGTTGTTCTCACCCGAACAGAAACAATAACTTTAGAGAAGCATTCCAACACACAGCGTTCCCATAAACTCTGAATTCGGCCTTCAGTTTTGAACAACAAAAACTGCTAAAAGCGTTGGAACTCTATTTTCCCCGTTCAGCAAGAATTCTTTTGAATTGAACACTTTTTAATATTCACCCTTTTTTCTGGCACGGAAAATTCTTTGCTTAAAGTAGATCTATTCTTAGAGAACAGAAGATTCGACTTCTATTTTTAAATACATCTAGAGACATAATAACTTTACACCAGCCTCTAGCACATTTTACTGCAATGCATTTATATGTGATGAAACTATCTCGCCCTTCCTTTCTCTATTCAGAGATATTTTCATGTGTAATTCTTTTTGCAAAAGCGTTCATTTATTCCATATGATATAATTTTTGAATGATTTCTATGCTTCAAAGACGTACAGTACCTACATTTTCACGTATTACAAATACGCCTATTTCAAATGCATATATGTATTTTGGGGTGGGCAATGTTACACATGCATCTTATTGCTCTAGTTTTAGTAATTTGATGAACATGAATTCATGGAGTGGGTGTAGCGTTCAAATCTAGGACCCTGATCGATACTGTGACCTTATGCCCCTATACGGCTATAAATCCATTTATTCCCTATATTGGCATAACCGATCAAATGCAATATTCAGAAACTCGTCTCTGGCCTCACACGAACAGAGCCACATTTCGGAATCGCTTCCTCTGCCACTTCCTTTGCAGCTAATCAGTGCAATGACATAGCAGAAGTTACTATCTAAGATTCCTAGATTAACACTCCGAGTTCTTCAACAAGATAAAACTCAGCAACCTGGGAAAACCCCGCTTGTTATGTTTTGATTAGTAATAGAACTCTAATGAGCACTGATAGACGATCACTTCCTAGTGACGTCTTTATTGACGTCTTATGTCCAAAAACTTACGTCAAACAAGGCACCTTTCAGGTATAAATATTACCAACGTTGCCTTAAGCAAACGCTAGCTGCCTCAATGCCATCGCTGCTGACGAAGCTGCTTTTATGCTGATGATACCATAGCTGCTATCGCTACTGCTATCGCTGCTAACTAGTGAACAATGGTGTGGAGAACTTAGGAGCTGAACCCTGCAAGAGCCCCCCCCCCCTGCAAGAGCCCAGCAGATGCAAGCTGCCCGCGGACGCTGCCCCTCCTCCTCCTCCTCGACGCGCTGAGAGAGACGCTGTCTTTTCTCCTGCAGAGAAATCCAGCTCTGGCGTTTCCAAGCCACTCTTGCGAGTGACCACTTCATAGGTCGAGTCAACTTCAGTTTGTAACTTGTGCTAGGCTATCCCCACCATCATTACGTTTTATTTTACTTCAGCATTGCTTATCATCATCATGGTTTCTTGTTTGTCAGTCTTCATGTGTACTGTACTTTTACTACTTGTTCCCGAGTCTCCATCAGCCGACTGGCTGTCACATTTTCTTTTTTTGCAAATGCGTGTCAGTGTCTACTACTACTACTACCACTACCTCCATGGCATCTTGGGAAACCAAGCCATCATCACCATGCAGCCATTGCTTTGCCTAAGTAAGTATAAATAAACATCAATCACAGGTAAGAGAAGAAGTTTGGGGAAGGCATAATTAGAAATATGGAAATTAACTCTTTAATTCATACACCCACACCCTTCCAAGTCCAGTTGTACACTGGATAGACTAGGAGTAGAGACTGACAGAACTAGTAGGACAGTCACAAGTGAGGGGACCGCATCTATCTGTTGGTGTGTTACACTATCGCAGATTAATATTTCAATCAAAAACAGTCTGTGGCCCTGCAACAGCAAAGGAAACCATGTGAAAGGACACAATCCTGAAGTTGTGTAACTTTTGTGACAACATCTAGCAATGCGTCACTTTTGCCCCTACAGATACGTCAGAAATTCTGACGTATCTGTAACTCCTTGCGACATGATGCGTCATACTGTAAATATGACGCATCATTGGTGTCGCAAGGAGGGTGCAATGAAAAGTGATGCATCGTTTTTTTCAAGCATCGATGCGTCACTTTTCATAAATGAGGCCCCCAGGATTTGCCATGACTCCTTTACAATGAACCATACACCAGTTGATGTCACAGCTACTACTGGAGAGGACCTGGGGCCATATTATCAAGAAAGGGCGATACATTATCGCCGCTTTTATCGGCAGGAAACTGCAGCTAAAGCGGCGATAATGGGCTTGATAATATGCCCTTGTGAATTCCCATAGAAGCCCAGGTTAACACCAGAACAAGGGCATATTACCAAGCCCATTATCTCCGCTTTAGCTGCAGTTTCCTGCCGATTAAAGCGGCGATAATGTATCGCCCTTTCTTGATAATATGGCCCCTGGCTTGTTGGTGAGTATGATGTGTCCAATCTTTGTATGTTTAATGTCTGGTCGCATCTTCTGCAAATGTGTGACTCATTCTTGCACAGGAGGATTCTGACAACGCCAGCTGGAGTCTGTTTCATTCAGGCCCATGGGAGAACAAGGCGGTCAGTGGAGTGGGCTTTTGTGCTCCTGAAGGCATGCTTCAGATGTTTGGACAAGACTCAGGGAGCCCTGCTTCAATCACCCGGTAAGGTGTGTCTGATCACTGTAGCCTGCTGCATGCTCAACCTCCCACTGCCACATGACATCACTCTCATTGCAGAGAATGGAGACAATATAAATATATATATATATTTTGTTTTTTAAATAAATGTTATATATACATATATATAAAACTAAACCCACCCTGAACCCAAAAATACCCCACCACCCCAAAACCCTAACCCTAAAATGCAAAAAACGAATACGTGTGTATTTTAATGTTATATGTGTGTTTTGTCCAGTCTTTGTTACTTTACTTTACAGGGTGTACGACCACTTAAGGCATAATATATGTCTGTAGGAACCGGCAACCCTTCACTTTTTCCTAAGGTCACCGCAACCTCCAAGACAGCAATAGATTATTGTGAGAACAAGTATCTAATGTGCTTTTTCTCCCTCCAGGTCTTTAATATACGCCAATTGGGCGAGTAGAGACTATGACTTTGAACTACATATTAGGTACATATCGCCTATAGTTCACTTCCTTTTTGTATAATACACTTTTACATTGTGAGAAAGGTGAGGATCTTTGTGCAAACCCCGTCCTGAAGAAGGAGTTTTTCACTCCGAAACATGTTCATGTAGATGCACATATGAGGTTGATGTACATAATTATACACTAAAAAACCTCCCACTGCACCGCTTTTAATGATACCAGCCGGGGGCTTAATAAAAGTCTATTTTTCACCCCAGGAGCCAGGTATTTTTTAACCATCACTTAACCCACCACTCAAGTACATTCAATTCCCCACCCACACCCACACATAGTCCAAGAATTGTGCTCCCACGTAGTCGTCGGTCGTAGCACGCCGCATCCCGTAGAGGGGTGCGAAGATCCCGATGATGAAGCATGACACCAAGGGGCCTGTTGGTGTGTGAGGGGTATTTTAACAACACTGTGTGTTCCCCACGACTGTAGGGATCAAGATCACTATACAAGTGGATTCCACTTTGTTTATGAAACGCATTCGGGGAGACTGAATCCACATTTCTCTCCCTCCCTCCTCTGTTACAATTATTTAGTATTCCATTTGTCCATTTAGTTCCCTAAGTACCAGAGGTATCTTCATTAGAATATATTAAACCTAAAAGAAAGAGATCTATCATTCTGTATATTTTGTGCTCTATTCTGATGGGGAATTAGGGTATGGTGGTGTGGTTTGACTTTAAATTGGCTACCTAAGGTAACAAAATAACCACACTAAAATTGCCTTTATCTGTACTAATTGAACTTGCAAACACTGCCACATTTCACACTAAATGTATTTCTTGCCTTTTTGATTTCAAGTGCACAAGAGAAGAGACATCATCTGCAGTACTGCCAAACAGAAGGCCCCTGCAGTCATACATCAGCATATGTCAGTTTGATCACTTCGACTTGAGCAGCTTGCTACAACTGCAAACTGAGAGCTTGAAGAAATTGTCCCAAAGAAAGATGCTGCCAAGAAAATGGTCAATGAGAAGAAGCAATTTTTCAAAACTGGACTAGTGGACAGATTCTTTTTCGGCAAACATGTGCCTTGTACACTGACCTCTGGGGAGCAAGCTGGGAGCAGCATTCCCAACTTCAGCCCAGGATCATGCCCTTCAGTGAGGCAGCTACCGTAATCATGTTGATATGAGTAGTGAAGTTGAATAGGATTCCTCCCTTTCACAAAGCAGTACACAATCATTTCAGGAAACACAACAAATTGGGCTGCATCTGCATCCAGCAATAATATATTTTCCTGATGTTTGAGCAGAACAGGAGGCTGAGCTCCCTTTTGAGGATGGACCTACTCTTTTAGAAACATTGAAGCCCAGGTACTACTCCACCAACTTGTCCAAGCACTACTTCTGATGATGATGATAGGGACATGGAGTGGACCCCAGCAGAATCCAGGAAACACCAGGAGAGGCAAGGGAAAAGAAAAGTTCCTGAAAGACTTAGGGAAGGGAATGATGAGAAGGATGACGACAATGAGGCAGTCATTGTTGAAGGTGACACAGAAGAGTCTGACATTGCTTTTCAACCTGCTCCGAGTTATGTGGCACAGGTAGAACCACCAGCTCATATATTTGCAAAGCCCCTGCTGAGACCTGCTCTAACCCTTACCCCAGAAGAAGCAGAGAGGCAATAAACAGCATGCCTAGCTACCTCCAGTTCTTCAGGCATTAGGACAGTAAAAAAGTACTCCTCCCCAGTTTGGAACTTTTTTATGGTTAGCAAAGAGGTGGAGCACATTGCAGTATGCAGCATTTGCAACACAAACATTCATCGAAACCTGGTGCACAATATGGTACTAGAGGCCAAACGGCCCATATCAAAAAACACCATACAATCAAGGTGGAGGAGCCCCATCAACAAAATTGTTGAACTTGGTTGTGGTGTTGAGGAGACGAAAAGCTGGGGAACATGAGCTACATGTCCAATAATGCTGGAATGTGATGATGAGGAAGAAAAGGGTGACACCTGCACACAAAGCAGCCCTGTCCAAAGCTGTGCAGCAGCAAGATTACCCACTTCAGCAACTTCAAAATGGCATAAGACTCTGAGGGGCATATTATCAACAAATAGCTAAATTTATCGCTCAGTAGGCTAAGCGGCAATATTTTTATCGCCGCGCATCACCGGATTTTATCGCTGAGATAACGTGCTATTAGCAATGTTTATCTCAAAAGCGATAACATTGCAGGCGATAGCGGCAAAATCTGTGAATATCGCTGAGAATACAGCGATATTCACGCATTATCGCTAACAGGGTCTTAGCCATTATATCCACCTCCAATGGGATATAATGGCTAAGAACTGGTATCAGCAGGCGTTAGTTTTTGGAGATATTCGTGCTTAATGCGAATATTTCCATCGCTACGCCTGTGATGGTAATAGGCAATAGCGATGTTAGCGACTGCTTTCAGTCGCTAACAGGTTGGGTACGCCCACTTTTCATGTCATTAGCGATAAGTATCTCTGACATGCAAAGCGGGCCCAAACCGCTCGCTATCACCTACAAGCTGTCGCTAACTGCTGTTAGCGACAGCTTGTTAATAGAGCGATAGAATTGTCGCCGCTTAGCGGCTGAAAACTGCCGCGAAAGCGGCGAACATTTCCTATCGCCCCCTTGATAATATGCCCCTGAGTGAGCTGGAGATACCAAGGCATATAGTGACTGGCGAACCACGATGCACATTGAGTTTGCCATCACCATCTACTTCTCGAAAGACACCTTTGTCAGAGGCCCCAGAAAGAAAGTAAATCCAAGCTACTATTCCAGGCATGTTTAGGCAGGAGGGTCCCTATGAGGGAAACCACCCAACTGCACATTTCTACAATGGGCAGCTGGCAAAAATATTAGTGCTGGTCCTACTTCCTTTTTCTTTTATGAAGAAGTGGGATTCTTAGAATTTGTGGCAGTCAACTTCCCACAATGGAAGGTACCAAGTTGGACCTATTTTGCCAGTGTTGCCGTTCCAGCTCTGCATCACAATGTGCTGCATTTGGTTGAACACATTTTGCAGCAACATGTTTATCACACCATCCACCTCACAACAGTCATGCGGACCAGTTGTCAGGCGACTGATTACATGTGCATCACTGTCCATTGGATCTCTTTTGGGGAGGTAAAGCAAACAATATCTGCAGGTCTTGGCCCTAAAGAAAGTTTTAAGACCATTCAGCGGCAGGCAACAGTGGCCTGGTTCACCATGGAGAAATCACATACAGCTGTAAACATCTTGGAGGAATTTAACAGCAAGGTGTATGAATGGCTGTGACCCAGAGGTCTCAGAACTGGATTTGCTGCCACGGACAATGGTAGTAACGTAGTCAAGTCCATATCAGATGGAGGTCTTTTCAGGATCCTGTTTTTGCCCATTGCATCAACCTGATGGTGCAAGACTTCCTCAAAACAGAAGACACAGTCACCAACATACTGACCTACTGCAGAAGTATTTGCACTCATTTCAGCCCTTCTTTTAAAACCCAGAGGCAGAGGAGGATTATTTAGCATAATAATAGAGCACCAGTTAAAGCCTTGATACAGGAGATGCCAACATGTTGGAACGTATCCTATGTGTGTTGTAACATCTGTTTGAGCAGTAGAAACAGATCAATGACTATGCCATTCTAAGAGGGGATGCAGTTGGGAAAGTTATTCCCATGGATGTGGACTAATGGGACCTAGTCAAATGACTGACACAAAAGCTACTCACTTTTGAGGCTTTCACACAAGAGGATGGAATGATGGGGAAATCTATCCCATTGTTGCATATCCTAATGAACCAGGTAAATAATGAGCCTGAAAGGTTTGCCCATGCAGATGTGAATGAAAACACAGAAGTGAGAGCTTAATCCTTTGTTGTATTGTAATGCAAGACTGAAACATGACATCATCACATCTAAAGAGTACATGTGTGCAGACCACTTGATCCGCGGTACAAAGCAATTCTGCCCACTCTCATTCCTTTTTCTGAAGTGGATGCTTTAACATAGAAGAGGTGGATTGTAGAGCATGCTGGAGACTTGGAAGAAGAAATGCTGGAACTTCAAGTTTCACAGTTCTGGGGTGCTGCCTTCAACTTACAGAGAGCGCAGTCTTGTCTCACAGCAGCCAACAACACCATGAACCAGAGTACCTGCAACAAGAAGAACAGGAGGACTAGACCCATTTTTGACTTTTTCAATCAGCAGGGCTAAAGATCATTGCAGAGACAATGGCAAAACAGGTTAAGTAAATGGCTGCATCATTGACCATCCACAGGATGATACAGGAGTATCTGGATGATCCAAAATCGGTCTATGTGAATCAAATCCATTAATGTGTTGGGATGGGAAGATGAAAAAATGGACAGAGCTGAACAGGCTGGCAATAAAGTATCTGGCTTGTCCTGTAGCCAGTATGCCTTTTGAGCATGTATTCAGTGCAGCTGGTACGGTTGTTACATTGAAAAGGACTAGTGACTCACCCCAAAATGTATAGAGATTGACGATGATCAAAACAAACCAACATTTTATACCAGATATTTACACCGTTCCTGAGATAGCACAGGAGGAGGAGAATGATAGTTTGGTCAGAAATGAAATCAAGTGTGATAGCTGATCAACTTCTGGGTGAAGCACCTGAGTTTGAGGACAAACTCTACTTCCCGGAATCAGTATGCAAGTGCCCCGATAGAACTATTTAAATATTTCTTGTTGAAGTTCTATCCCTGCCATAAGACCAAAGAGTAGCTATTGGAACATTATTATTTTTATGAGAGATTTATACTGCTCTACCATTTTTTAATCACATATATCGCCAGATTGCAGTTTGAGTAGCCTACATTGAAAAAGCCTCCACAATTCCTTCATGACGTTGGAGACGATTTCTGCCCCCCTCACATGCCAATTGCCCATGCCTTTTTATAGGACTTAGCACTAGCAGGTCTGGGCAAGAAGATCAGTGACTTACAAGAAGGCCTACTAATACT
This sequence comes from Lissotriton vulgaris, assembly GCF_964263255.1. Classification (NCBI taxonomy): domain Eukaryota; kingdom Metazoa; phylum Chordata; class Amphibia; order Caudata; family Salamandridae; genus Lissotriton; species Lissotriton vulgaris. The sequence continues at coordinate 1,984,311,714 of NC_141689.1, forward strand.
AAATTCCAATGCGCTGCCGCCATCATAGATGAATACCTAATAGCTAACTACCTGTGCTTGGATTGGAAAAGGCAACTACAACTATTGCAACACTGAGGGAGTGATTGCGAAAGTCATGCTGATTGTTGATTCATGATGTGGTAGCTGACAGATAGAGAGGGTGTGTGTTGAACTGTAATGCAGGTACGTTTTTGAGACCATTGATTTGCAGTGTTTAGGGCCTGAATGATGGATGATCGTTTTTTCCTGGAGGTTATTGGCCTTCATAAATTTACTTAGCAAAAATCAATCATATAACTATACAAAAATCATATAACATAACATAAAAACCTTCCTTTTTACATCAATCTAGGCCCATCTTTTCCCCCTTTTCTGTCGTGTTGTGTTATCATTCTCCAAAGCGCCGGGACGCCACTTTGCTGTGGCATCCGTGCGCTATACAAAAATCATATAACATAACAATCATCCTGTATGGTCCACTCCTATAATTCTTCTGTTTTTTCATCATCTAAGAGGTCTACTACAGAAAATCATTTGATTTACAAGACTGCCAAATTACAATCTATGTTGCTTGCATCAAAGGGGAGATAGTGTACATACTACCATGCTTGGATTGGAACAGGTAATTAACTATTGCATCAATGAGTGATCTGAGTATCGACTGAATATGAGTGATGATTCATATGGTGGCTGACAATGAGGGAGGGCGCGTTGCACTGTAATGCAGGACCTTTCTTGAGAGGTTTGATTTGCAATGTTTGGGGCCTGAGTGATGGATGATCATTTTCTTCCCTGGAGGTGATTGGTCCTTTGATACTAATGTATTTTCTCTTTTAGTTCTTCAACGCTACAGCAGTGCACTACATGTCTTTCTTGCTTGGGTCATGATGATTGGTCTGGAACGGAGTTAATCAGACAAAGGAGCAGGATGGAAGAAGTCAGGGCTGGAGCTGTGTGACTACCTCATTACTAGCTAAAGGCAAGAAGATATCAACTTCATTTCAAAGGTAAACCACAAGTCTGAAGTCTAGTACTCAGTTATGTGGAATGGAGAAAGGTGTGTTTTGTGAAATGCTGCTGTGTGTGTTGGATGTGTAGCAAGAAGTGAAACTCTGAGTCCCCTTCTTGTTTTTCTTTGCTCTGCTTATGAGTTTTCTTGTTAAAATTCTCACAAAACTTTGATCTTCCTTCTGTCCTTCTCCTCAACTCTAAAATACAGTTTGTTTTACAATCGGCAGGCCTTCTAAATCTAGTCTCCTGCACGAATGAGGGCTCAAAAGTCCTACTTACCTACAGGACCTGTCAAGACAGGCACACAAGAGTGATGGACATTACCGAGGTGAATGCCACCTAATTCTGTGATACAATATCATTTTTATTTTAAAAATCATATTTGGATAATTGGGGGGGAGGGGATCGCTTCACTCTCAAACTAGAAGACATAACTTTTGGATATCTGTAAAGTTGGGTCTCGGGGGCAAAAGAACTGTTTGAATGCATTTTACTGCTTTCTGCCATTCTTATTTCTTTATTTCCTTATACAACAGATTGAGGATGAATAACGTGCTGCTTATTGCCCAGATGATTGTTGTCCATGTGTAATGTTTGTTTTTGTCAAACCTTTCCTCAAATCCCATTTCCCATTCATTCATCAAAACCCTAACCCTCTTCCACCAAGCTATTTGATTTTTTGAGATGTGGCTTAATTTACACCATCAATGGATCTTCTAAGCAATAGCCCACACTGGCCCCATGTACCCCCTTGCATGAAAAGTGATCAATATTTTAGATATGGAATGAAGAACATCTGTCGTCAGCATCATTCATGTTTTGTGTTAAGTAACCGTAAATGCCTAACCTAAGCTTGTTCCCTCCAGACTTTGAGTACATATTTTATGATTAATAGTTTTCGTAACTAAGTTATTACTAAGTTATCACTAGCTCCCCATTAGCCAAATTATTTTTTGTTACTTTCTCACTATCAAGAATTCTTTTTGCGTCATAAATGTGTAGTACTCTGGTGTCAATTCTTTGTAAAGCTTTGATATTCAATACAACCCACAAATGCAGTCTCTTTATTTTCATTTAGTTGCCTACAATAGATATTCATTCTGTTGATGAATACTACAGTTGGAGCTTATGGGAGTGGAACTGGAAGTAGGATCTCACTTGCAAAGTTGTGCTGCCTTCCCGGTTATTGCTACATCAATATTCAGGTAAAGTGAAGTAGTTACCTTAGTAAGTAAGTAGCTAACTCCTAGTATCATTTTTCTAGGTTGTTATAGAGAATATAAGTCATGTCAGCGTACCCCCAATGTCAAGATAATTAGAGAGGTATTACTCTAAAACTAAGTGGTACACTCTCCCTTACAAGCACATAAACAGGCTGTGCATAAAGTAAAGGCAGCAGTGCAAAGTAAAAGGAAAACAAATTGCTTCAGGCATACATTTAGATAAACTATCAATTCCTGTAAATTCATTTACAAAGATATCCACACAACATTCCCAACCATCTCCCAAAACCAACTGAAGTGGCCCAAGACCCAATGTCCCAAATGTCCAAAGAAAATCAAACCTGGTCTACTCACAACTCCCTTCCCCCCTCTCCACCCAGCCACAAAAGGTCCCTACCACAAACATTTTTTTTAAAAGAACAGGAAGAGGGTATTATGTTTGTTGGTCAGAAGCTGGTTCATTCTCCGCTCCATCGTGGTGAGCCGGTACTCAATGGTGTCCAGGCGCTGCAAGATGCAGCATAGAAATGGCCTGCTGTCATTGTGGGAGGGGGTGGCAGAAATTGGCTGCCAGTGGTGCCAGTGATGGGATGGCTGGGAGGCTTGAGGCTGAGGGGGACAGGCTGCACTGGGGCCCAGAAGAGAGGCCTTTATTTCCTCCTACTCCTCTTCCAGGACCAGCACCAATGTTATAGCAGTATACACTCAAGCCTCTGCTCCAACAGACGGGAAGCTATCTCCTGCCTGTTGGGTCCTAAGGGTGGACCAGCAGGAGTAGCTATATTGGGAAAAACAAAAAGAGAAATTGTAAATAACGTTCTGTGCAAAAAGTTGTTTTAAATTAGTAAGTGGCACAGTGGCAGTACATTGCGTGTCCCCTAGGACCACTGGAATGTGAATATGATTAGGAGAGTACATGCCAATTTTGTTTTAACCACACATACCTTTCATAAATAGGTAGAATAACACTGGATTAAAAAAACAGTGATTAAAAAAAAATGTTTAAAGCAATTTCAAGCAACTATAACCTGACACCTAAAGTGGAAAAACGAATTACCTCAGTACGGCATTATGCACTATGAAGCATAAGTTGTGTGTTTGTGTTTAAATAATGGGGCTATGCTCATTGATAGCCAGCTCATTGGGTATTTTGCTACTGCCTGCAGCTGGGGCAGCAGTAGGTGACAATTATCTATTTTTAATTCCAATGTCCCTGCTATTCTCCAAATACATTTCTCTTTCTACCCTGGCTCCAAAGAGGCAGATGAATCATAAATGATATACTACTTCACACACCTCATGTATGAAATGTGGATATTCATATTATCCTGTCTCCCATAAGTAGACGTTGGGGTAATTGACGGACTGTACTACAGGAAAAAGAACAGTCTATATGGATTGTATTTGGCACATGCATCACAGTGTGTCCCATACATTAAACTTGACATCAAATCATGCACTTACTTCCACTTTACTGACTAGCATTGCCTACCACCACTTATTCCAACAAATTAAATCACTAGACATTATGCTAGGAAAGGAAACTTGATTTATTGTACAGCATGGTAGGTTAGAGCTTTTTGAGATAGAATAGAGGGGTCACTACACTGATCATCGATTGGCTTATTCAATCACTGTACTAGTCGAAGGAAGCTGAAAGGGAAAAATCTGAACAGGTGTAAAATGAATCTGTTATAAGAAACCATGAAAGAGTCATTTCACTTTACATAGTAAAGTCAAATGTGGCACATGCCAAGATTGGATTTTCACATTTTTATGTAACTGACCATGTCATAAGTGATGTAATATGTGAAGTAAGAAGCAGTGCATTGTGGAGGCATACGTTTTTGTTAGCTCAGGTATCTATAACTGCCAAATTTGACTGGTTTTGTAAGAGTGAAATTGTCCATGAAACCTTTGTTTTTTTCAGTAAATTCCAATATTTTTTCAAATTCTATTTCCTAACCCTACTGTCCCTGTAACCTTTGCTTTTTAACTGAATTTCAATGTTTTTTTAACTAGTAGTCGTGTTTGCGGAATAGTGGAGAAAGGGAACGGGCCTCTGATGTCCTCTTAGCAATCATGTTCTGTGGGAATTACTAGAGGTAACAGAAGGCCTTATGGCCTCCAAGGACCCCTGACACATTTTCAGAGTGGTTCAGGCGGGGCGTGCCTCCAAAGTCCTCTCAGCAATTGCACTTTGTGGGACTTATTGAAGGTAACAGGAGGGCCCATTGGGCCCCAAAGGCCTTCTGGAGCCAAGGGGACTTCATACTCCAACCACAAATTCACCAGGAGGCACATTTACAAGGTGTTGGACAAAGGCCACATGGCTTCCAAAATCCACTCAGCAATCATGCTCTACGGGACTTACTAGAGGTAAGGGGAGCTCTCGTTGGCCATAAGGATTCTCTGGAGCCAAGTTGACTTCATCCCCAAACAGAAGTGCACCAGGAGGTGTGTTTGTAGAGTGGTGGTAAAAGGGGGCAGGCCTCTGGTGACTTGCAGGTCCTTTTAAAATATTTTTTTATTATTAGGCAAGGGGGCTGTGAGGTCCGCCTTCCCTGGGCTGATTTTGGCCCTGGAGACGCCATCGCCTAGGCTAGGCCTCTTCTGACTAAAGGAGGGGGGCCATGTAGCCCTCGTCCCTGGGCTGGTTTTGGCCCTGGGAAACCCATCAGCCAGCATCTGGACTATTTCTTTTATATAAAAAAAACAACGGGAGGTTGGCTTCACAGACGCCCTCTTGTGCACATTTTAGCCTCAGGGACCCCATGAGCAGGGGCCTGGCCTCTAGTGTAGGTGCTTTGGTCCCACCCAGGGCACACCCACATTATAGTGTTGGGGGCCGCAGTGGGAATATCAAGGCCTCTGCAGTCCCTGCCGGCTCCCTGCCCCCACAGGAGCTGGCATTGCCTTGACAGAGAGGGAGCTGCTAAAATGCAGCTCCCTGTATGTCAAAACAATTCTGCTTGCTTTCAGCAAATAAGAGCATAAACTTATTCAATCACTGTACTAGTTGATGGAAGTTGAAAGGGAAAAATCTGAACAGGTGTAAAATTAATCTGTTATAAGAAACCATGAAAGATATTCTGGAGGCAATTCACTTTACATGGTAAAGTCAAATGGGGCACATGCCAAGAAAGGATTTTCAAATTTTGATGTCACTGACCATGTCATAAGTGATGTAATATGTGAAGTAATAAGCAGTGCATTGTGGAGGGATAAGTTATTGTTAGTTCAGCTAATTATAACTGCCAAATTTGACTGGTTTTGTAAGAGTGAAATCTGAGCCTAACTATACCCTCCATGTAACCTTTGTTTTTTTCAGTGAATTCAATGTTTTTTTCAAATTCTATTTCCTAACTCTACTGTCCCTGTAACCTTTTTTTAAGTGAATTTCAATGGTTTTTTTTAACTAGTATTCGTGTTTGCAGAGTAGTGGGGAAAGGGAGTCGACCTCCGAAGTCCTCTTAGCAATCGTGCTCTGTGGGAATTACTGGAGGCAACAGGCTGGTCTCACCCAGGGCACACCCACATTGTAGTGTTGGGAACCGCAGTCAGAATATTAAGGCCTCTGCAGTCCCTGCCGGCTCCCTTCCCTCGCGGGAGCCGGCAATGCTTTGACAGAGAGGGAGCTGCTTCCATGCAGCTCCCTGTCTGTCAAAGCAATTGTGCTTGCTTTCAGCAAAAAATAGCATTTCCAAATGAGCACAGTTTGCTATGGCTTGGTGGGGGCGGTAAAGCTCCCACCAAGCTATAGCAAAACGCTTTGTCTTGGGCTTGGCACCCCATTATATACCAGAGCCAGCCCTGGGGGTGGTGGTCCAAAGGGCCTTCTATGGCCCCCTCCATTGCAGGACACGGCCCCTGGAAAGGTGGTGGTCCCTTCAGCTGCAGGGAGCAGGAGCAACCAACATTAATATTAGATTCAGGCCCAGGGAAGTGGCAGTCCCCAAGGCTGCAGGGGGGCAGCATTTCCCCCCCCCCTGCATTTGTCATATTTAGCCCCAGGAGGTTGCAGTTCTCTGGCCTGCATGGGATGTAGTGTGGACCCCGTATTCATACAACATTTGTCCTAGGGAGGTGGCGATCCTCAGTGCACAGGCATTGCCTTTGCTCCCAGGGACTTTGGGGATCCTAGGAGAGTGGCCCCATGTGCTCCCTCCTACATATTGTGGACATGTGCCCTGGACCTGGCCCAGCCTGGGATTGATTAAAAATGAAGCCTGGAATCCAGCGCTGCATTAAAAAAAATAATTGGGTGGAATTCTCTGATCCAGCATGACTCCAGCCAAAAATGTAAAAGTAAAAAGGCTTTTCTGGCTCTCCAAGGTCACTGTGGGACCCCTCCACGTGGCCTAAGGGATCAGGGTGTTTCTACCCTGCCCCTTTTCTTTTTTTATTGTTTCTTTCCTGTGACTCAGTTCAATGGAGTCACAAGATGGCTGTCAACACTTCCTGGTTTAAGGACAAGATTTCGGGAGGGGTTGGGGATCTACTGCATCCCCAGTTGTATATCTGAAAAATATTTAAACAACTGCAACTACTGGATGGATGTACAACATTTAACAAAAAGACACTTCCTGGACCAACAGCTACCTTTTTTCCAAATTTGGTGTAATTCCGTTTAGAAGTTTACATTTTATCCGTCTCTAAATTTTTCTATAAAAATTAACATGGGGAAAAAGTATTTTGGGACCCTCTTTTTCTCGACTCCCCACTTGAAGGATTACACCGAAAGTTTCAAGACATCAATCTAGTTTTGAAAATTTCATGCAGAATCATCAAACAACGGCAAAGTTAATGGCAAATGCTCTTCCTATGGAGACTTGGTCCTAACCATAACTACCAACTGGCGACTGCCACTAGGTATATATATGTATGTAGGCACAATCGAGAGCACCACTCCTTGTAAAGGGAAGGAGGCCGAGGGGCTTCATCTAAGGAGCTCTGACTGGAGCACGTACCTGGGTATTGCACGCTGCTCAACATCCCGGTGCCCATCCAGGGTTTCGATTGTGCCACGGCAGGAGCAACGATTCAATGACTGTAAAGGTGGACTACATCTCCCAGAAATACGGAAACATACGTATAAGGGATAAAATGGGTGTGGCCAGCACTGCTCCGTGAGCCTCTGAGGAAGTGATTTCATCACGAAACGCGTCAGGCAAAATGCTGTGGCAGCACGGACTGAGATGCAAAGCCGCGTGTACCGAATAAAGCTTTTAATGGGGAAAGGCTGGTTCGTGCTTGTGTGCCTCTCAACTTGTGGTTACCCCAGTGAGCGTGATGTTAAGAGTGGCAGACCAGCCGCCGAGAGAGCACCACTCCTTGTAAAGGGAAGGAGGCCGAGGGGCTTCATCTAAGGAGCTCTGACTGGAGCACGTACCTGGGTATTGCACGCTGCTGAACATCCCGGTGCCCATCCAGGGTTTCGATTGTGCCACGGCAGGAGCAACAATTCAAGGACTGTAAAGGTGGACTACATCTCCCAGAAATACGGAAACATACGTATAAGGGATAAAATGGGTGTGGCCAGCACTGCTCCGTGAGCCTCTGAGGAAGTGATTTCATCACGAAACGCGTCAGGCAAAATGCTGTGGCAGCACGGACTGAGATGCAAAGCCGTGTGTACCGAATAAAGCTTTTAATGGGGACAGGCTGGTTCGTGCTTGTGTGCCTCTCAACTTGTGGTTACCCCAGTGAGCGTGATATATATATATATATATATGTATATATATATTAACATCAAAGTTGCCTGCTAGGATGAAGCCACACTCAGGTACTTGTATATCGCCTGCTTTAATGAAGGAGAGCCATTTTCAGATACAGCAGAAGCGCCTCGTGGAAAAGTCTTGCTACTGCCCGACGCGTTTCATGCTCATTAGCATTTCTTCAGGGGCTGTCGGTAGCTTCGTGAGAGCAAAGAACAACAGATTTCCGGCACCATTTATACAGGAGTACATTCTCTCCGCCCTCCTGGGCGTGGCCACTTCGCATGGCTTGATGGTTACTGTAGTGCCTGCTTATTTCTCAAGTGAGTCGTTGTGCTCAGCTTCGCTGTATGATAAATTAAAATCCCAAGTGGGTTACGAGTTCAGTTCTGCCGTCTGTCATGCCTGTGAATCCTCCATTGGCATACCTGTTCCCAAAGTCCGTAGTGCACTTAAGCACCGCAGCGGGACTGCACTGAAGCGCAGCAGGGCTTCCATCGCGACCCAGGCTGAGCCGCTTTCAAATTAACATCAAAGTTGCCTGCTAAGATGGAGCCACACTCAGGTACTTGTATATCGCCTGCTTTAATGAAGGAGAGCCATTTTCAGATACAGCAGAAGCGCCTCGTGGAAAAGTCTTGTGTAGCGCTGCTGTCCTCGAGGGGTCGAAACAGGTACGCAATACGAGGAAACCGCCAGGGCACTACAACTCCCAGAAGGACCTGGGCGCGGGCTAACCGGAAGTGGTTGTGGGACCAGAGATATAAGCAATCCTCCTGCGTAGCTCAGTGCTTATCAATCTTGCCATCGTTTCAGGAGAGAGAGAGCTTGTGCGCGGACGCTTGCCTTCCCGCTAGGAGGACGCCGAACAGAGTTGTGCGCGGACGCTTGCCTTCCCGCTAGGAGGACGCCGAACAGAGTTGTGCGCGGACGCTTGCCTTCCCGCTAGGAGGACGCCGAACAGAGTTGTGCGCGGACGCTTGCCTTCCCGCTAGGAGGACGCCGAACAGAGTTGTGCGCGGACGCTTGCCTTCCCGCTAGGAGGACGCTGCTTCTTTTTCCTTCTCGAACACTTAGAGGTAGGAACTTGTAAAGCACGGCCGTGCTATAGAAATTGATTCTTTTTGTTTCCTTTAGTCCTGAGGCGGAATAACATTTCCGTTGTTGTCATACTTCGTTTACTACCTTCAGTGACAGTAACTAGTAGGTTCTATCGAAGCCACCCCTGTAACCCTTTCAGGGTGCCTAGTGGTAAAGGAACTCTTGAGTCTCAGGATTACCGAACCGTAACTACATCACCCAGAATCCTTTTGGGCATATCCCCTGATATCTTTTGTAAGTACGGAGTTTTCCTTAAATCCTTTGGTAGTCTACGAACTGTAGGCAGGGAACTAATGGTCTGTTCATTTGTGTTTTCCCAGTATTGTTGTGACTTGAAGACCTCCTTCCCTTGTGACCAGACCAAGAGGGGTACTTCTCAACAACATCCTCCTTCGTTGTTCTCTCCCTTTTTCCTGGAGTGCCTTCTGTCCCTTGCATGTGTATAGTGCAGGGAGATTGGGCATTATTTGGGAACTGGGTGACTATTCTTCGCGCTGTGGTCCCCGCCGGCCAGTACCTGAAGGTTAGTGGCTTAGGGTTTCTCTTCTTGGGATATCTGAGGGTTGCTAACCGCTACAGATTGATAAGCCCAAGTAGACAAGCCGAGCCTGGACCATGGAGCCAAATGTTATGTTAGCCTCGCTGGTAGAAAGCCTTAATGCGCTTCAACACGAGGTACCCGCATCACGTGCCGAAAACCAAGAGATGAAGAAAGAAATGAATACCATGAGGAGAGAGGTAGCGGGCATGGTGCATAAAGGGCAGGGATCAGGATCTTACATAAGAGAAGCAACCCTACCTCCCCCTGGACATCCAGTAACGCAATCCCCTCCCCAGGGAGCATCAGGGGGTGGGTTCTTCGTCCCCAATGCCATACCTCAGTCCTCCACCGACCACACTCCTACGGTGCATGTCATACAGAACACGGGCATCCCTCTTGCCCCACCTGAACGCTTTCATGGGGACCCAAAGAAATTCGAGACATTCTTAAATCAATGCCGGCTCCACTTTTTGTGTAAGCCTGCGGTGTTTCAGGACGATGCCTCCAAAACGTCCTTTATGATGTCCTATATGAGTGGGAACGCGGCGAGTTGGACAATACCGTTAATGGAGAAGAATGATCCGGTGTTGCATCATTTCCTTGATTTCTGTTCTGCCCTCCGGAGGTTGTTCGACCGCAAGACTCATATGTTGTCCTTGGACAAAGAACTTATTACATTACGCCAGGGGTCGCAGGACCTATTGACCTATATCACCGCTTTCAACAGACTGGTGGTTGAGACTGACTGGCCACAGGAGAAGCGCACCTCATTGTTTTATCAGGGACTTCGAAGTGAGTTAAAGGACGTCTTGTCTCAAGTAGTCCAAATGCCTGCCAACTGTGAGGACTTGATAGATCTTACAGTACAACTCGACCATCGCCTGCTGGAAAGGCGGGGAGACCGGAATCGGAGCGACATGAAAGGATTGTATCCCAAACCCAAACCATCGGCAGAGGAAGGCTCTAAGAATCCAGAGGGGGTTGAGCCGATGCAGATCGGGGGGATCCGAGGCCCGCTGACAACGGAAGAACGGGAGCGCAGACGAAGGATGAAGCTTTGTCTTTACTGCGGTAAAGGGGGGCACTTCATACGTGAATGTCGAGCCAGGGCCCAACAATCCGAGAGAAACTCAGGGCCACGAAAACCCGTTATCCTGGGAACCAAAGAGACGTCGGAAAACTAAAAAGTCCGGCCCAGACGGAGGTCGCTGGGTTGGACGTGAGACAGACATCGATCTCCTCACTCCTTGCCAACACGATGATGCCAGGAGTGGCCCATATAAACATGCCGGTGACCTTATTTATAGCCGGGGAAAATGTTACTCACGTGGAAGCCCTGTTGGATTCAGGAGCCACAGGGAACTATATAGACCTCGAATATGCTGCCTCCCTTGGAATTGCTTGGGAGCGGAAGAATGAGCCAGAAAACGTCAAAGCTGTCGACGGCTCTTCCTTGACCTCAGGGCCGGTAACGAAACATACGGTGCCTCTCCGTATGCAGCTTGAAGAACACCAAGAATTCATCCAATTTGACTTGATAGCGGCGCCACAGTTCCGCCTCATCCTAGGCATGCCCTGGCTGACTCTCCACGATCCTGATGTGAGCTGGTCAGCACGAACGGTGACGATGAATTCGGCTTACTGCAAGGAACATTGCTGCAAAAGTTTCCCGGAGGCAACCGATGACGATGAGATCCCTTGGGCGCATCATTTGGCTGTCTCTTGTGCGGAAACCCCAAAGAAGGCCAGCTCTTTACCCAAGGAATATGAGTGCTTTCATGAACTCTTTGACAAAAAGAAGGCAACAAGATTACCCCCGCATCGTGTGTACGACTGCTGTATCGATCTTCTACCAGGGGCTGCGATACCCTGCAGTAGAGTCTATGCTCTCGCAGAGAAAGAGAACCAGTATTTGAGGAAATACATTGATGAAAACATGGCCTCCGGATTCATTCGCCATTCTACTTCCCCTGCCTCCTCTCCTTTATTTTTTATTCCGAAAAAGGACTGCGATGAATTGAGACCCTGTATCGATTACCGAGCACTAAATAGTATCACAGTCAAAAACAGGTACCCCCTTCCGTTGATATCTGTGCTGATGGATCAAATCAAAGGAGCCCGCTATTTCACCAAACTGGACCTTCGTGGGGCCTACCATCTTGTGCGAGTAAAACAAGGCGACGAGTGGAAGACCGCCTTCCGCACCAAGTTTGGGCTCTTTGAGTATAGGGTAATGCTATTCGGGCTATGCAACGCCCCTGCCGCCTTCCAATATTTCATGGATGAGGTGCTAAGGGGATTGCTAGATACCATATGCATGGTATACATAGACGATATACTCATCTATTCGAAGACCATGCAAGACCACGTACAACACGTCACTGCAGTGTTAGAACGCCTGCAACAAAACGAATTATACTCTAAACTTGAGAAGTGTCTGTTTCATGTCCCAGAGGTGTCCTTTCTAGGCTACGTGATCAATGCTAACGGTTTCCAAATGGAAAATGGAAAGGTAGAGGCCATTAAGAACTGGGCTACGCCACAGAGCGTCAAATCAGTGCAGAGTTTTTTTGGGCTTTGCAAATTATTACAGGAGATTTATAAAAGATTTCTCCAAGATTATCCATCCCATCTCCTGTCTGCTGCGAAAAAACGTGCCATTCCAGTGGGGGGAAGAAGCAGACCTATCCTTCCGCACCCTCAAGGAGCGATTCACTCAAGCCCCCATTTTGCGCCATCCAGATGCCCAACTACCATTCATACTTGAAACGGATGCATCTCAATACGCTCTGGGAGGGGTCTTGTCCCAACGACATCCAACAACTGGACAAATACACCCCGTCGCCTATTACTCCAAGAAACTGAGCCCAAGCGAGATCAATTATTCCATCACGGATAAAGAATTGCTCGCCATCAAAAGAGGCTGCGAAGAATGGAGACACTACTTGTGGGGGGCCCGGCACACCTTTGAGATATACACGGATCACAGGAACCTTTTGTTCTTGAAAACGGCGAAGGCACTCACGCCAAGACAACTCCGATGGACACTCTTTTTCTCGGATTACGATTTTGTGATCAAGTATCGTCCTGGCCCTCAAAATGGGAAGGCCGATGCCCTTTCCAGGAACCTGGACATCCTTGACTCTGACACCCTAGACCACAGCGAACCACCTTCTATCTTGTCTGAGGGTGCTTTTCCCGAAAGCACCATTGCCTTGCTCACATCCACTGATTTCCTCGAGGACATTAGGGTATCTTTGACGGACGTCGATATTCCAACTTGGCTCCAAGAAGAACCCCTAGGGCGAACACAAAACAACGACCTTTTGTATCATCACCATGCCTTGTATGTCCCGGACCCTGGCCTACAGATGCAGGTACTTACGTGGGCTCACGACTCTGTACTAGGAGGGCATTGGAGTGTATATAAAACGATTGCCACCATAGAACGGTCTTTCTGGTGGCCCAACCTCAGAAACGACGTAAAGAAATACGTCCGGAATTGTTCTGTGTGTGCACAAAGCAAGGCGATACATAACCGACCAGCTGGGTTGCTCCGCCCGATTCCCATTCCTCCCAAACCTTGGCACACTGTATCAATGGACTTCATTGTTGAAATGCCTTTATGTCAAGGAAAGACTACGATCTTGGTCCTCGTTGACCATCTGACCAAAATGGGCCATTTTGTACCGTTGGAGGGACTACCAAACTCCGCAGAACTAGCACTCGTGATCCTGCAACATCTTGTGAGAGCCCATGGCATCCCATCCGTCTTTATTACCGATAGGGGTTCGCAGTTTACATCCCGTTTCTGGAAAGCCCTTTGCAAAACGCTGAACATCGATGCCCGGCTCTCAACGAGTTACCACCCTCAAACAGACGGAAAAACAGAACGCCTCAACCAGACCATAGAGCAGTACCTGCGATGTTTTTCCCTGCAGAACTCTACGGACTGGGTCACCCTCCTGTGGATGGCGGAGTTCACCTATAATAACACCGAGCACTCCACCCTGGGCTGCTCCCCATTCTTTTGTCTTTTGGGATATCACCCGAACATTCTTCCTTTTGAATGGCCTGTATCATCCCCGCTGCCGAGCATCCAAGAACACCATGCTCATCTGCATGCGGTTAGGGTCAACGCCATCCATCATCTGTCAGCGGCACAAGCAACACAGAAAAGACATGCGGACAAGAAACGCAGCCCAGAGCCAGTGTACGAGGTGGGGGACAAGGTATGGCTCTCCACGAGGTATATCCATCTCAGGGGTGTCAACAAGCTAAAACCCAAATACATTGGTCCTTACAGTATTGAGGAAGTGGTTAACCCTGTGGCCATGAGAGTGTCTATCCCTCGCACCTGGCATATCCATCCTGTGTTTCATGTGTCCCTTCTCCAGCCCTGTCCCGTAGAGACGAGACTGCCCGTTCATCCCCCTCCAGTGATAGTGGACGGGTTGGAGGAATATGAGGTGCAGGAACTGTTGGACTCAAGGCTGTTTCGGGGAAGGGTTCAGTATCTAGTACATTGGAAGGGGTTTGGTGTTGAGGAAAGGACATGGGAACCTGAGCAAAATCTCCATTGTCCCGAGTTGGTGGTTCGCTTCCACGAGGTGCATCCGGGGAAGCCGGGTCGACCGCCGAGTCGGCAGTCCTTAAGAGGGGGCTCTGTAGCGCTGCTGTCCTCGAGGGGTCGAAACAGGTACGCAATACGAGGAAACCGCCAGGGCACTACAACTCCCAGAAGGACCTGGGCGCGGGCTAACCGGAAGTGGTTGTGGGACCAGAGATATAAGCAATCCTCCTGCGTAGCTCAGTGCTTATCAATCTTGCCATCAATTCAGGAGAGAGAGAGCTTGTGCGCGGACGCTTGCCTTCCCGCTAGGAGGACGCCGAACAGAGTTGTGCGCGGACGCTTGCCTTCCCGCTAGGAGGACGCCGAACAGAGTTGTGCGCGGACGCTTGCCTTCCCGCTAGGAGGACGCCGAACAGAGTTGTGCGCAGACGCTTGCCTTCCCGCTAGGAGGACGCCGCTTCTTTTTCCTTCTCGAACACTTAGAGGTAGGAACTTGTAAAGCACGGCCGTGCTATAGAAATTGATTCTTTTTGTTTCCTTTAGTCCTGAGGCGGAATAACATTTCCGTTGTTGTCATACTTCGTTTACTACCTTCAGTGACAGTAACTAGTAGGTTCTATCGAAGCCACCCCTGTAACCCTTTCAGGGTGCCTAGTGGTAAAGAAACTCTTGAGTCTCAGGATTACCGAACCGTAACTACATCACCCAGAATCCTTTTGGGCATATCCCCTGATATCTTTTGTAAGTACGGAGTTTTCCTTAAATCCTTTGGTAGTCTACGAACTGTAGGCAGGGAACTAATGGTCTGTTCATTTGTGTTTTCCCAGTATTGTTGTGACTTGAAGACCTCCTTCCCTTGTGACCAGACCAAGAGGGGTACTTCTCAACAACATCCTCCTTCGTTGTTCTCTCCCTTTTTCCTGGAGTGCCTTCTGTCCCTTGCATGTGTATAGTGCAGGGAGATTGGGCATTATTTGGGAACTGGGTGACTATTCTTCGCGCTGTGGTCCCCGCCGGCCAGTACCTGAAGGTTAGTGGCTTAGGGTTTCTCTTCTTGGGATATCTGAGGGTTGCTAACCGCTACATCTTGCTACTGCCCGACGCGTTTCATGCTCATTAGCATTTCTTCAGGGGCTGTCGGTAGCTTCGTGAGAGCAAAGAACAACAGATTTCCGGCACCATTTATACAGGAGTACATTCTCTCCGCCCTCCTGGGCGTGGCCACTTCGCATGGCTTGATGGTTACTGTAGTGCCTGCTTATTTCTCAAGTGAGTCGTTGTGCTCAGCTTCGCTGTATGATAAATTAAAATCCCAAGTGGGTTACGAGTTCAGTTCTGCCATCTGTCATGCCTGTGAATCCTCCATTGGCATACCTGTTCCCAAAGTCCGTAGTGCACTTAAGCACCGCAGCGGGACTGCACTGAAGCGCAGCAGGGCTTCCATCGCGACCCAGGCTGAGCCGCTTTCAAATTAACATCAAAGTTGCCTGCTAAGATGGAGCCACACTCAGGTACTTGTATATCGCCTGCTTTAATGAAGGAGAGCCATTTTCAGATACAGCAGAAGCGCCTCGTGGAAAAGTCTTGCTACTGCCCGACGCGTTTCATGCTCATTAGCATTTCTTCAGGGGCTGTCGGTAGCTTCGTGAGAGCAAAGAACAACAGATTTCCGGCACCATTTATACAGGAGTACATTCTCTCCGCCCTCCTGGGCGTGGCCACTTCGCATGGCTTGATGGTTACTGTAGTGCCTGCTTATTTCTCAAGTGAGTCGTTGTGCTCAGCTTCGCTGTATGATAAATTAAAATCCCAAGTGGGTTACGAGTTCAGTTCTGCCGTCTGTCATGCCTGTGAATCCTCCATTGGCATACCTGTTCCCAAAGTCCGTAGTGCACTTAAGCACCGCAGCGGGACTGCACTGAAGCGCAGCAGGGCTTCCATCGCGACCCAGGCTGAGCCGCTTTCAAATTAACATCAAAGTTGCCTGCTAAGATGGAGCCACACTCAGGTACTTGTATATCGCCTGCTTTAATGAAGGAGAGCCATTTTCAGATACAGCAGAAGTGCCTCGTGGAAAAGTCTTGCTACTGCCCGACGCGTTTCATGCTCATTAGCATTTCTTCAGGGGCTGTCGGTAGCTTCGTGAGAGCAAAGAACAACAGATTTCCGGCACCATTTATACAGGAGTACATTCTCTCCGCCCTCCTGGGCGTGGCCACTTCGCATGGCTTGATGGTTACTGTAGTGCCTGCTTATTTCTCAAGTGAGTCGTTGTGCTCAGCTTCGCTGTATGATAAATTAAAATCCCAAGTGGGTTACGAGTTCAGTTCTGCCGTCTGTCATGCCTGTGAATCCTCCATTGGCATACCTGTTCCCAAAGTCCGTAGTGCACTTAAGCACCGCAGCGGGACTGCACTGAAGCGCAGCAGGGCTTCCATCGCGACCCAGGCTGAGCCGCTTTCAAATTAACATCAAAGTTGCCTGCTAAGATGGAGCCACACTGAAAATGATAACATTGACTTTATGGATGAATCTCTGGACCTTGAATTACTTGAGTGTGTGGAATCAATGGAAAAACAGAATGTAAATGAAGAGATTCCAGACAATATTTCATTAGAAGTTTTATTAAATTATGAAAAAGAATCAGAAGAATAAATGTATATTTAATAATCAAAAATTGTTCGAGCCATTATTCATTTTTATATTTAATTCATCAAGTAGATAAAAAATATTTAAAAAATAAAATGAGACTTATAGTATACTGTGCAACTTTTTTGTGTTACATAGAAAGTTTGCTTTCTCCCACTATATTATCTCCAATGTGTATTTAACATCTATGTATCATCTCCTGCCTCCATGTTGTTATATACCACAATAACTTCTGTAACAACATGCAAGATATCTACAAAGGAAACAGTGTATATTAAATCATAGACTTGGTACCTACATGTTGGTACTTAAATAAAACAAACAAAACAACAAAAAGAACAATTATTAAACATACAATTTTTAAAAGTGATTCTTTTTTCCCCAGAGTACGCTCCCCAATGCGCTCCCCGGTGCGCGTACCGGGCGCTCCCCCTGCGAAAATTGAAAAAAAAAAAAAATTGAGACCCCGCGGGGCCCTTTAATGGCCCCCATATCAAACCTATGGGGTCGGGGGGGTCTACCCTGCCCCCTTATGGTCAATTCCCCCCTTCGTTTTTGCCACCTCTTATGACTAGATTTTACCGACAGACAAGATGGCGGCCGCTCCTGACTGTTTCGAATGTTTACAGACAACTGAGAGCCAATCAGCTTTCCGTGCGCAAGTCACGTGGCGCGCCCGGTGCGCTCCCCGGTGCGCGCACCGGAGCGCGCCTATAGATATATATATTTTTTTGAACCTAAATTACTCAAAATCCACTGGAGCACATATCTTGAGACATAGCAAAGGCACATCGGGCTACCAGTCCCTACAATTTTGCCAAGTTTGGTGGAAATCCATTCAGCTGTTCGGGTTAAAAGTGAAATCGACCGCCCTATGGAAATTAACATGGGGAAAACGCGTTTTTGGACCCCCTTTTATCTCAACCCCCGCTTGACGAATCCCCCCAAACTTTCAGGGAAGGACCGGAGCTCGAAGAGGCCATTTTGAGGAAATTTTCAGGCAGATTCGTCAACCGGCGCCAAAGTTATTCCAAATAGAATTTTGAGATTTAACACTGAAAAAAATCCTAACTATAACTACCTACTGGCGACCGCCAGTAGGTGATATGCATATATCTATATATATATATATATGTATATATCGAACAATGTAGGTTCATCTTGGGAATGCCAGTTGTTTTTTCTGTCCCAGGAAGAAAAACCAACAAATCCCAAATTGCTGGCAAGAGGTACTTTATTCAAGTGAAGGTCACAGCAGCGCTGACAGATGACGCGTTTCGGGCGGGTGCCCTTGCTCACATAAAAAATATTTCCCACAATGCCTCTTTTTAAACCCCTTCATATACACCATGTGATGCACAAATAATAAATATAAAGAAAATACTTATAGGTCACATGTCGATACAATGTAAAGTGCCTTTGATTACGTATGTAAATAGATGGATAACATTGTCATTATTTCAATCAGTTGTTAACTCTTGATTTGATATCAGCATAAATGCTTGTTTTCATTCAATTGATCAAAACCGCAATAAAGTGCAATGTGCATATATCCTTTTCGTATGTGCAAAGAAATACCAATAAATATTTTTTGCCATATCCAAAAAATATATGATTTATACTATTTATAATATAAATAGATATAAAATCAACTTTCTTAAAACATGCAGGAAATCCAATGCCTTTGTCCACCAGAACCAGTTTAAAAGCATATTAAAAACTGTTAAGTAGAAAAATATATATGTAATTTCATTTATAATTTACATTTATCAAAGTGCAATGGCATAATGTAAACTGGACACTCTCCTGTGCAACTTACGCAAAACAATTTGTGCAATATCAAGCAAGGTATTTAAATGCAGTTTTGAAACCTCCTATTTCAAGGCTAACTAGTTACACATTCGGGGACATCAAGTGTCGATGGCAACCCCTATGTGACCTATTTTCAAAAATTTATTTTTTTTCATAAAGTGACTGTAATGTTACAGGGAGAACCCAAATTCACCCCTGTTATTTACAGTTTGAAAGAAAAAGGAAAAAGAGGAAAAAAGTTTAATCTGGGCGCGGAGTGAGACATAGTTTAAATATATAGATTCATAATGGGTGGCTGGCCGGAGACACCTCTCACAACCTTAATGTCGCTATGCAGTATGGTTACACAAATCATGACTACGGAATCTGTAGAGTGTTATCCTCATAAAAAATGATACAGATCGTCCGTAGTGTTGAGTCCATTCGGGACCTTAGAATCTAGTTCTAAGATCATTTTGGACTCTAATTGTCTAAGCATCCTATCACGGTCTCCACCCCTTCTAGGTTTGGGTACCGAAGTGATGACATAATAGCTAAGACACTGGAGGTTATTGTTATGTACACTCTTAAAGTGTCTAGCTACCGGATAGGAGCTATCGTTGTTCACAATTGCTCTGATATGCTGCAATATCCTGGCATGCACTGGTAGTTTGGTGCTTCCCACATACCTGAGATCACACGTGCATGCCAGGACGTAAACAGCATACTCTGTTTTGCAACCGTAAAGTCCTTTGATAGATTGTGGTACTGGACTAAATGGAGTGTGATACTGCTGTGTGTTTACTCCAAATTTGCAGGCTCTGCAACTTCTGCATTTATAGAATCCCATTCGAGGTGGAAACCAGGGTTTTTTGGTTATAGGTAATTCGGGGCAGGGTTTGGAGATATGCATACGTAGGGAGGGTCCCCTCCGAAACGTAATCTCTGGCCGTGCTGGTAAATGATGCGATAGTACTGCATCTGTTTGGAGAATGGGCCAACTTTTACTGAGAATAGACCAGATTTTTATGTCCTGGCCACTGTATGCAGTAATGAATCTAATAGGAGTTTCAGCCGAATCTCCTACTGGAACCCTGTTTGCCTCCACTGGTGAAAATAGGGTATCTCTTGTTCTAGATTTCATTTTGTTGACTGCTTTTGTGAGTATGTTCTCCTTATAACCTCGTTCCCGAAATCTATCTAATGCTTGGGCTGTACATGTATTAAGCTCATCCTCAGTGCTACAGATTCTCTTTACACGAAGAAGCTCGCCATATGGAATGTTATCTATAACGTGGCGAGGGTGGGCACTTGTTGCATGTAGGGTTGTGTTACCCGATGTGTCTTTTCTGTGTAATGAGGTGGCTAGGTGTCCTGCTGTGTGGAAGACCCTAACGTCCAAAAAGTCCACCGATGTTTTACTGATGTTGTGTGTGAACCTCACGTTATCTTCATTATTGTTTAGGGCCACAATGAACTCTTTCACATTTTCTTCAGTGCCCCTCCAAATTAAAAACACATCGTCTATAAAACAAACCCACATGACTACATTAGTGGCAAACACCGCCCGGTGTATTTCCATGAGGACCCGCTTCTCCCACCAGCCAACGTGTAAACATGCATAGCTGGGAGAGAAGCAGGCCCCCATGGCCACACCCCTTTTCTGAATATAAATATCTTTACCAAACAAGAAATAATTGTGATGCAAACACCAGCTTACAAATTCACTCAACATCTTGTTATGGTTGTAACATTGCACTGGTCGGGTACTTAAGAAATAATCCAGTGCTTCCAGCCCTCTCCCATGATCTATGCTGGTATAGAGGGCTTCGATGTCCAATGTTACCAATATACAGTCTTCTGACCAGGCAATATTTTTTAAATTTTTGTAAAAAGTGTCCCGTATCTCTTATATATGTAGGCAGACTGCTAACCAGGGACTGTAAAAAGTAGTCCGTATACTGTGCCAGATGTTCTGTTGCACTGTCAATGGCAGAGATGATAGGTCTGCCCGGCACTGGACACCTGCCTTTATGTATTTTGGGAATCAAATAGAATTTGGGCAAAACTGGATGTTAAACATGAAGGAATTTGAACTCTTCATTTGAAATAAGTCATTCCCTTTTAAATTTGTAGAGAAGTTTTTTTAAATGATCTCTGGACAAATTGTATTCTTGCATATTTGTTCTGGCGTAGCACACCGTGTCTGAAAGCTGTCTGTGGGCTTCCTCCACATATTGAACCTGGGGCCAGATGACTATATTGCCTCCTTTATCTGCGGTGCATACGATAATTTGATGATGATTCTCTTGCGGTGTTTCACTTGATGATACAGTCTCTTGAGATCTGCCGTAACTACTTCGTGAAAAGAATCAATGGCGTCTCTTGGCATGGTTGGCATGAAATTAGAAGCTTGTTTGAATGGGCTAGCACCGGCTCCAACTTGGTATAGGGATGCTTCTCTTAATTCTTGTTGTGTGGACTGCTCCATATTGACATCACTGTTTGTTTGTGAGTTACCCAGTTGTTGCAAAGTTAGAAGCCCTCTTGCATCTCTGACCTCTAAAGTTGTTGGTGGCACACTCACTATATTTTCTACCTCACTGAGGCCGTCTTTAATGTTGAAGAATTTTCGCAATTTAAGTTTTCTTATATACCTGAAAACATCAACTCTGGTGGATGTATAATTGAATATATATATTACCTACTGGCTATCGCCAGTAGGTATATATAGTTAGGATTAATTCCCTATGGCATTTCTGAAAATTCTATGTCTAATAACTTTGGCGTTTGTGGACGGAATCGGCTGAAATTTTCAGGAAAATGGCACATTTTGTTTCTGAGCAGCCTCTGAAAATTTGGGGGGGTTTCGTCAAGGGGGGGCCGAGAAAAAAGGGGGGTCCCAAAACGCGTTTTTCCCATGTTAATTTCCATAGGGCGGTTGGACTCACTTTTAGCTCGAACGGCTGAATGGATTTGCACGAAACTTGGCAAAATTGTAGGGACTGTTAGCCCGATGTGCCTTTGCTAGGTCTCAATATATGTGCTTCAGTGGATTTTGAGAAATTAACATTTAAATCAAGATATATATCTGTAACAGCGCTCCGGGCAGCGATCCGGTCCGCTTACTTTTCGCGTTTTGGAACTTTGCGCGCAGAAAGCTGATTGGCTCTCCGGTGTCTGTCAACATTCTAAACAGTCCGGAGCGGCCGCCATCTTGTCTCTCGGTAGGATCGAGAGAGAAGAAGAGGTGAAAAACGAAGGGGGAATTTAATGAAAGGGGGCAAGGTATCCCCCTCTTGACCCCCTAGGAATGTTGTTGGGGTTATTAAAGGGTCCCGTGGGGAAAATAAAAAAAAAATGATTTTTCACGGTAGAAGCGCTTCACGGGCCGCGAACTGGGCCGCAAACTGGTAGCGAAAAAGGAATTCGCCATTTTCTGCTTCGTTAATTAAATTACTAGGTATAAGGGGGTGCGGGAGACGTATCCTAATCCCCTATGTTTCCTGAGGGTGGCTGAGGAGGCTGATATATGTTGATACATCTCTTCCAGCGGCTGCGCCATCTTGCCTTTTTTCCAATGCCACAATTTTGTCGTGCACGGCAGCCATTTTAGATGCCAGGCTGGTCCCAGGCTATCACCTACCCCTGCGGATGTAGTTTATGGCCCCAGCTGTAGAGAATTCAGACATGCCAACCCTCCCAATTCAGGCGTGTGACTACTGATTTCAGTGCTAGTCTCCCGCCTCCCGATTTCTGCAAGCAAAAACCCGGGGGCATATCACGAACAACTAGCGATAACTTTTGTCTCTAACTTGTTTAGAGACAAAAATTATCGCCGCACATCGGCGATTTTTATCGCAGATAAACCTTGCTATTATCGCAGAAAATTCAGCGATATTCATGTATTATCGAGCAAATGCTCTTAGCCATGTTATCCACCTCCCATTGGATAACATGGCTAAGAACTGCTCAGGGCAGGTGTTAGATTTTGGAGATATTCGCGCTTAGCGCGAATATCTCCAAAAGTTGGTAATAGGAGATAGCGATGTTAGGGACTGTTTCCAGTCGCTAACATCTTGGCACGCCACTTTGCATGTCATTAGTGATAAGTATCACTGACATGCAAAGCGGGGCCCAAGATGGTCGCTATCTCCTTTTAGCTGTCACTAACTGGTGTTAGCGACAGCTTGGTAATAGGGAGATAATTTTATCTCCGCTTTCATGGCTTTTAAAGCCAAAAAAGCGGAGATAAACCCTCTTGATAATATGCCCCACGATTCCTTGGGGGTTTCAGCTGACAGGGCTTGGTATTGTGTTACATGGTAATTTTTCCAGGAAACGTCAGAGGGTCGATGCAGGAGTTCTAGAAGAGGTGATAAACCATTTAAGCCTCATGAACAAGCGCATGGTCTTTTAAAGATTTGTGAAGTACTCGGGGCGGCGGTGTGTGTGTGCCCTCTTTCAGGAGCGGGCGGGGGGGCACTGCCAGCAACTTGCCAGGTCAGGTAGTGTTCACCCTTTCTCTGCCTGCTATTGCGCTCCATGCTTCGGAAAGGTAAGAAAAAGAACGTGCATTTGAGTTTGAAATGTCCGATCCTGCAGCAGCACACTTCCAAAGCCCACACATGACAATAACCCGATTCAAGGCCCTATTCACCCGTTTTTTAAAAAATAGATAACACTCCAACAAAGTAAGATTATAAAACTTTATTAACTTTTAACTATAATGAACGGAACAAAAACTAAAAACATGTAAACATTTTTCAACTCAAAAAGCAACAATGGTTAGAAGCTGTCTTTTGTGTCCCAAGGCAGCACAACGTGCAGAGTTCTGGACGGCACCCAGGTGATGTCGCCTGGGTGCCGCACTGGTTTTGGGATCCTACAATGCAGCACAGAAAAACAGCGTGGGGCGTCCCGGGTGGTGCGTGGGGAGGCCTCGTCAGTAGCGGTCTGTTGTGCGAATAGTCCCAAGGCAGCAGAACGCGTTGAGATGTTGATGGGACTGTGTCCAGTGTCCCATGGCTGACACAACATGTACGACAGGCACCCAGGTGATGTCCAGTAAACTGCCGCACTGGTTTTGGTATCCTACAATGCTGCTCCGAAAATTGGCGTGCGGCGGCCCGGGGGGGGAGGGGGATGCGTGGGGGAGGCGGCGTGAACGGGCCTCCCCAGGTGGCGGCCATCTAGCTGAGTTGCGCCCGCTCTTGCGGCTACAGCGTCTCGCTCACCATGTTGTTCAGTTGCTCCCACTCTTGCAGTGCAGCGATAGGCGGCTGCCACATGGCTCTTAAAATGGCGGACGGCTCCTCGGTTTTGGGCCTGGTCCACTGAAATGGCCCTGGGACACCTTGGAACTCGGACGCTTGCCTGCTAGGGCTTGGGCTCCATTCTCGAAAAGCGTCCCCTCAGCCGTGAAGATTCTACAAAAGTCTTGGGGGCCCCCGACTCCCGCAGGCTTCCGGTGGGGAGCGGCTGCCATGATTGCTCGCGGAATGACCACGACGGAGCCACGAGATGGTGGTGCTCTCATGCTGACGCCAGCTTCAGTCTGAATGATCCAGAAACAAGGTGGGGCTTTCATCGTTTGGGAAAAAAAAATGTTCTAAACCAATGAAAAGTGTTATTTTTAGGTCATATGACCAAGCCTTCCATCTTTAGGAAACCAAAAGTAAAATGAACCAATGAAAAGTTTTATAAACAAGTCACATGACCTGTTATGCGGCATAGGGCTACAAAAAGCGTAGAAAATCCGTTGGCACGTGAGGCGGCGTCAGTAGCGGACCGATGTGCGAATAGGCCGAAGGCAGCACAACGCGCCGAGATCCGGATGGCACCGAGGTGGTGTCCAGCAAATTGCCGCACTGGTGTGGCCATCCTACAATGCTGCGCCGAAAGACGGCGTGTCCAGCTGAGTTGCGGTCACTGTTGCGGTACAGTGACTCGAACGCGCCGAGATCCGGATGGCACCGAGGTGGTGTCCAGCAAATTGCCACACTGGTGTGGCCATCCTACAATGCTGCGCCGAAAGACGGCGTGTCCAGCTGAGTTGCGGTCACTGTTGCGGTACAGTGACTCGAACGCGCCGAGATCCGGATGGCACCGAGGTGGTGTCCAGCAAATTGCCGCACTGGTGTGGCCATCCTACAATGCTGCGCCGAAAGATGGCGTGTCCAGCTGAGTTGCGGTCACTCTTGCGGTACAGTGAGTCGAACGCGCCGAGATCTGGATGGCCCGATGTTGTGTCCAGCAAGTTGCCGCACTGGTGTGGCCATCCTACAATGCTGCGCCGAAAGTCGGCGTGGGGTGCCCCGTTGGCTTATGAGGTGATGTCAGTAGTGGACCGATGTGTGAATAGGTCGGAACCAGCACAAGGCGCCAAGATCCGAATGGCAAGTCCTGGATGTTGAGTGCCTCAGTTGAGAGTTCTGAGCAGTGCTTGTAAGACTGTCCGAAGCTTATTTGCACCTGCTGCAGCTTTACTATTGCCCTGGTGTGGCCAAAGGTGGCACATGACATAGGCGGCCGGCTCCCGAGGTCCGGCGGAACTTTTTGCCTTTTCCTTTCTGCTTCTTTTCCTACAATCCGTTTCATCTGAAGACACGACCAGGTCCCTGAATGTGTGCAGGGGGACGCTATTGATTGAATAAAAATGGTGGCTTGACACAAAGCTGACTCAAGCGTTACTGTTGATGCTATACAGACAAAAATTGGTTTTCAGTTTGTACATTCTTCAGGTTTTTT
The DNA here is from genome assembly GCF_964263255.1 of Lissotriton vulgaris. Taxonomy (NCBI): domain Eukaryota; kingdom Metazoa; phylum Chordata; class Amphibia; order Caudata; family Salamandridae; genus Lissotriton; species Lissotriton vulgaris. Next base: position 1,984,337,070 of record NC_141689.1, read on the forward strand.
TTTTCCATCCAAGTCTGATTGAGAGTTTGTAGAAAAATGGCTTCAGATTTTCCACATACTACTCTTCAACATTCTTCCTAAATGTAACAATGTGAAACTCACTAGGAGAACGGCTGTTTCTGTTTCCTTTCAAAATGCTGCCAACAATATTTTCTGAATGGAAGACACCATCTTGTAGCATAAAGGGCCGAAAGGGGTTCTGGTCTGGCCGATGGTTGGTGGAGACATTTTGACTATATCTTGGACCTGCCCGGCCTAGCCCAAAATGGCGCCGGTATAAATGGGACTCGTAACTCCTTGCCCGCAAATGTATATCTAGAAAATGTTATTGTAAGTGGCCCTGTCGTATTTTAATTACAAAATGTACGTCCACCGATTCCGCAACTGTTAGACACCTTTGTTCTTGCAACCTAATGGCCCGCTCGTTACGTTCTTCTACAGTGTAAATGTCTCCTCATCATATACGATTTCAGTTTGCTCCGTGGCCGGCCCACGTGGTTATAGGCCCGTATTTGTATACTGACATTTTCACAATAAAGGTTTTTAAAACAAAACACGGTAGTAGTATTTACATTGGTAAAGTTTTTACTTTTAGTCACTGTTTTCGAATCAGTAAAGGCAAGTGAAATAAAGCAGTCCAATTACATGACGGATAATAGGTATAATATGTAGGAACGCAGTAAAGATAAATGCTTAAGGGCAGTTGTGTTTTTCATGTCTGCAATATAAAGTGATCGATAAGAATCTGATAATCAGGCGTATCGGCGACTAAGACAGCAGGCCGAATCTCTTTTACTCAACGGCTCCGTCATGGAAGGAAGAAACGCCCTTTTTCTCGAAAAAGGAATATATTTTACTTACAAGACAGTTGTAAATTTTCCGGGAAAGTACATTAGCCTGGAATATTATAACATATGTTTGAAAAAAAAATATTGTTCGAAAACAATAAAAAGCGTAATTTTTAGGTCATATGACCAAGCTTTTCATCATTAAATTAACAAAAGTAAAATGAACCAATGAAAAGTTTTATTAACAAGTCACATGACTTGTTATGCTTACGTTACGCGCTGCGCGCCGTGCCTCGGATCACTTCCGGGTGCGGTAACGCGGCGTGTCATATAACGCATTACGCGACAATGCAGGTCAAGAATATAGTCAAAATGTCTCCACCAACCAGCGTTCGGAACACAACCCCTTTCAGCAGTCCAAAAAGTTCTGTTAAATGACAACAGAGGGGACAGGCAACAAGAACTATCAGTCAAAGAGGGGAGGGCAAGTTCTTCTCTTCCGGGTCATGTTGGGGCGCTACCGGAACTGATCGAATTGGTAGTCTACAGTGTTTCTGGATGTTTCAGACTAAAGCTGGCGTCAGCATGAGACCACTACCATCTCGTAGCTCCGTCGTGGCCATTCCACGAGCAATCATGGCAGCCGCTCCCCACCAGAAGCCTGCGGGAGTCGGAGGCCCCCAAGACTTTTGTAGAATCTTCACGGCTGAGGGGACGGTTTTCGAGAATGGGACCCAAGCCGTATCAGGGAAGCGTCCGAGTTCAAAGGTGTCCCAGGGCCATTTTAGTGGACCAGGCCCAAAACCGAAGAGCCGGCCGCCATTTTGAGAGTCCTGTGGCAGCCGCCTATCGCTGCACCGCAAGAGTGGGCGCAATTCAGCTGGATGGTGGGCAAGACGCTGTAGCCGCAAGAGTGGGCGCAACTCAGCTGGATGGGACAAGGTTCAGAATTGAAGAGTCATCAAAAGGCAAAAAGTTCCGCCGGACCCCGGGAGCCGGCCGCCTATGTCGGGGGCGATCTCAGGCTACACCAGTGGTATAAGACTTGGGGAGGGTGTCGGAGCCAAGCGTCTTCTCCGAGTCCATGGCCATCACACCGCCCCTCAGGGGCCTCCGTCAAGCTGTTTAGGAAGGTAACATATCACATTGTTTTCTAATGCAGTCAGGTCCACAAACGACACTCACTTACTTTGAGAATAGTGAAGCTGCAGTAGGTGGAAATAAGCTTCAGACAGTGTTACAAGCGCTGCTCAGAACTCTTAACTATGGCACCCAACATCCAGAACTTATGCCATTTGAGAATGGCAGTGACATCGAAGCAACTCAGGGACCAAAACCATTAACGTACTTTCACGTATGAAAATCTTACTTGGGGAGGGGGCAGGAGCGAAGCGCCCCCTCCCAGTCAGCGCCACCACACCGTATGTTGAAAATTTGAAGCCATCGTTCTACAAAGTCAACCAAACTTGGATTGAAAAATCTAGAAAAATGTACAAACTGAAAACCAGTTTTGGTCTGCATAGCATCAGTAGCAACGCTTGAGTCAGCTTTGTGTCAAGCCGCCATTTTGATTCAACAAAGCACAGGCATTGAAAAAGGCTCAAAGTCAGAACTTTGAACTATGGCACCCAACATCCAGGAGCTTGCCATCCGGATCTTGGAGCCTTGTGCTGCTTTCGACCTATTCACACATCGGTCCACTACTGACATCATCTTATAAACCAACGTTATGTAAATAGTTTTTTAATAAAATGTTTTACCCTGTTTCTTTGCTGGTGTGTTGTCTATATTTTTAATATTTGCATAGGGTTTGTCGTTATTTTGGGCGGGATGGGTGACGGAGCCGAGCTGTCTTGCAGCCCTCATGGTGTGGAGCTCAGTTCATCTCACTATTTTCGTATTTCTTATGAAGGGTTGTTCCTAATATTTCTATTTTAGCGAGGTCAAAAAGAGATCCAATTAGTGGCCTACTGATTTTGCTCGATTACTTTTATTTTTTTACACGATTTTTCACTATCTGCAAAGACCAAACAGAGTATTGCGACTTTGTGCTTGTTTGTAAATAGAGAATGATCCAAAGAGAACCAATTCTAAAACAGTAAATGCTTGGACAACAATCAATCAAATGGAGAGACAAGCAGGCACGATGGATTACAACGGGGGTAAAGGCCTGCGTTAACTACCCTTCAGTATCTGCAAAGAGAGAGTACTACTAAGACAAAAGAGGGGAGGAGGGGGGGGGGGTGCAGCGTTCAAAGCACATCAGCGTGCATAAATACAAAAATGTTTTTATCTATCACGTACTTGACATTTTAAAGCTTTTCATATTTGCTATTAAAAAACCAATGAAATTCACAGAAAAAACCATGGAATGGTATGGATATATAGTTAGGGATTTGCATTTACAAAACCTTATTTTACTCGCATAAAACCATTGAAATTCCATATATAGTTATAAGCGCTAACTATATATCGCGCACCCGCAATCCACTGCTGATGATGTCACATATTACATCATTCATGACATGGTTAGTGACATCACTGATGACATCACTGATGACATCTCAAATGACATCACTGATGACATCACTGTAAACATCTCATTTGACATGACTGATAACATCACTGATGATATCATTCATGTGATAATACGATGAACCTCTTCAGACTCTAATATAACCTTAGATACAATCAGTGTAAACAGACACTCACAGACTGTCACTCATCCATGGAGTTACTCACACACCTAGTCAGTCATGCAAAGAATCAATCACACCTCCATTTCCTCAAATATACAGTTATACAAACTTTACTTATTCAAACATATACTAACACATATTTACTTTACTCTCTTATACGATCCCTGATACATGTTCACAATGATCCATACAGCCACTCACACATTCACTGGCTCTTATGCACAGTTATTTATATATGTCAACTCTCACATGTACTGTGTTTTACATATGTACTTACTTTGACATGTAGCACTGAGATATCCATTCACTCACCAATACACTCATGCACACAGTCAACCGCCCATACAGCTGTTTCCACATGCACTTTTGAAACCATACATCTAGTGAATCAACTGCTCACACATCTATGCACAGAGTCACACACCTCCCAGCCACCCACACACACACTCAGTATCCCATACAAATACTTGGGCAACCAATCAATAACCCATATAGTTACTCATATAGCTACTTATCAACACATGCAACAGTTTACAGAACAACAGACATAATGATGCACAAATTAAGACAGTTTAGTCACTAACCCATGCACTCAGTGAGACACATTTAATCACTCACTCATACAGTCAGTCATGCACCTACTAAATCCTTCATCCAGACACTTATACATCCACTCATTCTTCAATATGTAAGACACATTTTAACTTTACAGAAACATACAGTCACTGGATGTTGTCATCAGTGATGTCATTTGAGATGTCATCAGTGATGTCATCAGTGATGTCACTAACCATGTCATGAATGATGTAATATGTGACATCATCAGCAGTGGATTGCGGGTGCGCGATATATAGTTAGCGCTTATAACTATATATGGAATTTCAATGGTTTTATGCGAGTAAAATAAGGTTTTGTAAATGCAAATCCCTAACTATATATGGCCTAAAACCAATGGGTTTTTCATTGAATTTTCAAGGTTTTGTAAATGCAAATTCCTAACTATATATCCACTATAACCTATGGTTTTTTCTGTGAATATATATATATATATATATATATATATATATATATATATATATATATATATATATATATATATATATATATATATATATATATATATATATATATACATACATATATATATATTCACTGAAAAAACCAAGGGTTTTACACACGGTATAGTTAGGAACTAGCATTTGAAAAACCTATGAAATTCACTGAAAAAACCCTAGGTTTTACACACGTTATAGTTAGGAAGTAGCATTTGAAAAACCTATGAAATTCACTGAAAAAACCATAGGTTTGACACCAGTTATAGTTAGCTGGAAATTTTACTGACATAAAACC